>NC_069695.1:32128688-32752552 GCF_023699985.2 Odocoileus virginianus
TCTGCTATCCACGTTCTTCAAGTCTGCCTTGATAGGTTCAAATTTTCTACTGCCTGAGCCACTGAAATAACTTCCCATCTGGTACCTCTGTCCTGTATAACCTGTACTCCAGGCTAGAAGAACTGCTCTAAAACAAAAGGATTCCAGCATTCCTAGTTTCAGAATGTCTGATGTCTCCTGCTACTGACAGGACCAAAACATTAGCCTGGGAAGCCTGTTAAGAGAGGTCCACAAAAAAGAAATGCCCAACACGTGGCCCAACCAAAACAACCCTCAAAAGGGGCCACGGTGACCAGAGAACTTGGGAGGAAAATAACTAAGAGGAACTTTGAAATACAAAGCAAAGTTTAACAGCTCAAAAAAAAAAAAAAAAACCACCATCAGGCTCACCCCTAGAAGGGTGAAAGGCTGTGATGAGAAAGCTACAGGGCAACAAACAAGCTACTCTCTGAGCAAAGTGACAGGAACCAGTCAGAAATGTCAAGGAGGCTCTGAGCCAGGCCCTACTAAGCCACAGCCTCCATGCCCGGCCCGCCCATCAGCAACGCCACCTGTCCCAGCCAGGCATCCACCCACTTGAGACCCAAAAAGTGAGGCACACAGCCTGGTAATTCCTAGAAGGGCCCAGAGGAATTCACACCAAAGTGATCCAACCAGATTCTTCCTCTGCTCAAAGAATGAAAGAGCCTATCAGCAAGTCAAGCAAAGGTCAGGATGGCTGGTGAGTCAAATGGACAGCGAAATCCCCACTCCCAGGGCAGCTGTACGATCTTCCCCACGACACTGCTCCACTGAGTCAAGGCACATCAATTTCTTTATCACAGACCACTTTCATAGAGCTGTGTGAACTGAGGCCAGTCGCTCTCAGCCAGGAAGTTTAGGGACCTAAAGAGCCAGACCACCAGGCTGGGCAGGGGAGACCCATGTGTTTTCCCAGTCTGGCCCATCCACCACCCCACACCCTAAGTGGTACCAGACGTAAATACTCCTACTTTCTGGAACCTACCTCTGTTCCTGCTGTTCCCTCCGACTAGAATCCCTCTGCTCAGTCCAGATAAATCCCATCCGTTACCTCCTCGGGAAATCCTTCACCAGCCCGCACGCTCCACTGCGTGCTTTCCGAGGACTGGCTGCAGCCCTTGCGTGGTGCTCACCCCATCACGTGAGGGAGGAGGCCTGTCTTAGTCACCTGTCTCCCTCAGACAAAGTCTGGCCCATCCAAGGTGCTCCACTCGTGTTAGGTGAATGAATGTAAGTCACTTCACCTACTCCTCTGATATGACAGCAAAAAAATGACAATACTACGTTATATTGGAAACAGTTCCCTGCTAAGCGGAATTCCAGTTTCAATTCAACCAAGGCAAGACCTTAGAGGGAAACTGTGCTCATCATTTTGCAATCACAAAGGAAGAAGGCGCTTTCCAGGTGGCTCAGTGGTCAAGAATCCGCTGCCAACACAGCAGATGTGGGTTAGATCCCTGGATCAGGAAGATCCCCTGGAGAAGGAAATGGCAACCCACTCCAGTATCCTTGCCTGGGAAATCCTATGGACAGAACAGCCTGGTGGGCTACAGTCCATGGAGTCGCAAAGGGTTGGACAGGACTGAGCAAATGAGCACCCATGTACTACTATCTGGCACTAGAGAGGGAGGGGGGAACACGGGGGATGGAGACTAACAAGTCACTAAACTGACAGGACTGTCCGGGGGAAGACACACAACAGAAATAGGTCTCTGGGCAGACAAGTTAGGAAAATACAACTGATGGCTACTAAATAGGTTGGTGTGGATAGCGCTCATACAGATTTTTTTTTTTAAACAAAGGAGATTTGAAACATTTGAGACCAATTAGAAAATGTTCTCTTATACAACATGTATTTTAGCCATAAGATAACTCTCCTCCAAGATGTTAACCCAGGCTAAAATATGAATTATTTCCAAAAGAGTCTATGGACATCTAATGGAAACGAACTATAAGAAACTACTTCGTTTAGGGTATGTCTCATTAATAAGGTTATCTGTGATACAGAAGCAGGAAATCAAACTTATGGTTATCAAGAGCAAAGGGGGAGGGATAAACTGGGAGATTGGGATTGACACATAGACATGACTGTATGTTGGGTTGGCCAAAAACTGCCTTCAGTTTTTCCCGAACGAACTTTTTGGCCAACCCAATATCAAATAGGTAACTAATAAGGACCTACTGTGAAGCACAGCAAACTCAACTCAATGCTCCGTAGTGATCTGTATGGGAAAAGAATCTAAGAAAGAGTGGATATATGTACACGTGTAACTGACGCACTTTGCTGGACAGCAGAAACACAACATTGTAAATCAACTACACTCTAATAAAAATTAATTAAAAACAAAAGAAATCTGTGATGAAATGGGAGGCATGCGTAAGGCATTTCAGCAGCATACCAAAGGACCATGGTTATCTTGAAAATCAAACCATGTAATAGATCATTGCACTGTGGGCTGAACTAGCCACATTTTTCTCATGGAACATCATTTTTACTTAAAGGTACAACTGAAGAGTTTCCCTGATGGCTCAGTGGTAAAGAAACCACTTGTCAATGCAGGAGACATGGGCTTGATCCCTCATTCATTAAGACCCCACATATCTTGGAGCAACTAAGCCCATGGGTCACAACCATTGAACCTGTGTTCTAGAGCCCAGGAACCACAATTACCGAAACCCACACACCCTAGAACCCATGTTCCAAAACAAGAGAAGCCAGCGCAAAGAGAAGCTCATGCATCACAGTGAAAAGAAGCCTCCAATCGCCTCAACTAGAGAAAAGCCAGAAGAGCAACGAAAATCCAACACATCCAAAAACAAATTAAAAAAAAAAATTTAACGTGACATTACTTAAAAAAATAGTACAACTGCAAAACTATGGTTATTTAGATTTCTGTATCTGACCTACACTTTCCCAAAAAGCAAGCCAAATGAGCTTGACATTCTGTCAGAAAAACTGACAGTATGTGTTACCAATGACAAAATCAGAGCTTTCAAACGAAAATTTGAATTTTGGAAAACTGCTTCTCAATAATTAAAAGATAAGCAGGCTTTTTTTTTTTTTTTTTGCTGCTAAGTAATACTGGTTTGGGAAACAGATTCAGTTTAACAAATCCTTAACACTAAGTTTTGGTTTTCATTCTTCTTACTGGTTTCAATCAATTTTTCTAAGTATAAATTAGAAGACCCACAAGAATAATTTTAGTCATGGCAATCTAGTTGCCTAGTAGAAGACAACTGCCAAAATTTTTATGACATATCAGTGGCTGTTCTATGGTAAAACATTAAGTATGCAAATAAGGAAAATGTCTAAGTATTTCACACCAACAGAACTTTAAGAATATATACACAATACAGGAATACAATAACAAAAACAGGCTGATTATAAAGTGAAAAATGGAATTCTGAGTTCCTTTGGTTAGCTTTCTGAGTAACCTAATTGTAATGTTATTCAAAATACCAAGAAAGTAACAAAACTGTTAGCTCAGTGCAAAAAAAGCCTTTTTCTCCAAAATCTCTCAAAGTTGAAATATCAGATAAACTAACATCCCCCAATGATGTCCAATCTTTAAAGAGCTACAAGTAAAAAAACTGCTGTAGAATGAGTAGTTAATTGCTAAGATTTCCAAAATGGCAGAGGATCTTAAGAAAACTGCTGAATATTTTGGCTAACAACTCTGGAATCCACTGAGCTACCACTGTCATTTTTGCTACAGGCTTCAGGAGGTGTCTGATTTAGCCTAAAGAAAAAAAAATGCATTAAAAAAAATACTGTGTTAAAATATTCACTTTTTTTTTTTCAAACTTTTAACCTCAAACTTCTGCTTTGGGTTATCAAGGTTTCAACAATTTATGCCTTCTCAAGTGTCATTCTGAGCCTATACATCTTACTTGAACCTGAAAATTTAATCAAGAAATGTCACAGCGATTTTTAGGAAATTCAACAGTCCTGATGAGGTCTGGTGATGATCTGTTTCTTCCTTTCCCCCTGCAATTCATTACAATAATCTACTACCGTGTGAGACAATATCCTGGTAATAATTCCACCTTAAAATTCTGCAGGTGTTTTCACTCTGTAAGAGGCCATACATTATCAGCTCACTCAGGGGAGAAATGGTACTGCCTCAAAATATTACTAGTGTCTAAAAAGAAATGACAGGCAATGCACAATGTTACTAATTTAACATTAAATACATACTAACCAGGAAAAACTCAGAGAAGTTCTGTAACAACAACGTGTTCTGTAAAAACAACTTCCTAACATCCCTATGAAGTTCCAGTTTTTCCATCATGAGAATGCCACACTGGTACCTTTTCAATCAAAGGTGCTGAGAAGCTAGGATATTTAATAAGGAGGCTAATTCAAGCAGATTATACGAAAGTGTGTTTTGGACCAGAAACAAACAAACAAAAACAAAAAACTAAATAGTTAACATTTTAAGCTATTTTGCATAATTGTTCTTTTATTACTGTATTTCAGAATTCATCCTGACAGGTAGCAGAAGTTATCTACGCTTGAAAAACCACCCAAGCAGACGAAATAAAGGAGCATTGTTTTTTTTGTTTTTTGTTTGTTTGTTTGTTTGTTTGGAGCATTGTTTTTAAAAGACAACTCATCGCCTAAAAATTCCTGAAGTGAGGCACAAATGTTAATTGACCCCATTCTAAAAAAGTGACCTGGAACACTACACTAGTACATTCTTGAACTCAATCACATTCCTTACTGTGGGTTTCTTCATCGTATTTTTTACAACCAGTTAACACAGCTGAGGGTATCTGAATAAAATTACAATTAAGCACTATAAGTTTAAGCTTAAAAACTTAATATTAAATGGATAAAAGTGTCAGGAAACTCAAGAAAGTGTCCAGGGGTATCTCAGGCCCATCATACCTCATTTTGCTCTGTCCATTTAACGCAGTCTTTTAAGTTAAACGTTCATTAACAAAACTCACGTGCCAAAACCATGCCCCGAAGCGGGTTATGTGACACGTCTCATCTGAAATAAAATGCTTTCTGCCGGGCCCCGGCACATACCATACAGCTTCCCAATCCCCTAAGTAACATGCTACATACACTTCCTTCACCGCTACCGTGGGAAGGGAGGGTGTGCCTCGGTGCTTACCGATGCCCGGAGCCACATAGATGAAGTAGAGGCAAGACGAGGACAGGGAGAAGAAGAAGATGAAGGCGAGGAGCGAGCGATTGGAGACCCGCATCATCCGCTTAAGCACAGACATCTTCCTCTTCCCGGCCGGCAGCTCGGGCTGCGCTCTCAGGCCGGACTTGGGGGCACCGTCCAGGCCCTAAACTTCCATGAATGTGCTAAAAAAAAAAACACCACCACCCCGAGACTGCAGCGGGGCCGCGCGGGGAGGCTCTGGGGAAGCGGGGAGGAGGAGAAAGGAAGGAGCGGACGGAATGAATGAGAGGCCGGGAGGATGCGGGGTGGGGAGAGCGGACGCGGGGCCCGGGTCCGAGGACCAAAGGACCCGAGGAAGCCGTGGAAAGGCGAGGAGCGGCGTTCGACGCGCCCGGTGGCGGCGGGAGGAGGGGCTGCAGGTGGGGAGAGGCGCCGGCTGCGCGCCGCGGCGCCCCTGCGGAGAGGGCGGCCGACTGCAGCACGCGCGGCTCCGGCTGCCCGCGCCCGCCGGGGTCCAGGTCGCGAAACCCCCGCGCTCGGGGTCCGGGCCGCCCACGCCAGGCAGGCCTGCGCCGCCTCCTCCTCCTCCTCGGGGCCGCGGCGTCTCGTGCCTGCGCGGGGCTAGCGTGGGCGCCGGGGCCGCAGCCGGAGCGCGCGACGCGCGGGGGCCCGCAGGGGCCCTGGGGGCCGAGGAGCTGGACGCTCGCCGGCGCACAGCCTTCTCCTCATGCCGCGCGGGGCCCCGGCGTCCCCCGGCGGCCGCGGGAGCCGAATGCAGGCGAGGGCGGCGTCCCGGCCAGCGGCGAGCGCGCTCCGGCTCCGGCTCCTGCCTCCGCCCGCTGTCGGCCCGGCCGCAAGGGCGGCAACCGCAGCAGCATTACCGCCGCCGGCCCGGGGTGAAGCGCCCCCGCCGGCGCCGCCCCCGCACGGCCCGCGGACACCAGGCGGAGAGCCGCGGGTCGCCTTGCGCTGCGGGCAAGGCCGAGGAGCCCAAACGGAGGGCGGCCCGGAGCCGTCGGAGCCGCGTCCGGGTCGCTGAAGAGGCGAACTCCAGAGGGCGGGGGGAGCCGCGGAAGAACACGGGCCCGGCGACGCGGCCGGAGACCCCCGAGGGCTCCGCGCGCTCGCTCGGAACTGCAGGCGGCGCTGCGCCGGCCGCGAGGAAACCTGGCGGCCCCCGCCCACCGCTCCCCTCCCCTCGCCCGAAACACCGCGCCTCCTGATTGGCCCGCGCCGCCACCCCCGCTCCCCGCGCGAGGACCCGCGCCCCGACCGCGTCCTGCGTCACCGCGGCCCCCGCCCGCGCGCGGGGACCCCGGCGCTCGCCGCGCTCCCGGGGGCTGAGGGACCGCTCTTGAGCGTCGGATATGTTCCACCCTGGGGATCGATAATGAACGATGCTGTGCTTGTATCTCAACGAGGAGGCTTCAGTGATGTGCGTTCCTCCCGAAATATACTCTCCGGAAACAAGGTGTTTTCTGATCCTGGATTAATGAAACCTCCCATCCCGCACTAACTATAGAAATATTACCATCGGGATGTGATAACGATCTACGTATATCTCTCATAATAGAACTTGCCTTCAGCTCTGAAGGTGAGCCCTGGGTAACCCCGCTTTAGCTGTATTTAGGCGGCACAGAAAAGACTTCTGTGCAACCAATAGGCCCTTAAATGCTGCAGCACTAGCCAGTTTCAATGGGCAAATTGCTTTAGTGCACCTCCAAGGTCGTGGTCTACCCTTTGTTCAAAAGCTACTTTTTTCCTCCTAGCTCGTCCTTAGCTATATCACATTTTTCCAAAGTGTGTTTGTGGGTGTTTCTTTTGCAACTAGTCACGTAGGAGGTCGCTGGATGCCCCCTGCTGCCATGACTTGCTCAGTATTTCTAGATGCAGTGGTATTGAATTACCACTTGATTGCCAGCAGATTTAGTACCTTCTTAGCAAGAGACCCATGCCTTCCATCGACTCTGATGTAGCACTATGATCTGTGGAGCCCGAAACACCTGAGTTTATAATTCTGCCAAGGCCTTTTATTAACTGTGAAACTTATGCCAAGCCACTACCCTCTCCAAGCCTCTCTTCTCAGTCTTCAAATGGTGGGTGTGATACCTTGCAGGGTATGGGATTAAACCTGATAACTATGCAAAAAGCTAAACATGAGTTCTGGCACCTAAGAGGTTTCCTTACATCTCTTTAGAGGGTCGACTGGATAGAATCAGCAAATTCATCTTCATTTTGCTTTTTGGAGTAGTTACAAGTTACTCGACCTCTTTGGCTAATTTGATATTTAAATGACAGTTTTGTGACAGTTTTGTAACATTTTGTAACATCTGAAATACAAAATTGAGCAATATATAAAATAAGAGATAAAAAATCTCTTGTAAAAAAAAATAACCTATACAAGTGAAGAAATCCATGAATGGTGAGAAAGCAAAATTTTCTTGTTTCCTTCTCTCACCCTGCTGACTTTTATCTGTCTTTATTTTCACCAGATCAACTATTGTTTACAGTGCTTAATACCACTAATACCATTGCTGGCTTGGTAATGGATAATTCTCAGGGAAGACTGGGTTTTTGAAAGGAAAGTTTACCATAAAACTGAATGAGATTAACATCTTAGAAATTAATGATTAATCTTATTTTAAGAACTCTGAAGTCTCTGTATAGATGGGCTTGGCTGGCATAGACGACTGCCATTGCTCTCTCTCTTCCAGGTTCGCCACAGTACTTGTTAGAACTGATTAGTTCTTCCCCGGATTTGAGCAAGTACTAAAAAACCAGTTGAGTCGGTGTGCTCTTTAGCACCATTGGTCACCAGCCACACAGAGAGGTAACCATGCCTCTTGCCAAGCAGCCTGGGGTTGAATCTCAGTCATTCTGGTCAAATGACCTCAAAGGTTAATTAAAACTCCCTGTGCTTCCACTTTCTCATCAGCTAAAGACAATAACCATAGTACCTGTTAGGATCATCGTGAGGATTAAATTGAGTGAGTCAGTGCTTTAAAAAGCTTGGGAGAACCTGGTACCTAGTAAGCACTATTTGAATATTTGGTTTAAAAATTGTTTTAAAATCTTCCCTTTAGATCACTCTGTGCCAACAGTAACAAGTTATGCTGGTCTATTCCTGTTTAAAAACACCTACTGAGTCAGCCTTGAAGTCTCAGTCTAATAGTCTGAAGTATGCCTCAAGGTCTCAGCTTGTTTATAAAGCAAAGAGCAATGAAATACTCAGAACCAAATCTTTTCAGCCCAGATTATCACCTGATCCTTTCGCAGGAGCCCAGTAAGGCCCACAGCAGAAGGGTGACCTACTCAGGTTCATTTTATGATACCAAAAAGACCTTAAACTTAAGGTAGTAAGACATAGTAGCAAGACCCAGTACGTTTCATGTTAGCTGTTTTGAGCTGAAGTGAAGTGAAAGTCGCTCAGTCATGTCTGACTCTTTGCAACCCCATGGACTATACGGTCCTAGGAATTCTCCAGGCCAGAATTCTGGAGTGGGTAGCTGTTCCCTTCTCCAGTAGATCTTCCCAACCCAGGGATCAAACCCAGGTCTCCTGCATTGCAGGCGGCTTCTTTCCCAGCTGAGCCACCAGACAAGCCCAAGAATATTGGAATGGGTAGCCTGTCCCTTCTCCAGCAGATCTTCCTGACCCAGAAATTGAACTGGGGTCTCCTGCATTGCAGGCAGATTCTTTACCAGCTGAGGAGAACCAACTTAATTAAGTTACAACTAATGGTTTTCTATTTATATTAATCAAAACTATATTACTGAGATTGTAATTACCATGAAAAAAGGAAAAATGTACTTGTTTAGTGAGATGGATGACATTTCACTTGGTTTGTGCTAGGATAAATAGTACCCATTGAGTGTTTTGGCCTTGCTCATAACCTTGGTTAAATAAAAATAAGTAAGTTTTTTTCCTTGTGAATTGGGGGGGGGAAAGAGAATGAAAGAGCACATAGAATCTCACTTCTATGATTGCTTACGGTTTAGACCTCCATATTACAATCACTGATTAAATATAGTAATTTTATATGTTTAAGTACATGGTCTCAGCATCTGAGATTCAGTTCAAGAAAATTGTTAGGTTGATAAATTGTGCTTAGACAGTTGAATTTTTTTACTTACATAATTGGCATGTAGATTGTATGAGTTAGATATTGGCTTGATTTATAAAATGGAGTACATAGTCCAAAATATTATTACAGAAACTTCCCTTAAATAAAGCCCATCTTCCCACTGATTTCCATTATAAATATAGTCAGAGTTCTGCTGAGAAAAAAAAAAAATTAGTCCTTACCTTTAAGTTATCTTACATCTGAGATCAAACATAATCCCCTTAAAGCCAAAATATTAAAGTTGTATATGTAATTATATTACTATATTATAGTTAAATTTGAAAAAGAAAACCACCATGGTGGCAACAATCCCTAATTCAGCAGTTGACCCAAATTTCATACTCATCTTACATTGCCTTAATCTTTTCATCCTGAATCCCAGATCATTCTTCCACATCATAAAAATGCCCTGTAGCATTTTCAAGTATCAAATAACTTTCCTATCATTTTCATAACATCCCTTTGGGGTATTGTTAGTATGTCATTTGGGCGTGCGAAAACTAAAGCTCAATGAGGTACAATGTCTGGCCTTGGGTCACATGGTGATCAGTAGTAACAGAACTGAGGAGAGAGCCAGAATGTTAACAGCTTCATTCAGTGCCCTTTCCACAAACTACACTAGCTTTTATTTTCACACATATTTCTTTGCCTATCTGGGCAAATGTTTGATTTGGCGTATATTTTCAATTCTTCTAGAAAGGAATATATGCAATCCATTTTTTTCAAACTTTCTCTACCAATTTTGTCTCAGACATCTGTTTCAGGAACTATATTCATTGGATTTTCGGAGAAGGCAATGGCAACCCACTCCAGTACTCTTGCCTGGAGAATCCCAGGGACGGGGGAGCCTGGTGGGCTGCCATCTATGGGGTCGCACAGAGTCAGACACGACTGCAGCGACGCAGCAGCAGCAGCAGCAGCATTTGTTGGATTGGAACCCACTGTAGTATTCTTGCCAAGAGAATCCATGGACAGAAGTCTGGGGGGCTACTCTCCATGGGGTCTCAAAGAGTCAGCCACAACTGAGCATCTGAGCACAACAGGATGGTGCATAAAGTTAGGGCCCAATTGTTTAGTTCTTGCCTATCATCAGTTATTAAGTCAGAATGAGAAAATGATCGTGTTTGCTCCATCCATTCTTCTTAGTTTAATGCTAGGTTTAGTCCACAGATGGCTTGTTTTGCCTCAAAAGGAATCTGAGCAGCCGCTTATTTACCCCTGAAAAAGAAGCCTACCAATGGCAATGGAATTAGAATCTGTTTGGAAAACTTGGAGGATAGAGACAGACTACAGACAACAAAAAGCAAAGATAGGAGATTGAAAAAGTAGGCAAGTCACATACCAGGCAGTGCCCTGTGCCTTACGTGGAGAGGGCACTATTCTGGCTTCTTCCAGGGTAAACACAGAGGCTGTCTCCGGACCTGCTTGAGGCTTCCTCTGAAAGCTGAGGAAAATCGGAGTCCTGGCACATGTGTAACCCAGATACACAGGCACCTCCAGTGCTGTGTACAGCAGCTGGGCAACTCAGCCCTAGAGAGGAGACTCATCAACTTGGCTACCGAACAGACAAACAAATATACACATTCCTTGGGCAGCATAAAATTCTGAACAGCACTTCAGTTCAGTTCAGTCGCTCAGTCGTGTCCGACTCTTTGCAACCCCATGAATCACAGCACGCCAGGCCTCCCTGTCCATCACCAACTCCCGGAGTTTGCTCAAATTCATGCGCATCGAGTCGGTGATGCCATCCAGCCATCTCATCCTGTGCCATCCCCTTCTCCTCCTGCCCCCAATCCCTCCCAGCATCAGGGTCTTTTCCAATGAGTCAACTCTTCGCATGAGGTGGCCAAAGTACTGGAGTTTCAGCTTCAGCATCAGTCCTTCCAATGAACACCCAGGACTGATCTCCTTTAGGATGGACAGGTTGGATCTCCTTGCAGTCCAAGTGACTCTCAAGAGTCTTCTCCAACACCACAGTTCAAAAGCATCAATTCTTCGGTGCTTAGCTTTCTTCACAGTCCAACTCTCACATCCATACATGACCACTGGAAAAACCATAGCCTTGACTAGACGGACCTTTGTTGGCAAAGTAATGTCTCTGCTTTTTAATATGCTATCTAGGTTGGTCATAACTCTCCTTCTGAGGAGTAAGCATCTTTTAATTTCATGACTGCAGTCACCATCTGCAGTGATTTTGGAGCCCAAAAAAATAAAGTCTGACACTGTTTCCACTGAGTGGAAACATCTATTTCCCATGAGGTGATGGGACCAGATTCCATGATCTTAGTTTTCTGAATGTTAAGCTTTAAGCCAACTTTTTCACTCTCCTCTTTCACTTTCATCAAGAGGCTTTTTAGTTCCTCTTCACTCTCTGTCATAAGGGTGGTGTTATCTGCATATCTGAGGTTATTGATATTTCTCCTGGCAATCTTGATTCCAGCTTGTGCTTCTTCCAGCCCAGAGTTTCTCATGATGTACTCTGCATATAAGTTAAATAAGCAGGGTGACAATATACAGCCTTGATGTACTCCTTTTCCTATTTGGAACCAGTCTGTTGTTCCATGATCAGTTCTAACTGTTGCTTCCTGACCTGCATACAGGTTTCTCAAGAGGCAGCACTCAGTCCCAGGTAACTCTGAGAAAGACCTTTCTTGTTAATATACATATTCATAATATAAAGGCTTCCCTGGTGGCTCAGCTGGTAAAGAATCTGCCTGCAAAACAGATCACCAGCCCAGGTTGGATGCATGAGACAAGTGCCTGGGGCTGGTGCACTGGGAAGACCCAAAGGGATGGGATGGAAAGGGAGGTGGGAGGGGGGTTCGGGATGGGGAATACATGTAAATCCATGGCTGATTCATGTCAATGTATGGCAAAAACCACTACAATATTGTAAAGTAATTAGCCTCCAACTAATAAAAATAAATGAAAACAAAACAAAACAAAACAAAAGAATCTGCCTGCAACGCAGGAGACCTGGGTTCAGTCCCTGGGCTGGGAAGATCCCCTGGAGAAGGGAACAGCTGCCCATTCCAGTATTCTGGCCTGGAGAATTTTATGGACTGTATAGTCCATGGGGTCACAAAGAGTCGGACACAGCTGTGTGACTTTCACTTCACTTCATAATATAAAGAAGGAAAAAACAGTGCCCATTGCTTGATGCAGTTAAAAGAATCTGCTCCTTAGAGTCAAAAGAGCCTACTCTCAGTCAGTTGATTTTTTTAAGAAGTCATTTCCTGAACACAATTCTATTTTGATGATTTATAGTTATTTCCCAGGACTCAGTACAAAGCAAGGCAGTAGATAATTAGTGAATGAATTAATTAACACAGTCTTAACTTTTACACAGTTATGTATATTCTTTTCAGTTATAACAAGGAGTACAAGTTAGTTCACCTTGTCTCTTCCAGAGGTTTTTTATCAAAAGAGCCATCTTTATAGGTGAATGACTCAGAAAAGTAGAGGATAAAGTAGGTGAAAGATGCATGGTGTGAAAGTGTTCTATCACATCAAGAATCTTAATAGCTGTGGCAGACAAAAGCTTTTTAAGAAATGAAATTATGATACAGAATAGCTTTTAATGAAGGACAGTGATAGGCCACTTTCTATCCATTTATTTTCATGTTTAACATATGCCTCACAGGATTTTCTCAGTCTGTGACTAAATCATTCTGGGAAAAATACTGGTTTCAAAGCTTAACTGGGTAAATGTTGAAGTGAGAAATAGGTCTCAGGTAAATTCAATAAAGGATTTCAGTGCCTGTGTCTGGAAAGGGAATTTTGGAATACTGAGGTCCTGGCATGCTGAAATCCCCGAGTTCATATTCACAAGCTTGATGTAAGTTATTGTAACAAGACATGTGAGAAAGTAAGAACTTCAGATACACCAGATCTAACTAAAAGAAAGAAACCAAAATATATTCATCCTAAAAAGTATGAATAATACCTCCTTACCATGACCAATAAGGAAAGTCTCCGAAACGCAACAACCTGGCAACATTAAGCAAATTATTGACAGGTTAGAGAAAAAAATACAGTGTCTTTTTTCAATAGGTGAATGTATAAATATAGCACAATTTATTTACCTACCTTGTGTGTTAGTCACTTAGTGTCCAACTCTTTGTGATCCCATGGACTGTAGCCTGCCAGTCTCCTCTGTCCATGGAATTCTCCAGGCAAGAATACTGGAGTGGGTTGCCATTTCCTTCTCCAGGGGATCTTTCTGACCCAGGGATAAAACCTGGGTTTCCTGCATTGCAGACAGATTCTTTACCATCTGAGCTACCAGGGAAGGCTATTACTTATTAAAGGATATGGCTTTTCAGTTTGACTCAATTATGAATAAAAATATATTAAGATATACACATACTATTTTGGTTATATACCTAGTAGTCAAAATTCTAGATTTTTCAATATGTGAATGATCAGATTTCAGAGACAATGGCAGACAGTTTCCCAAGATGATTACACCAGTTCACAATCTCATCAGCAGCATTTGAGTTCAAGTTGCTCACCTCACCAACACTTAGTATAGTCAACCCTACTAACATTAGCATTTCAGGTAGAATGTGATGAGTGTCTCATTTTGGTTTTAATTTGCACTTTTCCTGAGGGTTAGTGGGATTGAACAATTTTTCATAAATTTATTGACGTACAGTGTCTCCTGAGGCTTGAAAAGCATTTGATACAATGAAACAATTTCTGATGTTGAAACTCTTCATAAAATAAGGATGAAGGTATGTTCTATTTTGTAAAGAGCTATTGCAAACCATTTGCATCAGTATGATTAATGTAGACTCATACTCATTCAAGTCACAAAAAGATTTGGATTGGAAAGAATTAGCCAGTACGCTTGGATAATAAAATTAAGTGCTAAAAATAGAACGTGATAAGAAAAATTATTCTTATTTATAGGTTTATGATTACCATAAAAAGCATTAACTAGAAAACATATTAGATCTATTAGAGATTAATTTAAGAGCCACTCAAGAAGTCAGAAGGAGAAAAACAAATATCATATATTAATGCATATATATGGAATCTAGAAAAATGGCACTGATAAACCCATTTGCAGGGCTAGAATAGCGATACAGACTTAGAGAACAGACTTTGGACATGGCAGGGGAGGGGGAGGGTGGGACAAATGGGGAGAGTAGGACTGACATGTATACACTGCCATGTGTAAAACAGAGAGCTAGGGGGAAGCTGCTATATAACATGGAGCCCAGCTTGGCGCTTCATGGTGGCTTAGAGGGGTGACATCGCAGGGTAGGAGGGAGGCTGAAGAGGGAGAGGATATATATGTATACCTATGGCTGATTCCCATTGTTGTGCAACAGAAACCCACACAATATTGTAAAACAATTATCCTCCATTTAAAAATAAATTTTAAAAGTTAAAAAAAATAAATACAGTGGAAAAAATAAACAGTGACTCAAATATACACACACACACACACACACACACACACGCACACACATAGTTCAACATGGGGATACATCCCTAACAATTAGAGCTCTAACTGGGCTTGATTATACAGAGTCCCGTAGTTTCTATGGAGAAGTATTTTAAGCATTATATTTAAGCAATTGCCCAGTCACCTCAGCTTTGCTTGTTTAGGATGTCCTTCAAAATGTCAAAAGATTGCTACCAATCTCCTAATTATCTTTATCCTCTGCTTCCTGCAGCATTTCCTTAAATCATCACAAGTTGCCACAAAATTTATGTTTCTAACCTGGTGCCTAGTCCTTCACCCTTTTCATTTTTAGTAGGTAGAGTACTGCGGTCCCATAACTTTGGAAGTCAATCTGTGTCAGAATTATTTACCAGAACTGAAAATAAATCCCTGGAGAAGACAGAGCAGAGAAAACAACATATGCGATAGAATCATTCATCTCAAGATGGCCAGGACAGTCCTCACTGCTTCTGTTTAGGAGCGGTGTATTCCACTGGTCCCTCATAGGGCTGACATGTGATGGCACTCAGAACAGAGAGAAAGCCTCAGTAACAGGATGACGTGATAGACTACTCTATATCTAAATGCATTGTTTATGTGTATATATATATATAGCATATGTATAACATGTGCTTTTAAAATGTAAAGACAGGGAACTCCCTGGTGGTCCAGTGGTTAGGACTCGGTGTTTTCACTGCCAGAGCCCTGGCTCAATCCCTGGTAGAGGATTGAAGACTTCTCAAGCCATGTGGCAAATAAATAAATAAAAATATAAAGATGAATAGCAAATGGAAGCTATAAAGTACCTGATTATATTACAAAACTAGATAAAATTGAATCAAATTACCTGGCACAAACATTAACCTTTGAAATTATATAATAAACACACCACAACAAAAAGAACTCATGAACAGCAGCAAATACATGTAAGTAATATTTATAAATGGACTTCCCTGGTGGCTCAGATAGTAAAGAATCCACTGTAATGCAGGAGACCTGGGTTTGATCCCTGGGTCAGGAAGATCCCCTGGAAAAGGAACTGGCAACCCTCTTCAGTATTCTTGCCTGGAGAATCCCATGGACAGAGGAGCCTGGCGGGCTACAGTCCATGGGGTTGCAAAGAGTCAGACATGACTGAGGAACTAACACACATACACACACAATACTTATGAATAAACTGTAAAGGAAATGCATAAAAGTAACATGAAGGAAAAAAAAATGGAGCCTAGACTTAAGGAGCTTGGGAATCACTATTTTGTCCCATCAACGAGAAAACACTGAACACACTGAAAAAAAATCAACAATTTTTCTTGGATTCTTAAGAGAGATGAGGATACACGCCAAGCCGCTATCCCCAAGCTGGGAGAAACAAGCAAATACAGGGAGTTAGGACTTCCGGGGGCAGAAAGTGATAAGCAGAAACCACCTAGGGAATCAGTGCTGGTGTAGAAAAACCTGACCGGTAACTATTAATAACAAATTGCTAGCAGCTCTGTGGGCTTGCCTGGTGGCTCAGATGGTAAAGAATCTGCCTGCAATGCAGGAGACTAGGGTTCAATCCCTGAGTCAGGAAGATCCTCTGGAGAAGGGAAAGGCTACTAACTCCAGGATTCTTGCCTGGAGAATTCCATGGACGGAGGATCCTGACAATGGGCTACAATCCATGGGGTCGCAAAGAGTCAGACAGGACTGAGCAACTAGCTCACACACACACAGAAACACAGGCTCAGTGTGAACAAACCTGAGGGTTAAAACCTCTAGGGGACCCAGTCATAGAGGACCCCACATTTTTGTGACTGCTGTCTCCAGGAGTTCAAACATGTTCCCGTAATAAATATCAGCAAAAAAAATCTCCTCACGATTCCAGGAGAGAATTATGTTCTTAACAAGGCATGCCCCTAGGAGGAACTAGCTAACCAGAGTCTGACTGATTGAGGCATTATCAGAGCCTAACTGTCCTGGGGAAGGGAACTGTCCAACTCCAATCAGCTCCAGTTATCTGACCCCACCTAAGGGGGAGGAAAAACGCTGAGAAACACTTGCGAAGTTCACAGCCCAGAAGCATAGACTCCCTAAAAGACGGAGACCTAACCATAGGGCTACAGAACACTTTCCCTTCCCCCACACCACTGCATTATTACAGACCTGTTTATAGTAGTTCCTTTTGTGTAATATATCATGTCCAACTATCAAGAAAACATCACTAGGCATATTAACAGGTAAAAAATGTAAATTGAAGAGAGAGAACAAGCATCAGAACCAGACATGGCAGGATATTGGAATAATCAGAGAGGGAATTTAAAACAACTATAATTAATAAGCTAAGGGCTCTAATTAATAAAGTAGACCACACACATGAACAAACAGGCAATGCAAATCCTAAGAAGTAAGCAAAAGGAAATGCTAGTGACAAAAAATACTTTGAGAAAAATGAAGAAACTCTTTCATGGGCTTTTTGCTACAATGGACACAGCTGAGGAAAGCATCTATAGTCTTGAAAATATATCAGTAGAAACCCTTCCCCACCAAACTGAAAAGTGAAGAAAACTAAGACTGGAAAAAAAAACCCACAAAAACAGAATATCCAAGGACTGTGGGACAGCATACACATAAGGAGAAAACCAGGAAAAGAAGAAGAAATATTTGAAACAATAATGTCTGAGAATTTCTCCCAAATTAATGCCAGACATCAAACCACAGATCCAGGAAGCTCTGAGAACACCAAGCAAGATAAACGCCAAAGGAAACTACACCTAGAGATATCATTTTCAAACTGCAGAAAATCAAAGAAAAAAAATTCTTAAAAAAGCCAGAGGGGAAAAATACCTTACCTATAGATGAACAAAGATAAGAATCATGATAAGAAATCAAGAAGAGAGTGGAGTGATGTATTTCTGGAAAGATACTAGCTACCAAAATGCACACAAGAAGAAATAGAGCATCTGAATAAGCTTATGTCTAATTAAATCAATAATTAATAACCTTCCAAAGCAAAAAGTATGAAGCCCAGATAGGTTCACTGGTAAATTATACCAAACTTTCAAGGGAGAAATTGCTCCAATTTTGTACATTTTCTTCCAAGAGGTAGAAACAGAGGAAATACTTCTTAATCCATACCACGTGGCCAGCATTTTACTAACACAAAAACCAAAGACATTACGAGACAAGAATATTACAGACCAATATCTTTCATGTCCAGATGAAAAATGCATCATGTCTAGATGCAAAAATCCTCAACAAAGTATTACCAAATCAAATCCAACAATGTCTAAAAAGAAACATGTGCTATGACCAAGAGGGATTTATCCCAGGTATGCAAAACTAGTTCAATATTTAAAACTAATGTAATCCATCCTATCAACAGGCTAAAAAATAAAAATTACAGATTATACCAATAGATACAGAAAAACATTTGACAAAATCCAACACTAACACCAACTAATGATAAAAATTAAAAAAAAAAAGAAAACTTCTCAGTAAACTAAGAATAGAGGAAAACTTCCTCAACTTGATAAAGGCTAGCTACAAAAAAACCCAAAAAAACCCTACATCCAACATCACATCTAATGGTGAGAAACTCAAAGCTTTCCCACTAAGATCAGGAACAAGGCAAAGGTGTTCCCTCTTACCACCCATTTTCAATATCATACTGGAAGTTCTAACTAATGCAACAAGGCAAAAAAAAAAGGGGGGGGGGCAGATTTAAATGGTATACAGATTGGGAAGGAAGAAATACAACAGTCTTTTACAGATGACGTGATCAACGGAAAAAATTCCAAAAGAATCTACAAAAGGCAAACAAAACAAAAATTTGAAACTAATCAGCAATTATAACACGTTTGTGGGATACAGGGTTCATATAAAAGAGCCAATTACTGGACTTCCCTGGTGGTAAATCCGCCTGCCAATGAAGGATACAGGTTAGATCCCTGCTCTGGGAGGATTCCACTTGCCGTGGAGCAATTAAAACCTGTGAGCCACATCTACTGAGCCCGTGTGCCGAGGGCCTGCGCTCTGCTACAAGAGAAGCCGCCACAATGAAAAGCCCATGCACCACAGTGAAGGATAACCCTCACTCACCGCAACTAGAGAACGTCCATGCACAGCAACAGACTCACACAACCAAAATAAAAATAAATCCTTTTTAAAAATCAATTACTTTCCTGTATATCAACAATGAACAAGTGGGATCTGCAATTACATACATAATACTATTTACATTAGAATCTCAAAAATTTAAATACTTAGCTATAAAATTTAACAAACAATGTACAAGGTCTATATGAGGAAAACTGGAAAACACTGATGAATGAAATATAAAAGCTAAATGGAGTGATATTTCTTCTTCATGGATTGGAAAACTCAAAATCATTAAGATGTCAGTTATTCCCAAATTGACATACAGACTCAATGTAACACCTATTAAAATCCCAGCAAGTTATTTTGTAGATATCAACAAACCGACTTAAATGAAAAGGCAAAAGACCCAGAATTGCCAACATAATATGGAAGGAGAAGAACAAAGTTGGAGAACTGATACTCCCCAACTTCAAGACTTATTATAAAGCTGTGTTAATCAAGCTAGTTTGAAATTGCCAAAGAACAGACAAGTAGGCTAACATAGTTAATCAGCTGATATTTGACAGAGGAGCAAAGCAATAAAATAAAGCAAAGATAGTCTTTTCAACAAATGATACTGGGATAACTAGACATCCACATGAAAAAAAAAATTAAGCTTATACTCTTCACAAAAATTAACTCAAAATGGACCAGAGACCTAAATATAATATGCAAGACTATGAAACTCATAGAAGATAACATATGAGAAAAACTAGAATCCCTTGAATTTGGTGATGACTTTTTAGATACAACACCAAAAGTATGATCCATAAAAGACATAATAAGGTAGACTTTTTAAAAGAAATCTTCTCTGCAAAAGACAATGTCAAGAAGATGAGGAAACAAGCCACAGTCTGTGAGGAAATATTTGCCAAAAATACATCTATCAGATGTATAATGACGGTTATACAAAATATGCAAGGAACACTTGGCGCTTACCTGGTGGTCCATTGACTGAGAATCCAATTTCCAATGCAGAGGACACAGGTTTGATCCCTAGTCAGGGAACTAAGATCCCACATGCCTCAGGGCAACTAAGCCCTTGAGCTGCAACAAAGACACAGTGCAGCCAAGAAAACAAACCAGAATATACAAGGGCCTCTTAAAACTCAATATTAAGAAAACAAACAACTCAATTAAAAATAGGGCAAAGAACTTAATGGACATGTTTCCAAAGATTATAGATAGTAAATAAGGATATGCAAAGATGCTCCACATCATGTATCATTAGGAAATGCAAATTGAAAAAACAAAAAGCAACGAAATACTACTACAAACCTATAAGAATGTCCAAAATCCAGAACACTGACAATGCCAAATGCTGATGAAGATATGGAGCAACCAGAACTCAAATTCACTGTTGGCGAGAATGCAAAATGGTACAGCCACTTTGGAAGACAGTTGGGCAGTTTCTTGCAAAACTAAACACACTTTAACCATATGACCCAGCAATCATACTCCTCAATATTTACCCAAAGCTGAAAACTTATGTCAACACAAAAATCAGCACACAACTATTTACAGCAGTTTTATATTTGTAACTGTCAAAACTTAGAGGCAACCAAGATATCCTTCGGTAGGTGAATGGATACATAAGCTGTGATCCATCCAGAAAATGGAATATTATTCTAGGCTAAAAGGAAGTGAGTTATCAGACCATGAAAAGGCATGGTAGAAGCTTAAGTGCATATTACTAGATGAAAGAAGTCAATCTGAAAAAGCTACATACTGTATAATTCCAAAACTGTGAAGACAGTGAAAAGCCCTGTGCTTGCCAGGGTTGAAGAGAGGTGAAGAAATGAATAGGCAGAGCACTGACGGTTTTTAGGGCAGTGAAAAATACTCTATTATACTGCAGTGATGAATGAGTGTGTGCGTGCATGCTCCCTCAGTCATGCCCAACTCCTTGGAACCCTGTGGGCTGTAGCCCACTCAAATCCTCTGTCCATGGGATTTCCCAGACAAGAATACTGGACTGGGTTGCCAGTTCCTTCTCCAGTAACTATGATTACATGTTACTACACGTTCATGCTAAGTTACTTCAGTCGTGTCCCACTCTTTGCAACCCTAAGGACTGCAGCCCACCAGTCTCCTCCATCCATGGGATTCTTCAGGCAAGATACTGGAGTGGGTTGCCATGCCCTTCTCCAGGGGATCTTCCCGACCCAGGAATTGAACCCACGTCTCTTTATGTCTGCTGCATTGGCAAGTGGGTTCTTTACCACTAGCGCCATCTGGGAAGCCCACATGTCATTATACATTTGTTCAAACCAGTACACTATACAACACCAAGAGTAAACCCTAATATAAACAATGGACTTTGGGTAATAATGATGTGTCATTGGAGGTTCATTGATTGTATCAAATGCACCACTTCTGGTGAAGGATGTTGATGATGGGAGGGGTCTGGGGGATATGAATAAGTGAAAGCTGAGAGTACATGGGGAAATCTCTGTATCTCCCTCTCAATTTGTCTGCAATCCTGAATCTGCACTTAAAAAACAATTTTCAAAAAGCCAATCTCTTAAAATAAGGGACCAATTTAAAGATCAGTTTAGGGACTTCCCTGGTGGTCCCGTGGCTGAGACTTTGAACTTCTAATGCAGGGGATCCCTGATCAGGGAACTAGATCCCACATGCTGCAACGAAGGTCAAAGATCCCACGTGCTATAGCTAAGAAGCAGCACAGCCAAATAAATAAAAATAAATTTAATTCATGTTGAAAATCAGATTTTTTTTAAAGTTAATTTGAAGTGAAGTCACTCAGTCGTGTCCGACTCTTTGCGACCCCATGGACTGTAGCCTACCAGGCTCCTCTGTCCATGGGATTTTCCAGGCAAGAATACTGGAGTGGATTGCCACTTACCCCCAAATGGAGATCAAATAGAAGGCTTGAAAATGGAAAGGGTAGGAAATTCAATATGATAAAGATATGGATTCTCCTTAAATGTGATGATGAATGTTAGAGAATGACCAGGTTAGAGAGTTACAATCACTTCTCCCAAAATAGATGCTTTAAGACAGGACACACAGAAATAAGCAAGCCTCCAAATCAAGAGACTGCTCTCAAGATGTAATGTAACAGTATTCATGCGTGCATGCGTGTGTGCTAAACTGCTTCAGTCATGTCCGACTATTTGCAATCCCATGGACTGCAGCCCGCCAGAATCCTGTGTCCATGGGATTCTCCAGGCAAGAATACTGGAGTGGGTTGCTATGCCCTCCTCCATGGGATCTTCCTGACCCAGGGATTGAATCTACATCTCTTCTGTCTCCTACATTGGTAGGTGGGTTTTTTACCACTAGCACCACCCGGGAAGCCCAACAATATTCATAATCACTACCAATTATGTTTCTTGTATTGTTCATCTGACAAGACAGGAAAGATATGGTTATTATAAGGGTGAGAAAGATAACTGATACATCTCTAAATAAGTGGAGTCGCTCCTTCAGGAAGATGTAAGGCGAAAAGGAAGCATTTCCCAATTAATCAACTCAGGTGTCTGAGATGGAGAAGGTCAGCACTTGTAAATAACACTTTGCCTTCCTAGATGGAAGCATTATTGCTTGCACTAAACATAATACCCCTTTGCTCATTACCCAGAGCACAGATACATCCCAAGCAAGACCTGACATCTTTAAACACATCAACCTCTTTAGGAGGCTAGCGGATAGAGAATGATTTCTCATTTCCAGTGGGTTATAAGAGACAAAGTACCAAGGAGTGAACCTAAGTGAGTTCAGAGTCCTTTACTGTAAGATCTTCCCTAGTCAAGTGATAAGCATCCATAGGGTTGTTTTGGGTTTTTTTTTTTTTAAGATATTTTTGATGTGGACCCATTTTTAAAGTTTTATTGAATTTGTTACCATATAGCTTCTGTTTTGTTTTGTTTTTTTAGCCATGAGGCATGTGGGATCTTAGTTCCCTGACCAGGGATCAAACCCGCACCCCCTGCATTGGAAGGCAAAGTCTTAACCGTTGGACTGCCAGGGAAGTCACCATCTGTAGGGTTTTTGTTCACATGGATATTCACAACAACCGGCCATTATTACTGAGTTATTGTTATTACTGGTCCTGATACAACTTTTTTTTAGAATAACTTATTTCAGTGGAAAGAAAAACTCCCTCTTTTGGCTTAACCCCAAATCCCACATTACCACAATAATATGCATTACTGTGAAACTGATAGCATGACATGAAACAACTGAAATGTACCTGTTCACATTTCACATCCAGGCATCCCCACACCTCATGTATCTTTAAATTGTAAATGGTAGAAGAATTTTATCAATATGAATTTCATGGCTGCTAATAAATAGACATTTAATTTTAAACACTTTCATTGAATTCCTGATTCAATCCTACTTAAAATAACATTAAAATCCCCTAGGAGCCTTTATCATGTATGGCAAGTCTCAAGAACCGTGCAATATATGGAGAGGGAATAGTAATACCATGAAATTTAAATTTCATTAAAATGAGATGGCCTTAACTTTTTTCCTATCTTTAAGAAAAAAATTCTGGTCAACTCTTCTCCACTGCCACAGAGAAAAGGGGCTGAAGCAATAAAAATATTATACATGTAGCCGAAAGAAAGCTTGTTATTAAAGGCCAGGCTGGCAGAAAGAAGTTTCCAGTGTAAACCAATAAAATGAAAACAGTCTGCCACCTCTCCTGCCTGAAATCAACCAAAAATAACAAGGAGTACAAGAAAAATCTTCAGTGATGCTGGAAAACACCTAGAACTCTGAACAAGCCTATAGGAAGAAAGTCTGGGAAGACGATCCCCCATCAGAGAGAATGCTGGCAAAGGCTTCCTGCTCGGAACATTTGAGACAGAGGTGTCAGAGCTCCGAGTTCTCTGAGGCTTGGAGCCCTAAGAGGCAAAACCAACACTGCATCCGTGGAAGGCAAAGTGGTGCCAGGATGCAGAGACAGCCTCTCTGACCTCCTCTTACAACATGGCAGGGGAAGCATTCAACAGAAAGTACAGCCACACCATTTCTCTAAGAAGCAGGCTGTCGGTATGTTTTGCCGAGACAAAACCTTGGATGACTCGTCGTCCTAAGCTGCCAATATTTTATAATCTGAAGAGTTCAGTTCAGTTCAGTCGCTCAGTCATGTCCGACTCTTTGTGACCCCATGGACTGCAGCACGCCAGGCTTCCCTGTCCATCACCAACTCCCAGAGCCTACTCAAACTCATGTCCATCAAATCGGTGATACCATCCAACCATTTCATACTCTGTCATCCCCTTCTCTTCCTGCCTTCAATCTTTCCCAGCATCAGGGTCTTTTCCAACGAGTCGGTTCTTCACATCAGGTGGCCAAAGTATTGGAGCTTCAGCTTCAGCATCAGTCCTTCCAATGAATATTCAGGACTGATTTCCTTTAGGATTCACAGGTTTGATCACCTTGCAGTCCACGGGACTCTCAAGAGTCTTCTCCAACACCACAGTTCAAAAGCATCAATTCTTCGGCGCTCAGCTTTCTTTATAGCCCAACTCTTACATCCATACATGACTACTGGAAAAACCATAGCTTTGACTAGATGGACCTTTGTTGGCAAAGTAATGTCTCTGCTTTTTAATATGCTGTCTAGGTTGGTCATAGCTTTTCTTCCAAGGAGCAAGCCTCTTCTAATTTCATGGCTGCAGTCACCATCTGAAGTGATTTTGGAGCCCAAGAAAATAAGGTCTGTCACTGTTTCCATTGTTTCCCTGTCTATTTGCCATGAAGTGATGGGACCAGATGCCATGATCTTCATTTTCTGAATGCTGAGTTTTAAGACAACTTTTTCACTCTCCTCTTTCACTTTCATCAAGAGGCTCTTTAGTTCTTCTTCACTTTCTGCCATTAGGGTGGTGTCATCTGCATATCTGAGGTTATTGGTATTTCTCCTGGCAATCTTGATTCCAGCTTGTGCTTCATCCAGCCCAGCATTTCACATGATACAGTCTACATATAAGTTAAATAAGCAGAGTGACAATGTACAACCTTGACATACTCCTTTCCCGATTTGGAATCAGTCTGTTGTTCCATATCCAGTTCTAACTGTTGCTTCTTGACCTGCATACAGATTTCTCAGGAGGCAGGTAAGGTGGTCTGGTATTCTCATTTCTTGAAGAATTTTCCACAGTTTTTTGTGATCCACACAAAGTCAAAGCCAATCTGAAGAGTGGTGAATGCTAAGCCACACGTTAGCATACTGGGAACTTAGATTATATGGAAATTCATAAAAAAGCAGTGCAACATCTCCTAATCTGGGTTAGAATCATGCCACAGGGAAAAATGCCTCATGGAAGTTTTTGTAGGGAACACCTGGTCACGTAGATCCTCCTCAAGTGCACTCCTTGACCCTCACCCCTAATAAGCTGGGAGTGCGTGTGTGCCTGTTAAGTCACTTCAGTCGTGTCCTGCTCTCTGCAACCCTATGGACTGTAACCCACCAGGCTCCTTTGTCCATGGGATTCTCCAGGAAAGACTACTAGAATGCGTTGCCATGCTTTCCGCAGACTGGGAGTAACTCCAGACAAAAGAGGATTGATCAAGAAGTGGCCAGCATGAAACACAAGAAAAACAGGAGGGGAAAAAAAAACAGGAGTATGAAAGATTATATCATCAAAAATTATACGCTGAGTGAGATCAGTATAGATTTCTTTTTAATTAAAAAGCATGTTCATACACACATCTGGAATATAAATAGAGAAAGACATAAGGGCACAAAGAATGACTCCAGGCTTCTCCACAGGGACACTGACTTCTTCAATAATATTCAGAAGTCACCAGGGAAAGAAAATACCATGCACTAATTTTATACCCAGAGAGTTTAAAGTTTTAAACACAAAAATATAAAAGGTGAAATGGTAAAAATACTGGAAGAAAGAAAGGTGAATCTTTTGTTATAGAATGAGCCAGGTCTTTCTAACTAAGACATTAAAAGAAATGATTAAGAAATGTTGCTCAACAAAATTTCAAATGTGCCTTAAGCAAAGATAAAAATCAAGGACAGGGCTTTCCTGGTGGCTCAGTGGTAAAGAACTCACCTGCCAATTCAGGAGACACGGGTTTGATCCCCAATCTGAGAAGATCCCACATGCCTCGGAGCCGCTGAGCCTGTGTACCACAACTATTGAGCCTGTGTGCTGTGGAGCCCTGGAACTGCAACGACTGAGCTCATGTGCTGCAAATATGAAGCCCACGAGCCCTAGAGCCTGTGATCCGCAACAAGAGAAGCCACTGCAAGGAGAAGCCCGCACACCACAACTAGAGAGTAGCCCTTGCTCACAGTAGTAACGAAGACCTGGCACAGCCAAAAAGAAATAAATGAAATAAAGAATTTTTAAAAATCAAGGACAATCTGAAAATAAATATTTGAAACACATAAAAGAGACAACGTATTAATTAGTATATTAAAAAAGTCACTTACATATCAATAAGAGATATAAGGAAAGGAAGTTCTCACAGGAAAAAAAAAGTTTTAAATAACCAGAAAGTTGTTGTCTTTTACTCAAAATTTTAAAAATGCAAATTAAAATGGCAATGAGATATCATATTCCACTTACTGGTTTGAGAAAGAATCAACCGTATTAGCAAGTGACAGTATAAACTAGTACAAACCTCTACGGGGGCAAATGTCAACATTATATTTCTGTCTTAAATGCATATAGTTTTTGGTACAGCCACTGCTAATTTTAAAAAGTATTCTCCAATCCTACTTGTACATATGTGCAAAGGATATATGTTTGCAGCAACGTTATAAACATAGGAAGACTGGAAATAACCTGCCATCAATAACAGAAAGGGTGGACAAATTATATCAATGCAATTGAAAATCATGCTTGTAAAGGCCTAAGATCGATTTCATAGGAGTCAGTACAGCCTGACATCAAAGCTCCTAAAACTCATGCATTTGGTGCTCCCATTACAACTTTAGGATTCTAGCAGGCGACACTCAACATCTAAGGAGTTTTCAAAGGAAACTGCTTATACATTCTGGATGGGGGTTTCTCTAGAAATCCCTAGAGATAGCAGTACAAGGCACAGTATAACCATAAAATAGGCCTGAAGAGGGAAGGAAAGGCCCAGTTATGGGATCTGGAAGGAGAGAGTGGTTGGAGAGAGCCACCAGGGGACCTTAGGAAGCCAGGCCAAGGCCCCATCTCTCTTTTCTCCCACTTAGGTCTTTCAGCCTGAAGCCAGAGGTGAGGAAGTCTGAGGATGAATCCATTACGGAGCTCTAATGAGGGAACGAAAAGTACAGAGTAGATCTGGAGGGGGAAATGGGAGATACACAGAGCTCTGTTTTATGGAAAGCAGAGTTATACACATACTTAAGTACCCAAAATTCTGGCATGAGGGGACTTTGAAAAAGAGAATCATATAAAAATAAGAGTCTCTGGACTTCCTTGGAGGTCCAGTGGTTAAGAACGCACCTGCCAATGCAGGAGAACAGGTTTGATCCCTGCTCAGGGAAGATCCCACATGCCAAGGAGCAACTAAGCCCATTCATCACAACCACTGAGCCTACACAGCCTAGAGCCTGTACTCCGAAACGAAAGAAGCCACTGCAATGAGAAATCCTCGCTCCACTGCTAGAGAAATCCTACAAACTGCTACGAAGAGCCAGCTCAGCCAAACGTAACAATAAGTAAATAAATAAAAATTTTAAAAAAGAATAGGAGCTGTTGAAGTATAAGATAAAAGAAAATCATACTTTCTCTGCATCCTTTTTATTTTCATTTATTTTCATTTTTATGTATTTTTTATTTATGGGTGTACCTATGGCTGATTCTTGTTGGTATATGACAGAAAACCACAAAATTCTATAAAGCAATTATCCTTCAATTAAAAAATTTTTAAAAAAAGAAAATCATACTTTCTCTGCATTCTTTTTATTTTCACTTTCATGTATTTTATTTTTATTTATTCTTTTTATTTTTATTTATAAACTAATTTTATTTATAATTTTATATTTATTTATTGTTGAATTTTTGTAACTATGTGTATGTATACATACACATATGTATACATGTATATGTATACATATGTGTATACACATATATACATATGTGTATATATATATATACACATACAAGTGTACATAAGTGCATACATATATATAATTATTTTAAAACTAGCTGGTGGCAGAATTTTTTTTTTTAGTATTTTATTTATTACTTTTTTTCCATTTATTTTTATTAGTTGGAGGCTAATTACTTTACAATATTGTAGTGGTTTTTGCCATACATTGACATGAATCAGCCATGGATTTACATGTGTTCCCCATCCCTGATCCCCCCTCCCACCTCCCTCCCCATCCCATCCCTCTGGGTCTTCCCAGTGCACCAGCCCTGAGCACTTGTCTCATGCATCCAACCTGGGCTGGCAATCTATTTCACACTTGATAATATACATGTGTAGGTTATCCTGGCTGAAGAAAAGGGTATCAGGAAGGCAAAAAAGAAAGACAATTAAAAATAAAAGAAAAATTATTTGCATAACAAAATAAGAATCATTTGGAGAGGGCAAGGGAATCCAAGAATAGGTAGACAATAGAGAGAAGTGAAAAAATCGAGGAGAAATACAGGGGTCCAGAAAACGCTGGGTGGCTGAGCCCGAGGAGAAGGAAGACCAGGATGAACTAGAATTGAAAAACGGGATCTGTACACGCCATTCTGTGTTACCCCAATCCTTCAGAAAAACCTTGTGTTTATGCTATGTGGATAGGGTAGATGGGAGAGATTAAAGGAATGCGAATTCTGTTTGTTGTTCCAGCTGCTTTAGGATAAGAGTGAAAAAGAGTTACAGATGGCCAGACATTAAAAACAAATTTCATCCTAAACCAGATATAGGGCGAGACTTTGAAAAGCATAAGCCCCTATAAAGTCTTCATCGGTATCACATTTAAGGTCAGAGATCACACCGGTATTGAGAGAGGAGGGAGCCATAGCTGGAGCTCTGAGAACACCTGGGGAAGCTGTGTGATATAAATAGAATCAGATGAGAGCCAAATAAGTGTATTCAAGGACAGACCTGACTCGGGTATATTCCGTAAATGTCTAAGAATCCATATGGAGAAATATGTAAAGCTCTGAGCAGCTAATTTGTGCGGGCTCTTTTGCATATTGGGCTTGCCTGGTGGCTCAGACTGTAAAGAATCCACTTGCAATGCAGGAGACCTGAGTTTGATCCCTGGGTCGGGAAGAGTCCCCTGGAGAAGGGAATGGCCACCCCACTCCAGTACTCTTGCCTAGAGAATTCCACAGACAGACGAGCCTGCTGGGCTACAGTCCATGGGGTCACAAAGAGTCAGACACAACTGAGTGACTAATACACTTTGTGTGTGTGTGTGTGTGTGTGTAGCAGTGGGGTTAAGAGGTTTAAATATTATTCTGGGAGTTGAGAGTCAGTGCCTCATGACTCAAGATAACTAACTACCAAAACTTTTCTGTCATAATAAATCATGTACCCAGGCCCTAGGACTTTAATCCTCTGTTATCTCTATTTTCCACCAAAATGATGATGTTAATGACAACAACAAAAACTGAATGTGAAAAACTAGCCCTACAAGTTTTGCAGTAAATGATAAATCAGAACATCAAATACAAATACAAAACATTAATAATAATTTTATAATTAATTAATAATCTGTAGAACTTAGAGGACTTTAAGATACACAGAAAAAATAGAACTGGGTGAGCAAAATCAAGCTATCTTATAAAGGGGCATAAAAGAGCTTTTTCGTATCAAAAAAGGCCTGCATCCTTCCTTACTAAAGTTTTTTACACGCCTTGTCCCAAATATATAAAATTGGATAAAATCAAGTATTTGGACTTAATTTTCTAAGAGTGATGATGGATTGCATCTTTAGAAGACATAATATGTAGGTTTTTGCTCTCTCCTCACCACTCATACATATTTGTGAATTAACCAATTGGTTTAGGAATGCAGACAATGGTTATTGAAGAGTTTTTTATATTAGAGTCAAGCAACACTTATTGACCTCATTTGTAGACAATACATACAATAATCAATTGGGCTAAGTGGCTCAGGGTTTTAGCAAAGAGGAAAGAGTCAAGTGATTAGTAATTAATTTACAATAGGCATACAAAGTTAAATCTTTATAGATAAAACTCTATATTAATATTCTGTTTACCCATCAAAAGAATTTGGCATAGCCTGTCATTTAAAAATCACAGTTACAACAATGCCAAATCAGTCAAATAAGACGAAAGCTAGGTAATAAATATGAAACTCTGTGGATTTGGTTATTCTCTATCTATAGATGGTAATAATAGCTATTTTCTATTTATAGATGGGAATATAGAGTAGAATAGATCTGCTCCTACTCAGATCATTTCATTGCCTTATAAAATATGTGATTTTGCTTATTTGAATCTGATTTATCTCTACCAAATTAATGAGAATAATAAAATTACTTACACACTTTTGTTGTTGATTTAGTTGCTAAGTCATGTCCAGCTCTTTTGCAACCCCATGGACTATAGCCGGCCAGATTCCTCTGTCCCTGGGATGTCCTTTCCAAGAATACTGGAGTAGGCTGCCATTTCCTTCTCCAGGTCTTCCTGACTCAGGGATCGAACCCACATCTTCTGCATTAGCAGGTGGATTCTTTACCACTGGGTCACACCAGGGAGGCCCCCACTTACACGACAGGGTATGTTAAAAGACATGATCTAAAACTTGACTATAACGCAACAAAGGAACATGGGTTTAGTTGTCCCTCAGCATGTGGGATCTTAGTTCCCAGACCAGGGATTGAACCCATGCCTCCTGCATTGCCACTGCAGAAGTCTCAGCATGTGTTTTCAGTGTCATACGGGGACACTGTTTAATCAGCCCACTCATGGATTATGTTATTATCTAGTGTAACTTTCCTTTTTGACATTTGTACAGAAATTTTGGTATGAGTACATGAATTAAGAGTTTAGACTCTTTGGAGATAAGTGCTAACTTGAAGGTAGCTACAGTGGAACCACAGGTAATTTCTGTTGGGTAGAAAAGATAGCCCCAAAAGTAATTTTTTTAATTGCCCTACTGATCAATCTTATATTAACATTTCTCTCTTATTGATATTGTCACTAAGGCATGTCCTCTTAAATGCCTATAAAAACCTACTTCTTGAACAGCTTTTTCATCATGCTGATTCTCTCACTAATGAGCTAATAAACATTTTAGCATGTGTTCATGCTATTTTGAAATGATAATCATGTTTTTAGCTTCTTAAAAATTTTATTTAGATAGGTAGTTATGATGGTTAAATAAGATAACACACCTAGAACATAGTAAATGTTCAATCAGTATTAGATTTTATTAAGTTTCATGCTCTATAAAAGATGTAACACTATTCACAGAGGGAATAAATATATATACATATGGTGTATAAATCTGTTTAATATGTATATGTACATATATATTATATCTATTATACTGTTATAGGTATCATATACATAAAACATTTACTACAGGAATCTTAGATAACTTTTAGGAAACCTCCATATTTCTATATTCCTATAATTGACTTTAATATTTTACAGAAAATATTAATATTAATAACCAATACCGATACACTCAAGTCTGATTTTGGCTTTATATCTCTAAGCTGAAAGTACTTAAACAGATCAAAGCAGAAAGAATAGCAGGACCATAAAGTTAACTCTGAGAACTATACTAATTCGATAAGAGGCATTTACAGACTTCTTGAGAAATACTAACCACATGACATGCCTAAATCACAAGAGTCACTCATTTATGAACATCCATCTTGAACAGACACTTACTCATGTGGCCAAGATATGTGCAGGGGAGGTGGATAAAAGGCAGGAAGAAACAGCACAGAAAAAGATAAATAAGCACTATTGTCTGTACTTCTCTCTTGGTAAAAGTGACCACAGAGTGTCTGAGAAACTATTTTTGGGTTGGCCAAAAAGTTCGTTTGGGTCCCCATAGCATCTTATGACAGAATGAACATTTCAGCCAACACAATGCCTTGCAAATAAAAATATGAAGGAAGACTTATCCTACAACTTTTTACTCAGGGAGGGACCCAAAATGATTAACTATACCTCTAACTATGAAAAACAGTCAATCGAGTTATTTTTTAAAGTTTTTTAGACATATAATTTCACCTAGGAAAACAGAGGAGCTTCCCTGGTGGCTCAGTGGTAAAGAATCCGCCTGCAAGGCAGGAAACATGGGTTCCATCCCTGGGCTGGGAAGATCCCCTAGAGAAGGAAATGGCAACCCACTGTGGTATTCTTGCCTGGGAGATTCCGTGGACAGGGGAGCCTGGAGGGGTCCCTGGAGTAGCAAAGAGTCAGACACAACTTGGTGACTAAACAACTCAACAAGAGGAAAACAGAATCTGTTTCTCCCTCATCAATAAAACAGTCACCTGGCAGAAACCAACCCAACTTTGTAAAACAATTATCCTCCTACTAAAAAAAAATTTTTTTTAAATAGTCACTTATATTCCAAGATACTATAGTGTTCAGGTCAGTTCAGTCACTCAGTCCTGTCTGACTCTTTCCGACCCCATGGACTTAGTACATGGTAAAATATTTCAGTAGTGCATGTGACCCAATGTGTCTGCCTTGAAAGATGATCATTTTTATTGTTTCTTCACCCATAGAAGCTGATCAACTGACTTCTTTAAGAGTTTTCACTTTCATCACAATGAATAAGGTGAGAGGGAAATTTTGTATTCTTCCCTGTTCTAGTTGAAAAGGTTAATTTATAGGACAAGTTAAACATGTGCTATCTGTAATTGAGAACATTTTGTATTCTTCCCTGTTCTAGTTGAAAAGGTTAATTTATAGGACAAGTTAAACACGTGCTATCTGTAATTGAGAACATTTGTAAAGAGTAAGCTCAGGAAAGAGATGAATAAAACATCTTTCACAGTAGTAAGTTATTTAAATGTATTAACTAACTTAATGCTCTGAAGAACCTTCCCTGGCACTGTCGTTTAAGGACAAGGGCTTCTAGACAGTTACTTATTTTAATATTTTCCCCCCAATTATACATGGTTCATAATAGATTCATTATAAAAACATGAAAACAGAGATATATTGAACAAAGAGCAAAAGTCTCTTAATACCACTATAGAACACCATCTGTATTTTTTTTTTTTATATTATGCTTCTTATTGTTGTTTTAATCACTAAGTTGTGACTGACTCTTTTGTGACCCCCTGGACTAGTAGCCTGCCAGGCTCTCTGACCATGGGATTTCCCAGGCAAGAATACTGGAGTGGGTTGCCATTTCCTTCTCCAGGGGATCTTCCCAGCCCAGGGATTGAACCCGCATCTACTGCACTGCAGGCAGATTCTTTACCACTGAACCACCACACTATCACCTAATGTACTTTATATTGCATGTACTAAAGTAATGCTCAAAATTCTCCAAGCCAGGATTCAGCAATACATGAACTGTGAGCTTCCAGATGTTCAAGCTGGTTTTAGAAAAGGCAGAGGAACCAGAGATCAAATTGCCAACATCCGCTGGATCATCGAAATAGCAAGAGAGTTCCAGAAAAACATCTATTTCTGCTTTATTGACTACGCCAAAGCCTTCGACTGTGTGTATCACAATAAACTGTGGAAAATTCTGAAAGAGATGGGAATACCAGACCACCTGACCTGCCTCTTGAGAAACCTGTATGTAGGTCAGGAAGCAACAGTTAGAACTGGACATGGAACAACAGACTGGTTCCAAATAGGAAAAGGAGTACCTCAAGGCTGTATATCGGCACCCTGCTTATTTAATTTATATGCAGAGTACATCATGAGAAATGCTGGGCTGGAAGAAGCACAAGCTGGAATCAAGATTGCCGGGAGAAATATCAATAACCTCAGATATGCAGATGACACCACCCTTATGGTAGAAAGTGAAGAGGAACTAAGAAGCCTCTTGATGAAAGTGAAAGAGGAGAGTGAAAAAGTTGGCTTAAAGCTTAACATTCAGAAAACTAAGATCATGGAATCTGGTCCCATCACCTCATGGGAAATAGATGTTTCCACTCAGTGGAAACAGTGTCAGACTTTATTTTTTTGGGCTCCAAAATCACTGCAGATGGTGACTGCAGCCATGAAATTAAAAGATGCTTACTCCTTGGAAGGAGAGTTATGACCAACCTAGGTAGCATATTAAAAAGCAGAGACATTACTTTGCCAACAAAGGTCCATCTGGTCAAGGCTATGGTTTTTCCAGTGGTCATGTATGGATGTGAGAGTTGGACTGTGAAGAAAGCTGAGGGCCAAAAAATTGATGCTTTTAAACTGTGGTGCTGGAGAAGACTCTTGAGAGTCCCTTGGACTGCAAGGAGATCCAACCAGTCCATCCTAAAGGAGATCAGTCCTGGGTGTTCATTGGAAGGACTGACACTGAAGCTGAAACTCCAGTACTTTGGCCACCTGATGCGAAGAGTTGACTCATTGGAAAAGGCCCTGATGCTGGGAAGGATTGGGGGCAGGAGGAGAAGGGGATGACAGAGGATGAAGTGGTTGGATGGCATCACCGACTCGATGGACAGGGGTTTGAGTAAGCTCCAGGAGTTGGTGATGGACAGGGAGGCCTGGCGTGCTGCGATTCATGGGGTCGCAAAGAGTCGGGCACGACTGAGCGACTGAACTGAACTGAACTGAACTGATTATACATATGATATATATTATAAAAATAAATGAAATCATCTTAAATCTATTATTCTTTAATCTGACCTTTTCACTCACACATTATGGACATTTGTTAGTGTCAGTTCATATGGACCTACACTGTCCTTTTTGGTGGCTGCATAATATTCCTTTGTATGGCTGTATCATGAAGTAATTCAATGTATTAATTAACCAATTGCAATTTACATTAGGATCACCTATGAGGTTTGGTGACTGTCCTGCTTCCAGTGTCCAAACTTATACATATTTAGATTCAGAAGGTCTAGTGTTTGGCTCAAATATCCATATTTTTAAGAGTGTTCAGAAGAGATCCTAATACAGGCCAAAATTTGTGAACCACTTAGTTAACAACTTAGTTAACAAGAAAGAAAGTTGTTATATCCACCAACCAGAAAGTTGGTGGATATTTAGTTTCTATTTTTTTATTTATAATACTGTAAGAATATTGACATCTGAAAACAGAAGCAGAGAACTGTTGTTCAGTCACTCAATAGTGTCCAACTCTTTGTAACCCCATGCATTGCAGCATACCAGGCTTCTCTGTCCTTTACTGTATCCCAGAGCTTGCTCAAACGCATGTCTATTGAGTCAATGATGCCATCCAACCATCTCATCCTCTGTTGCCCCCTTCTCCTTCCCTCAATCATTCCCAGCATCAGGGTCTTTTCCAATGAGTCAGCTCTTTGCATCAGGTAGCCAAAATATTGGAGCTTCAGTTTCAGCATCAGTCCTTCCAATGAATATTCAGGATTGATTTCCTTTAGGATTGACTGGTTTGATCTCCTTGCAGTCCAAGGGACTCTCAGGAGTCTTCTTCAATACCACAATTCTAAAGCATCAGTTTTTTGGTGCTCAGCCTTCTTTACAGTCCAACTCTCATATTCATACATGACTACTGGAAAAGCCACAGCTTTGACTAGACGGACCTTTGTTGGCAAAGTAATGTCTCTTTTTAATATGCTGTGAAGTAGAAAGTTAAGAAGAATCTAGTTTCTCTCTCCCTCCCTTTATTCCTTTCCAGCTTTCCTCGTTTCTGCCCTACTCCTTATCTCTGATTTTCCCATTTTTTCCATAGTAAACGATTAGATAGATTTAGGAGAAAACAAAGTGCTGAAGGAAGCTTGGACCAAAAAAGGAGTTCAACAGATAATAGGGAGATACTGGCAGAAAGGAAGAAAATGAAGTCAAAAGGCAAAGCATTCATTAATTTAACTGATACATTTAATTAGAAAGATGCAAAATGGTGACATAATGTGTGAGAGAGGCTATCTTCAGGTTTTGGAATTAAGTGACTGAAGAAACATGAGGGCAGGTGGGTTATTTTAGATGTATCCTTGTGAAATAGAAATGCTTCTTTCAGCCAGTTTTCATTTCATCAGGACATCTACCTCACGCATTTAATTTTCACAACTGTTGCAAATGTAAGCAGTAAAAGCAAATGAGTTCTCTTTCACTTGCTAGCTGTGTAATGTTCAGCAAGCTCATCTCTCTTGCATCAGTTTCTCTGTCAAATGTGTGATCCAGGTTAATCTAAAAGCATCGTTTGCCACCAATATTCTTTAATTCTATGAGACAGTAACTTATTTTATTTTGCAATTAACCCTATTGCAGAAAAAATAGCCTTTTCTTAATAGAGATGCAGATATAGAGAACAGACTTGACACAGTGGGTGAATGAAGAAAGCAGCCCTGACATATATACACTACCGTGTGTACAATAGGTAGCAGGTGAGAAGTTAATGTATAGCACAGGAGGCCAGCCTGGTCCTCTGTGATGACCTAGAGGAGATGGAGATGGGATGAAGGGAGGGGAGGGAGACTCAAGAGGGAGGTGAGATATGTATAATTATGACAGATTTGCCTTGTTGTACAGGCAGAAACCAATACATTGTAAAGCACTTTTCCTCCAGTTAAGAAAAGAAAGAAAAAGAGCCTTTTCCTTTTCTTTATTCTAATTTTAAAACCCATGGGACTTGGGGTATGTGACTATGAACATTCTGCAGCTATCAATGTCCATCCTTCTGTAACCTTTCTCATTCAAGGTGCATCGGATACCATATGTTATTCTGCAACCCAGAGGCCCAAAGAGAGCTCCTTGACTGCGGGAAGGTTTTAATGGTTCAATGGAAATCAATCCACAATGAGTTACAACTGGGGAAGTGATGTCTCTAGGATAGGAACAATTGTAAACAAATTCTAGGCAAATAGAAAATTTAGGCTCAAACTCGAAGATTACCAAGTGACAACTCAGGTACTCTTCATCTTTCAGCAATAAGAAATGCATCAATGAAAACTGTGCTTTTCTTTCTTAAAATAATTTTTATGTATTTATTTTTGGCTGTGCTGGGTCTTCATTGCTGCCATGGGCTTTTCCCTAGTTGCAGCAAACTGGGGCTACTCTCTGGTTGTGGGGTCAGGGCTTCTCACTGGGGTGGCTTCACTTGTGGCAGAGCACGGGCTCTCTGGTGTTCAGGCTTGAGCAGTTGTGGCCCATGGACTCAGTAGTTGCAGCTCCTGGACTCCAGAGCACAGGCTCAATGGTGTGGCACATGGGCTTGGTTACTCCACAGCATGCGGGATCTTTCCGGATCAGGGATCAAACCCGTTTCTCCTTCATTGGCAAATGGATTCTTTACCACTGAGCCGCTAGGGAAGCCCAAAACTGCGTTTTTCTGATTAAAGCAATTGCCTTATCAGGATTAAGACCAAACCACACAGTATAAAATGAAGAAAGACTGCTTAGGCTGACATAAACACCAAGTAAGGGACAAATAATTCAGCATCAGTGAACCAGAAGCCAATACCATATGTTGATCACACAGTATCAGATGGGAGGTTCCTGCTTGCTTGCTGGCCCAATGGATACCATGACTCCTCTTGTAGTGGACTGAATGGTGGCCCCCAAAAGATACGTCCACCCAACACTTGTGGTTGTGACACAATTTGCTACAAGGTCTTTCCAAATGTAGTATGTGCTCAGTCATTCAGTCGTGTCCAACTCTTTGAGACCCCATGAAGTGTAGCCCACCAGGCTCCTCTGTCCATGGGACTTCCCAGGTGAGAATACTGGAGTGTGTTGCCATTTCCTTCTCCAGGGGGATCTTACCAAACCCAGGGATGGACCCCATATCTCATGCAATGCAGACAGATTCTTTACCACTGAGCCACCCTAAATCCAGTGATAACTGTGCTCGTAAAAGAGGAAGAGATGATGGAAAGACAGAGGCAGAGATTCGACGGTGTCTATAAGCCAAGGATTGCCCGCGGCCACCAGAGACAGGAGACAGACACAGGATGAAAACCCTGTCTAGAGCCACAGGAGGAACCAACCCTGCTGATAACCTTGGTTTCAGACTTCGGGATTTCTGGCCTCCATAACAGTGACAGAATTCATTTTTGTTCTTTTAAACCATCCAGGCTGTGGTAATATGTCACAGCAGCGCTAGGAAACAAACACACTCCTTTAGAAATATAGTTTCCAAAGACACCGATCTGCTCAGAGTTCCCTGAACACACTGCACACAGGCACATGAGATATAATCTCTGAATCCTTTTAGGGGTAAGTGATGCTGGACTAAACATCACTTCCATGACCTCGCACAGTCACAAACCCTCCTCCGTGCATACCTTCTCACCATTGAGGGTTTGCCACATCGGGTTGCTCAGGCTGTGCACTGCAGAAGAGTGTGCAGCCATGGGGGTAAGTGGGAGCTGCAATAAATTAGCACTTTGCCCTCAAAGCTGTGCCCCTGCTGTGGGGCTGCAGATGCCTCTTTTTGGCACAAAACCACCACTGGGTCCCAAAGAGGTTTCTTTGTAACATTTGTACAAAAATGACAACATCAGCTATGGTCTTGGTGGTTCTTTATGTCTGTCCTCTTGCCTCTGGTCTCATGATCTTGGCTCTTTCCCAAGACTGGTACCAACAAATAATTACCAAACATCAAGCATCTCTTGAGGCTACTAGAACTACCCAGTTGGGGGGAGGGTAGCATAGAGGAAAAATATATCACATACTGTACAATTTCAACATTGTGCTCAATTTTCCCCTCATGTTACCCTCTCCTTCCCCAAATCCCCAAATTCTTACACACATTTCTGCTCCTACTATAAGCCATCCCACCAATCTTCTCTGTGTACCATACTCTGGAGGATAAACTATTCTCCAGCTTGTATTCACTATTTTACATCTCTGAGCCTTTGAACATGCTGGCCACTATGCTTGGAATCACTTTCTCCCCTTGTCCACCTGGTAAATTCTTACTTACTTATTCATCTTTCAAACTCCATTTATAAATGAAAGAAATGGGATGATTAAAAAGTGAAGATTAGGCAATGCCTATCTGAATTCACCAGTCATCATCTATCTTTTACATATTATCCTCTATTCACCCCTACCTCTCTCAGCTTGATGATAATTCTTTGAGAGCAGAGCCCTGACTAGTTGCTCCCATTTCCCTGCATTTAGTTTATGCTCAAATGTTTGTCTCCTAAACATTCCTTAATTACCAAATATCCTAAAAGGATTATAGTCACTCAAGTTTAGACTCTTGCCATTTTTCAAGCTTGACAAGTTTTGCCTGTCATCCCTTCTGGTGATGTAGACAGTCTATAACATAAAGTCCTTTTCTTATTTACCATTGGGTTTCTGCAACAGTTTGTGGTTGCCACTGGTTTTTGCTCCTCTATTGAAACATAGTCTTTCATTTTGCTTTCCTCACATAGTATCTTTCAGGAAGACCGTTTTTATTTCTTCCTTTATAATTTGCTTTGTTGTGCTCACATTTATATTTATTGCCCCATGTTTAAGGGCTTTTGGTGATATTGAATTCCATCTGAATTTTATTTCTTTTTCTACATTTGGTTTCTTTCAAATCCCAAAATTAGCAATGCCACTAAGCAAGGAAAAGTGTGTTCATGAGCTAATTTCATCTTGACAGGCTCAAAATGCAGTTATTTTTTGTGGGGTATATTAGATTATGACAGTTAGTTTAACCCAGTAAACATACAAAAAGTAACTTTTCTAAAAATTTCCTCCATGTGGTTGCAGCACTTTATTTCTTCCTTTATTAATGAAGAAAGTTTTTCCCAGGCACTTAGTTCTCACCAGTTTCTTTCAAAATTGATGTTATTTAAATATAAAAACAATGACTTAAATGAAAATGTTACTTTCTAAATTTTAAGCTTATTATTGAGCATGGATATAACGTTCTTTATATACTTCACTGTAGAACAACCTCGTAACAACACAAAGAGGTAGCTACCATTACTGGCTTCATATTGTAGGTGGAAAAACAGAGTTTCTGAGAGGCCAAAGGACTGTTCCAAAGTTGTCCACATGGGACAGGAGTCATCCAGCTTGCTATCCTGCTATGACAGAGCCTGAAGCTACTCCTTTCCTGTACATGGGCCCCCTTTATTAGTCAGTGTGAGAGAGGCAGCTTCTAATTGATATTTGTATAAAGCACCTCAAAGTTAGTCTTTAATTCATTTGTCTTCATAAAGATGAAACCAAAATACTGCTTCTCAAACAGGGATCCCCAAATCAATGCCCATGGCAGCCAGGCAGATAAAATAAATGAGGAAAGCAGGTGGGGTGTAAAATAAATCAAAAGCAAAACAACCACTGATAAACTCAAGTTAATGGGTACCTTGAAGGACTGTTGGTTTAGTGTTGCCAGACATTTTCCATAGAAGCCAGAAATTCAAATTTTCATTGGAAATAGTCTAATTATTAAATGTTAGCAACTAAAATCAGGTTAGTTTGTTTTTCTAACTGTGCAAACTAAGTGTGACTACAACAACCCACAAGCTGCCAGCCAGCAAGTGACTCTGCTGGAGACTGATGTTGGCCCATAAACCACATATCCAATATGGTAGCCACTAGCCACCTGTGACTATTTTAATGGTAATGAAATAAAGTTTGAAATCCAGTTCTTTAGTGACTCTAGTGACATTCCTGGTGATTGGTAGCAACCTGTGGCTGTGGCTACAGTAATGGGCAGTGCAGAACATTTCTGTCATTGCAGAGAGCTTTGTTGGACAGCTCTGAACTAGAGCAACAAGAAAACTTGGGCTGTTTTTGTGTCTTCTATGAGAATCTTCCCACTCGTTTGTTATTTTTGTTGTTACACAGTTGCTCAGTTGTGATCAACTCTTCGCGACCCATGGACTGTAGCCTGCCAGGTTCCTCTGTCCGTGGGATTTCCCAGGCAAGAATACTGGGTTGCGGTGTCATTTACTTCCCGCTGGTACTACAGTGCTTAAGATACCACTCCTCTAAGCCCATTCCTGCCACTTCTCTTCCACCTGAACAGAGAGAGGTCAAGAAGGTCACCTGCTAGACTGGGCTTCACTGTAACTGAGAACAAGGCAGATCCAGGGCAGGAGACTCTCCTGGTGGCCCAGTGGTTAAGACTCTGAGCTCCCACTGCAGGGGCACAGGCTTGATCCCTGGTCAGGGAACCAACATCCTGCCGGCTGCTTGGGGCAGCCTAAAAACCAGACAGACACACAGACAGATCCAGGGCAAGCCTGGGGAGCAGCAACGTGAGTCTTTAGTCTTTCCCATATCCTGGCTCTGGGATTAAAAGTCAGGCCACCATTCTCCCCTTTCTATAGAGATTCAGGGCCTCATATTCTTTCAAAGTGTCAAAGTGTTAGTGGCTCAGTCCTGTCTGACTCTGCGATTCCACAGACTGCAGCCCACCAGGCTCCTCTGTCCATGGGATTTCCCAGGCAAGAATCCTGCTGTGGGTTGCCATTCCCAGATCTCCAGGAGATCTTCCTGACCCGGGGATCAAACCTGGATGTCCTGTATTGCCAGCAGATTCTTTACCGCCTGAGCCATCAGGGCAGCCTTCATATTCTTTACTTACTCTCAAAAACTTATTTTTTTAGAGAAACAGACACAGAAAACAAAAGTATAGACAGCAAGGAGGGAAGAGGAGGGTGGGCTGGTTGGGGAGATTGGGACTGATGCATATACACTATGGATACTGTGTATAAAATAGATCACTGATGAGAACCTACTTCACCGCACAGGGAGCTCTACTCAGCACTCTGTGCTGACCTACACGGGAAGGAAACCCAAGGACGAGGGGACATGTGTATACATATAGCTGGTCCACTATGTCATACAGCAGAAATTAACACAATACTGTAAAGCAATTGCACTCCAATAAAAAAAATTTTTTTTAACTTATTTCTAGATTGTCTGACTACAGTCAAATGTAAATAATGGGTACTTGCCTGATGTTTCTCTATCTTTCCCTTGGTTATTTACATTTGCAGTGTACACAATTCTAAGAAGAAAATGTCACACCTGCGGGTGGTGAGGCAGGACTTTCTATTCTCAGAGGAAGACACCGTGATCTTCTCACTGCGGCATCTGAAGTCCTGCCACAGAGTCAGTTACCCCATGTCCCTGGTTCTCAATCAGGCCTTACTCAGGATCCGGGTCAGAAGTTTCAAAAGCAGCTTGCTTGTGAGGTTCACCCATGTAGGATCACCAGCTTGAGCAAGTAAAACACAAGATTCCCAGGCAGATTCTTTACCAGCTGAGCCACAAGGGAAGCCCAAGAATACTGGAGTGGGTAGCCTATCCCTTCTCCAGGCCCTTCTCCAGTGGATCTTCCCGACCCAGAAATTGAATTGGGGTCTCCTGCATTGCAGGCAGATTCTTACCAACTGAGCTATCAGGGAAACCCAAGTTAAATTGAGTTTCAGCTAAAATAATGAGTAACTTTTTAGTATAAAGAGGTCCCACATGCTGTGCAATGTGTGTTTGATTTGGAAATCCTGTGGTGCTCTCGTAAAAATACTGTTTTTCTAACCCCACTAATTCGAAGTCACTCAGATTTAGGCATGATGGACCACAGTCAATTCACATGCCTTTCCGCCATGTTTCATTTCTTAGCCAAATCTCTATCACATGTCTTTTTCATGGAATCACAGTCTCCTATAGTGAAATACGAAACTAAACATGTCTGTGGCCTTCATTATGATCTTCACGACAACCCGGTAAAGTGAGAAAGGTAACAGTCTCTCCATGTTCTCAATGAGAAAACTGAGGCTCAGAGACTTAAAGAAATTTCTCAGGCATAACTGCTAGTAAGTAGCAAACCTAGGACTCATACCCAAGTCTTCTGGGTTCCAATTTCAATGCTCATTCAACTCATCAGGATGAGAGTGAAAGGGGATCAGATTAATATCAGATACAAAGATAGAGAGAAATTGAGTTAGAGAATGTTTCTTCAAAAGTTTGACTAACTAACCAATTGTTGTTGTTGTTGTTTGGTCGCTAAGTTGTGTTCGACACTTTGGTGACCCTATGGACTGTAGCCCGCCAGGCTCCTCTGTCCATGGAATTCTCCAGGCAAGAATACTGGAGGGGGTTGCCATTCCCCTCTCTGGATCTTCTGGACCCAGGGATTGAACCTGTGTCTCCTACTTGGCAGGCGGCTTCTTTCCATTCTGTTAACTCACAGCTCTCGCTCTCTGTTTTTTAATTTATTTGACTGCTGAGTCTTAGTTGCTTCATGTGGGATCTAGTTCTCTGACCAGGGATCGAACCCAGACCCCCTGCACTGGGAGTGCAGAATCTTAGCCACTGGGCCACTAGAGAAGCCCAAACTCACAGCTCTCTTACCCACCAGTCAGCTAAGAGGCTGAAGGGGCAGACCAGGGACCCAGAATTCAAAAGGTCCCAAGTCCCCAGGAATCTCGGAGTCTCAGAGAGAACTCAGAACTGGGTGATACAAAGAATAGTCTAGAAATTGGCTTTGGGACTAGTAATGAGAATGATGACAGAGAATGCCTGAAAGAATGTTTTGTGCTCAGAACAGTTGTTAAACTGAGTAATGAGATACTCTGCCTGTAATTTACCTCAACCACCTAGTTCATACCCTGGAATTTCCTCACAGTAACATAATGAATAGCTCTGCACCTGAACTGACCCTTTGGGCTGCCTTGCCGTAAACAGGGTCAGAGAGGGGTTACTACTGGGGAAGAAAGGGAAATAGAGAGACCTGGTAAACCTAGGCTCTTAGGAATCAGAGGAGAGAAAACGGCTTCACTCAAATGAAAGCCCAAGGAGGATGTCAGAAGCAGAGCTGCCTCCAGAACTCATATCCTTGAGCTCTTTGCTGTTGAGAGCGATTTACTGGAGGTGCCTCAAGTCATCACATATCCACAATAATATTGAACATTAATGTGCTACCAGAAGAGACCTATTCAGTTCCGAGAAATACAATTAGTAAAGTGAATTTCCAAAAGAATTAAAGGAGTTGAAGCAGCATCTATCCATTTTAGTATATCTCATGTTTAACCTTTTCTCTGAGCTATTAATATACTGAATCTTGGGCATGTGTGCGTGCTAAGTCAATTCAGTCGTGTCTGACTCTTTGCAACTCTATGGATTATAGCCCACCAGGCTCCTCTGTCCATGAGGATTCTCCAGGCAAGAATATTGGAGCGGAATGCCATGCCCTCTTCCAGGAGATCTTCCTGGCCCAGGGATCGATCCCACATCTCCTGCGGCTCCTGTACCACAGGCAGATTCTTTACCACTGAGCACCACTGGGGAAGCCCACTGAATCTTGAAATATCCCTGAATTCTGACACTTGATTGAGAGGTCCCCACTGCAGACACGTAAGCCTGGATGTCGTGGTCCATCAGCGCATCAGCATGGGAGGAGAGCACATGCTCAGGATCCTGTTGTTCCTCGTTAATGTTCTTAATAACTAAACAGTGCGCCCTTATTAGGTTGTAGCAGAGTGAACGAGTTATTATGATAAATATGTGACCCTCATGAGAAAAGCTCAGACATAGAATCATTTTGGAAGTCTCTCTCTATTAACCTCCAAAGCACTCAAATAGTGCTCCTGAATAATAGATAATACTATCGGTACTTCGCACGCAAAATGCACCAAATACTTAGATTTGCAGTCAGCTTTCTCCTTCACTCTTTCACAGTTATGAGATTGAGAATTTCTAAGCTTGCCAAGAGCCTGAGGCACAAGAAGCCTAAAGCATTGTTTCCTGCACCTGACCAGTACTGGTTTACAAACCGGCCCCCGTGCACAGAAGGCAAGGAGAGATGGAAGGAAGATGTGGACCATCCAGACTGGCAGGTGGCAGGTTCAATAAGCAAGGGAACTTACTGAAGCGGCTTGTCTTGGGCACCGCAAGACAAGTAGATCTCTACACCTGCCCACCAGAATCTTACAAGGGTATGTAGAAGTTTTAATGGGGTTCTATGATGTATACCATCCACATGGTCTCAACAACATCTTCCTCCCTCGTGATTGTGTCCTCGGAACAGTTATCCCTGTGGGAACAGCAGGCAGAACATTCATTCCAAGGTCAGGGGCAGGGGTGAGGAGCCTCTGATCACTCAGGTCCAGCTTGTAGTTCAAATGACGGTCATGTCCTCTCGATGACCTCCTCCAAAAACCAGGGAAAATAACCTAAAAATTATTTTCCCAAGGAATTTCTTCTGACTGAGGCTTAAAACGTCATGCTCTTGCTTTTAATAAGACATCAGAGTAGGTAAAAATAGGGTCCATGAGTTTATGTGCCGGTTGGTTTAACAATAGTCCTCCATGGAAATAAAAAGGTTAGAGATCAGAGAGCTTTAGAAGTTATTTCCAGACTCATTTCCAGACCCATATTACGTGAGCAAATGCACACTTACCAAAATAAAACGTTTAAACAGCAAATATGTGTTCCTGCCCCTAAACCAGCATAAATGGGAGACAAAAGAAAATAGCCAGTGTGATCTCTTTTGAGGAAAATTTCCCACTAGGTCCATTCTGATATTGTACCAAGGATAATAATGATGCTGACAACTGGTCACTAGCTAGGCTCAGACTTGCAGTTGAAGTTGGTAGGTAATGAAGAGCATGTGGATAGGCAAGTGAGAGGTCAGGCCTCCAGGATGACAGAGGGCATAGCCACTGTGGGAGATAGGGCATCAGGAACTGAAGCAAGAGGGTGAGGAGGGAGGGCTTCTAGAAATCTCTGGGCATGGATGCCCCAGTATTTGCTGGAGATAAATGCTAGCCTTTAAGCTGGCACGACTTGTGCTTACTTATTTTCTCCCAAGCTTTAATACTTATTTCTCTCTTTATAAAAATCAGTGTGATTGTGTCTACTGTCGTGATGCCAACTCTATGCTGATGAAGAAGAAAATATATGCTGAGATTGGCTTTAATCGTTTTTTCTCCTACTATTATTTCTTCTATAAGCTTGAGTCTTATCTGTCAGGTGATGTGTGTGTGTGTGTGTGTGTGTGTGTGTGTGTGTGTCTGTGCATGTGCTCAGCCATGTCTGACTCTTTGCGACCCTATGGACTGTAGCCCACCAGGCTTCTCTGTCCATGGGATTTTTCAGGCAAGAATACTGGAGTGAGTTGCCATTTCCTTCTCCAGGAGATCTTCCCTACCCAGGGATGGAACCTACATCTCCTGCATTGGCAGGTGGATTCTTTACCACTGAACCACCAGGGAAGACAGACCTCTGATTTGAACCCAGGGTTCCTGGCTTCAAAACTGCACACTTATCCACTACGTTACAGTTTCTACTACCATCCATCTTCAGAGAAATTAAAGTAAAATTCCCCCTAGTTCTACTCTGCTTAAGGGAGGGGGCCCACAGGGCTATGGAATCCCACCTACCTAATTTATCTTGGATGCCCTGAAGATATTTCATCAGTGAGCACAACTCCAGTCTGGGTAATGGGTGACAGTGCCAATCAGGATATGTTTACCTTGACCACCAAAATCCAGGATGTGGCACAATGAACAAATACATCATCTAAATAATAATGTGCCACCAAGAAATACACCTCTTTAGCTGGGTAGAATCCATGACAACAATTCTCTACAATCAATCTTCTACATTACAATCAGAGTTATCTACATAAACACAAATTTTAGTCTGTTATTCCTACAATGAAAATATTTGAGACTTTCATCATCTACCCAATAGAGTCTAAATAAAATTGTTATTCTGCAATGTATACAAACACTGAATCATTATGTTGTACACTCCAATCTAATATTCAGTATGCTGCTGCTGCTACTGCTAAGTCGCTTCAGTAGTGTCGGACTCTGTGCAACCCCAGAGACGGCAGCCCAACAGGCTCCCCCATCCCTGGGATTCTCCAGGCAAGAACACTGGAGTGGGTTGCCATTTCCTTCTCCAAGTCATGAAATTGAAAAGTGAAAGTGAAGTCGCTCAGTTGTGTCTGACTCTTAGCGATCCCATGGACTGCAGCCTATCAGGCTCCTCCGTCCACAGGATTTTCCAGGCAAGAGTATTGGAGTGGGGTGCCATTGCCTTCTCCAATATTTAGTATAGTGTATGTCAATCATGGGCTTCTCAGGTAGTGCTAGTGGTAAAGAACCTGCCTGCCAATGCAGGAGACATAAGAGATGTCGGTTCGATCCCTGCGTCAGGAAGATCCCCTGGAGGAGGAAATGGTAACCCACTCCAGTATTCATGCCTGGAGAATCCCATAAACAGAGGAGCCTGATGGGCTATTGTCCGTAGGATCTCAAAAGAATCAGACACAACTGAAGTGACATAAGTGGGAGCACGTGCGCATGCGCGTGTGCATACACACACACACACACACACACACACACACACACACATGTCAATAATCTTCTATAGAAAGGAAAGAAGAAAGAAAGAAAGTTCTATTTGGCCAAGATCTTGTCCCAATTTAACTTGAATTTCACACCTTGCTTTCCTAGTCACAAAACCTTAATTTTAGCCCTTTCTCGTCTTGTTTGCCTAGATCTTTACTTGTCCTTAGAAATCCAGTTCAACCAGAGCAGAATGTGAAATTCTCACCTGTGTAGATATTAAAATAGCCAATCACTGGAACAGAAATAGAGTTGAAGAGAATAACAGCCATTCAGGAACTTAAAAAAATAGAGAGAAATGAAGGAATGTGATCTGGCGGTTGGTGGAGAATCCCAGCAGTGAAGAGAAGTGGTTGAAAAGCCCGGTGACTTGAGATTCAAGAATAGGTGTTTGGGGAGGAGATGAAATGACCTGGAAGAGGCAAACAAGAGAAGAACAATTCTCAGCACTCTTCTTGCCTACAGAGAAAGCAGTGTCTTGGTGGGGAGTGGGGATGGGTAGGGGGGCTGGGAGGGGAATGGAGAGGCTTTCTTGGGAAAAACTTTGTTTACAAAGGGAATTTAATGTTTGAAGGAGATGTTTTAAAAATCAAATTCAGTATCATTTTCCCCTCCTTCCCCAGCAAAATTAAGACCAGCCCCCAGAACACTGTATGATAAGACTCAGGTGGAGCTATTGCTATTGCTAGTGAAATTTTACATGCCTAAGGTCCAGTAGCACTGCAGAAAAAATTAAGTGCCCTTCACTGAAGTATTAGTTGGAAAATTATGCACCCTGTAGCTAGAATTTGCAGTCATAAACAAGAAAGCTCTCTATCCTTACACTGAATTTTATCCAAAGCAATATTAATTTGCATTCCCACCAACAGTGTAAGAGGGTTCCCTTTTCTCCACACCCTCTCCAGCTCTATGGGAGGAGGCGAGGGTGGGATGATCTGAGAGAATAGCATCAAAACATGTATATTATCAAGTGTGAAACAGATCACCAGCCCAGGTTGGATGCATGAGACAAGTGCTCGGGGCTGGTGCACTGGGAAGACCCAGAGGGATGGGGTGGGGAGGGAGGTGGGAGGGGGGTTCAGGATGGGGAACACATGTAAATCCATGGCTGATTCATGTCAGTGTATGGCAAAAACCACTACAATATTATAAAGTAATTAGCCTCCAACTAATAAAAATAATTGGGAGAAAAAAAATAAAGTAAAAAATAAATAAATAAAATAAAAAACAAACAAACAAAAAAAGCAATATTAAGTGGAAAAGGCAAGATACAGAATAACGTATATGGAGGTTAACGTTTGTATAAAAATAAGGGAGAAGATGGGGCTTTCCTGATGGTCCAGATGGTAAAGAATCCACATGTCGATGCAAAAGACCTGGGTTCGATCCCTGAGTTGGGGCAATCCCCTGGAGGAGGAAATGGCAACCCACTCCCATATTCTTGCCTGGAGAATTCCATGGACAGAGGAACCTACAGTCCATGGGGTCGCAAAGAGTCAGACACGACTGAGTGATTAACACTTTCACTGCAAGGGAGAAGACAGGGTGATACACACGCGCGCGCACACACGCGCGTGCAGACGCGCGCACACACACACACGCACACACACACACACACACGCGCACACACACACACCCCTCGCTGCCTCTGGAAAGATGTATAAGGAGTTGGCGATGTTGGGTTGTTGGGTTGTTGGTAGTGTTAGTTGTTTCTGGGAAATAAGAATACTCTTTTGTAACTTTGAAATTTGGTAAAAATAAATCATGAAAACATCAATTTGAAATGAAATTGAAAAGCAGAATATTATTAAAGAAAGGATGTAGAGTCCTGAGTACCTGTACAGAATTGCTAACAGGCTTGTGATTTCTCTGCCCTCTAGAGGCTGCCTTGAGAAGAACCTGAAATACCCTTCCTGTGGACCCCTCACCATCCAGCCTCCAGTTACTCTGGGAGTACAGTCATGCAGTGATTGCTTACAAGATGGTTTTCCCCTGCCTACAAGCCAGTGGTTCCTGTAATGGTGGTGTCAACGACTATGAAAGCAAGAGGAATCAGAACTTGAAAAACCATAGCTCTGTTGAAATCTCTTAGAATCACACATGTTAAAACAGAACTGAGCCTAGGTTTTCAGTCATGAATGAAATACTGATGATCATTTATTATGGTCAAAAATAGAAAACTAGAAAATAAAATTGTGGTATGATTTTTCTATTTATGAGTATAGCCTTTGACATAAAAATGACTTACATAATAAATCATGGATGTCAGATCCTAAATCCCGGCACACACAAAATATATAGAAAGGATTTTACAATCACATGTTCTCACTGAAAGCTACAGCTGGAAAATGGAGTTTTTTTAAATATTTAATTTTTAAAAATTTACATAATTTTAAACTTAATAATAATATATTTCCACCATCACACAGTCATTGTTAATATTTTTCACATTTGCTTCCAACTAATTTCTTCCTAAAAAACTAAGATATATTTTCCAATTAAAAAATGATGACAGATTCATTACTGACAATGTCAAAAATATGGAAATTTTAACACTGTTATCAGGAGTAATTAAAACAATATGAAATTGACAGAAATAAGTCTATTGTTTCTGCAACAAGAATTTTCAAGTCAATGCACATATTCATAGCTTTTAAAAGTCTCTTCTAAAAGATCACCAGAGACTACTTAATCCTGTTTTGTGCTAAATTCTTTGCACACTATTACATAAGGATATATTTCAGTAATAGTTTAAAGGAAGAAGCTACTTATTTTATGTTAATTGTTTTGTTGTGTTCTGTCGAAACTCACGTCCGACTCTTTGTGACCCCATGGCAGCAAACCAGGCTTCCCTGTTCATTGTGAGTAGTCTCGGCAGTCATCACTGAACAATCTTAAGTAGTTGGGGAGCAGATAGACTGGTTTGGGTCTTTGTAAACCTAGTTAAAGACACACCCTTTGATTTTCCAGAATATAAACTCTTGCCAGTACCTCTCCTCTCTCTGACAATTAATATTGCTGAGCCTCAAGAGTCTTTCCTAGACATCCTGTCCTCTATAAACTCGTAACGCAGGTTCCTTGCATTCTCCTGGCTTAGCTGTCACCTGCATGTGATACCTGGATCACTATCTCCAACTCTAGACTCCTCACTGAGTTCCAAGCTTGCTGCATCTTTCCATACACATATTCCCTGGATGCATCTAACTCAACATGTCTAGAAGTGAACTCACCATCTTTCCCCCCTGACTGTTCCTTCATCAGCATTTGCTGTCATCTGCTTATTCAGCCAAGAGCCAGTGAGCACCCTTTGCTGTTCTTCTTCCTTGCCTTCGTGTCAGATTTCTCAAGCCTGTTCAATTTTACAACCTAAGCATTGTCAATTTTCCTGCCCAAGATCAGGCTCTGAACATCTCTTACCTGCATTGTTTCAATCACTTCCTAATTATCCTTTCTGTATCCAAATTTACCTTTCTCTGCATTCATCCTCAATGCAACCAGAAGGTTGTGTCCAAAATGCACTTCTGGAGAGAAAATATCACTTGAGGTCATAAATCCTGGTCTATGAAAAAGCATGAAGCCATATAATCCTATTGTTTCTCCTGGTTTATTGAATGTATACTTGTTTAAACACATGGATAATGTTATAAAATATTAATAAAAGTGTGTAAGGTCGTTTATGACTTAAAAATACCTGATATATAAACATCTCTTACCTGGACATAGGTGTCTCCACAAGAGTTCCCTTCCTCCAATTTCCTGCAGAGCCTCCACTTGTACAACGCCAAGGGCGGTGAATTCCCAGTGAGGGCCACGCCTTCGGCTACAACGGTGCTCCCGAGTGTTGGCCACGGAGAGGTACTAACTGGATGACTTCTCCCTACGGTGCTGCAGTCATCAGTGATTCTTGCCCCTTCTCTTCTGCTTGCTTCCCCCTCACCTTTATAGCAAGTTCCCTACATATGAACCTTCAAGTTGCGAACTTTCAAAGATGTGAATGTGTGCTCAAATGTCACCTAAGTTAGTTCCCGTGTCTGGTGTACATTGTCATGTGCGTGCATTCTCTACAAATGGATGTGCTTTTGTGTACTTTACTGTGAAGTACTGAAGAGAGTTCTAGTAATACAGTATCTTTATTTCAAGCCCAGGAGGTCTGGAAGCAAGCATAAAAGCAGCAGTATATAGCCGATTGTGTTCACTGGGTACCTAAGCTAACGTTGTTGAACTTAACGAATGCACTTTCAGAACAGAACTTGTTCATCTGTCAGGGACTTACAGTGCTTCCCATTCCCTTGCACAGCTGAGGACACATGTGATCACTGCCCCTTCCTAATGGTTCTGGGGAAGTGTGTGTGTGATTCCCTACTGCCACTTTGATTATCAGAGCCCTGTTTGATGACTCAGGGCTACCTCTGATACCCCAAGAACCCTGGAAACTTCGCTGTTGGATGCTGCTTCTGAGGCTACAAAGCAGCAGAACAAGAATGAGCTGAATGCAGAACAGGAGAGAGGAGGGTGTGAACTGACCCCACTGAGTGGAACACAGAATTGACTTCCTCATAGAAATAATGCTATCATCCTGGCTATGTACCATTATTAATACCATCAAGTACAGAGGTGCCAAACAGGACTTTGAAAGTCATTCTGGAAAATTGGCACTAGTGGTAAAGAACCTGCCTGCCAATGCAGGAGACAGAGAGATGCAGGTTTGATCCCTGGGTCAGGAAGATCCCCTGGAGGAGGACATGGCAACCCCCTCCAGTATTCTTGCCTGGAGAATCCGTGGACAGAGGAGCCTGGAGGGCTACAGTTCATGGGGTTGCAAAGAGTCGGACACAACAGCAGCGACTTAGCATACCCACATGCATAAGCACTACAGTTGTTAGAAAATGCATTCTTAACTGACTTAGAAAGGAACACTTAAGAACTTCCCTGATGATCCAGTGGGTAAAACTCTGCATTCCCAATGCAGGGGGCCTGGGTTTGACCCCTGTTCAGGGAACCAGATCTCATATGCAGCAACTAAAAGAACCTGCATGGTGCAACAAAGACCTGGAAGAGCCAAATAGATAAATACTTTTTTAAAAAAAGAAAAGAACACTTGTAATCAACTGATATTTGGGACCAAATAAATGAATCTTAGAATCATGTTAATGTTTAAAAATCCATCTGAGGCAATGCACATGTGAACTATAACAGCCATCTTCATTAATATGTGCATTTCAGGGGTTTTCTCTAGTACCCTAGAGCTGTTGTTTACAGGAGTGGCCATTTTCCTGGAATCAGGCACAACTGGGGGCAGACTTAGAATATTTTTTTTGGAGTAGTGTAGACATCCTGGAATATGAAATCAAGTGGGCCTTAGGAAGCATTACTAGAACAAAACTAGTGGAGGTGATGGAATTCAGCTGAACTATTTCAGATCCTAAAAGGTGATGCTGTTAAAGTGCTGCACTCAATATGCCAGCACATTTGGAAAACTCAGCAATGGCTACAGGACTCTAGGTGATCAGTTTTCATTCCAACCCCAGCCGTGCTGCAGCCCATGGGGTCACAAAGAGTCAGATGCGACTGACCGACGGAACGTAGACACAAAGATACATATCCAGAGCCAGTTCTTAGCGTTATTCCTCTTGCCTCTCTGCTCCAGTCTGACAGCATTTCTTGAAAACACCATGGTCCAGTCCACCTTTTAGTGCTCTTGTTGTTCAGAACACACTTCCCAAGATTTTTGCTCGACTCTCGCCACACCTACATGTGTCCTCTCCCCAAAGACATCATAGCTAAGAACACCATTTCAAATAGCCTCCCATCCAGCAACCTTGCTATGCTTTATTTTGCTTTAAAATACATACTTACCTGAAAGATATGTCTGTCCACTTCTTTTCTGCTTCTTCAACTAGAATGTAAGATTCATGGAGGCAAGGAATTTGTTCGCCGTCTTCCCTGATGACACTCCAGGAGGCCAGTGCAACATATGGTAGATGCACAGGAGACATAGAAGAAGAATTACACAGTTTTAAAGAATGAATGAATTCATTTGCCATTTTGAATATCATGCCTCTTGATGAAGGTGAAAGAGGAGAGTGAAAAAGCTGGCTTAAAACTCGACATTCAAAACACTAAGATATTGGTATCCGGTCCCATCACTTCATGGCAAATAGATGGGGATACAGTGGAAACAGTGGCAGACTCTATTTTCTTGAGCTCCAAAATCATTGAGGAAGGTGACTGCACCCATGAAATTAAAAGACACCTGCTCCGTGGAAGAAAAGCTATTACCAACCTATGTGATAAGTTGCTTCAGTTGTTTGTAACTCTTTGCAACCATATGGAATGTAGTCTGCCAGACTCCTCTGTCCATGGGATTCTCCAGGCAAGGATACTGGAGTGGGTTGCCATGCCCTCCTCCAGGGCATCTCCCCTGGAGGCAGGATCTGGGAGATCTTCTGGAGGGATCTCCCTAGGGATTGAACCCAAGACTCTTATGTCTCTTGAATTGGCAGGCAGGTTCTTTATGACTGGATTCACTGGGGAAGCCCATGAGAAACCTAGACAGTGTATTAAAAAGCAGAGAGTTTGCTGACAAAGGTCCATATAGTCAAATCTATGGTTTTTCCAGTAGTCATGTATGGATGTGAGAACTGGACCATAAAGAAGGCTGAGCGACAAAGAACTGATGCTTTTGAACTGTGGGGCTGGAGAAGACTCTGGAGAGTCCCTTGGACTGCAAGGAGATCAAACCAGTCAATCCTAAAGGGAATCAACCCTGAATATTCATTGGAAGGACTGAAGCTGAAGCTCCAATACTTTGGCCACTGGATGTAAAGAGGCAACACTTTGGGAAAGACCCTGAGGCTGGGAAAGATTGAGGGCAGGAGGAGGAGACAACAGAGGCTGGCATCATCGATTCAACGGACATGAATTTGAGCAAACTCCGGGAGGTGGTGAAGGACAGGGAAGCCTGATGTGCTGCAGTCCATGGGGTTGCAGAGAGTTGGACACAACTGAACAACAAACAACAAATAAATAAACATAGTGATTTACCTTGTTGTGAAGCAGAAACTAACACAACAGTGTACAGCAACTATACTTCAATAAATTTTTCAAAAATAGCCTTTTTATTATCTTTTTTGTTTATAAGTAGGCTCAGGTTCTTCAGTAGGGGAGATCTGAAGGCAGCATGTACTAGGGCCACATTCGTTACCACAGACTGTCCCAAATAGACAGGCCCCTGCGCTTTCATTATTTACAGGGACAATCGGATGTGATCACAAGCAGATAGGGCAGGCATGTAGGGCCGGAGCTGCCAAGATGGACATGTCTAACTTTCCAGTCCTTTAAAAATAGGGACTGAACATCCAGTTCCATGTTTACTTATCAACATAGCATTGGCCTTCAAATTTACACTGCTCTATTATTCTCAACTTGCTTCATCTAGCTAATTTTGGAAGCTGACTGAGGACCAACGAAGGTCTTGTTGTGACATTTGGAGCTCTATTGAGCTCCAAGCCCCAAAATGGGGCTTCCCAGGTGGCACTAGTGGTGAAGAACCCGCCTTTCAATGCAGGAGACATAAGAGACGTCGGTTCGATCCCAGGGTCAGGGAGATCCCCTGGAGAAGGAAATGGCAACCAATTCTCCAGCATCCTTGCCTGGAGAATCCCATGGACAGAGGAGCCTGATGGGCTACGGTCCATAGCATGACAGAGTTGGACACGACTGAAGCAACAGCACAGCACACAAGCCTGAAAACGGGATTTCTTGGGTACCGGGTACAGGTAACCTACTAATTCTACCTCTCAGTCACAAACCTATTTGATCTGAGATTGTTTTCAAATTCATGTACTTAAATTAGGTCATTCACTACAATTCATTTGGCAAGCAACGGCAGCCAAATATCAGGTGAGACTCAAAATTTTCTAACAAATTGAATAAACACTCATTTGTTGATATGATTATGGAATTAACAAAATGGCTCATTCCTCGGTGTAGAAGATTAAGATCCAAAATATTTTATGATGGCTTATCTCAGTGATGAGTGAAATGGAGAAACTACTGATCACCAACTAAAAGATCATTGTCAAAATTACAGACCACTGGGACACAGTTTGAAACTGCAAGTTGTGATTTCCATGTGGCCCTCAGGCTGTCTCTAATGTGGGGTCCATGCCTTAATTTGAAATGGTGCTGATCCTTCATAGCACTCTATTTTCAGGTTGCCTAACTCCCATTATAAGAACCTTTTTTTTATTGCTTCTGTTTCATTTTGGTTTTTTGGCACCGAGGCATATGAGATCTTAGCTCTCCAACCAGGGATCAACCTGTACTCCCTCCACTGAAAAGTGAAGTCTTAACCACTAGACCACCAGGGAAATCCCTCTTAGGTTTAATAGGTTAAATTTTCATTAAGACTTTATATTGTATATTCTCTATAAACATTTTCACTTATTGCATTAGCTTTTGGAGATTCCAGGAAAACACTGAAGAGACTTTAGGTTTATCTTTTCATTATTTAAATTTAAGGGGATTCATTAGCAGAAAATAACACCTTTTACTCAGAAGAAGGTCTGTGCGCAGTTGGGGAGCGGGCATAGTAAGTCACTTCAGTTGTGTCCAACTCTGTGCGACACTATGGACTATAACCTGCCAGGCTCCTCTGTCCATGGGATTCTCCAGGCAAGAATACTGGAGTGGGTTGCCATTCCCTTCTCCAGGGGATCTTCCTGCCCCAGGGATTGAACCTGCATCTCTCATGTCTCCTGCACTGGCAGGTGGGTTCTTTACCACTGGCGCCACCTGGGAAGCCCTGCAGTTGGGGTAGGAGGTGCTTCTTATCTTGCTGCTCTAGTATCTGTCGGGCTTCCCTGGTGCCTCAGACAGTAAAGATTCGTCATTTCTATAGAGAGGAAGGAAGTGTATCGAAGGCTTTCCCCATCCCTCTTACCTACCTGCTAGCCTTGAAACAAGGATGGACTCACCTGTACGGAGACAGTGGAGGCGAAGTTTGGGCACCCGTGTGGTTCTTTCTCAGTCTTCCTGCGAGCTTTCCGCTTCTCCTTCAGTTCACGGTGAGGCATGAATATGCCAGGAAGAAAGGGAGGTCTGAGGACTCAAAACACTCTGGTCTGTGTGGCTGGGTCTGAGCCAGGCTGATATTCTCCGTCTTCCTGGAAAGTTGAGTGTCTCCACCTCTGATCAGGGAAGTGGGTGAAAAAGCTCTAGATTTGAGGTCAGACAGGAATATAAAAAGATCTGCTTCAACTCAGCAGACGGGTAATTGGGATAATTATTTCACATCATTCTGAAAGGCTCAATTATTTGCCATGTCAGATTTTGAGGTTTTGTTTTTTTCCAGATCTACTAGAAAGCAAGAGGAGGAATAATTATATTTCTTGAGTTGGCACACCCCCTGCTCACCAGCTCCCCTACGCCATCACCAAATCATCCAATTTATAGCTCTGAAGACTCTGGAAATTATTAAAAGACTACTGAAAATTATTTCTCTGCATTTTGCTTTAAATAATCTTCATCCAAAGGGGTGGGGAAGGGGGGAACATACTGAAATTCTGAGTAAGCTTCTAAATTTGACACTAAATATCACTATCCTGATATTTTCAATTAGGTATTCAACCATTTTTCCCCCAGTCAGTTTTATGTGATTCCTAAAAATGAAAGTAACAAATGCCAAATATTTTACCCTAGGTTTTCATCTGCAACATGATCTTTGTTGGTGGCGGGGGGTGAGGGGAGCAGTCTGTGAGAGGTGCTTCTCCCTGCTACTTTTCGAAGCTCTGAGAACATCAAGTCTGAAGTCTAACAACCACGTTATGGTCTACAGCCATGATTCTCAAACTTGGTGGCTCTTTAAAATCACCTGGGGGACTTCTTTTTACTAGTGTGTGTGAGCGCCTCCTGAAGACTCACGTACATGGTACAGGGTGGGGTGTGAACAGCAGCACCTGTTTCAAGTTCACCAGGTGACTCTAATCAGAAGCCAAGGCTGAACCCTCTGAACCACGGTAAACGGCTCCTACCTTCAAAGGGGACGACAGAGGACGAGATGGCTGGACGGCATCACCGACCCGATGGGCATGAGTCTGAGCAAGCTCTGGGAATTGGTGATGGACAGGGAGGCCTGGCATACTGCAGTCCATGGGGTCACAAAGCGCTGGATACGACTGAGTGACTGAACTGACTGGCCTCCAGTCTGCCTCAGGATCACCCCCGAGGACCCTCACAGACCTTCCAAATCAGAGAGTGTGGTCTGAAGCCCAGGAATCTGCATTGTTCTATGATCCAGCTGAGCCCTGGACCAATATCTGGGCGTCAGCAGAGTGGATTTCCACTTCTCATCTCATGTATCCTCCACGTTCAGATAAGCTGTTATCACGCCATCTGCCGGGTCTCCAGTCGAAGCCCCAGTCACTTCAGAGCTAGATTATTCTCTTCTCCCCGTCTTCAATTTCCCTTGAAACTGCACAAGATTTGCTCCTAAAATGGAACTTTGATGCAGATAGTTTGACAGAGGAGACACTTTGCCAAATGAAGAGTTCCTGCCAAAGCATAAGATCACTTCTCCAAAGAACAGCTTCATGTCAGGTACAGAATTTTCCCAAACATTTCTGACCCTAGTCCATTCCCAACCTTCAACCAGTTGGCATCAGAGTCATATCCTAGGGACTTCCCTGGTGGTCCGTGGTTAACACTCTGCCTTGCAATGTAGGAGGTGAAGGTTTGATCCCTGGTCAGGGGGCTAAGATCCCATGTGCCTCTCAGACAAAAAAAGCAAATGTGTATACATATGTACCTATAACAGAAGCAATATTGTAATGAATTCAATTAAAGACATTAAAAACAGTCCACATTAAAAAAAAATATCTTTTTTAAAAAAATGTCACACCAGCCAGGGCCCTTCTTCCTTTTCAAATCATCAGTGTCTGTAACTCCTCCTCTACTTCCTCCAGGAGGCCCCTCACTGCTCACCCTGTCACTCTTTGTCTCTCCAGGGATACAAATCAGCAAAGATTTGAGGTTCAGGGCTAGAGCGAGGATTAATGTTCTGCAGATTACCTGGTGACCTAAAAGCTTGGGAGTTTACTGATGTTTTCCCCCCTACATCACACCAAAATCTCTTTACCCCTTCCCCCTCCAAAGTTTGGACTCCACACCCTCTATCAAAGCCATCTGCAGCTCAAGGAATAATTACAGATTATCCGCCACTCCTTGGGGGGCAATTGAGCCATGGTCTGGGGTATATCTGATCACAGAAATGGGAAGGGATATTTTCAAGGGAGAAAAGACGGGCGGGGCATGAGAATTCAAGCTGGCATTGGCAATGACTGTGACTATAGAAGCTGCGCAGCTGATAGCTTAGGTCAGCTCACAGCAGGCAAGCCTCGTCCTGAGGAGCTCTGTGTTCCAGTGGGCTCATGTACTGGTCCAGCAAGAGCAGCTTCCTGGTGCCCCCAAGGAGCCTCCTCCAACATCTCAATCACCCCGGCTTTCCCTTCACTCTTCTAATGATTTTGGTGACTTTCTCTATTTCTCAGACCAACCCCCCATTCCATGCAAACCCCCATTAGGACATATTGTTTTATTGCCCTTGGGTAGCAGACTCCTCTGCCCCTTCTTCACTTATTTCCTTTAACACAGAAAATTTTCCCGATTTGCATGATTTCTTATATTTTTTGGTCCTCTTATTCATCTGTTCCCCTTATTTCCCCTGTAGAGCCTCACAAACAAGTCCTCAAATTAATATACTCTGGTCCGCATTCCTAGCCAAATTTCCTCACTACTTTACTTCCTCATAGCCAAGTAATCTGTGTAATAAAATAGATGGACTCTAACAGTCCTTTTTTACACTAATTTGGGTCATATGATTGAAGAACTTCTTATCAATCTCACATCACTTGCTGACACAACAAAAACTCTCTCAGTAAATGACTGAGAAGAATAAACAGTCTGTTCTCTTGCAATTAAGACATATTATAGAGCATTTCTTACCATAGTTCAATTTTGCAAATACAGCATAAATCCTGTGAGCACAGGCAAGGAAAAGCATATTTTTATCTAGATTAAGTCAGTGCTACTTCCCAAGTCATTTTCAACACTTATCAACCTCCAAAATCATTAGCAAGATTGACTGCAACATAAAAATCATTAAGAAATTTCCCCATTACAAATGAAGTTCATTATTAGAGGCCACAGTAATTACTTTATGATGTTTTATAATTAAGTGGCACAAGGGAGGAGAAGATGGAGTTAGCATGTTAGATTTAAATTCTTTCTTATGCACACCACTGTTATTTTCACACTTAACAACTAAAATTGACAGGCAGTTAAAAACAGTTGACAAATTTCTTTAAAAAAATATAACAATCCCTAACAATGTTCACCTCTTAGTGAATTTTGAGGAAAAAAGAATAAAACATATCCCATTGTTGGTACTTGGTACACAGCAGTCACTCAATAATTATTTATCACAGAAAGTCTTTTTTATATATTTATTTCTGTTTATTTATTTATTTGGCTGCACAAGTCTTAGTTGGGGCATGAGGGGTCCTTTCCCTGACCAGGGATCGAACCCAGGGCCCTTGCATTGGGAGAGCAGAGTCTTAGCTGCTGAACCAACAGGAAAGTCCCTTATTACAAAAAGTCTTGGAGCCTGAGACTTGCCTTTGTGTCATTCCTTTCTCCCCAGAATAGTTATATGAGCCTCCTCTCTTGGGGACTAAAACCTTACTTATCAGGGCCAGCAGATTACCTACATTTTTCCCCAGTTAACTCCCCTGTTTAGATGTTGAGTGATCACAGATAAATTGTCTTTTGAGTTTTGCCTGTCATTATAGAACTTTAAGCAACTTTCTGGGCATTGCAGATTAAACAAGAAGGTTCACTGGAAGGTCGCAACTCCAAGCTTCAACATGCTAATGTATGTTATTTTCTGAGACTGCCAGGGTCACATGCCAGGAGATGCTAACCTTATCTACCTTCTTGGCCCTCTGTATCTCTTCCCTCCCTGTCCTCCCCTTCATCCTCACGCCCTCTCTTCCCACCTGCTCACACCCCAAAATGTTGTTGTTCAGTCACTCAGCCGTGTCTGACTCTTTGTGACCCCATGGACTGCAGCACGCCAGGCTTCCCTGTCCTTCACCATCTCCCAGAGCTTGCTCAAACTCATGTCCATTGAGTCAGTGATGTCATCCAACCATCTCGTCCTCTGTTGTCCCTTTCTCCTCCTGCCCTCAATCTTTCCCAGCACCAGGGTCTTTTCTAATGAGTCAGCTCTTTGCATCAGGTGACCAAAGTATTGGAGCTTCAGCTTCAGTGTCAGTCCTTCCAATGAATACTCAAAGACTGATTTCCTTTAGGATTGACTGGTTTGATCTCCTTGCAGTCCAGGGGACCCTCTAGAGTCTTCTCCAACATCACAGTTAAAAAGCTCAATTCTATGGCTGATTCATGTCAATGTATGGCAAAAACCACTACAATATTGTAAAGTAATTAGCCTCCAATTAATAAAAATAAATGGAAAAATTAAAAAAAAAAGCTCAATTCTTCAACACAGCCCAAAATGGATAAAGCTAAATTCTGAACATATTGTTAGCAATGCAGGCTTTCAGGGGCCCTCGTTCCTGGACATGAGCTCAGAGATGGGAATTCCTCTCTGATTCTTAGGGCTATACACCTGTTAAAAATCGAGAACGTGCCAAGGAGTGAGAAAATTGTTAATGAGATTCTTGACCTCCTTAATCAATAGAAATTGATCAGAGGCCAGAGAAGAAATTCAGGCAAGGCTGTATTGGGGTCCCTGCTGTAGTAGCGGGGAGTGATAACAAACAACAAGTTCCCTTGGTGGCTCACTCCCCAAGGTGGGGACAAGCTTGTTCCTTATATGGGGTGGGGATAGGGATGTGCTGAGGAGTCAAACTGGAGGGGTGGCTGGGTGGTTTGCCTTTAGGTGGTGTGTGTGCAAGGGAGCGTGCTCAGTAAATTGCTTCTGCTCCGGGAGCTTCAGAAGTAACAATTGGGTCTTGTGGTCTCTTTGCATCTTTTGTCCAGAATTTCCCTGAGTGAGAAGGCACACAATTATTTTTAATCCCACGTAGTTTCTTTGTATTTGGTTGTTCTAGGAGAGGTGTGTCCAGGAGCAAGCATTGCCGCACTACCGCCAGCCTGTCTCAGGGTGATGGTGGGAGGGGTACATGCGGCTAAGAGGAAGAGGGGAGAACTTGGGGAACAAGTTGACTGAACTGAGTACAGGTCCCAGGACAGCAGGAGAATCTGGGTTAACGCAGGTAGGTTTGTCAAAGATTCAGTGAGGAACAGGAGACAAAGCAAACTTATTATACTGAAATTCATTTTAACCTACTTCACAATTGTGCCTAAGGCCAGCTGTAGTCCTGTCCACTAAATGTTAAGCACATCCCTGAAATAAAGATACGAGCCCTGATGGCTCAGAGGGTAAGGAATCTGCCTGCAGTGCAGGAGACCTGGGTTTGATCCCTGGCTCAGGAAGATCCCCTGGAGTGGGAGATGGCAACCCACTCCAGTCTTCTTGCCTGAAGAATTCTGTGGACAGAGGAGCCTGGCGAGTTACAGTCCATGGGATCACAAAGAACAGAACACAACAGAGTGACTAACACTTTCACTTTCAGAAATAAAGCTATTTCATGAGCTTGATCTTCTAATTAAAAGTAGGATTCTTCAGAAACAGACTCATAGACACAGAGATCAGACTTGTGGTTTCCAAGGAGGAGGGGGGGAAGGAAGGGGAGAAGGGATGGACTGGGAAATTGGGGTGGGACGATGCAAACCATTACATTTACAATAGATAAACACCATGGTCCTACTGTATAGCACAGGGAACTATGTATAATCTCTTAGGATAAACCATACTAGAAAAGAATATTTGAAAAAGAAGGTATATATATATATGTACAGTTTGCTGTATAACAGAGATTGGCACAACCTTGTAAATCAACTATACTTCAATTTAAAATATAAATAAATAAAAGGATTCTCTGGAAAAAAAACCAAATTATAAATACAGACAGTTCTTTCTGTGTGTCTTTTAAACACAGTTACCAAGAACATAAGATAAATTAGAAAATATTTATTTGCTCTGTTCATTTCTCCAAAATACCGACTTTTAAAAAAACAAAGCTAAATTTATTAGAAGTTTCTCCAAAAGAGAGAAGGCAACCTTGGCAATCTTAGCAGCATTTCAAAAAGGGAACTCAGAAGTGAGATATTAATTCAGCTCTGGGGTCTGAGCTCAACATGGATTTAAGATGGGTCTTCAAGGCAGGGAAATTTATTTATATGATACATAAATATAGAGTTTATTTTTACATATAATATGTTAAAATTACTTTATTATTAACGTATTTATATCTAGGTTGGTGAACACAGCAAAGCAAGGGTCTTGAATAAGTAACCTGCGGTTAATAAACAAGATTTTGCCCAGGTAAGCAATTTATTATCTCTAATGACGTGGTTTATGGGAATTTCCTGAAGCAAACCCTGAAGTTATTTATTGGTTTGCAACTGTATCTGTTCTGAACAAGTTCTCAGGAATGAACTACTAAGTCATGTTGACATAGGAAGGCTACAGTTTTAGGTAAATCCCACTGACATACTTGTAACAAGAATTTCTTAAAGAGGGAGGGAGGAAACTTTTAGAGGTGATGATTTTGTTTACAGCATTGTTTATGGTCATAGTTTCACAGGTTTACACTTACCTGTAAACTCATCAAGCTGTATATATTAATACTGAATAGGTACAGCTTTTTGTATGCCAATCATACCTCAATTTTAAAAATAATTTATTTTATTTTGGCTGCACTGGGTCTTTTTTTGTGGCACACAGGCTTTCTCTCATTGCAGTGCATGGGCTTAGTTGCTCATGGGATCATAGTTCCCCAACCAGGAACTGAATCCATGTCTCATGCGTTGGAAGGTGGATTCTTAACCACTGGACCACCAGGAAAGTCCCTGAAAAATAATTCCTTTTAAGTATCTGCCTTTGTTAGAATTAATGGGTGAACAACTTAGAAAAGAGATGTAGAATCTAAGAATAGCTAAATTTTTCCACTTGAGAAAGAGCATGGAGGTGCCCATGGAGAAGAAACTTGGGAAACAGAGAGAATAGGAAGAGCTTGACAACTGGGGACTGGGAGTCAAGAAGAGAGCTGGTTTGGTGCCAAAGAGCAGCGCGTAAAATAGAAAGACGGCAGAGGGAGTGGATATGAGAGCTCATGTGGAGCCTGGAACTGTGGGGAGTTAAATGCTTGTAGTAGTATTCAAATACAATTGTATTAAAGTTAAATTCAATTCTATGAAAATGCAGTATAAATCCAGTTTCCAAATTCTCAAGAAATGTTTGGTAAAGACTTGCGTGGAGCCCAATCTGAGTTTTTTTAATGTGTGTAACCGTTCAGAGACTGGTCTCATGAAGGGTGGGGACATTTAGGTCCCGTTGACTAGGCTGCAGTATTCAGATGCCAGGAAATGTTTACATGGCGGTTGTCCTTCCAAAGGCTCCCCAGGTGACTCAGTGGTAAAGAACCCGCCTGCCAGCGCAGGAGGGGCAGGAGATCTGGGTTTGATCCTAGAGTGAGGAAGACCCCCTGGAGGAGGAAATGGCAACCCACTCCTGTATTCTTGCCTGGAGAAGTCCATGGACAGAGGAGCCTGGCAGGTTACAGTCCATGGTGTCACAAAGAGTCAGATACAACTGAGCACGCTTGCATGCACGTACGCATGTGCGCGTGCACACACACACACACACACACACACACACATTATATCCAGAGAGTGAAACCACTGGAGAAAAATCAAAATAATAGATCAAGACCAGAAAAGAAGAACTACATTTTTGAAAGGAAATATTAATAGTAGCCAACATATCAAAATAGAATCAACACTGTAAATGTTGGATAGACTCCATTTCCACACTAGAAAGATATTGGGAGAAATACAAAGGGTGAGATAAAAAGAAAAGAGAATGACAACAAATTTCATAACTTGAAACCATGTCATTAGCAGATGCTGTTTTAGCTGCCTTCCTTGGCATTTATTTCATTAATAACTCAAAACAACCACTTGCAGTAAATATTACACCATTTTCCAGATGAAAGACACAAGGGTCACTTCCCTGATATCATATAGCTTTTTAATAGTGAAGTTAGGATTTGAACACAGATGAGTCTTATTCTAAAGCTTATGTTCTTTACTTCTTATGGTCTGCACTGTTATTTTGGTGTGTTGTTAGCGAAATTCCTGAGTAAGGTTTATTTCCATGAGCTACAAATTCTGATGGGAAGGAAAAGATTTTCCCAAGCTCACAAATACCAGGCACCATTGGAGACAGAAGGTTAACTAAGCCTCCTGATTCTAGATGAACCCACAGACCTGTCTCACCAATCAAAACATAAGAGGAGTCTGGGACTTCCCCGGTGGTCCAGTGGTTAAGAATTCACCTGCCAATGCAGGGGACACAGATTCCATCCGTGGTCTGGGACGATTTCACATGCTGCTGGGCAACTAAGTATGCGTGCCCTGACTACCGAAGTCCACGTGTGTAGTGCCTGTGCTCCGCAACAAGAGAAGCCAGCATGATGGGAAGCCTGCACACCACAACTAGAGAGAAGCCCCCTTGATGCAACTGGAGAAAGCCCTTATGCAGCAACGAAGTCCCAGCACAGCCAAAAAATAAATTAAAAAAAAAAAAACCATGAAAGTAGTCTGAATAAACTTCCACACAATGACTGCCTCATATGTGAGAAGGATTCCTTTTGAACAAGCATGGCAATATCTTTCTAAATGAGCTGGATAAAATTAAAACCAGACTAATCCAAAGATACTAGAAGCCAACAAATCCCTAGATATTAAAAGACATAGACACTACATGTGTTTCTTCCATCGCCAAACTCTTCTAAGGGTACCATGAAGATACGTTCCCTGTCCTTTTCCTAAGGAAATGTTACTGAAGCTTTTAAAATTATCATTTTTTAAGTTGGAATTTACTAAGTGAGAAAGAAGATTTCAGTGTAGTTTTTCAGGAAGACAAAACAAGCTTTATATCCAGAAGCACAAAAGCTGGCAATTCATAGCCAGCCACTTAAGCCTTGGAATATTCTTTTAAAAAGAAATAAAAAAAGAAAAAGGTGACAGTAAGGAAAAGATGAGTAAAAGGTTAAAAGTTCTATATGCTGCATGGAATTCACTTGGGAGAAAAAGACGTATCAGGTTGAAGAGGCATAAATGAAATAACCTTGAAGCCCATTTTGCCCTACAACTTTGGTGTGTGTTCAGGGAGCATCAGATGTTTGTGTTTCATGTGTGTGTATGAGAGATGAGCAGAAACAAAAATAACCTCCCTCCCAGGAACAGTGGAAGACTGTAGCCACAAAGTAGGTCATAGCACCCGGCTACACCGCCCTCTGATGTGCACTGCCCACTGTAAACGGAGTCAAATGACAGGCTTTTTTGGGATCAAATGATGGCGCTTCCCTGCCCATCCCACTAACAGATTCCTGTAGTGAATTGCTCCTGAACGAATCCTACAAACCCCTGAGTCCTCTTTAAACTTTAGTGAAAAGAAATAAAACCTTCTCATAGAGGGAGAAAGGAGACACCAACATTCAGACTCAGACTGATTTTTGTAGCAATGATTTTCATTAGAAATTTAATTGCTGTGTATTAAATATTAGCACTGCTGGGGGCTGGGAGGATATACTTTTTCTTTTTTCTGTTTGTTTCATTTTCTTTGGTTTGGTTTGCTTTTCTCTGACATTGAATGTGAGTTCTCACTTTTTCTGTCAAGATGTTGGCAATCAGAATTTGGTGAAAACAGAACTAAAGAGAGATGCTGAGGTCTCATGGGTGAGAGAACGTTGCCCCTTCTCGTGCCCTCCACACTAGAGCTGAGGTGACCATCTTCCTAACACATCCACCCACATTTTCTCCTTGCGTAAATCGTTAAACAATTTTCCATCTGAAAGACAAAGGGCCCTAGTGACCTGATGTCTTCCTACCCTGGGCCCTATCTGCCAACACACTTCAAAAGGCACTTTTTGCACCAGCCCCACATCAAACGACTCATGGTCTCCAGAAAAGAAAAGGATAATGTGCTAGCTGACACTTCTTTGCCTTTATATTGTCATCCCTTCAGCCTAAACTGTCCTTCCTTCTATCTCTACTTAGCTTTTGGGAGCCTTTCCTAAATCCTCAATCTAAACACGGACCCCTTCTCCCCATACATGCACAGTGAGGCCCTTGGCACCCTCTGACTACACCACTGACTATGTTCAGCTTCGTGAAGACACAATCCACTTTTCATGCCACTATGCATCCCCAAGGTCTCAGCACGTGCTTAGGTCTTCACCTGCTGAAGAATGTTGATATGTGTGTGTGTGTGTGTGTGTGTGTGTGTGTGTGTGTGTGTGGTGAAAATACTTAAGTTCTACTCTCATAGCAAATTTCAATTGTACAATGCAGTATTATCTAGGATATGCCTTTTTAATAAGCCTGCCCAGATGACTCTGATGGGGATCCTATAAGTCAAAAAGTTAGTGGCAGAGCCGGACTGAAATCCTGAGTGATGTTTTATGATCTCCACACTGTCTGCTAACTTAGAAGGTTAAATGTGAATACAAGACACTGATTTTGATTCTGAGTGAAACTCTACAACGGAGCTCTGTATGGGGCACACCCAATGGTCAAAGGCAAGTATCACCTTCCCGGCCCATAGGTTTTTGTATCTTATACAACATATTCCAGTTTTAATATCAATCAGATGAGTTTTGAACATTTCTCGCTCTGATCAGCATATGAGTATCTTAAAAGCAGGCATTGGGTGTCATTCACTCTTGTGACTCCCAGTGGCAAGGGCTGTCACGTCATAGACCATCAATAATCTGTAGTGGGTAAATATTTGGATCAAAGTTTCCATTCTAAAATTATTTCAAAACAGAGAAAAAGTTAGAACACTAACAGTGCGCTAACAGTATTTTTAATCAATATTGCATGACCATTTAATTACAGAAAATAATTTAATATCCTGCCAAAACTGAGCAAGTTGTTTAATAAAAGCAACTAAACTTAATATACCAAATAGAGTAGGTGGAGTTAGCCAGCATGGCTTCAGCTTGGCAAGGATTTAATTAGAAATATGCTTTTAATGAATTCCAGTACTAAACAAAGTCACCAATGAAGCAATGTTTTATCTGAAGAACTAACACTCTATTTCAAGCCAGAACTCCAGATCCTCCTTCCTTACTATTGTCAATATTTACATATTTAATAGAAGCCCTGTTTGGGAAACTGGCACCATAGTGAACATGAAGTAGGATCTCTCCTGAGATCCTACTCTAGGAGAATGGGTTAATGGCGTTTCAGGGACACATCCGGACCTGCGGCAAAGAATCCACCTGCGAATCCAGGAGACTGGGGTTCGATCCCTGGGTCTGGAAGATCCCCTGGAGAAGGAAATGGCAACCCACTCCAGTATCTTGCCTCAGAAATCCCATGGACAGAGGAGCCTGATGAGTTATAAACCATGGTGTCTTGGCAACTAAACAACAACATTCATAACACAGACCCCAACAGAAATGACTCTTCCCCACACACAAAAAAAATAATGATGATAATTAGACTTAGAACAAAGAGGCAGCACAGACTTGCGAAGACTGTAATCTTGAGCACATTCCTTGAGTAGTTAGAGGAGCAGATAACCAGAATTTTAAAAAGAATATTGGAGAGAAGCAAAGGCTTCTAGGTATAACTGAGATAAAGATTCAATTCCTAAAGTAGTGATAAATGTTGATATTTGCAGATGTCAAGGCAACGAATTGTCTGCAAATACAAATCCACAGTCTCTTCTTTGAGAACAGTTGTGTTTCAGACTTCAGAATGTTTCAAATTTTGAAAAGGAAAGCACCACAATAAGAAGCTCAAGCACCACAATGAAGAGTAGCCCCCACTCGACTAGGGAAAGCCCTCATGCAGCAACAAAGACCCAGAGCAGTCAAAAATAAATAAATCTTAAAGAAGAGAGAGAGGGAGACCTGGCGCAGCCAAGTTAATAAATAAATAAGATTTAAAAAACAATCAAAACACTTCAGTCACCTAGCTCTCTAACCAGCCTTTTTAACATCCTCACGATTCTCCATAACAAGACCTGAAGGAACTGTAGAGGCTCTTCCCATTCCTCTCTTGAAGTTAGCCTGGAGAGACATTTCTCCATCCTGGGGATGACTCTCTTCTGGTCCTGACACTGGGGCCACATTCTTATTCTTCAACCCACGACTATTAAGCAGCCCCTGTTCAAATTATGGGGATCTCTAATGAACTTCGAGAGGTTCTGAACCTATTCCCTGTGTTTAGGCTCCTCCTCCACACCCTCCACCCCAGCAGTGCCAGGCAACATGTAGGATCTTAGTTTCCAATTATTGCTGTTCAGTCACTCAATCGTATCCAACTCTTTGCAACCCCATGGACTGCAGCATTCCAGGCTTCCCTGTCCTTCACCACCTCCCGGAGCCTGCTCAAACTCATGTTGAGTCAGTGATGCCATCCAACCATCTCGTCCTCTGTTGTCCCCTTCTTCTCCTGCCTTCAATCTTTCCCAGCATCAGGGTCTTTTTTAATGAATCAGCTCAATGCATTAGGTGGCCAAAGTATTGGAGCTTCAGTTTCAGCATTAGTCCTTCCAAGGAGTTCCCAGACCAGGGATCAAACCCACATCAACTGCATTGGAAGTGCAAAGTCTTAACCACTGGACTGTCAGGGAAGTTCCTGTTTAGGCTCTTTGAGAGGTACACATCCCTTTCTCCTTAGTTCCTCCACCCTATTTGTTAGGGCAAGACTTCTTACAGAAGGATTTTGCTGGGATTCCTTTCTCCCAAAAATGGGAAAATAATTTTAGAACTTGGAAATAAGTGATCAAAGCAGCCAACCTAACTGTGATGCATTTCATTTGTTCCATCTCTAACAGTCTTAGCACAAATCTGAAAATACCTATCATTTGTCCCTATTGAATCAGCTACCACCATCTTTACGGGCAAAATCAGCAACTGATATTAGAAAACTTCACAGCACAACTCTCATCAAGATTCAACAGGTCTCTAGGGAGGAGCCAAGCTGGCGGAGGAATAGGACGGGGAGACCACTTTCTCCCCTACAAATTCATCGAAAGAACAACTGAACGCTGAGCAAATTTCACAAAACAACTTCTGATCGCTAGCAGAGGACATCAGGCGCCCAGAAAAGCAACCCATTGTCTTCGAAAGGAGGGGAAAAAATTTTTTTTTCTTGTTTTTTTTTTTCTTGTTTTTTTTTCCCTTGTTTTTCTCTCTTATTTCCTTTTAAAGTCCTCTAATACTCCTCTATTATTCCTTAATTTTCATTTTCATTTCACTATAACCTTGCAAAAAAAAAAAAAAGAGAGAAGCTCTATTTTTAAACCGAACTTCATATATATTTCCAAATTTTTTTGTTTTTGTTTTTAAATATTGTATTTCAAAGAGTCTAACCTCTACGCTAGATTTTTAATCTTTGTTTTTCAGTATGTGATATAAATTTTGGACATTTAAGAATCCAATATTCAGTTCCCATTTCTATTCAGGAGTGTGTTGATTACTCTCCCACTTTTGACTCTCTGTTTTCTACCTCAGAACACCTCTATTTCCTCCTTTCCCCTTCTCATCCCAATCCAATTCTGTGAATCTTTGTGGGTGTCTGGGCTATGGAGAACACTTTGGGAACAGATAACTGCGTAGATCTGTCTCTCTCCTCTTGAGTCCCCTTTTTCTCCTCCTGCTCACCTCTATCTCCTTCCTCCCTCTCGTCTTCTTCATGTAACTCTGTGAACCTCTCTGGTTGTCCCTCATGGTGGAGAATCTTTTCACCATTAACCTAGAAGTTTTATTATCAATGCTGTATAGTTGGAGAAGTCTTGAGACTACTGGAAGAATAAAACTGAAATCCAGAGGCAAGAGACTTAAGCCCAAAACCTGAGAACACCAGAAAACTCCTGACTACACGGAACATTAAGGAATAAGAGACCATCCGAAAGCCTCCATACCTACAACAAAACCAACCACCACCCAAGAACCAATAAGCTCCAATACAAGACATACCATGCAAATTCTTTAGCAACGCAGGAACATAGACCTGAGTGTCAACATACAGGCTGCCCAAAGTCACACCTAACACATAGACCCATCGCAAAACTCATTACTGGACACTCCACTGCACTCTAGAGAGAAGAAATCCAACTCCACGCACCAGAACACTGACACAAGCTTCCCTAACCAGGAAACCTTGACAAACCAATCGTCCAACCCCACCCACTGGGTGAAACCTCCACAATAAAAAGGAGCCACAGACCACCAGAATACAGAAAGCCCACTCCAGACACAGCAATCTAAACAAGATGAAAAGGCAGAGAAATACCAAACAGGTAAAGGAACATGAAAAATGCCCACCAAGTCAAACAAAAGAGGAGAAGATAGGGAATCTACCTGAAAAAGAATTTAGAATAATGATAATAAAAATGATCCAAAATCTTGAAAACAAAATGGAGTTACAAATAAATAGCCTGGAGACAAAGACTGAGAAGATGCAAGAAATGTTTATTAAGGACCTAGAAGAAATAAAAAAGAGTCAATTAAAAATGAATAATGCAATAAATGAGATCAAAAACACTCTGGAGGGAACCATGAGTAGAATAACAGAGACAGAAGATAGGATAAGTGAGTTAGAAGATAAAATGGTGGAAATAAATGAAGCAGAGAGGAAAAAAGAAAAAAGAATCAAAAGAAATGAGGACAACCTCAGGGACCTCTGGGACAATGTGAAACACCCCAACATTCGAATCATAGGAGTCCCAGAAGAAGACAAAAAGAAAGGCCATGAGAAGTTACTCAAGGAGATAATAGCTGAAAACTTCCCTAAAATGGGGAAGGAAATAGCCACCCAAGTCCAAGAAACCCAGAGAGTCCCAAACAGGATAAACCCAAGGCGAAACACCCCAAGACACATATTAATCAAATTAACAAAGATCAAACACAAAGAACAAATATTAAAAGCAGCAAGGGAGAAACAACAAATAACACACGAAGGGATTCCCATAAGGATAACAGCTGATCTATCAATAGAAACCCTTCAGGCCAGAAGGGAATGGCAGGACATACTTAGAGTAATGTAAGAGAATAACCTACAACCCAGATTACTGTACCCAGCAAGGATCTCATTCAGATATGAAGGAGAACTCAAAAGCTTTACAGACAAGCAAAAGCTGAGAGAATTCAGCACCACCAAACCAGCTCTTCAACAAATGCTAAAGGATCTTCTCTAGACAGGAAACACAGAAAGGTTATATAAACACGAAACCCAAACAACAAAGTAAATGGCAATGGGACCATACCTATCAATAATTACCTTAAATGTAAATGGGTTGAATGCCCCAACCAAAAGACAAAGGCTGGCTGAATGGATACAAAAGCAAGACCCCTATATATGCTGTCTACAGGAGACCCACCTCAAAACAAGGGACACATACAGACTAAAAGTGAAGGGCTGGAAAAAAATATTCCACGCAAACAGAGACCAAAAGAAAGCAGGAGTCGCAATACTCATATCAGATAAAATAGACTTTCAAATAAAGGCTGTGAAAAGAGACAAAGAAGGACACTACATAATGATCAAAGGATCAATCTAAGAAGAAGATATAACAATTATAAATATATATGCACCCAACATAGTAGCACTGCAATATGTAAGGCAAACGCTAACGAGTATGAAAGAGGAAATTAATAGTAACACAATAATAGTGGGAGACTTTAATACCCTACTCACAACTATGGATAGATCAACTAAACAGAAAATGAACAAGGAAACACAAACTTTAAAGGACACAATGGACCAGCTAGACCTAATTGACATCTATAGGACGTTTCACCCCAAAACAATCAACTTCACCTTTTTCTCAAGTGCACATGGAACCTTCTCCAGAATAGATCACATCCTGGGCCATAAATCTAGTCTTGGTAAATTCAAAAAAACTGAAATCATTCCAGTCATCTTTTCTGACCACAGTGCAGTAAGATTAGATCTCAATTACAGGAAAAAAATTATTAAAAATTCAAACATATGGAGGCTAAACAACACGCTTCTGAATAACCAACAAATCATAGAAGAAATTTAAAAAGAAATCAAAATATGCATAGAAATGAATGAAAATGAAAACACAACAACCCAAAACCTATGGGACACTGTAAAAGCAGTGCTAAGGGGAAGATTCATAGCATTACAGGCCTACCTCAAGAAACAAGAAAAAAGTCAAATAAATAACCTAACTCTACACCTAAAGCAACTAGAGAAGGAAGAAATGAAGAACCCCAGGGTTAGTAGAAGGAAAGAGATCTTAAAAATTAGGGCAGAAATAAATGCAAAAGAAACTAAAGAGACCATAGCAAAAATCAACAAAGCTAAAAGCTGGTTTTTTGAAAAAATAAACAAAATTGACTAACCATTAGCAAGACTCATTAAGAAACAAAGGGAGAAGAACCAAATTAACAAAATTAGAAACGAAAATGGAGAGATCACAACAGACAACACTGAAATACAAAGGATCATAAGAGACTACTACCGGCAGCTCTATGCCAATAAAATGGACAACTTGGAAGAAATGGACAAGTTCTTAGAGAAGTATAACTTTCCAAAACTGAACCAGGAAGAAATAGAAGATCTTAACAGACCCATCACAAGCAAGGAAATCAAAACTGTAATCAGAAATCTTCCAGCAAACAAAAGCCCAGGACCAGATGGCTTCACACCTGAATTCTACCAAAAATTTAGAGAAGAGCTAACACCTATCTTACTCAAACTCCTCCAGAAAATTGCAGAAGAAGGTAAACTTCCAAACTCATTCTATGAGGCCACCATCACCCTAATTCCAAAACTAGACAAAGATGCCACAAAAAAAGAAAACTACAGGCCAATATCACTGATGAACATAGATGCAAAAATCCTTAACAAAATTCTAGCAAACAGAATCCAACAACATATTAAAAAAATCATACACCATGACCAAGTGGGCTTTATCCCAGGAATGCAAGGATTCTTTAATATCCACAAATCAATCAATGTAATACACCACATTAACAAATTGAAAGATAAAAACCATATGATTATCTCAATAGATGCAGAAAAAACCTTTGACAAAATTCAACATCCATTTATGATTAAAACTCTCCAGAAAGCAGGAATAGAAGGAACATACCTCAACATAATAAAAGCTATATATGACAAACCCACAGCAAGCATCACCCTCAATGGTGAAAAACTGAAAGCATTCCCCCTAAAATCAGGAAGACAAGGGTGTCCACTCTCACCACTACTATTCAACATAGTTTTGGAAGTGTTGGCTACAGCAATCAGGGCAGAAAAAGAAGTAAAAGGAATCCAGATAGGGAAAGAAGAAGTGAAACTCTCTCTGTTTGCAGATGACATGATCCTCTACATAGAAAACCCTAAAGACTCTACCAGAAAATTACTATAGCTAATCAACGAATACAGTAAAGTTGCAGGATATAAAATTAACACACAGAAATCCCTTGCATTCCTATACACCAACAATGAGAAAACAGAAAGAGAAATTAAGGAAACAATACCATTCCCCATTGCAACAAAAAGAATAAAATACTTAGGAGTATATCTACCTAAAGAAACAAAAGACCTATACATAGAAAACTATAAAATACTGATGAAAGAAATCAAAGAGGACACAAACAGATGGAGAAATATACCGTGTTCATGGATTGGAAGAATCAATATTGTCAAAATGGCTATACTACCCAAAGCAATCTATAGATTCAATGCAATCCCTATCAAACTACCAACGGTATTTTTCACAGAACTAGAACAAATAATTTCACAATTTGTATGGAAATACAAAAAACCTCAAATAGCCAAAGTAATCCTGAGAAAGAAGAATGGAACTGGAGGAATCAACCTGCCTGACTTCAGACTATACTACAAAGCCACAGTCATAAAGACAGTGTGGTACTGGCACAAAGACAGAAATATAGATCAATGGAACAGAATAGAAAGCACAGAGATAAATCCACGAACCTATGGTCACCTTATCTTCGACAAAGGAGGCAAGGATATACAATGGAAAAAAGACAACCTCTTTAACAAGTGGTGCTGGGAAAACTGGTCAACCACTTGTAAAAGAATGAAACTAGAACACTTTCTAACACCATATACAAAAATAAACTCAAAATGGATTAAAGATCTAAACGTAAGACCAGAAACTATAAAACTCCCAGAGGAGAACATAGGCAAAACACTCTCCGACATAAATCACAGCAGGATCCTCTATGACCCACCTCCCAGAATATTAGAAACAAAAGCAAAAATAAACAAATGGGACCTAATGAAACTTAAAAGCTTTTGCACAACCAAGGAAACTATAAGCAAGGTGAAAAGACAGCCCTCAGAATGGGATTAAATAATAGCAAATGAAGCAACAGACAAAGGATTAATCTCAAAAATATACAAGCAATTCCTCCAGCTCAACTCCAGAAAAATAAATGACCCAATCAAAAAATGGGCCAAAGAACTAAACAGACATTTCTCCAAAGAAGACATACAGATGGCTAAAAAACACATGAGAAGATGCTCAACATCACTCATTATCAGAGAAATGCAAATCAAAACCACAATGAGGTACCATTACATGCCAGTCAAGATGGCTGCTATCCAAAAGTCTACAAGCAATAAATGCTGGAGAGGGTGTGGAGAAAAGGGAACCCTCTTACACTGTTGGTGGAAATGCAAACTAGTACAGCCGCTATGGAAAACAGTGTGGAGATTTCTTAAAAAACTGGAAATAGAACTGCCATATGACCCAGCAATCCCACTTCTGGGCATACACACCGAGGAAACCAGATCTGAAAGAGACACGTACACCCCAATGTTTATTGTGGCACTGTTTATAATAGCCAGGACATGGAAGCAACCTAGGTGCCCATCAGCAGATGAATGGATAAGGAAGCTGTGGTACATATACACCATGGAATATTACTCAGCCATTACAAAGAATTCATTTGAATCAGTTCTAATGAGATGGATGAAACTGGAGGCCATTATACAGAGTGAAGTAAGCCAGAAAGATAAAGACCATTACAGTATACTAACACATATGTAGATGGTAATGATAACCCTATATGCAAAACAGAAAAAGAGACACAGATGTATAGAACAGACTTTTGGACTCTGTGGGAGAAGGTGAGGGTGGGATGTTTCAAGAGAATAGCATCAAAACATGTTTATTATCTAGGATGAAACAGATCACCAGCCCAGGTTGGATGCATGAGACAAGTGCTCGGACCTGGTGCACTGGGAAGACCCAGAGGGATCGGGTAGAGAGGGAGGTGGGAGGGGGGATCGGGATGCGGAATACATATAAATCCATGTCTGATTCATGTCAATGTATGACAAAAACCACTACAATATTGTAAAGTAATTAGCCTCCAACTAATAAAAATAAATGGAAAAAAAAAAAAGATTCAATAGCTCTCTTGAAATCTCTTCCCAGAATGAATCAATATTCTGTAAGTAAAGAAGCCCTTCAAGGCATAAAGACCATAACAGAAAATTACAAGACTTAAGACCTCATGATCCCTTGTATTAGTCTTTGTAACTACTGGTGAGAAAACCTAAGGGGTGTGGGTGGCAGTTTATCTAGGACCTCCCAGCAATAAATAACCTTGTTACTGACACCCAGCTGCCCCTAATTCTCATACATGACTAACACCCATCCCCACTACTGTAGTTGATTTATGCTCAGCAATCTTTAGTATTTCAGTTGATAAAGTTCTTCAATACCTCACTGCCTTCAGCTGGGGAGGAAACCAGTTCACTTGGACAGCAATGCTTCAGGGTTTTACTGGGAATTCTTCTTATTTTTTTGCAAATCCTAAAAGATAATCTGTTAGATATAAAGTTCCCAAGAGGCTCTACTTGGTTGCAGTCAATAGTGGATGATTTGTTTCTTTGCTCTTTTTCTCAGGCCTCATCACAAGAAGCCAGAACCCACTTGCTAAAGCATTTAGCCTTAAAGGGACATAAGATTGCCAAGGAAAATTCCAGTTTGCCCAAACCGAGGTTCAAAATATAGGGCATCTGCCATCAGGACAAGGATGACAGCTGGATCTAGCTAGGCTTCATGGTGTCCTGAGTTTCCCAAAACTAAGAACCAACTGTGACATTTTCTCAGGCTAGTGGATTATTGCTGAAGAGCAATTCTTTTTTTTTTTTTTTTGAAGATCAATTCTAAATGTCTCTCTATGGTCAAACCACTGTGTTTTACTCAGCAGTAACAACCCCAGACACAAATTCATGGGAAGAACCATGAGAAGTTCAAGGCCTTAAAAGAGAGTTTGCTGAATCCACCCTTGGACATCCCATTATTGATCCCCTTTTTCTTTTTTGTATATGAAAAGGAAGGGAATGCCCTTGGGGTGTAATAGTAGTGTTTAGTCATTCAGTCATATCCGACTTTTTGCGACTGCATGGACTGTAGCCTGCCAGGCTTCTCTGTCCACAGGGATTCTCCAGTCAAGAATACTGGAGTGGGTTGCCATGCCCTCCTCCAGCGGATCTTCCCAACCCAGGGATCAAATCCAGGTCTCCCGCAATACTGATTGATTCTCTACCATCTGAACCACCAGGGAAGCCCTTGGGGTACTCACCCCAAAACATGGGGCCACCAATGACCCACAGGGTATTATAGCTGGCAACTGGACCCTTGGCCATGTGGGTAATACCGACCTTGTTTTAGAGCCATTATAGCCACTGCCTTTTTGGTTAAAGCCACCAGAAAAATCACTGTGGGATCCTCTTTAACCACTTTTGTACCTCATGCAATAGAAGTCCTCCTGAATTCTCATCACATTCAGTATTTCTCCGTCGGGTGCCTCACCTCATATGAAGTCCCTTGTTAAGTGCTTCTTCCATCACTCCTTCCCATTGTCATAACCTTAATCTGGCTACTCTTCTCCCCTCGGTCACGGACCAAGTCCCTCGTGACCACTTAACACTGACCTGTCATCTGACTCCTTGCAGAGGTCTGCAGGAAATTCCATTGAGTAATGCTGACTTCTTATGGTTTACTGGTAGTTCTTATTTAAAAGTGACAATGGTCAATGATGCACTGGGAATGCTATTGCTACTCCTTTTGATATTGTTGAGGCAGCATCTTTAGCAATGGCACTTAACAACATGCTGAATTATATGCTATTACGTGAGGGCAAGGGCAAAACTGCCAACATTTATAACTGGTAGTGAATAGGCTTTTGAAATAGTTTATGATTTTGGAATATAAAGTAAAGAAGTAATGTGACTTCCTTACTCCCAGTGGAAATAGAATTTTAAATGACCCCTATTTCAGGAATTATTGGATATAACAGTTTGACCTGCTGTTTTAGCTATTATTAAGATTCTGGGGTATTTTAAACTTGACTCTCTGGAAGCTAAGGGGAATCTCCTTGCTGACGTTTCCCAAAAAAAATGCTGCCTTTGAGACTTCCCTGTGGTCCAGTGGCTAAGACTCTGCACTCCCAATGCAGGGGACCTGGGTTCCATCCCTGGTCAGGGAACTAGATCCCGCATGCTGCAATGAATATCCAAGATCTTGTGTGCCACAGCTAAGACCCTGCACAGCCAAATAAATAAATAGATTTTTAAATGCTGCCCTTAAAGAAACCAATAGCAGCCAAGTCTCTGCCATTGTCCTAACAGATACTTCCCTAAATGATAATTTAGGAAAACTTGTTAGAAAAGTGCAACAACTGACCTTAGAAAAGGAAAAACAAGACTGAAAATTCAGTAACTGTTGGTTTGTAAAAGGAAGAAACTCTGGTTTGAACCAAATAACAACCTGGTCCTACTGGAGATTCTAAAATTCCCACTCCTCGCCACTGTACATGCTTTAAACCATTGGTCTACTGAAAAAATTGTAGCGTTCATGGATCAATATTGGTGGGAAAACATCAGCAAGGTCACAAAAAGTACCTGCTTCACTTATTCCACTTGTTCAAGGTACGACCCAAGGAAGCCTGTTTGAACAGTTCCTGGGCATTTTAAACTGCCTAATGGACCATTTGAGGTTGGGCAAATGGGCTTCATACAACATTCTCCATCTCATGGATATAAATATGGTTAAGTCACAGTCCATATATTTTCACCTTGGGCTGAAGTCTTCCCGTGCAGACAGGCAGCACAAGCCAAGATATACTTTGCAACTTTCAGCCCCATAGAACCATCAGTCGAGGGCTTGGTTGCTTCAAGTCTGGTCCCCTTTGCAGTCTCTATGCCAGTGTCAGACACAGATGCGACTTTCAGTCCTTCCAGACCTTCCAGCAGGTCACTATCAATAGTAAATAGATCTCTTTCACACACACACACACACACACACACACACACACGCACAATGCTCATGAGGACAAACACCGATTCACAGTATGAATCCATATACTTTTTCATCTGCATGCTTGTTCTGTGCCTTTTCCTGCCTTGGGAGTGTATTAATAAGCAAAACACCCAGTAATGAGCATTCTTAAATTCATCACAGGCCCAGCATACTCTCTAAATGAAAGTTTTGTGTTTTTTTAAATTTTCCTGCTTTGGAGGGTGATGTCAAATGCTCATGCAACTTTTTGGGTCAGTTCTGTAAGATGAAGAACACTGGATGGGACTCTATCAACCTCAGGTCCCCAAAGTGTGGGAGAGGCCTTAATTTTCATCTTCCTGAAATGCAGCTGTTTCTGAAACCAACTTCCAAGTCCATATCATGAAGACTCAGAGCCCTGGGTCTAGGAAAATGGTCATCTTCCATCCTAGTCTGCAGTCCTCTTCTTGTCTCTAAAAATATTTTCCTGTTTCCCACATCATCATTTCCCACCCTCAGTTTATCAATTTATTATCTTTTTACATTAGGCCTCTTTACTGTAGAGGATGCTGTAGAGTTGCTTCCCTAGTGGTTCAGACAGTAAAGGATCCACCTGCAATGCAAGAGACCTGGGTTTGATCCCTGTGTCAGGAAGGTTCCCTGGAGAAGGGAATGGCAACCCACTCCAGTATTCTTGCCCAGGAAATCCCATGAAGAGAGGAGCCTGGCAGGCTACAGGTCATGGATCACAAAGAGTCTGACATGACTGAGTGACTAACCGTAGAGGTAAATAGTCCATTACTTGCAACACCTGTTCACCTAAAACAAATAGACAATCTATTATTTCTCTATTTTTTTTTAAAAGTGTTATTCAGGATCAACAAAGAACCACAATTCAGGGTCTGCAACCATGGCGAGCCACATGCAAGTTCCCTGCAGCAAGGAGAGAGGGACGGTTTTAAAGAGGAGGAAGGAAAAAAAATAATAAAGAGGAGAAAGGAAGTTGGGAGGGTGTAGTAAACAAACTTGGAAGCATTGAGAGTTCAAAATTTAGTGACTTTTGATTGACTGAGTTGTGACAGCTTCTTGTTGGCTGAATTCTTATAAATGACATTCTGTTTTTGAAAATTTAAGCTAAATTAGATTAATCTATTGCCCACACTTGTGAAAGGTCTAATGTACAACAGATTAGAACTTTTAATGGTCTCCAAGGGTTTCCTTGGAATAAAAGCTATAACAAATCTAGACAGCATATTAAAAAGCAGACATTACTTTGCTGACAAAGGTCCATATAGTCAAGCTATGGGTTTTTTTTCCCAGTTATCATGTATGGATGAGAGTTGGCTGAGCCCTGAAGAATGAATGTTTTCAAACTGTGGTGTTGGAGAAGACTCTTGAGAGTCCCTTGGAGACTCTCCAAGGAGACCCAACCAGTCAGTCCTAAAGGAAATCAATCCTGAATATTCATCGGAAGGACTGATGCTGAAGTTGTGATAATTTGGCAACCTGATAAGAAGAGCCAAATCATTGGAAAAGACCCTGATGCAGGGAAAGATTGAAGGTAGGAGAAGGGGGCAACCGAGGATAAAACAGTTGGATGGCATCACTGACTCAATGGACACGAGTTTGAGCAAGCTCCACGAGATAGTAAAGGACAGGGAAGCCAGGCATGCTGCAGTCCATGGGGTCTCAAAGAGTTGGACACCACTCAGCGACTAAACAACAATAACAAGGGTTTCTGCAAATTCCCCAGAGTCTATGCTTCCCTGAGCGATTCTGGCTTTGTGCTCCCAGAGGACTCATGATAGTCAGAGATCTGTCACCTCCTGTGTGCCAGCTTAGATGTCAGATTCAACTTCTTGTCCTTGGTTAGCACACACATACACTCATACGCTCACACAGAGTCAAAATGAGGCATTCATGCATCTAACAGAATTTAGTGACATTTGAGGTTGATAGAGGTATTCATGAGACAGCAATTCCAAATCCTAAAAATCAGATGAAGCCCATTCTTACATTGTTTTTCACGACCTCAACATGTTATTCAACTGCCCTCATTCCTCCGACACCATTCTCTTTTCAGAGATTCCCTTTCTCACACAGTCCACAGAAACTTAACTCTCCTCACTTTATTAATTAGAATAATTATATTGTCACATATGCTCTGTAATAGTATTGTTAAGGGAACCACTGACTTGAAACCACCTGCCCTGGCCAGGACCAATAGTAACCACTTGCATGAGTTATCCAAAACAGGAGGTCCTGGTAAGGAGTGTGGAATTAACAAGTTATCACCAACCAGAAGAATTCAGGAGAGGTCTAAAGGAGAGAGGAGATGTCAGTCTGTATGTCCTACCAATCTCCCAGACTCCTCTCACTGGAATCAATCTTAGTTGAGCGATATGCACCACCAGGAAGGATCCTGAGTCAGAAAAATTGATCAGAGACAACCTGGAAACTAACCCAACTACCATAAAACCCAAGATTAAAGCCGCAAGGCAGAGCAGTCCTGGGCTCCCTCCCCCTGGCTCTCTGCCCAGGCACCGCTTCCTAATAAAGTCTCTTGCTTTGTCAGCATGTGTGTCTTCTCAGACAATACATTTCTGAGTTAGAAAAGAGCCCATTCTTGGGCCCTGGAAGGGGTTCCCCCTTCCTGCAACAATATCATGGGGGAAAAATAGTCTCCAGACTGGAAAGTAAAAGAACTGTGTGTTCTGCATCTTTGTTTGGATCCTGAAACGCATCATGACAGGCAATGGCCTGTATAAAGGTCAGCTGCATTCCTGGGCCCTTCACTTCTGCTCTCTGCCTGACCCCATGTCACCCTTTCAGGTTGGGGGGACTAATGAGCACCTCAGCTGCGGGAAGAAATTTTGTTATTTCAGTGATGAGCACCATAGATATATCTGCATCGTCTGCTTGTAGATGCAATGACGGTTGTTCTTTCCTCTTGGGTAGACAGCACACCTGGCATATGGGACCCAGCCCTCACAGACTTTTTTTATAACCACTGATAGAGTCGAGATATGAAATGAAACTATAATATTTCCTACTCTGAAAAACATTTGCTACTTATGTAATCATTCTTTCTCCCAGCTAGTTAATACTTTGATTTTCATTGCCTCTGTCTTTCTCCCCTTTGAACTTTACTGACCCTCCCCTTGACCCTAGAAAATAAATGTAGGCAAAATCATATTCAAATTTGTCTAAGAAATTTTGTTCAACAATAAGCTCTTCTAAATTAATGACCAAAAGTTACCCAAAAAGACAGTCTACATTACTTATGGGGGAAATACAACTTAAATCCCCCATGAGTTACTACCTCAAGCCTATTAGAATGACTAAACGTAAAAGAACAACATCCCGAGTGTTGGGGAGGCTGTGAACGACCTGGACTGTTGGCAATATAAAGTGATACAGCCACTTTAGAAAACATTTTGGTAGTCTCTGAGGTGGTTTAATGTACACCAATTCTATAATCCAGACACTTCACTCCTTGGCATTTTACCAAAAGAAATGAAAATATATGTCCACTAAAAGACTTATATACAAATGTTCATAGCTCTTAGCTAAAGTTCATTATGATAGCCAAAATCTGGATATGACCTAAATGTCCATCTACAGGTGAATGGATAAGCAAACTAAAAGACTAGGTACTTACAATTCAATTCATATATTAGGTTGGTGCAAATGTAATTGTGGTTTTTGACCGTGAATTTTAAATCATTGTAACTAGGCTCAAACACATCTTTATTAATCAAAATAGAAACCATTGAAATCAACACATTTTTGACAATGAGAAATAAGTTTGCTTATTCCTGTAGCATAAAAATCTGTGCTTTGGGATTCGACAAACCCTTGGAAAGCATTTTTTTCTGCCTCTTGCTAGTTTTGGAATTGTTTTCCCTGCAAAAATTTGTCAAGATGCTTAAAGAAGTGAGAGGTAGGTGAGAGTTCAGGTGAATATGCCAGATGAGGCAAAACTTTGTAGCCCAATTTGTTAAATTTTTGAAGCCTTGGTTGTGCAATGTGCAGTCAGGCCTTGTTGCAGAGAATTGGGCCCTTTCTGTTGACCAATGCTGGCTGCAAGCATTGCACTTTTTGGTGCATCTCATCAATTTGCTGAGCATGTGTCTCAGATATAATGGTTTCAACAGATTCAGAAAGCAGTAATGGATTAGATGGGCAGTAGACCACCACACCGTGACCATGACCTATTTTTGGTGTAAGTCTGGCTTTCGAAAGGGTTTCCCTGGTGGTTCAGATGGTAAAGAATCTGCCTGCAATGCAAGAGACCCAGGTTCAATCCCTGGTCAGGAAGATCCCCTGGAGAAAGGAATGGCTATCCACTCCAGTATTCTTGCCTGGAGAATTCCATGGACAGAGGAGCCTGGTGAGTCACTGTCCATGGGGTCACAAAGAGTTGGATACGACTGAGCAACTAACACTTCGGCTTTGGGAAGTGTTTTGGAGTATCTTCTCTGTCCAACTACTGAGCTGGTCATCGCCAGTTGTCATATAAAATCCACTTTCCGTTGCATCTCACAATCTGAGAAATAGTTCGTTGTTTTTGTGAAGAGTAAGAGAAGATGACACTTCAAAATGGTGATTTTTTGATTTGCAGTCAGCTTATGAGGCATCCGGAGAAGGCAATGGCACCCCACTCCAGTACTCTTGCCTGGGAAATCCCATGGACGGAGGAGCCTGGTAGACTGCAGTCCATGGGGTCGTGAAGAGTCAGACATGACTGAGCAACTTCACTTTCACTTTTCACTTTTATGCATTGGAGAAGGAAATGGCAACCCACTCCAGTGTTCTTGCCTGGAGAATCCCAGGGATGGGGTCGCACAGAGTCGGACACGACTGAAGTGACTTAGCAGTAGAAGCAGCAGTATGAGGCATCCACTTATCGAGTTTTTTCACCTTTCGATTTGCTTCAAATGCTGAATAGCCATAAAATGGTCAACACTGAGTTCTTGGGCAACTTCTTGTATAGTGGTAAGAGGATCAGTTTCAATAATCCTCTCAATTGGTGTTGTCAACTTCCGAAGGCTGGCCACTGAGCTTTTCAAGGCCCTTGTCTCCTTTGCGCTGTATGTTCACCTGGGCTGAATGCACTGTTGATGCTGTGAGCTGTCTCCATTGCTTTAAAATCCATTTTGAACTCAAAAAAGAAAATTGCTTAAATTTTCTTTTTGTCTAACATCATTTCCCTAGTCTAAAATAAATATAAAATGTACAGCAAGTAATAAGTGATTAGCAAAAAATTAAATAAATAAAGCATGAAATGAACATTAAAATGATGTACATGATGTATAACATAACCACATTTATTTAAGAATGTATTCCAGTGCTGTGCTATGGGTAGTCACTCAGTTGTGTCTGACTCTGCAACCCCATGGACTGTAGACCGCCAGGCTGCTCTGTCCATAGGGATTCTCCAGGCAAGAATACTGGAGTGGGTTGCCATGCCCTCCTGCGGGCAATTTTCAACAATGCAAAAACCGCAATTACTTTTGCACCAACCTAACAAGATCCTAAGAAATGCGTACTGATGTGGAATAACAGAAAGCAGATCAGTGGTTGCCTTGGGCATACAGGAGTTGGTGAAGAACAAGAAGGAGAAGTGACAAAGGAGACTTGGGGAGTCTTGGTGGAGGGGGTATATTCATTATATTCATTGTTTGAATACATTCATCATCTTGATTACATTCATTATCTTGATTCTGCTGGTGGTTTCACAGGTGTACCATTTGTCAAAATTTACCAAATGTACACACTCTAAATATGCACAGTTCATTATGTGCCAGTTACACATAAATAAAACTGTTAGACAAAGACTTCTTATAATTTTATTTATTTATTTACTTTGGGCTATCCTGGGTCTTTGTTGCTGCTCAGGGTTTCTCTAGTTGTGGTGAGCCGGAGCCACGCTCCAGTTGTGGGCTTGGGCTTCTCATTGCAGCGGCTTCTCTCACCGTGGAGCACGGGCTGTAGGTGCTTGGGCTTCAGTAGTTGCAGTACCCAGGCTCAGTAGTTTTCTCTCATGGGCTCCACAGCATGTGGAGTCTTCCCAGACCAGAGATGGAACCAGTGCCCCCTACATTGGCAGCTGGATTCTTATCCACTGGATCACCAGGGAAGTTCCAGAATGTCACCTTATTTGGAGTCAGAGTCTTTACAAAGGTCATCAAGTTAAAATGATGTCATTAGGTGGGGCCCTAATCCAATAGGATTGGTGTCCTTATAAAAGGGGGAGATTTGGAGTCATCTACACTTACAGGCAGAATGCCACATGAACGTGAAGATGGCTATCTACAAACCAAGGAGAAAAGTCTAGAACAGATTCTGCTCTCACAGCCTCAGAAGTAACCAATCTGCTGGCACCTTGATTTCAGCCTTCCACCCTCCAGCACTGTGAGACAATGAAATTCGGTTATTTGAGCGAACTATTTGTGATACTCTGTTACAGCAGCCCTGGAAAACCAATATAACACTCTTGTGTAGAAGAAAGACAGTGTTCTCATCTGGAATTTATGACCAAGGATGGAATTTTTGCGAGAACCTGTAAGGAAAATATCACTTGAACCCTACTGGGTAAGAAGCTAATTGTGCCAAAAGATATATATTTGGATTAAGGAGAGTAATAACTATAATTTATAATCATAATAACTATAATAATTATTATAATTAATAAATACAATAACTATAATTATAACTCTAATTATTATTATAGTTGTTATAATTATAATAACTATAATTAATAACTATAATTAACTAAATTATAAGGAAAAGCCTGTTGGTGAGCAATAACAGATCACATTTGGCTCCTGTTAGAAGTTTCTTTCTTTATTTTATAATAATTCTTAATTTTATTATTTTTTCATTTACTTATATTATTTGGAGGCTAATTACTTTACAATATTGTAGTGGTTTTTGCCATACATTGATATGAATCAGCCATGGATTTACACGTGTTCCCCATCCTGAACACCCCTCCCACCTTCCTCCCCATCCCATTCCTCTGGGTCATCCTAGTGCATCAGACCTGAGCACTTGTCTCATGCATCAAACCTGGACTGGTTATCTGTTTCACAGTTGATAATATACATGTTTCAATGCTATTCTCTCAGATTATCCCACCCTTGTCTTCTCTCAGAGTCCAAAAGTCTGTTCTATGCATCTGTGACTCTTTTGCTGTCTCACGTATAGGGTTATCGTTACCATCTTTCTAAATTCCATATATACGCATTAGTATACTGTATTGGTGTTTTTCTTTCTGGCTTACTTTACTGTATAATGGGCTCCAGTTTCATCCACCTCATTAGAACTGACTCAAATGTATTCTTTTTAACGGCTGAGTAATATTCCACTGTGTATGTACCACATCTTCTTTATCCATTCCTCTGTCCACGAACATTTAGGTTGCTTCCATGTCTTGGCTACTGTGAAACAATGCTGCAATGAACATTCAAATATACTTTCAAACCATGTTTTTCTCCAGATATATGCCCAGGAGTGGGATTGCAGGGTCATATGGTAGCTCCATTTTTACTTTTTTAGAGAAACTTCATACTGTTCTCCATAGTGGCTGTACCAATTTATAGTCCCACCAACAGTCTAGGAGGATTCCCAAGAAATATATTTTTAAGGAAGTTATTTTTTAAGCATGTGAATGTAAATATTAGACAACAGATACTACTAGACAACAGGCTTTAGTGTGATTTGTTCTCCTAGGCATTTTATATATCATTAAATTATTTGTTTGTAAATATATTGTTTAACTTAACATATACTTAAGTAAAAAAATCATAATTAAAAACTGATTATCAATAGTCAGATTACATTATATTTAGGACACAAGGAGAGTCAGAAATACAATGACTATAAAATCCAAAGTTACAAATATGGCATTTACATCCATGATTTTATTAATTTTTCTCATTAATGTTTAAAATAATTAGTGACCATAGATAAAATAGTTCAAATAATAAAAACCCAACATGGATGGGGATAATAAAAAACCTCATAAAAGGAGAACTTCACAGCAGCTAATTTTAAGGAAAATGTTCTCTTCTGTTTTTAACCCCACTTTCAGAAGTGCCTGGGAGCTATGTGAATGCTAATCACAGCTCTTGTTGAAACAAGAAATTCAGCCTCACAGCAGAATCCATACCAAGAAATCTATCAGGTAGATCTAATCAGTAGCCATTAAATTTATGAGACACTTAATGTAACTCCTCTCCAATACATTTCTGGGAATCTCATGTTCTCTGTATTGTAGTCAATGACTTTTTTTGAAAAGTATAACAGAACATTTCAAAGTACCATCTGCTTCTACCCACCCCCCAACCAGCTTCCTTCTGCTCTTGGAATATTGCTCTGAATGGGAAAAAATGTGAAAACAAGAAACATTTAGACCTTCTCTCAATCTAAAGTGGCCACTTTAGTCACTCTCCATGCTCATAGGGATATCAACAAGAAAAAGAAAAGGGAGAGATGAAAGAGAAGAAAAGGAAAGGAAAGAAAAGAAAAATTTCTAACTTGCATTTGCTTTGGTGGTTCCCAGAGGCTAGTAAAGTTTGCACCCCACCTGGATTTTCCAGGAAGTCTGAATGCAATAGGATTTGATGAATCCCAGGAAAGTCATACCCAAAATTCCTCCTACCTGAGTCTGCTATTGACAAATGGATTTTCCACTATGAAATAAAACTTATTTTTCTGCAAATGTTGTCCTTTTTTAAAATGTAAAAAAAACAGAAACAAGAAGACTAACACTAAGCAAAAATCCAGATGTAATACCTTAGTTGATCAATGATAATTGACAGAAAATATTGATTGGATGGAAAGATACCCATTTTGCTTTATATCTGACTAGACCAGGAGGCTCAAGTGGTAAAGAATCCACCTGCCAATGCAGGAGACAAAGGTTTGATTCCTGAAGATCCTCCAGGGAATATCCCCTGGAGGAGGAAATGGCAACCCACAGCAGTACTCTTGCCTGGAGAATGCCATGGACAGAGCAGTCTGGTGGGCTACAGTACATGGGGTCACAAAGAGTCAGACACGACTGAAGCGACAGAGCACACACGCAGAGCAGGGTTTCTCCACTTCTGGACCTGGATAATCCTTTGTAGTCAGGTGGGCGGAGGGAGCTGTCCTCGCTGGACCCAACATTCAGCAGCATCCTTGGCCTCTAATCATTACATGCCAGTAACAACCCGATCATGTGACATCCAAAAATGTCCCCAGGGAATTCCCTTGCTGTCCACTGATTAGGACTTTGCACTTTCCCTGCCAGGACCCCCAGTTCAATCCCCATCCGGGGAACTAAGATCCCACCAGCCACATTGCACAGTCAAAAAAAAAAATGTCTCCAGAAAATGCTAACTGTCCTTGGAGGGGCAAAACTGCCCTTGATTGAGAGCCACTGGACTAGAGTTTTAAATGAAATAAACTTACTGCTATATGCAACAACAGGAATGAATCTCAGAAACATTATGAGTGAAAAAAGCTTCACCTCAAAAGAACATATATTGTATAATTCCATTTATATGAGTTCTAGAACAGGCGAAATCCATAGTGATAAAAAGTAAAACAGTGGGTGCCAGTTGGGCCCAGGGATTAATGGGATGAGACATGAGGACATGAGGGGACTTTCTGCGGTCAAGGTAATATTCTACAGCTTGAACAGAATTTGGATTATACAAATGTATGCGTCTGTCAGAAGTTAGCAAATGTATGGGACTTCCCTGATGGTCCAGTGGCTAAGACTCCATGCTCCCCGTGCAGGGAGACCAGGTTCGATCCCCGGTCAGGGAACTAGATCCACCTGCCACAACTAGAGATCCAGCATGTAGAAGCAAAGATCAAAGATCCCACGTGCTCCAGCTAAGACCAAGTGGGATCAAATAAATAAATATTTTTAAAAATCTGAAAGACTTAACAACAAAGCTTGCTTTCTTTAAAAAGTTCAATTCAGTTCAGTCGCTCAGTCGTGTCCGACTCTTTGCGACCCCATGGACTGCAGCATGCCAGGCCTCTCTGTCCATTGACAACTCCTGGAGGTTGCTCAAACTCATGTCCATTGAGTCGGTGACACCATCCAACCATCTCATCCTCTGTTGTCCCCTTCTCCTCCTGCCTTCAATCTTTCCCAGCATCAGGGTCTTTTCCAGTGAGTCAGTTCTTCACATCAGGTGGCCAAAGTATTGGAGTTTCAGCTTCAGCGTCACTCCTTCCAACGAATATTCAGGACTGGTCTCCTTTAGGATGAACTGGTTAAATCTCCTTGCCGTCCAAAGGCCTCTCAAGAGTCTTCTCCAACACTACAGTTCAAAAGCATCAATTCTTCAGCATTCAGCTTTATAGTCCAACTCTCATCCATACATGACTACTGGAAAAACCATAGCTTTGACTAGATGGACCTTTGTTGGCAAAGTAATGTCTCTGCTTTTTAATATGCTGTCTAGTTTATTTATAACTGTTCTTCCAAGGAGCAAAAAAAAAGCAAACGTGTACTTAAGATTTGTACATTTAATTTTACATACAGGAAAAATAAACTAAAAAGAATTGAACTAATGTATGCTGAAGTATTTAGGGGAAAATATTCAAATGTTTTTAATTTACAGTCAATTGTATTGGGGGAAAAAAGATGACTTGATGGATGAATAGGAGATGGATAGAGAGATGTGTGATAAAGCAAAATGTTTACAGTAGGATCTAGGTGGTGGGACATGGTGTTCAATGTAAAATTATTTCAGCTTTTCTAAATGTTTAACATTTTATTAGGGAAAAAATGATGTGACTGGTTAGCGGTATCAGATGACCTAAACCAGCAGCTTCATAAACATTCATGCTGATAAAGCCAGTTCTTTGTTGCCCCCTCACTTCATTCGGGTCTCCACTCAAATGTCACCTTAGACAGCAAAGCGGTCTCTGACCCTTTCTGTAAAAATAAGGCCACAACCCCTCTCAAACCCCGAATGCTGTCTTTTGAATTATTTTTCTCTTTAGTTCATATCATAAGTTGACATATATTTATTTCCTAGCTGTTCATCTCCTTCTGCTAGAACATTAGCCCCATGCAATCAGATTCACTGTCTGTTTTATACACTACTAACTCCCCAAAGTCTAGAACAATGTCTGACTCACAGTAGCAGCTCAATAAATATGTGTTGGATGAAAAAAACACTGAACGAACCAAGAAGATTTGTCATGTGTGATCACTGTGTGCAAGATGCTGAGCCAAACGTAAAAAGCAAGACTGGGTATCATTGCTGTTCTCAGTAGAGAGAACTTCAGTCCAGTTGGATGTCACAGGATAGTAATAAATAAGATAATAGCAACACACAGAGGCAAATGAAAAGTGCCTGAGGAAAGCTAACAACAAAGCAATAAAGGGCCTTCTGGAGATGAGATTTAAGCTGGGTCTCAGATGAACACTTGGTTTCCTTGGAAGTTATATGTGTCACTATAAATACATTAGCATGCCACTTTTCAGGGTTGTGTGATATATCAGTCCTGGTGAATTCACTCAGTGTAACAGATGTTGACATAATCAAGCTTTGGGGAATCACAAAACTGGAAAAAGTTAATGAAAGAAAGAATTTGAAGACAGGAAATAACTGAGAGAACCAGGTCTCAGAAGTGGGATCACTCAGGTGGAGGGATTCACGTGGGAAAGGATGCCTGCATTTAAATCCTAGTTGTGGTACTTAGTAGCTGTAGTGACCTTGAGCAAGTTATATAATGTCTCTGAGCAGTAACTGTGTGACCTTTAGCAAGTTCCATAATGTCTCTGTGCCTTGATTTCCTCATCTATAAAATGAGGCAAGAAGTAACAATAATAGTACCATCCAGGGTTGTTACGGGAATTAAATGTAAATGCATTAATAGTTAATAAGAAGTGCTTTGAGCAGTGACTGACACATAGAAGTATATTATTATTTGGAAGCTTAGATTTGTAAGAACTACTGTGAGGAACCAGACCACGAGGAGGGTAAAGTGAAATTCCAATGATGTTTCAATGAGGTTGCAGACTCTGGGCCGACTGCTGTACTAAGGATGTTTACAGAGGACAAACTGGGAGATTGGGATTGACATATATGCATTACTACATATAATATGTATATGGCATCATCTACTCAATGGACATGAATTTGAGCAAACTCTGGGAGACAGTGAAGCCTCCCAAGACAGAGGAACCTGGCGTACTATAGTCCATGGGTAGCAAAGAGTCAAACATGACTTAGCACCTGAACAACAGCAAACATATAAAATAGATGACTAATAAGAACCTACTGTATAGCACAGGGAACTCTACTCAATACTCTGTTCTAACCTATATGGGAACTGAATCTAAAAAAAGAGTCGATATATGTATATCTATAACTGATTCACTTTTCTGTATAGCAGAAACTAACACAAAAGTGTAAATCACCGATGCTCCAATAAAAATTAATTAAAAATGAATAAATAAAGACGCTTAGGTTTTCTCAAGAAGAGCTAAGCTACCTGATGCTGAAGAAGAGAACGTGGACTTTGGGACAGCTCCCAGGGTGAGGGCCTCCAGAGTGAGCTGTGGAAGGCTCCACGAAGGAGCTTCAGATTGAGACCAGTGGGGAGGGAGTTATCAGTGGGTTGACCCGGTTGTAAAGATGTGAGCTCTGCTGCTGGGTCCTCTGTTCACTGGAGTCACCCAGGGAGACAACCTGAGGAAGCGTGGGGGCAAGACTGGATTCCGGGGCTCGCATCCTCAGGTGAAGGGGAGACTCCCAGTGCCCGGTCAGGGGTGACAAGGACTGTATGGGAAGGAGATGCAGTCACAGAAAGGGGTCACTGGGGAAGGTCATCAAGGGAGCGAGGCTGGATTCTTTGGGTGTCCAAACTTCATGGTGTTCCTGGCGGGGTGGGGGAGAGGAAGGAGGGTGTTGTGAACAAAATTCACGTGGAAGCCCCATCACCCAGTGCGATTATATTTATAGACAGAACCTTTAAAGAGGTAATTAGGATAAGGGTGGGCCTGTAATTCAGTAAGATCAATGTCCTTTAGTTTTTTAAATTTTAAAATATTTATTATTTATTTATTTGGCTGGAGTTGCAATACAAGGGATCTTTGTAAGGTCGAGCCATGCAGGATGTTTTAGTTGCAGGATTTTTCATTGCTGCATGTACTATCCATTTCCCTGACCAGGGCTCAAACCCGGGGCCCCTGCATTGGTAGAGTGGAGTCTTAGCCACTGGACCAGCAGGGAAGTTCCTGATCAGTGTCCTTTATAAAAAGAGGAAGAGGCATTAGGGATGTGTACACAGAAAAAAGGCCTTGTGAGGACACAGGAGGAAGACAACCATCTGCAGGCCAGAGAGGAGAGAGGTCTCCAGGAGAAGCAAACCTGCCCACAAGCAAACCTGCCTGAGATCTTGGATTCTCAGGCCCCAGAACTGTGAGAAAATAAAATTTCGTTGTTTGAGCCACCCAGTCCATGGTACTTTGCTCTGGCAACCAGAACAGACTAATATAAGAGGCTATGGCCCCAGATCTCATTTTTGTTTCTGGAAAAAAACAAAATTGATTTTGTTTGTGTACACACTAGGTACACACACAAGGACTGATTCCTATGTACCAAGCTCAAAAAAAGATTGTTTTATGGACCAGAAGAGTACTATGGATTAACAAGCAAAATAAAGTCTGAAGGAGAACTAGAAAACACACTAATACCTCCAACGTGGGCTTCCCTGGTGGCTCAGTAATAAAGAATCCACCTGTAATGCAGGAGATGAGAGTTCAATCCCAGGGTCAGGAAGATCCTCTGGAGAAGGAAATGGCAAATCACTCCAGTATTCTTGCCTGGAGAATCCCGTGGACAGAGGAGTCTGGCGGGCTACAGTCCATGCAGTTGCAAAGAGTCGGACATGACTTAGGAACTAAACAACTATCAATGTATTCTCTCCCTGTTGGCAGATATTGGGGAAGCTAAATCACTATTTGAAGGTCAACAGCTGAGTGTGGCTTTAGGGAAAGGGAGGTGGAGGGTACTGAAAGACATTTCTGTGACTCCTGTTACCAGTGACATGGGCCTGTGATCTCAGAGCGGGCTTACATCTTTGTTTATTCAACTTATTTTGACTCAGACACTCACAGGCGTGCTTCCTCCAAAGTGCCTTCCTAGCTATTTGCCAGCATTTCCAAGGTCTCCATGTTTCTTTTTAACCTGCAACCCTGGTAAGCCTTGTGAAATCGCCCCCTAGTGGGGTCAGCTGTCCTTCATGACAACCAAAACAATGCTTCCACTCCGTTTTCAGCTCAAAGATCCTGCTGCCACTAACAGCAGAGACCAGATGGCGGCTTTTATTGACTTTTGGTAAAGGAGGAACACAAGAGAGCTTCCCAGGTGGTGCCAGTGGTAAAGAACCCATCAGCCAGCGCAGGAGACATAGGAAACTCGGGTTCAACCCTTGGGTTGGGAAGATTCCCTGGAGGAGGGCATGGCAATCCACTCCAGTAGTCTTGCCTGGAGAATCCCAGGGACAGAGGAGCCTGGTGGGCTACAGCCCATAGGATCGCAAAGAGTGTCCACGACTGAAGTGATTTAGCATGCATGCACAGGCATACAGAAAATGATGCTGAGAACACTGTGTACCTGCTCCAACCTAACCTCAAGAACTCCTGACAGCTTACAACAGACCTCCTCGGGACAGGGGCAGTCCTGGCTCCCCGGTGGGAATCCCAGGCATCTCCCAGCATCTTCACAAATTGAGTCCAGACCCAACTCTACCCCAGGCGATGTCCTCCTCACTCCCATCCTACCCCAGGATGATTGATGGTAGAAACAGGTGTTATGTTCAGGGAACCCCCAGGCCATCCTACTCCCACATACAGTGTGGTGTGGGCTCCCAGTCTCAGCCAGGGCAGTAGTAACAGCAGTCCCCTATGTCCTTAAAAAACATCTAGTTCTGCTTTATTGACTATGCCAAAGCCTTTGATTGTGTGGATCACAATAAACTGTGGAAAATTCTTCAAGAGATACCAGACTACCTGACCTGCCTCTTGAGAAATCTGTATGCAGGTCAAGAAGCAACAGTTAGAACTGGACATGGAACAACAGACTGGTTCCAAATTGGGAAAGGAGTACATCAAGGTTGTATATCGTCACCCTGCTTATTTAACTTATATGCAGAGTACATCATGAGGAATGCTGGACTGGATGAAGCACAAGCTGGAATCAAGACTGCCGGGAGAAATGTCAATAACCTGATATGCAGATGACACCACACTTATGGCAGAAAGTGAAGAAGAATTAAAGAGCCTCTTGAAAGTGAAAGAGAGTGAAAAACTTGGCTTAAAACTCAACATTCAGAAAACTAAGATCATGGCACCTGGTCCCATCATTTCATGGCAAATAGATAGGGGAAACAATGGAAACAATGACAGAATTTATTTTGGGGGGCTCCAAAATCACTGCAGATAGTGACTGTAGCCATGAAACTATAAGATGCTTGCTCCTTGGAATAAAAGCTATGACCAACATAAACAGCATATTAAAAAGCAGAGACATTACTTTGCCGACAAAGGTCTGTATAGTCAAAGCTATAGTTTTTCCAGTAGTCATGTATGGATGTGAGAGTTGGACTATAAAGAAAGCTGAGCACCGAAGAATTGATGTTTTTGAACTGTGGTGTTGGAGAAGACTCTCGAGAGTCCCTTGGACTGCAAGGAGATCCAACCAGTCCATCCTAAAGGAAATCAGTCCTGAATATTCATTGGAAGGACTGATGCTGAAGCTGAAACTCCAATACTTTGGCCATCTGATGCAAAGAAGTGACTCGCTGGAAAAGACCCCTATGCTGGGAAAGATTGAAGGCAGGAGAAGGGGGCAACAGAGGATTAGATGGTTGGATGGCATCACCGACTCGATGGATATGAGTTTGAGCAAGCTTCGGGAATTGGTGATGGACGGGAAAACGTGGCGTGCTGCCATCCGTGGGGTCAGAAGAAGTCAGATACGACTAAGCAACTGAACTGAATTGAACTGGAGGCCATGGTTGATGGAGAAGCAAGAAGAGAACAGAGGAAAGCAGCTTCCTCACTCCCCAGGGGGGGACCCCCCCAGCTCTCTTTGGCCTGTGACTCTTAAATTAAACAAGGAGGCCATTAGACAGAGGTGGCTCTGATGTCCTGCCTTCCTGCATTAGAAACCAGTGTAATGTACATGCCTCAAGGTGACTAATCAAAATGCCAAGGCCAGCCACCTAGGCACTAGGCTATAGCCGAACAAAGAATTTCCCCCCTTCTCTGGACTTTGTCTGAGTGTCTCCCAGCCCCAACCTATGGAACTAAGCAGGACCCTGAGATGCTATAGGGCCTGTCAGCGACCCCGCTCCTGGTGTGTAGGGGACAGACCCCAACCTCCACGGCCTTCCCTGAGTCCTAGAGCGCAGATTCCAAGAGCTACTAATCAGGGAAGGGAAGCGATGCAGAGACAGGGAGGCGCAGCCAAGAGAACTCCATTAGGCAGGGTCCTGGTGCCCCCTCAAGGCGTACACAAAATTATATCTTTGAGCTCTTTACAGAGCTCTTTACACAACCCCCAACAAATGGAGTTAGCATTCTTTATTACAGAGAAGATCAACTGAGGTCAGACTAAAGGAACCAGAGAAGCTTATCAAGGAATTACCTGAGAATTACATGAGATTAAACAAGTGCAAGTCCTCAGTTCAGTTCAGTTCAGTTCAGTCGCTCAGTTATGTCCAACTCTTTGCAACCCCATGGACTGCAGCATGCCAGGCCTCCCTGTCCATCACCAACTCCTGGAGTTTACTCAAACTCACTTCCATCGATTTGGTGATGCCACCCAACCATCGCCTCCTCTGTCATCCCCTTCTTCTCCCGCCTTCAATCATTCCCAGCATCAGGGTTTTTTCCCATACATCAGTTCTTTGCATCGGGTGGCAAAGTTTTGGAGTTTCAGCTTTAGCATCAGTCCTTCCAATGAATATTCAGGACTGGTTTCCTTTACGATGGACTGGTTGGATCTCCTCGCTGTCCAAGGGACTCTCAAAAGTCCCCTAACTTGGAAGGTGAAATCTAAACCACTGGACCGCCAGGAAAGTCCCTAGGCTTACATTTTAAATGAATTATAACTGACAAATAAAGGCATGTTTGTGAAAAGTACCCAATTCCAAATTCCTATATGGTAGACCCAAATTTACATTTTAAAATAATTATAAATAGGCAGATGAGTGTGTAAAGTTGCCTTTTCCAAGTTCCTATATACAAAAATAAAGGAATTATGTTACATTAATTAGATTAATTATGGCATTAGCAATAATCATTTATTTCATAAATCACATCTGATTTGCAGTTACCCATTTTCTGATTGATTCAATATGAAACATGCAGCATAAAAATTTAACTGCTAGGCAGATAGTCCCAATTTTTAATACATTAAACTTAACAAGTTTGGATCTCCCCAAACTGCATTTCATTTTAGATTAACAGACATTCCCTAGATTTTAATTAACTTTCCTTGAGCCTATGATTTTGGTTTTCATAATAAAGGAATAACTTCCTAAAGAATAGCATTTATTGTATCAGAATATTTTAAAAATTCATTTTACCTCATTTCTCTGGAATTTTTTTTCTATTATAAAGCTATTTGTTGTCCTTTTTATTAATTCATCTAGCCCTTGAGCACCATTAATTTTTAAATGCTTAATTTGGCACCCTAGAAATTCAGGAGGAAGGTCACTTTCCCTATGATTCCCTAAGCTTATTAACCCCCAATCTCAGAGAAGTGTGGAAATAAAAATTAGGAGCAGAATCAAAGCCCCCTTTTAATGGAAACTTCATTCTATGCCCCAAGCAGCTCACTCTTTAAGAAACAACTAGGGGCTTCCCTGGTGGTGCAGTGGATAAGAATCTGCCAATTCAGGGGACATGGGTTCGATCCCTGGTCCAGGAAAATCCCAGTGCCTCAGACTAACCAAGCCCATGCTCCACAACTTCTGAGCCAGTGCTCCAGAGTCCAGGAGTCCCAACTGCTGAAGCCTGAGCACCTAGAGCCCATACTCGGCAACAAGAAAAGCCACCGCAATAAGCCTGAGGACCACAACTAGAGAGGAGCCCCCACCCGCCGCAACAGAGAAAGCCTGAGTACAGCAACGAAGATCCAGCACAGCCAGAATAAATAATTAAAAAACAAACAATTCGGGCTAACTGTTGGTGGTTGAAGAAAGGATAATGAGCTTAAAAAGGAGCCAAAAAAGAAGCACCAGATGTGTCTGAGGAAAACCAGAAGTGTGTTCTGTCACAAAAAAGTCAAGGTGACAGTCTCTCCTGTTTGAGTCTGAATGTAAAGAAAAGCAGTGACGGCAGGGCTGAACAAGAAATTACACTGACGAGCCATTTCTGTGAAAAAAAAAATCTTGCAGTGAGGCAGAGTAGAGGCAAAATATCCAGCAGCAGTTTCTACGGCTATTGATCTTAATTGGCTAAAAAGTAGCAAAGGCTAAAATTATAGATGTATATGTATCTAGAAAACCTTCAATCATAAGAAAAATTACTGGGATACAGCATTAGCAACTACATATAACACTCTCTCCAAAGACCTCTAGAAAATAGGAACAATAGATCAAGGAACTCATTTCTTTTAAAGATGGGTTTAGAAACTGTACTAGAATATGTACTATAAATATATATTTGGGCTTCACTGGTGGCTCAGTAGGTAAAGAATCCGCCTGCAATGCAGAGACCCAGGTTTGATCCCTGGGTCTGGAAGATCCCCTGGAGAAGGAAATGCCTGCTCCAGTATTCTTGCCTGGGAAATCCCATGGGGTCACAAAAGAGTCAGACATGACTGAGTGACTAAACCACCACCACCATATATATATATATATATATATATATATATATATATATGGTGGGAAGATCCCCTGGAGAAGGGATCGGCTACCCACTCCAATGTTCTGGCCTGGAGAATTCCATGGACTCTATAGTCCATGGGGTTAAAGAGTCAAACACTACTGAGCGACTTTCAAAACAACAATATATAAATATATACATACACATCTATATGTAATACTAGAAGGAAAAAGGAAGAACTAGAGAAATTATCAGAGTAATGTTGACACAGCAGACAGAATATGTAACCAAAGACACACCCATCAGATAAAAAAACAAACAATGAACCAAACCCCTCTACATAACAAGAGCACAAGATACAGAATCTCAAGGACAAGTTGTTGAGAATGAGATTTAAACAGCTACCAAGACCAAAGTGCCCAGAGGACGTCAATGTCATATTCCCACTGTCTCAGAGAGGGAAGACGAATTCTGGGAGATTTGGAGGCAGCCAGGCATATCAAGACAGAAGGGGAGAAGCGTACATTAGGAAAAGGGAGAAGTTAGCCACATTCCTCCCCCGCCTCGGCCCAATTTAAGTCTTCCCAGCAGAAAACTAGAGGTTTAACATTATGACATTCAGAATGCTGGCTGTTGAAGTGTTTTGAAAATTTAATGATGGAATTGAGGCTGTTCTTAAGATTTAGAGTGACAGGAGGATGTTGAAAGAGTTACTGACATTTCAATCAATATGCCTGGGTGGGTTAGGGAGTGTGTATTTGGAGTGGGTGGGGGGTGGAAAAGAATAGAAGTCTTTCTGTTTCACTCCTACAGAGTCCTGCTCTTTCCAAGCTGCACAAGGCAGAAGATTGCAGGTCTGGAGGCAGTCCAAAGGGGAGACAGTAAGGTCTGGAAGCCAGATGATAAGATGGAAACTGTGGGAAGTAGGTCAGTGGGAAATGATGCCCAAGGATAAGGGTCATCGAAGGACTTCGACTTGGAAGGCTGGTTTCTATTTGCTGTTGGGCTGGCTTCAATATCAAAGTCCTCCAATGCCACAAACCTTCAAGTTTCTGTTACACAGAATTTGGGTCACTGGTTCTTTAGAGAATGAAACTGAGCATCATGTGAGGAAACAAGACGTGTTTTGCCCCATGAGTGATGTAAAATAATTCGTAAGAATCTCTGTGGAACACGCCAGTTCTTTATCATCAAGGGGAATGGATCCAAAAACATCATTTAGAGACAAAGAAAAACTAGACTATTATGAGTCTAGTTAATGTGAAAACTGTAGTAATTAACCAGCAAAAACTGGTAAATATTGATGCTACGCATTCCTTTAGGAGATAATTCTACATTTATCATGATATTCATAAAAACAAATTCCTAAGGAAACCTAAAAAGTTAACATTTTTGTTGCTGAATTTATAAATTCATGATTCCCTACTCAGAGCTGCTTAATTAAAAACTGGAAATTAGCTTTTAAGTTATTTGTTTGTAGTTATTTCAATTTGTAAAAGAAAGATATTTGCCTAGTTTGAAATATAAAGTGAAAAACAAGTTTCCTTTCCACTCTTGTCTCACTGTTATTGACTTTCCAGTCCAGAGACAAACACCATGATGGGTTCTTCTGTAACCTTCCAGAAATATAGTCTAAAAATCTGCATTTTTCAAAATCTGTATTTAAATAGCAGCCATAATCATCAACTCCGGTGGGCTTGGAGGTTATAATCCATTCACATTTTAGAAAGCATGGTTTGCAAGCTAACTTTCTTAATAGGCAGTAATACTTGCAATGCTTTTGCTTGCTTGCTCAGTTGCTCAGTCACGTCTAACTCTTTGTGACCCCATGGACTGTAGCCCACCAGGCTCCTCTGTCCATGGGATTTTTCAGGCAAGAATACTGGAGTGGGTTGCCATTTTCCTCCTCCAGGGGGTCTTTCCAACCCAGGGATCAAACCCACATCTCCTGTCTCTCCTGCATTGCAGGCAGATTTTTTCCCTGCTGACCCATCAGGCAAAGCCCATTAAGTCACATGCTAATTAATATATTACAACAAGGTTTAAAACCTGTAATGAAAATAAAGTGATTTTCCTTCTAAGAAAAAAGATACAAAGAGAGTCCTCAAATATCAAGAGAGGACAGGATTTACATAGCATAACAATTACAGTATGAACAGTAGATACCCACCATATTAAAAAAATTTTTTTAAGTAATATCTATTAGAAAAATGCTAATTAAGACAACTAAGAGGGGAATTCCCTGATGGTCCAGTGGTTAAGACTCCGCACTCCCATTGCAAAGGGCATGGGTTCAATCCCTGGTCAGGGAACTAAGATCCCACAAAGCCAAGTGGTGTGGCCAAAAAGAAAAAAAAAAATGCTGAGAATTAATGTACCTATTATAATAGCTAAAATGTTTTGAAAATAAATACTAATTGCTGGCAATAATGCAGAGAAACAAAAATTCTCATTCATTGCTGGTGAGAATGCAACAGGTACAGTTACCTTAGAAAAAATTTGGGAATTTCTTATCCAGTTAAACATACACTACCTGTGTATACGGGACATAGTAACTCCACTCCTAGGAATTCACCAGAAAAAAAAATCAAAACTACGGTCATATAAAAACATGAATGTGAATATTAATAGCAAGCTTATTTATGATCTCCAAAAACTGATATTAACTCAAATATCCTGCAGCTGGTGAATGGATGAGCAAACTTGGTATATCCATTGAATGGAATCAGTTCAGTTAAGTTCAGTTCAGTCGCTCAGTCGTGTCTGACTCCTTGCGACCCCATGAATCGCAGCACACCAGGCCTCCCTGTCCATCACAAACTCCCGGAGTTTACTCAAACTCATGTCCATCGAGTCGGTGATGCCATCCAGCCATCTCATCCTCTGTTGTCCTCTTCTCCTCCTGCCCCTAATCCCTCCCAGCATCAGGGTCTTTTCCAATGAGTCAACTCTTCGCATCAGGTGGCCAAAGCATTGGAGTTTCAGTTTCAGCATCAGTCCTTCCAATGAACACCCAGGACTGATTTCCTTTAGGATGGACTGGTTGGATCTCCTTGCAGTCCAAGGGACTCTCAAGAGTCTTCTCCAACACCACAGTTCAAAAGCATCAATTCTTCGGCGCTCAGCTTTCTTCACAGTCCAACTCTCACAACCACACATGACCACTGGAAAAACCATAGCCTTGACCAGACGGACCTTTGTTGGCAAAGTAATGTCTCTGCTTTTTAATATGCTATCTAGGTTGGTCATAACTTTCCTTCCAAGGAGTAAGTGTCTTTTAATTTCATGGCTGCAGTCACCATCTGCAGTGATTTTGGAGCCCCAAAAAATAAAGTCTGACACTGTTTCCACTGTTTTCCCATCTATTTCCCATGAAGTGATGGGACCAGATGCCATGATCTTCGTTTTCTGAATGTTGAGCTTTAAGCCAACTTTTTCCACTCTCCTCTTTCACTTTCATCAAGAGGCTTTTTAGTTCTTCACTTTCTGCCATAAGGGTGGTGTCATCTGCATATCTGAGGTTATTGATATTTCTCCTGGCAATCTTGATTCTAGCTTGTGCTTCTTCCAGCCCAGCATTTCTCATGATGTACTCTGCATATAAGTTAAATAATCAGGGTGACAATATACACCCTTGATGTACTCCTTTTCCTATTTGGAACCAGTCTGTTATTCCACGTCCAGTTCTAACTCCTGCTTCCTGACCTGCATACAGGTTTCTCAAGAGACAAGTCAGGTAGTCTGGTATTCCCATCTCTTTCAGAATTTTCCACAGTTTATTGTGATTGAATGGAATACTCCTCAGCAATAAAAATGGATATAAGCTACTGATACAGGCAACAGTGTGTACGAATCTCTAATGCAATATGCTAAATGAAAGAAGCCAGAGACAAGGATCTGTACTGTGTAATTCTACTTACAGGACATTCTGAAAAAGGAACAATTATGGACCTGAAAACAGGTCAGCGGCTGCCAGGGATGACAGCTGGGGTAGTGGCTGGCTAGTGTTATGAGTTGAATTGTGTCCCCAACCCCTAAATCAATTCATATAAAGTCCTAATTCCCAAGTACCTCAAAACGTGGCCTTATTTGGAAATGGGGTCATTGCAGATGTATTAAGCTAAGATGAAGTCATCCTGGAGTAGGATGGGCCCTTCCTTCAAAATGACCGGTGTCTTTATAAAAAAAAGAGAGAGAGAGAAATTGGGACACAGCCATCCACACAGAGAGAACCCCAGGAGAAGACGAAGGCAGAGATAGGATGGTGATTCCACACACCAAGGACTGCCAGCAAACCAACCAAAGGGAGGGGAGAGGGGTGGAACAGGGCTCACAGCTCTCAGAAGGAACCAGCTCTGCCAGCTTTGATCTTGGACTCTGGCCTCCAGAACCAATGTGAAATTAAGTTCTGTTGTGCGATTCAGCCAGTTTGTAGTCTTTATTGCAGCAGCACTAGAAAACTATAGGGGCAGCATGAGGGGGTGTGGGGGGGTGACGAGCTCCTCTGTAAGTAACTCATGATGGCAGTCGCATGATTATACATATATGTCAAAACTCAAAAGTGTACACCAAAAGGAATGCATTTACAGTATGTAAATAAAGTGAGCAAAAAATGTAAGGGTTGTGACTTGAAAAATGTTAACAAAAGATTTCATTGCTTGGTTTAGTAAATTCACATAGCAAAATACTTTCCTGTAACTTTCAAAGATAAAATTCCGATTCTTCACAAATGTACTACTCACACAGTTGCTGTCTGAAGAGTGCCACATTGAAGGTAAAAAAAATTAATGTACTTTTAAAAAATTTATGTATCTATTTGGCTGGTTCCAAATTGAGAAAGGAGTACAGCAAGGCTGTATATTGTCACCCTGCTGATTTAACTTCTATGCAGAGGACATCAATGCCATGCTGGATGAAGCACAAGCTGGAATCAAGATTGTCCAGAGAAACATCAATAACCTCAGATACGCAGATGACACCACTCTTATGGCAGAAAGGGAAGAGGAACTAAAGGGCCTCTTGATGAAAGTGAAAGAGGAGAGTGAAAATGCTGGATTAAAACCCAATATTCAAAAAAGGAAGATCCTGGCATCCAGTCCCATCACTTCACGGCAAATATATGGGGAACCAATGGAAACAGTGACTTTATTTTTTAGGCTCCCAAATCACTTGTAGATGGTGACTGCAGCCATGAAATTAAAAGATGCTTGCTCCTTGGAAGAAAAGTTGTGACCAACCTAGACAGCATATTAAAAAGCAGGGACATTACCTTGCCATCTGTATAGTGAAAGCTATAGTTTTTCCAGTAGTCATGTATGGATGTGAGTGAGGGTTGGATCATAAAGAAAGCTGAGTGCCGAAGAACTGATGCTTTTGAACTATGGTGTTGGAGAAGACTCTTGAGGGTCCCATGGACTGCAAGGAGATCCATCCAGTCAATTCTAAAGGAAATCAGTCCTGAATATTCATTGGAAGGACAGATGCTGAAGCTGAAACGCCAATACTTTGGCCACCTGATGCAAAGAACTGACTCATTGGAAAAGAGCCTGGAAAAGATTGAGGGCAGGAGGAGAAGGGGACATAGATCATGAGGTGGTTGGATGGCATCACCAATTCGATGGACATGAGTTTGAGCAAGCTCTGGGAGTTGGTGATGGACAGGGAAGCCTGGCGTGCTGCAGTCCATGGGGTCGCAAAGAGTCGGACACGACTGAGCAACTGACCTGACTGACATCTATTTGGCTGCACCAGGTCTTAGTTGCTGCATGTGGGATCCAGCTCCCCCACCAGGGATTAAACCCTGCCTGGGGCCCTGCATTGGGAGCATGGAGTCTTAGCCACTTAACCACCAGGGAAGTCCCCAAAAGTTAATATCTTTAATTCAGTATTAGCTATTACTGCAGCCAATGCCTAGGATGGGGTTTCTAGCACCTAAAACAGTGCTAAGGCAAAACCACATTCATATCTATTGAATGAATGATCCACTAGAATTCCTAAACTTGAAGTCACTTTTAGTGAAAATGTTAGCAAAACAGGCAAATACAGAAGCAAACCCGGCGTTTCCACTTCCCTACAATTCTTAAACTTTTGTCGTGGATAAAAGATTAGTTATTGTTTTCTTCCATTTTCTTAACAGGAAAATGAATTCATTTGACTCCAAGTATGTGAATTCAGTTTTAAAAGCTCATTTTTATCAAATTAAGTGCCAGGATTATGAATATCTCTCATCTATAAAGCATTGTAAAGGGCTTCCCTGGTGGCTCTGTGGTAAAGAATCTGCCTGTCAGTGTAAGAGACATGGGTTGTGACCTGATCTGGGAAGATCCCACGTGCCATGGAGCAACTAAGCCTGTGTACCACAACGATCGAGCTTGTGTTCTAGAGCCTGGGAGCCAGAGCTGCTGAGCCCATGAACCACAACTACTGTAGCCCGTGCGCCGCAGAGCCCAAGAGCTGCAAGGAGAGAAGCTATTGCAACGAGGAGCCTGCACACCACAGCTAGAGAGTAGCCCCCAGCACAGCCAAAAATAAACATTTTTTAAAAAGGCATTATACACATGTTAAATAAAGCCATCGAAGAACTGCTGCCCACTGGCACTGCTAATCACACAATGCATTCTACTTGTAATAGACAAAAGGTAATTTAACCAAGTCTTCGGTTCAACTCAACAAGAATTTCTAGCATATGTCTTGCACTGTTCTTAGTATTACGGAAAGGATGATATGAAGGGAGCAAATCTTTTTGCTCCTTTCATGAGACCCAAGTCAATGAGCACGAGGCCCAAGGCTGTAATCAAAATAAAGCTTATAATCATGAACAAAATTGGAAACTTAAAATAGTGCAGTGGCTGCTATAGATAGAATTGATTATGGGTTTATGGTTCATGCAGTCATTTGAAATGGCATCTATTAGAGGAACTTACAATGGGTATTCTCAAATGGGATTTAAGTAAATCATGTTTAAAAATAACAGATTATTGAGTGTTCACTACCAGTCAGTGAACTAATAAATTTATGAAACTTTGTCATTTGATCACCACAATGACCCAGTGAGAGCGGAACTATTGTATGAATAGTTCAGCACTGTATGAATGAGAAGACTAATTGGGTAGTTAAGTTACTTTTACTTTCCCAAGGTCTCATGTTTGAAGGAGCAATGCCTTGGTTTCCAACCCATGTAGACTTGGGAGTCATTGGTACTAGTTCTTCTAAGGTAGTCTTGTTTGCAGAGATTATGGTTCGTTACCCACAAGTAAACTCATGTGCCCCAAATCATAGTCCCTTCCATTTTTGCTTAGAAAATATTACAACTTCCCTTTAAATATCTAAAATATTTAAGTATTATACTTGATATCTCAATCTTGGTATTGATTTTCAAATCAATGTTTTAGTTTATAATACTGTAACTTTTATTTCAGAATTTGAAAGAGTACGCAAGCCAACTTCTTCTTAGCCCCAGATTATGACTTTTGGATAATGGTGAGATACTTTTAAAAACCTTCCCAGGGACTTCCCTGGTGGTCCAGTGGCTAAGACTCCGAGCTCCCCATGCAGGGGGCCCAAGGTTCAATTCCTGGCCAGGGAACTAGACCCCACATGCTGCAACTAAAGATCCTGCATGCCTCAACCTAAGACCTGCCACAACCAAATAAATACTTTAAAAAATAAAAATAAAATAAAAAGCTGCCTAAATGATTGAATCAAGCTGATAAGTTCTCTTATTCTCCATATTGCCTGGGAGTTCTTCTGGTTTAAGTCATCTTGTCCTGTAATGTCATATCCTGCCGGGAGGAATTTTCCAGTAGCTCACCAACGCATGATTTGACTTAGCATGCACTGGATACCAACCAAGCTCTAAGAACTTTAAAAACTCATTATCTCACTTAAATACATTGTAAAAGAATCCTGTGTTATAAGGAAACAAAGACATTTGTCCATAGCTAATAAACAGGGATGGAAGAAGTCTCACCCACGTATTTTATCAGAGGTTTCATTAACAATGTCCCATTTTAGCCTTCATTTTAGATTGTGCAATGACAAATTAAATGACTTTTGATCAATAAAACTTTACAGTGTCTTAAAATACTGTTTCAAGAAAACCCATCTATCTTGATTCTCTGAAATAAAGACTACTAAAAAGTCAGCAACAGCTTTAATTAGGAAGTATTTTCTGAGATAATATCGTAATTTTAGGTTGGTGAACTATCATTAACTTGTCTAATTCTCTACAGTAAAAGGAAAAAATGTTTGATGTGATACCCATCTCTACCAAGGGCTATGTCAAAATCTAATTCCGACACTTCAAAGGCAAGTAGTAAGGATGGCGCTGAGGCAAAATTGCACGTCTGCTGCCCTCTAGTGGATAGCTGGTTTCAGGACCCACTTGCTATGTTTTAACAGGAAACGTGCCCTAGGAAAAAGGACTCTCCCGGTGGCTCCACAGTAAAGAATCTGCCTGCAATGCAGAAATGGCAGGAGGCTAGGGTTCAATCCCTGGGTCCACCTGGAAGATTCCCTGAGGGAGGGCATAGCAGAACGCTCTGGTACTCTTGCCTGGGGAATCCCATGGACAGAGGAACATGGCTCCCTAAGGTAATCCTTGGAGAAGGAAATGACAACCCACTTGTTTTCTTGCCTGGAAAATCCCATGGACAGAGGAACGTGGTGGGCTATAGTCCATGGGGTCGGGAGAGTGGGATACGACTGAGCGACTAAACAAGAACAAGGTCGTCCTCTCTCCTTTCTCCTCTAGCTTTGTCCAGGTTCCCAAGATATGCTGACAGTATCCCTCAGTGTCAAAGCTAATATAACTTTATTTACAGAAATATTTACAAAAATAGTCACTATCATTCATTTACATTTTGTGTTTGACTGCTTTTGCACTACAATCAGAAGAACTGAGTAGTTGCAACAGCCTATATGACCCACAAAACCTAAACCACTATCTGCCACTTTGCAGAAAAAGTTTGCCAATCTCTAGTCTATGAGCCTATCATTAGTTCTGAAAAAGGCTTTGGTTAGTAAGGCCTGGTCCCTATCAATGTTTGGGAAACTCCCCAGAAATACACATGAGCAATAAAGATAACTTTTTAGTTTAATTCCTTATTTCCCTACTTTTTCACCTAATACCTATTAACATCCTATTCAGTGGAAGACAATTTGGGAAATTCAAGTTTATAATACTGTGCTTAAATTTAAGACTTAAGTCTTATTACACTTCTTACCAATCTAAAAGGAAATTCTGTCTTGAACATTGTGCCTTGGGCATCAAATGTTATATTGAGTACAATTTACTTTAAAATATTTTACCAAAGACAGTGTGACAAATATGTATGTTAAATGGTTTTAATCACCTAGGAGTAGTTAAAAAACACTTTAAGTATCTAACCCGGGGATGGTTATTTCGCCTTTGAAAAATTGGTCAGTCCACAAATCCAGAAGTGGCTACCCAAAGCCTTTCAAATATCAGCTCTCCCAGCAGATATTAGCATTGGAAACCAACATAAAGGAGATGTAAGTGGAGTTCAAGCTATGTGTCTTGGCTAAAAATATTGTAAAGCTCCTCCACACTGGGGCTCAGGAATCTAGCTGGGCCAGTAACCTATTCTCATTGCAGTGGCATTCTTGGCCCAAGGCTAAAATTCAGTCCTTGTTCCAGGTACTTAGTCATCAGTTGATTCTACCACCTGATTTCATCCAATCTGAAGGTTAGCTGAATCTTGTCACCCATCATCACATCTGAATTGAGTGTTTCTGCCAGTTGGAAGACTGTGGATTCCAGTCCCATCTGAGGTGTGTGGTTTCACACCTACCTACTCACTACATCTCCCTCACACTCAAATTTGCTTTTTTTCCCCCTGCGATTCATGGCCCTTAACTTCCAAGAAGGAAATGTGTCCCCAGAGGTGACTTTCTTCTCCACCTTGCCACAAACCTGCACCAAGAATTCAGGCAGAAGGTGTGGCAGGGTAGATGAGATGCCTGCATGAATCAGCAGCTTTGCTCTCAGGAGCCTCAGTTTTCCTGAACTTGGAAAATGGGGTTATTGATCTCTCCTCACTTCTGTGCAGCTCCCCCAGAGGGCTGCTGGGGCACAGACTGGGACAGACAGTCTGCTGTCTGGTGGCAGCAGGGTTGGGTCCACTTGCCCCAGTACAGCCACCCTGGCCCACCCATAGCCCTTCTCCTTCAAGGATGAAAGCTCCCTTCCAAGCACCCTCCTCCTCTTCCTCTGCGCTTTGAGTTAAAATTCCCTATTGTTTGCCTCCTGAAGTCAAATGCCTCTTCTCTAGCTCAGTTATTCTAATTGGTTTTTGGCTGTGCTTGATTGTCGTTGCTGTGAGCAGGAGCTACTCTCCAGGTGTGGTGCCCGGGCTTCTCCTGTTGTGGAGCATGGATTCTAGGGGGAGTGGGCTCAATAGTTACGGCTCATGGGCTTAGCTGCCCCCTGGCGTGTGGAACGTTCCTGAATCAGGGATCGAACCCATGTCCCTTGCATTGGCAAGTGAATTCCTTACCATTGGACCACCAGGGAAGTCCCAGAAAGTTATTTTGAGAGCTGACTTTCTAAGCAAGTTTGCTAGGTCTTAAAAAGTTTTCAGATGGTTTTATACACTACATCCTGGTAGAGTATTCAGTTAACTAATGAACTATTCATTCACATGTGAAAATGAACACTTGCCTTTTGCCTTTCACAAACATCCAATTATCAGATGTGTCCTTTCCTGCCATGAAGTACACAGTAATTCAAATAGGTAAGGGGCTGAGGAGAACTGCTAACAAGTTTTAGGAAAGTTGATGTCAATCAAAGCTTAAAAATCAAAACAAAAACATCGGGAGGCAAGGCAAGGACAGATGACACAGGACACCCGACACAGGACACCAAACCTTTATCCGGAGATGAGAAACACCAAATATGATTGACCCTAAGCAAAATCATGAAATAGATCAAGCTTTCTTTCCTTCAGCATCCTATCCTTTCTTCCTTCTCTCCCCAATTTCTGCTCCTCCCAGCAGCTCGCCACACATCCTCCCTTCTAGACACTGCTCTGTGTTCCATTCCAAGTATCACTGCCCTTATAGCCTACTTGAGAAATCTTACGTTTTAAAGACTGATGAGGGTGTGCTATCGGGGTACCTACATGCATTTGCATTTTTTGAATATTTTGCATTTTACTTTGTAATTGAAGGGTAATTGCCTTACAATATTGTGTTGATTTTTGCCATACAACTACACAGATCAGCCATAGGTATACATACGCCCCCTCCTTCTTGAACCTCCCTCCCACCTCCCATACTATCTTCAGCCCTCTAGGTTGTTTTAATGGGAGTGTTTTGGAACTCCGGCCAAAGGGTCTAAATCTTTAATGGAACAATTTCACTTGATTTGAGCTGCACAAACCTCAAAATACTCAACACTCTAATTCCTATCAGGAGGTACTTCCTTAGCCATGTGATGGACAGACCCTGTGCCCCCCTACCCCTGCTCCTACAATGCCCCACTGCAAAGCTTCAAGTGCCTTGCCTGTCACAAGAGCTCTGGTCTACCAGATGTCTCGTATTTTTAACAGTCAGAATGACTTCCTCTTTGTTGAGTGATTTTGGCTCATCCTTAAGCCCAGTTCTCTTATCTCCCTTCCACAGTGTCTTTCCAGATTCCTGTCTTCCCCACATCCATCCGTTCTACAAAGACTTGCCACAGATTCTCAAGATAGGCAGCTGGAATTGAAGGCTAAAATTTCAGATTATGTGCAGATAGTCTGAAGTTAGTATTCTGTCTAGTTATGCTAAAAGCACAGGGTAGGCATGGTTTCATCTGCTCTTGTTGATTTGTATACTTCATTTGGAGAACGAGTGTAAAGATTTAGATTCAGGCAGACATCACAGGGTTTCCTAGGTGGCTCGGTGGTTAAAAATCTGCCTGCCAATGCAGGAGTCGCAAGAGACACTGGCTTGACGGCTGGGTCGGGAAGATACCCTGGAGGAGGAAATAGCAACCCATTTCAGTATTCTTGCCTGGACATGAGGTGCTTGGTGGAATATAGTCCATGGGGCTGCAAAGAGTCAGACATGATGGAGCATGTTTGCACACAGGTACACACATATGTACGTACACACACACACACACAGACACCATTATCCTCAGTCACCAGGAAGGAAGCAAACTCTCTGGTTTTGTCTGACAATATCTTTGTTTCACTTCCCTTCTTGACAGGTATCCTTATCGTTTAGAATTCAGGCTTAGCAGTTAGTAGGGTATCTTCAAAGGACTGAAAGGAACTATCTTCTGGCTTTCATTATTTTTGTTCAGAAGTCTGCTATCAGTTGAATCACTGCTACCATTCGCTCATGTAAGTTTTGTCTTCTGTATTCAGGACTCCTCTTGCCTTTAAATTCCAGCAGCTTCACTACGATGCATCTGGATACAGGTTCCTTTTTATTTATGTTGTCTGGGATTTACTGAACTACTTGAATCTGTAACTTGTCCATCTCGGAAAATTCTCAAATGCTTCTGCCCTATCTTCTCCCCTTTCTCAGACTCCAAATAAAGATATAAGACTTTCTTACAGAATCCAGTAGGTTTCTTATCTTTTGGGGGTCTACTTTCCATCCTTTTTCTCTCCTTCCTTCAGTTTCAAATAGTTCTCCTGACCTATACTTCTTGTCTCAAAGTCAGTCAACTGTAGGCTCTGCTTCTCAGCTGCTTCTTCCTATGTGGGCAAACCTCCCAAGGCAAAGTAGGCCCAAGTCTCATCTCTCTAGACTTCTTTTCCTGGACTCTGGTCTTCTAATAACGAACCATATTCACAATGCTTTTTTTTAGTAGTAAAACATTTTCTTTGATTTCGTTCCGACATTTTGCTTTTCTTCAGCAGGAGAGCTAAATTACCTAGTCCTCTGTAACCAGCATCAGAATCTGTACTGTGGTTATTTACAACAGTGTCAATAAGCATAGATCTTCCTTTCTCCCAAGATATGAAAGGATTATCAAAGTTGTAACTGGTTATCAGACATGACACATATAAAGACAAAATTAATTTGCTCATTTTTATAACACAGCCACCAAGGACTGTAGGAACAAAGACTGTTCTTCACTTTTGGAAACAAAGGTAATGCTTTCTCAGGAAACTCATCTGCTACCTGCTATAATAATATGGTTGGCACTCCTTTTGAATAAAGAATATATTAAGTTCTCAAAAATTTTTTTTTAAAGGCATCTAATAAATCTATACAGTGAATAGCATGTCTTTATTCTATTTACAGTACATTTGTTATAAATATAATACATTTTTTAAAAGCTTATTTTTAATTAACTTGAGTAGATTTATATTTTAAACAGATCAACTCAATTGTTAAAGTTACATAATAAAGAATATGATAATTTAAATGACAAAAATCTCATATTGTGAAATAGTGCACTCTATGCTGAGATGAATGAGGGGGGAAGTCATACTCCTTTCAAAACTATATTCAAAGCATCAGAAAAAAATTTTTTTCTTTTTACAAAGTTATGTATAAGCCATAGGAACGACCAGATACTGAAGTATGAAGACTCATAACCAAAGTTCAAACTGATTTTAGAGAATTGTGTGAAGTAAGACAAGAAACCGTGTATTTAACACTCTATAGAACTTCACAGTAAAGCTGGAATTTATAGACTAATGGCTTAACAGGAGTATTGCCAACAAGGCCCTTTCTTCCTTCAAATCATCTCCTAATGTTCATATACCATCAGTAAGCTGTAACAGCAGACTTAGACACTGGTTTTAAGATGGGGCTTAATAAGGTGCATGTATATGCTGAAATTCTGTATTATGAGCGTGTAAATTATTACCAGGGTTTAAAGAAATACAAAAAAAAGAATTTAAGTATTCTCAGTCCAACGTGCTTTGCATCATCAACAAATAGACAAACCAAAAGTATTCTGCAGTGATCCAACACCAACCTCCCGAACAAGTTAGGCATTTCAAATACTGCTGTAAAACCCATTCAGTAAAATAAAACTGATTCCCGTGGATTTCAGTACAAATCTGTAAGTTGTCACACATTATTGATGATGATCAGGGCAGGCATGGAGCTCTGCTGACTTGTTTCAAACACTGTGACTTGGTCCGATAACTTGGCAAATACCCTAGGAGTTCCAAGGTTATAAACACCTGTGTGGACAAAGCATGCTTTCAGCTGCAAACTGTGAATCTCCTGGCTTTTAAGCTGAAGTTTATATTGTGTTTGTCCCAGCCATGTAAATGATCCATGGATTTCCAAAGCTTCTGGGCTAAGGGAGGAGGAAAAGGGTAAGTTGAAGGGTATTTTTTTCTTCAGGAATTTTTTCCCAAAGCCCCAGTAACACATTCCTTTCATCCAGCAACTCTAATTCTAGAAATTATTTATGATGCCAACTGTTTGTTAATAATAACATCAATAGTAATAACTAATATTACTATTTCTATAATAACTAACATTTATTAACAGTTACTATGTTCTAGACTTAATGCTAAGAATGAATTATCTCATTTAACACTCACGACAGCAGCCAGTAAATAGGGAACCTGATTTCAAACCCGAGCTTTTAACCACCTGGTTCTCCACACATAAAGATAAATGTATATATAAGAATGGTTATAATACTGAGACTTTTTAATATTGAAATATGGAAGGCAACCCAGTGTCTACCAATAAGACATTGGTTAATTAATTTATGATACACAAAACATGTTCGGATTTCAGAGAGCTGACCCAGATCCTGTTTGCAGTGTTACACTGTAATTAATAATCAGCATATGTTTCATAGTTTTTCTATAGATTCCACATTTTCTGAATTCTGAAAAGCACCTAGCTCTTAAGAGTGCTGGTACAGACCTGCATTTTTTTTTTTTTTTTGCTGTTAAGCATTATTTTATAAATCAGAAAACAAGACAAAAAAACTTCTATCATGAACTTACTGATTTTCAAGTTTAGAGTTCTTTATCACCAACAAGCTTTTATAAAAATTGTCATCTCTGGCCAGAATTGCTGCTTTTGGAAACCACTTTTCATTTCTGACTACTGAAATGCTAAGACAAATCTCTGTAACTCTTGTCTAACACTTCTTTTTTTCTTATTTGGCTGTGCCAGGTCTTAGCTGCAGCACACAGGATCTTCAATCCTAGCTGTGGCATGTGGGATCTAGTTCCCCGACCAGGGACAGAACCTGGAATGCCTGCCTTGGGAGTGCAGAGTCGGCAAGTCCCTTTGCTAACACTTCTTAATACCAAACAAAAAAGGGCATGTCTGAGTAAACTCTGTCTATATTAGATAATTATTTGCATAATTTAGAAATATTAAACTACCTTCAACTCAATCTTTAACTACAAAACAAGCCTGCCCTAAATAAATCTTTACCTTGTTGTTTTATGCCGAAGATCAACTATTACATCGACGTCGGCCTTGGAACAATTGGAAAGTAAAAGGGTCACTGGTACTAAACAAAGGCTGTGGAAAAGAAAAACCAAAAAAGATTAATGGGGTATTGAAAACAAAAACAGTTTCTTGCAAATAAAACTTACAATTACCTAGCGGCATAAGATCTTCAAAAACAATTATATTCAAGTAAGGGAAAAAAATTGAGTTCTAAAATCACTCAAGCCAAATGATTTACATAAATAAGAAGTAAAACATATTAATACAATGCTTGAATACTAAATATTAGAATATATACATTCACAAAACCATTTTTATTTCCTTTTATTAAAGCTAATCTTTAAAAGTAACCAAAATGTTCCTAAGTGGTTATTTCCCAAAATGAAAAACAGAAGGAAACAACTGCAACTAAGAAAGATAAATGGAGGGGAGAAAAAATCGTGAAAATGCCAACAACTAATGCTGTTCTTTGCGTTTCTCAAAAATTACTTAACTTTGAGAACTTGGCCTAGACTGACATTTGCTATCCTATCAAATCTGCGCAGAAGCCATCATGCTTGGGAAACTATGAATTATTTCTGTATAGCAAGTTATGAGAAAAGCCCTCTCAAGTAGACATATTTGCTCAGTTAACCTAGCTTCTGATCTCACTTTATGATCATAAGTCACTAAAACACAGGAAAAAGGACAGGGAGTGAGAGAAGAGGACCTAAGAACAGACTGGTGCAGAGTACATATTAAGAATGTAATAAATGAACATTATCTATGCACAAATGAAGCCTGGTTACATACTATTATTTAAAATATTTTACCCTATTAACATAAAGAACAATAGTAAAGAGATAGTAAAAAAAAAATCTTATGAGCTCACACAATATTAAAATTCTGCTCAGATAATATATTTTATGCTCTCAGAAATTTTATATCCCCTTACTAAGGAATGCTTTCTAAACCACACTGCAAATAACAGATTTCCCTAGACAAAAAACTAAGATACTTTCAAAAACTCATCCTTAGATGATACTGGTGCTACACCCTTACCTCCCCCACAAACTTCTCACAGGAATGGAGGACAACCAAGACTAACGAACGGGGGTCCAGTCTAGAGCCCCTCATCAAGTTAGATTCCAGTCACGGAACTTGTAACCCAAAGCAAAACCTCAGGAACTCTAACAGTGTTACCATTTGAGCCTCAAATCCTCCATGCTCTATCTAAATGCTTGCAGTGAAAGAAGAAATGAGGACATCTGGATGCTTCCTAACCCCGAAGTCATTATCTTCACTCCTCTTCTTCCTCCATCACTGTTTCAGTGAATAGCACCTTCATCTCCCCAGCAAAGCTTAGGCATCACCCCAAGTGTTTGTTTTTTTTTTAAAGTGGGAATGGGGGCTACTGCCTCATTAGCCCCCTATCCCCAACTTTTTACTACTCGTCACAAATTCCTATCAATTCTGTCTCCCACACAGCTCTGGAGGCTGGTGACTTCACTCAAAATTCACATTCCTTACAAGTTCAAGTCACTGCATCTCTTGGTTTACTAATCACCTCTGAATTAGCGTTGTGATGTAAACCAATCTTCACCTGGGTGTTTCTCATACCTGACATGTGATCCTCCCACTACAACGTGCACCAGTCACAGGAATGCTTGATAAAAGAGACTTCTGGGCTCCATCCCCAGAGTTTCTCATTCAGAAGGGTTGGGTGGGGCCCAAAATCTATGTTTCTAGTAAGTTCCCAACTGCTGCTGCTCTGGGACCACCTTTCAAAAGTCACTGCTTCACACAACAGCCTTTCTAAAACGCTCATCTGATAAGCCAAAAACAGTGCCTTGAGACCAAACTGCTAACCATTCCCCCACCACTAAAATCTGGTATTATTAAAGGCATGAGTTCTAGAGTCAGACTGCTAGGATTCACATGTCAGTTCAACAATTCTGTTTCTCAGTTTCCTCAACTGTAACCTGGGAATAATAACTTTACCTATCTCCTGAGTTTCTTGTGGCTGGGTAAGATCAAATATGCTACACGCTGACAATAATGCCTAGCACAAGTTCAAAAGCTTTACAAACACTATTTAACATGACTTCTTATTGTGAGGAGCTATGGCAGCTAAGCCCAGTGTGACGCTTTGCTCTTTCCCATATTCTCATTCCCTTGCTGCCCCGTGTCCCACTGCTGTGGCCAAGTCGCCTCCTGTCCCACGGCCCCCCTCCCCACGGCATTAAGAACATTCCTCCAGATCCTCAGTCTCTTCTCTTTATGTGTCCACATCTCACTTTAATTGAAATCTGGCTAAGGACACAGCTGCCTCTACAGGCCTCGCCACAACAGATACTGTTTATCTTCCAGTATCTTCCGCATCTCAGGCCAGAATGTCTCGTTAATATAGTTCATACCACTTGCTGAGTTCTTCCTCCTCTCTCTCCTATAAAAAAACCTCCACTTTTGTCATAAACTACTCCAAGGTTTTTATTCTTTTTCTTTGCCCTCAAACTGACAAACTAAACCAGGGAACGTAACTTAGTGCAACAGAGATTCCTTGGGGCAGGGGAAGGGATAAGCATTTTGAAATATCTGAGGTAAAGACTGAGGGAAGCATCCGCTTCTCCCCACCCCACCCTTGATTCATCTACTATGTGGGTCAAGCAGAGGCCTGCCACCTAGATAGAAAGCACTGCACAGGGCTTCTCTTCCACATCATCTTACCGGTTTCATTTATTACACACTTCTGCATGAGTTTGCTTTCTTCTTTTCAATCCTGAATTTTGTCATCTTTTTGGTGAACTTCACTGTTTAGGTAGACAATTTATTCAGCTCCTTCTCAAACCCTTGATCTATCACATCCATAACCACCAAGAGTATTCAAAACTCAGTCATCTATCTTTCATGACTTAACTGTGAACTTTTTTTAGTCACCTAAAATAACTACCTCTGAAATACTCCTCAGCTTTTCCACTCACTGACCACAATCGCCAGCTCTCTCACTCAGTTATGCTTCTGATCTTCAGTTTCACAGGTATATCCAGTCATTTGACCTCTATTTCACCGATTCTCAACCCTGATTACTCTGGTAATGGTGATGATTGTTTAACAATTATTCACTCCCCTCACCTTCCAGCTGTGTGATGGGGGATCATCTTTGTTGACGGTGAAGGAGAGGCTATTTGGCCAATGGAGTAATAATGACTGACGCAAGCAGAAGCTTTAAATGTGCTACTGCAACGTGGCTCACTTTCTGTACTTCAGAGATATGCCATGAGAAGAATAGCTAGTTGCTGCCCATTTGGACTGACCCCCAAAATACATGTGCACAGACAGGAATCCAACCAACCCACAACCTGAAGGAGAATCAGTGAAATTGTCGATGCTCTGCAGACCCATGAGCGTGGGACTAAATACCCTGTAAGCTACTGAATTCTGGAGTGGTGTCTCACAAAGCATTATTGTGGCAATCTGAGGATTTATTTAAAATATACAGACACCTGGGTCCTACTCCCAGAGGTTCCGATTTAACTGGCCTGAACATCAGGATTTTAAAAATTCTCCAGGTGATTCTAATGTGCAGCCAAGTTGGAAGAAACTGCTGTATGTCATCCTTCTTGAGCCTTCCTTGCTTTCACATACTTCCATGCACAGTTTGAGTTCTGTGGTGCTTTATTTTAGCTCACTGTTCTGCTTTAGTTTGATCAAATCTATCCTGTTTTACATACTTCCCTGCACTACCAAGTTTCTATGATGCTTTTCAACCCTAACAAAATCACATGGAGAAGTCCTACATGTTCCAGCCTCTAACACACAGCCCAGGTTTTAAACAGTAAGCAGCACTGTGGAATCTAAGATGTTCAGGAAATACATGAAGCAGGACAGGGTTTGATAATTAGGGACAAAGCAGAAGTGTGAGGTAAAATGAAACATTGTGGAATCAAAACTATCTATGGAAGCGTGTGAGGTCAAGATAGGTTCAGTAGGGATAAAACATTTCTTTCCTTAGCTTTGGCTGCACATGAGAATCACCTGGAGATCTTCAGGAACTCTGGATGTCCTGCCCCCCACCCTCGGCCCATCAAACGGGAATCTCTGGGAGTAGGATCAAAGCCTCTGTATTTTTTAAAAAATTTCCCCAAGTGACCTCAGCATGCCTCTGTCAGTCAAAGGCACACAGACTGAGTACCGAGCAATTAAGACCTAGACAAATATTTAAGACCAAAAGTATTTAAAAATAACTTAAATGGCTAAAATTTTTAAAAGTCTGACAACAGAAAGTATTGGTGAAGGTATCAGCAGAAGGAACTCCCACGTACTACTAGTGGGATGTACGAATTAGTAAAACTAGTTTGAAAGAAACTGGGCATAAAAAGAATAAACTCTGTATAATACCACTTATACAATAAAGTTCAAAAACCCCACAAAAATCAAAATACAGAGATATAAACTTGGTCGGAAAATTATAATGAAAGAGGAGCAAAGAGATGACTGCTAATACTGGGGATGGACAGCAAGTACTCAGGGGGCTTCTGAGATTGTTGCTGCTGCTGCTGAGATTGCTAGCAATTTTTAAATTTCTTCCCTAGATATGATTTTTTGGGTATTAGTTTTGTGAAAAAGAATCACTGTGGTCACACGTTTTCAGTTTTGAGAACTTTTCTGTGTGTTATACTTCCCTGGTGACTTAGATGGTAAAGCGTCTGCCTATAATGTGGGAAACCTGGGTTCGATCCCTGGATAGGGAAGATCCCCTGGAGAAGGAAATGGCAACCCACTCCAGTAGTCTTGCCTGGAAAATCCCATGGACGGAGGAGCCTGGTAGGCTACAGTATGGTGGGCAAAGAGTTGGACACGACTGAGTGACTTCACTTTTTATGTGTTATATTTCACAATAAAAAGATTTAAAAATGGTTAGCACCATTCAAGTTACTTTTTAGATATCTCTGATGCTCCTAAGTCTCTGTAAAGGTCTTCGTTTTGCCCAGCACTTTGTGTGTTCTCAGCCAGCTTCTCATTCCTCTCAGTAGTTATCCTCAAATTTCACTTTTAAAAATTCTCTACCCTTTCTCCTCTTATTTCCTAGAGAACTTTGAGTACTTAACCTCATTCCTACAAACTCTCTAAAAGGGAGGCATGTGCAAATTTGTTAAAATTTTCTCCCTACTTTCATCTTTCTGTCCAAAGCTAATCCTGCCACTTTTCAGTGTTACCGTTTCATCTATTAAGGGTTTTGTTGCCCTTCTTGCATCCTATCATTTCCTTCAAGACCATAAATAAATCCATATCTTCTAAATAAGAAAACAGCACACTGAAGGATATTCTCTGATCCCTGTTCACAGTCAGGCTTCTTAAAAGGCTGGTGGTCTACACTAGTATCCTTACTTCCTTCCCAGTCCCATCGCTCCTCAAAACCTACCGTGTCATGCTTCCACCTCCCATACAGTTAATAGTCTTCTCAAAATCAGGAACGATTTCTTTACTGTCAGAACCAATGAAACGACTTTTCTGCAGCACTCAAAACTGGTAGCCACTTTCCTCTCCTTGAACTGCTCTCGCTCCACCTCTGTGATCCCACTTTCTACTCACTGGTCTTGTCTTCCTAATTCTTTGACTGCTACTTCTCAACCATTCTTCTTGACGGACTCCTTTTTCCTTAGCTCATCTCTCCAATACCACTGTTCTATGGTCACCATTCTCTTTTGTTCTATCCCACCTCTTCCCTACCCCTACCCACAGTGACTTCACCAAAACTTACACCTTCAATTCTAACTTACAGACTGGTTCTAACAGACTTCACTCCATCTTGTTTTCTATCTGCAAACCAGCTCCTTTTTGAAGTATCACCTGACTTAGGACCTTTTATTTTAGAACCTTAAATTTATGTAATCAAGCTATTTATCAAAATTATAAATACATCATCCCCCCAAAAGTTTAACACTTAGGAAACCTTAAGTCAATGATGCTGTCTAAATTTAAACTGTTTGATGAATCTATACCATAGTCATGTCTTAGGTTTATTCTGTATCTAAAACAAAAACAAAATAATATACTATTTTTTTCCTTCTTTTTGACTTAATGATAAATATATTCATCAAAAGAAAACTTTTGACAACTAATTGGCTGAGGAAATATCCATCTCTTAATTACAGTAATAATAACCATAGTAATGGGTAAATTACTTAATGGCAATTTCTGTATACTCAATATTATTCTAGATTTCTTCAATGTTTTTGTTAATGGTATTAATAAATGTGTTGATGTGTTTGCATGCACATACATGTGGGTACACTGCAGAAAATTTTTAACAAAAATACATCTCAAACCTTTTTTGATGAAAGGGATGATTAAATGATTCTGGATAGTGAAGACTCGTTTTAATAAGATTAGAAAGCTGCTCTGCTGATGGTCTTGAGGAAACTGTAGTGTTTTCTGGCCTGAAAAATTTTAATAGTTCCATTTCTGGTGGCTCCTGAGAAAAGAAAAAATATGACAATGAAAACACTGCCTTCTTAAAATAAGGTATAACAGATACAAACAAAAGCTTAAAACCAGTAGAAATTAAAAAAAAAAAAAAAACCAGTGGAAATAAAGTAAAGCATGTACAATGTTTTTTCTGCTGTAAAAACTAACAAACAGTAGGAATCATGTGCAATACAACCTACGATAAAAAATTAGGATCTGTAATCATTTATTCATTCTCTATTATGTGCTGGTGTTAACTTGATATCCAACTATCACACATAATAGTTCTATGATCCTGGGTAAGTTATTTAATACTTCAAGACTTAATTTCCTCATATATAAAAAAGGGTTCACAATAATAACAATTTCAAAAGTTGCTGTGGTTCTCATCTAATAAAACTGCTTAGTACTCAGGCTATCATCTGCTTCGTGAGTTTTTAAAAATATTCTCCTTATTTACTTATGGCTGCACTGGGTCTTCCTTGCTGTGGGTGTGCTTCCTCTAACCGCAGTGAGTGGGGGCTCCTCTCTAGTTCCAGTGCACAGGCTTCCCACTGCAGTGGGTTCTCTTGCTGTGGAGCACAGGCTCCAGGGGCATGGGCGTCAGCAGTTGTGGCTCACCGGCCCAGTTGTCCCCAGGCCTGTGGTATCATCACAGACCAAGGATCAAACCCATGTCCTCTGCATTGATAGGCAGACTCCCAACCACTGGACCACCATGGAAGTCCTCTTCCTTGATTAATTTTTTCTCTGTTTTCCTTTACCATCAGAAAATTTTGTTTTTTAATTTCTTGGTAGCCTAGTTGGAATCTGATCTACACCCAGGACTGGCGAACCATATCCCATGGGCTAAAGCCAGCTTGCCTCTGGTCTTTGTAAAGAGAGTTTTATGGAAACAGAGCCACATCCATTTGTTTACATACTGGCTATGGCTGCTTTTGGACAACAGAGATGAGTAATTCTGACAAAGACCTTCTGGCCAGCAAAGTCAGAAATGTTTATTATCCAGCTTTTCTCAGAAAAAGTTTGCTGATCCTTGATTTATACAGCTTCAAAAGCAATATTCAAATTTGTTTTTGACTTATGAGTGAGAAGGTGACTGTAGGGGTTTACTCTGGAGAAGGAAAAACTTGTGGCTGAAAGCCAGAAGGAGCCGAACTTCTGAAGTGCACGTCATATTCCCTTTCTTAATCTGGGTCCTGCTTATACTGGAGTGTTCTTCAATTTGTGAAAAGTCACTCTTCTGCATTTTTGTAAAACTTTAATAAAAAGTTCAAAAAATATCCTATTGTTTAACATAGTATAATCATCTAAGATAAACAAGCTGTTATTTGAGACTTCTAAACTATATTGAATAAATCTCTACATACCACCTACCAGGAGGCAAACACATGAACAACAGCCATAAAAGGATACCAAAAACCTGAAGCTAATTTACCAAGGGAATACTGACAAAAGTTTCCCTCTCCCTCAGCTTAAAAGCAGCAACAATTTTCACAATAAGTGCTGAACAATTTGTACAGTAGTTTTTTCCAATAAGGGTGACAGTTATACCCCAAGACAGAGTTCCATCACAAGAGAGGCAAGATATAAAATACTCTCCTGTTTTATAAGTAAGCTAAAGTTTATCAAGTTATGCAAGTAAATTCCACTAGGTCATCAATCTAAAAGTCTCTAAACTCCATATATATTATCCTCAATATGATGAACATGCCACAGCTCACAACTCAGCTAATCATGTAAAATATTTCAAAAGTGAAATACAGAGAAATAAAATGGATATGCCCTAGACAGTATTTTTGTAAAATGGGAATATAACATGAGTAAATTTTATACAGAACACTTTGTTTCATTTTATAAATGAAAATCTTGCCTTTCCAAATTATCAAAATATGACAATTTATAAATAAAATGAGATTTTTAATTAATCAAATCAGTTTGAGAAAAACAACTTTCTTAAAGTAAGAAACAGATTTGGGGTTAAATATATCTTCATTAACCTAACAGAAAATTACCATTAGTCATCACTAAAGTAAAAATCAATTCAAATTATATTATTACCAATGGAATGTAAAGCTAGTATACCTAACTTTGATGAGAAATCAGACATTTACATAGTCCCAAATTATCTCCCCACAATTACTTCTTCTTATAAATAAAAAGGAAAAATAGTAATACTGTGGAAAAACATGGCAGGTAATATCTTAATCAAATGATCCATCACCTATAATGGGATGAATTAATATCAAATGGCTTTTTATTTTTTTTTAATTTTTGACATGGACCATTTTTAAAGTCTCTATTGAATCTGTTACAAATATTGCTTTTGTTTTATGTTCTGGTTTTTTGGCACTGAGGCATGTGGGATCTTAGCTCCCCAACCAGGGCTCGAACCAACCCCTTGCATTGAAAGGCAAAGTCTTAACTGCTGGACCATCAGGGGAGACCCTCATGTGCCTTCTGAAGTAATACACTGACAGGGATATAACATCACTTAGGAAGTATTTCAGTCAAAAATGTGTAACTTTAGTTTGATCATAAGAAATATTCAAAGTATTATTCTATATTTAAAATAACTGGCTAAGGCTCTTCAAAAATGTCTACATGATAACTGAAAAATAAAGGTTCAGAAAATGTTCCAGATTAAAAGAGACTGAAGAGACTGAAGTGAACACAATGCACCATCCTGGACTGATTCTGAATGGGAAAAAAGCAAACCAAGTCTTATACCCAAGACCATTGATGACATCTGAATTTAGACTGTATATATGAGTACTGCATCAATGCTAAACTTCCTGAATGGTTTTTGTGATTATGGAGAAAATTGTCTGTGTCTTCAGGAATACTCTCTCAGTCAAGTATTTAGGGGCAGATAGGCAAGATGTCTGCAACTTACTTGGAAGGGATAATCTAAGAACGATGAAGAAAAAAATAAATATGTACATTAACAGATAAGCAAATAAGCCAAAATGTTAACCAGTGGTGAACCTGAGTGAAAGGTCTGAGAAAAGCTTTATAAGATTTTCTCTTTAAGTTTCAAAATTTCAAACTACAAGTTGTCAAAAATAATGGGGAGAAAAGCATGACAATTAGAATGAATTATTTCTGAACACAATACAAGGTCACTATTTGAGTCACAGGACTAAATATGCTTAAATTTTATTTATATATATATAATGAGAACTTTTGATAAGATTCAACAGTACTTTAGGAGAACTAAGAAAACAAACAGTACTATCAGCTGCTGCACACCTCCAGAGGCCCTCCTTTACGCTACGTGACCAGCCCCGTGGAGCTCTGCAATGGCGTGGGCCTGCTGAACAACAAGCAAGGTAAGATAGAGGATTCCGTCCTCTCATGCAAGTCAATTCTTTTTATAACTATGAGTTCGAGATTCAATAAAGAGTATATCTTAGGAAACTCCAGGATCACAAATGCATCTTAATGCTCTTATTAAGGGCTAGTGAACTTCAAAATCAATTTATGTTCATTTTGAATTTTAATCAGCTTTCTGCCACCAACCCCCAACTCAAATCTCAGTATAAATGCTTGCAGAAGAATATACAATGGAAAAAAGACAACCTCTTTAACAAGTGGTGCTGGGAAAACTGGTCAACCACTTGTAAAAGAATGAAACTAGAACACTTTCTAACACCATACACAAAAATAAACTCAAAATGGATTAAAGATCTGAATGTAAGACCAGAAACTATAAAACTCCTAGAGGAGAACATAGGCAAAACACTCTCTGACATAAATCATAGCAGGATCCTCTATGACCCACCTCCCAGAATATTGGAAATAAAAGCAAAAATAAACAAATGGGACCTAATGAAACTTAAAAGCTTTTGCACAAGAATGGAAACTATAAGCAAAGTGAAAAGACAGCCCTTAGACTGAGAGAAAATAATAGCAAACGAAGCAACAGACAAAGGATTAATCTCAAAAATACACAAGCAACTCCTGCAGCTCAATTCCAGAAAAATAAATGACCCAATCAAAAAAATGGGCCAAAGAACTAAACAGACATTTCTCCAAAGAAGACATACAGATGGCTAACAAACACATGAAAAGATGCTCAACATCACTCATTATCAGAGAAATGCAAATCAAAACCACATTGAGGTACCATTACACGCCAGTCAGGATGGCTGCTGTCCAAAAGTCTACAAGCAATAAATGCTGGAGAGGATGTGGAGAAAAGGGAACCCTCTTACACTGTTGGTGGGAATGCAAACTAGTACAGCCGCTATGGAGAACAGTGTGGAGATTTCTTAAAAAACTGGAAATAGAACTGCCATATGACCCAGCAATCCCACTTCTGGGCATACACACCGAGAAACCAGATCTGAAAGAGACACGTGCACCCCAATGTTCATCGCGGCACTGTTTATAATAGCCAGGATATGGAAGCAACCTAGATGTCCATCAGCAGACGAAAGGATAAGGAAGCTGTGGTACATATACACTGTGGAATATTACTCGCCATTAAAAAGAATTCATTTGAATCAGTTCTAATGAGATGGATGAAACTGGAGCCCATTATACAGAGTGAAGTAAGCCAGAAAGATAAAGACCAATACAGTACACTAATGCATATATATGGAATTTAGAAAGATGGTAATGATAACCCTATATGCAAAACAGAAAAAGAGAGACACAGATGTACAGAACAGACTTTTGGACTCTGTGGGAGAAGGCGAGGGTGGGATGTTTAGAGAGAACAGCATCGAAACATGTATATTATCAAGGGTGAAACAGATCACCAGCCCAAGTTGGATGCATGAGACAAGTGCTCGGGTCTGGTGCACTGGGAAGACCCAGAGGGATTGGGTGGAGAGGGAGGTGGGAGGGGGGATCGGGATGGGGAATACATGTAAATCCATGGCTGATTCATGTCAACGTATGGCAAAAACCACTACAAAATATTGTAAAGTAATTAGCCTCCAACTAATAAAAATAAATGGGAAAAAATAAAAATAAATAAACAAAAGCTTGCAGAAATCAGACACCTTCAAAAACACAAAACAACCAAACAAAAACCCCCACAAGTTCACAGGAGGCCCCAAAACATGTCATTACCTGTTTCTGAGGATATGAAAAAGCTTCTTTTCCAATAGTGCGAAGAACAACATGGTGCTGACCTTCCAAAATAAGCTGCTTACTGTCTTCCACTACATAAGCCTAAGAACAAAACACAAAAGTGTTACCCCTGCTTGGCAGTCAACCTCAAAAGTAACCAAGGCAAAATCTGCTGGAAAGTGGAGGTGTTACAGCTAATATCTATCAAATACCAAGATTCATGACTGTGTCAGCATTTCTAACTTTCATTCATTCATTCAATCAATAAAGTATCTGTCAAAATCTGCTCTGTCTCAATATAAAACAGTTGGCCTGGATATTCGAGAAACAAATCTTGAAAACTTTCCCAATCTTCTCTAGAGTGCTTAAGAAGCTAGCCTAAAAGAACAGTGCTATACCATAACACAAGCTTTTTTCTTTACTGGATTGACAATATGCGGGCAGAAGCCTTTTTCTTATAGTTGTGCTTCTAAGATGCACCAGAGTTACCACATAGTAGAGCAGAATCAGTGAGTATACAACTGTAAATCCTGTAAGTGGAAATGCCATGTCCTTGGAGAACTTTAAGTATGTAAGCTTTAAAAAAAAAGGGGGGGGGGGCTTTTTTCTTCTTATACAATGGCCTGATTTAATCTATATTAAAACTTATTCCAGCATGTAATTCTTCTTCTTAAACTTTTTCTGTCCTGGAGAAAATAAAATCTCTAAATGGCTCTGATACACTTAACGTCACATTACGCAAATACAGATGGTTAAATTCCTTTTTTTTTTTTGACAAGCCCAATGTTTTTTAACTATTAGACTCAACAGATTCAAAATTACTTAGTCAAATGCTGTAAACATTCCTAAAATGTTTATTTTCAATTTCTATACTTATCACATGTGGCAATTTGCCATCCGTTGATCACACTTGGAGAAGTGCTGCACTAAGTTAAGGCCCAGGCAGGCCCAGGGCCTGCTTAGCATCCATCCACGCACAACTGAGAAATGCAGGAGGAGTTAAATAAATATTTGATGAAGTGACCTTTAATCGAGAGGATGACAGCTGATAAAGTCCTGACACGGGACATACATCTCTTTCAGTGGTCTCAAGGGATCAAAAAAAAATCATGCTTAACCCTATAATGCAGTCTCTCCTGCACAAAGTCTTTGTTTTTCAAAACAAACTTTTATTTTTGGTTAAAAGCAATTAGAAGCTGTATTATACAACCCCTTGGGCTTCCCCTGGTGGCTCAGTTGGTAAAGAATCTGCCTGCCATACAAGAGACCTGGGTTCAATCCCTGGGTTGGAAAGACCCCCTGGAGAAGGGCATGGCAACCCACTCCAGTATTCTTGCCTGGAAAATCCCATGGACAGAGAAGCCTGGGGGGCTACAGTCCATGGGGTTGCACAGTTGGACACAACTGAGTGAGTAACACTTTCATTATAGCCCCTTACAACTAATTTATTTTTTAAAGAAAAATGCTGTCCAAGGTCTTAGCTTTCTTCTGAATCATATTTTATTAGAGTGCTATGTTCCATAAGCATCCACTCCACAACTTAAATGAATTGTCAAGTTTTCTTTCAGTCAAGGGGATCATGTGGGCATTATCCAGAGCCCTCACTAAGGAAAATCTACTAGTCACTTTCTCAAATGAGCTGAATCACAAACTTACCACAGATACTAGCCACTACCAGACAATATCCCATCCTTTAATCTATTCAAACTTCCATTCCCTAACTAAGGAGCATCACAATCTTGGGTAGTTTTCTTCTTCATGTGACCAGCAATAGTAGTAGTTGATTTTCATTCAGGGTGATTTTTAAAATGATAACTCACCCCTCCAACCAAGGTTACTGTGGGCTCAGCAATAAGTACAGAATACGCATACATTACTCAAGGTCCTGTCTTGGCTATATTACAATTGTTACATGGCAGCAATCTGTGGGGTGACAGCTACAAATGCTCATGGTCTATTATACATTTAATGATGGCTGGTTTACATAAAGAGGCAATGCTCCTGAGGCTAAAAATAGAATTTTCTTGACTCAAAGCTTCAAGGACATTTGATTTCAAGATAACAGTGTGTAATTTATCCTTTAAGCATTAAGCATCTTCACCTTCTGTAATCAACAAAAGTCAATTTGCTTAAGAACTGTTATTGGAACTCATGTAAAGCCCACTCGGTTTCAAGAAAGTTTATTTTAAAATGTACAGCTTAGTAAAAAGAACACGCTAGAACATGTGAATCAATTTAAAATGCATGTTCCAATCATCTAACATGAACATGTCCCAATGTTAGGCCTCTGTATTAGACAATACAAAAATAAAACCTCTTCACATAGTTCAGGTGAATATCCCTAGGCAAGACCCTAAATTTCAGTGTAGAATCATTTCTAAAAACACATACTTAAGATAAAAAAGGGTATACTGTGAAAAATAAATCTCTGTATTATAGTTAGTTAACTTTGCGTGTGTGCTAAGTCACTTCAGTCATGTCCGACTCTTTGCAATGCCATGGACTGTAGCCCGCCAGGCTCCTCTGTCTGTAGGGATCCTCTAGGCAAGAATACGGGAATGAGTTGCCACGCCCTCTTCCAAGGGAACTTCCCAACCCAGGGATGAAACCCTCAGTTAACCTTAGGGGAGACCAATACCTAAATTACCTCATTCTAGTCTGCCATGTGTATGTGTAGATGGCATTTAATCTGATTTTTTTTTTAATTAAAATGATATTTTCAAACAATCTGGAAAATCTCAAAGACCAACAATTAGGTAATTATAAAGAATTTCTGTTAATTAGGGTGAGATAATCATATGGCAGGGTTATATTAAACAAGAAAGTCCTCATCTGCTAGAAAAGCAGTTTACAAAATGCTTTTATAGATGAAATATTATGGTCATTAAAAATATATAGTACAGCATAAAAAATAAAGGAAGGTAAAATAAAGTAAAGGAGCTAATGGAATACAGGTGAAAAATGAACAGCAGCAAATTAGCGGCTGCTAGAGCCTGAGTAATGGGTACCTAGAGGTACGTGGTGTTATTTTTCCTTTTACAGAGTTTGAAAATGCCCACAATAAAGAGTTTAATAATAGCACTTTGCTTTAGTGGAGCTTATCATGTTTTACAATATTCTCAGTACCTCTTGTAAGTAATAAGTAACAGAACAAAGTCATTTAATTTGAATGAATTTTTTTTCCTTTAGGCAAAAAAAAAAAAAGTCATCTGAACTGTTAACAAAAAGTTATAAAACAGCTTTCAAACTCAAACTGGAAAATTTAAGCAGAAAAAATATACACAATAGCTTAAATTTACTGTTCAGCTTAAGAATCAAGTATAAATGAGGCTTGCTGAAATAACTTAACAACACATACCTTCCACAACACCACAATATTCAAATCCACCTCATTGCACTTCTGGATTAATCTCATAACATCCTCTACTGACTGTTTTTCTGTATGCACCAAAGACTGGGCTTGTGGTTTCTTCAATTCAGAGGATAAACTCCTATAGAAGAAATCTGCACATGGGCTTGCTGAACTTACTATCTGTTAAAAGAAAATCACTTGTCTATATGTGTTTTCAATTAAATATACCCTGTCAAAATTTATATTTCTACAACTTACACATTTCTTATCAATTTGGTTGAATATAAGAAGGCCACCCTAATGCCTGAACATCTAAAACATTTGCTTCAAATTACCCTGAATCTTAAATCTAGACTGCCATGACATTAACTTGGACCTTCCAAGTATCCAGGGAAGACAAATGGGTATTCAAAGAAAATAGGAAGTTAATTGTTGAGAATATGAAGAACAACATATATATAAATATGTATATATAACTGAATCACTTTGCTGTACACCTGAAACTAACAAAATATCGCAAATTATTCTTCAGTTTAAAAAAAAAGTAAATTGTTAAAAATAAAATTTTTTAAATTTTTTTCCTATTAAAATATTTTTTTTTACTATTAAAAATAACAAGTATTTCCTAATCAAATACTTAGAAGACTAGGTGATACCCAATGAAACACAACTCAAATGAAGTTATGAGCATTAACTTGACTTTTACACTTGAAGGGAGAGAATAAGAGAAAAGATTTTTAACAGAGTCAGAACTACAGAATTTCCCCTAGTTAATGAAATACTGTGTTTCACTGTAGAATCTCAACACTTAATTTCCTGCATTATATACTATGTTAAGTAGATGTTAAGCTTCCAAGTTAATTATTAAATATTAACAAATTCATAAGATTTTCCCCCTCAGACATGAACTTTTTTCTGGTAAACCATTGTTCACATAGCTCGCTCATTATGAAAATTACAAAAATTTTTCACAGTTATCTCATTACCAAAAAACAAAATTACAAATAGCTTATTATTTGGGTCTCAGAACCGTTTGATATTCCCAAATCCAAGGGATCATCATCTGTATGTTCCACTGTGACCACTTTTCCAAATAGATAGGTTCCTTCATATAATCCTGTTCCTTTTTTTAAATGCCAAGGACTAAATTTATCTCCTGAGTATCTTACACTCTAAAAGAAAGCTAATTTTAAATTACTAATTAAAATGGCATATTACATATAGCATTTTTATTTGCTTGGGGGCATGACATCAAGTTGCAAAACTCAACAAAGCTGACATGTTCATCCACCAAAGAATTTAGAGATTACTAGAGTAACAGTTTTGCCAAAACAGTCAAGATACTCCAGAACTATAAATGTCAAACACTATTAGGTTTACTTGCATACCTGTTCATTTCCAAAGATGATATCTGCAAAGGTGTATTTTTCTGAGACCTCCGTAACTAAAAAATGGAGGAGAATAAACTAATCATATCATTGGCATGAAATAGAAAATGACCATTTAAGAAAGTGTGACACTAAAATGAATTTACCTTCTTCTTCCTTACATTGTGTTGCCTTGAAACAAAACTTTCCCTTCTCCCTACTGGCAAGTTTGGCATCTAGGAAAAGAAAAGAGAAAATTTCAAAGATCTTTCTCCGTTTGTAACATGGTAAAAGCTAGTTCATTATTCAGATTTCTATAGTCAAACGAGAAAACAGTTCATCATTAGAAATAATGTTTAATGGCATCTGGTCCTATCACTTCATGGCAAACAGATGGAGAAACAACAGAAACAGTAGCTGACTTTATTTTTCTGGGCTCCAAAATCACTGTAGATGGTGACTGCAGTCATGAAATTAAAACACGCAAAAAAAAAAAAAAAAAACCACGCTTGCTCCGACCAACCTAGACAGCATATTCAAAAGCAGAGATATTACTTTGCCAACAAAGGTCCGTATAGTCAAAGCTATGGTCTTTCCAGTAGTCATGTATGGATGTTGAGAATTGGACTATAAAGAAAGCTGAGTGCCGAAGAATTGATGCTTTTGAACTTCGGTGCTAGAGAAGACTCTTGAGAGTCCCTTGGACTGCAAGGAGATCCAACCTGTCAAACCTAAAGGAAATCAGTCCTGAATATTCATTGCAAGGACTGATGCTGAAACTGAAACTCCAATACTTTGGCCACCTGATGCGAAGAACTGACTCACTAGAAAAGACCCCAGTGCTGGGAAAGATTGAAGGCAGGAGGACAAAGGGACGATAGAGAATGAGATGGTTGGATGGCATCACCAACTCGATGGACAAGAGTTTGAACAAGCTCTGGGAGCTGGTGATGGACAGGGAAGCCTGGCATGCTGCAGTCCACGGGGTCACAAAGAGTCGGACATGACTCAGCAACTGAATTGACTGACTGAAAACATCTTTGCTTTTCTTTCAATGAAGCAAATCTCATTCAATTCTTTAAAAGGGTAAGATTAAATCTTTCTGAAATTCATGTTCATACAGATAAACAGAAATTTTGAAAATTTAGAATCTGGGAGCCAGGGAGTACACAACCCCACCACTCCATCATTTCATTTCCTATCAGTATTTTTTCATGTGGATAATTTATATCAATATTATTATATGCACATAGTTTGCCATGATGTGTTTTCCCACTATATTACAGACACATTTTAAAAGCTTATTTATTTTAATGACAAGATGAGTTGTAGCTTAATTCACATTAAAGATACATTCGATTTTTCCCTATTAAACATAACCCTGCAATAAACTGCTCTGAATATATGAATATTCTTATATTTTTGAATTAATTCCTTTGTATAATTTCCAAAAATAAGGATTACTGTGAGGCTAGGTAAGGGTTTAAACATTATTTTAATCTTTTAAATACATGTACAATTCTTTCTAGAAAGAGTAAGTATCATTTTGCCAGCTATTCTGACAAGCACTAAGCACTCTCATATTACTGGCAAGATGATAAAATGATAGAAATATTTTGGAAAACAATTAGACAATATGTATCACAAGTGTGCATGTTCTTTTAAGTGTTATATGGGCTTGAAAATACACAGAAAAGCCAATCAACATACAAGTATGATTATACACAGAAAAATCAGCTTACCAACAGTAAAGGAAACAACGAGAAACTAGTCTATATGCTTCTGTACTGTTTTAAATTTTGACTGTGACCATGTATCCAAGCACTAATTTTACAACTGGATTTTTATTTTTGTTGGCAGACCATTTGTGAAAGTCGCTATTGAATTTGTTACAGTACTGCTTCAGTTTTATGTTTTAGCTTTTTAGCTACGAGAGGCATGTGGAACCTTAGCTCCCCAATCAGGGATCGAACCTGTACCCCCTGAAGTGGAAGGTGAAGTCTTAACCACTAGACCACCAGGGAAGTTCCACAACAGAATTAAAAAAATATATATATATATACAAATAGAAAAGATGTGGAATAAAAAGATGGGAACTCATCAATTAAGATGAGTAGTTCCATTAAAAATCATGCAATGTAATGAATGCACAATTTAATGCTTTAAAAAGTTAATTATAAGAAAGGCACCAATAATCTTATTACATTCTGGTACTGTTCTGAAGAAAAGTCAACTAATAAAGATATCAGAATTTATTCTGAAAAGGGAAAAAGCACAAACCTTTGTTTTCAGAGAGATTTACAGACTTCTGTAACTTCCAGTGTCTACTACTGCTTGATACTTGTACTATATGGAATTCCTTCACACCTGCTTCACTCTATCAAAAAGAAGTAAAGAGAGTCATTCAGGATTTAGAAGCACTCGTTTAGTATATTCTACTGAGAAGGATACTGCTGCCAAGTCACTATCAGTTAACATAAGGTGCAATTTTTATTCTGAAATAAATTAACACTATATATTTCAGTAATTGCCAGTAATAGCAATTATTTAAACTCCTCCACAAACATTCTGAAAACAGGTAAGTCATCACCTATCCAAGAAACAGATTTAATTATAATATACTTCTGGTGGCAAATTTTTAAATATTGAAAGGCATTCAGTTATTAGACTCTATCATACTGAGTTATTTATCAAAAATTATTTATCAATTTTTAATCAAAACTATGGTTTTGATTTTATTTTTTTTATGGTTTTCATTTTATTTTTTCTCATCTTTCTATCACATTCTTATTAAGGCAAAAAAGCAACAAAGAACAGAATCCCAAAATACAATCAACTATATTTATTTAAACTGCATGCAATTTTTTTATTCTCCTTAATAAGAGCTAATTTCAAATTATCCAGACATTCTTTCTATTACAAATACTGATTTGGGGGAAGATAACCAAACAAACTGACCTTAACAAATTTTTGGAGTTGAAAGAAAAAGGACATTACAGAAGTAATAACAATTCAAATAGGTATCTAAACTGAATCAATCTGAAGCTAAAATTCTATTTTAATAAGATCACATTCCCTTCCTTCAAGATTTTCATTTTTATATTTAGAGTACATAAACAGGAATGGTAAATAAAATGTTTGAAATGCTTTATATAAAGGAAATGGTACTGTTGGAAATGTGTAAGTGAGGGATTATCAAGTTACTACTGAATGTGAAATTCTAATAGAACTTTGTAAATTTAATTACATCAAAAGACATTCTCAATGGTGAGACTAGAAAGCATTTTATAAGATCTCTTTTGGGTTGAATTACTGGTATGCATGGCTATATATCATACAACTATGCAGCATATTAATACCACTAGATCCTTTTATTTGAAGCGCTAAAGGATAAAACCACAAAAGCAAATTGAGAAGTAGGATATTTTTATATTCTATTCAAAATGAACACTCCCTAAATTCCTAGCTTATACTGTCTTGTGAAGGAAAAAAGTTCATTATTAAAAACAAAGTTTATTTTTAAACCAACTTACAGTATTGGTATTTTCCACATCCACAAAGACTAGCATATTGCCTCCTCTGCCCTCCTCATCTTCAAGAGAATTGCTTCTGCAGACAGTGGCTCGCACATTCAAAGATCGGCTGGTACAAATGACTGCAGTATGTCTTAATATTCTGTGACTAAAGAAGTAAAAATTACAAATTTAATCTAAGAACCTCTCCCAGAGTTACGATACTCTAATTCCAAATAAAGCTTTTAAAACCCATTCACTCTCAGGACCATTTATACTCTTAAAAAAACAAAGACAAATACAATAATGTAAGAGTATCTAGTTAGCCTAACTTTGGTTCAATTCTTTACTCCCAGTTTGGAAGAAAACTATTAGTCCCCCCTTTTCCCTGCTCATCAAACTCATCTATAGCACAGACCTGAAAATAATCATATAGTTATGTCTGGATTATGCTGCTGCTGCTAAGTCACTTCAGTCATGTCCAACTCTGTGCGACCCCACAAACAACAGCCCACCAGGCTCCCCCGTCTCTGGGGTTCTCCAGGCAAGAACACTGGAGGGGATTGCCATTTCCTTCTCCAATGCATGAAAGTGAAAAGTGAAAGTGAAGTTGCTCAGTCGTGTCCGACTCTTAGCGACCTCATGGACTGCAGCCTACCAGGCTCCTCTGTCCATGGGATTTTCCAGGTGAGAGTACTGGAGTGGGTTGCCATTGCCTTCTCCGTATGTCTTGATTATGACTCTTCTGATAACAGTTCCAAAGTTACTGGATGCCTACCAAGTACTGATAAATTACACACTTTCACCTGGCATTCAAGGCTCTCCACAACAGAGCCTTACAATTCAATCTTTATTCCCGTTTTACACATTTTACACTGTAGCCAAACTAACTATATTCAGTTTGTATCTCCTAACTCGTCAATTTTCATCCACATATACAGCTACTTCCTGGAATACCCACTACTCTTTTGCCTATACCCTTTGACGTTCAAATTCTGAAATCTTTACTTTCTTTGGAAGCTCATTTCACCACTACTACATTCCACAAAGTCTTAATGAATTGATTTGGCCAGATGACTCATCTTCTTAAGGGAGAATTAACATTTACTGAGGACCTACAACATACTTTTCCTTACAAGTATTGTATCTTTTTGTTCTCATAGTAAGCCTTTTATGATATTTTTAATAGTCCAATAAATTTTTAAAAGTAGCACAATTATTCCAAGTTAATTCTGTAAAAATGACAATGGGATTAGCACGGAATACTCTGTTGTGCAAATATACAAGCTAGAGCTCCCTGTGTTTTAATTTCTTCAGAGATACCCATACCACCACTCAAATTACTTGCTCTGCAAACACATAAATTTGGGGAGGCAGAGGAGGGCTAGAGAAAAGGAAAAGTTAAAATAATTTTCTTTAAAAAGGATGACTGTAGGCAACCTGTCTTCATATACAAATGACACTCTTAATTCATGGTACCTGTGAATTTCCTTATTATGTGGTAACTCTGACCATAGTACTTAGCTATATCAAAAAACCATGAAGTTTACAGAAAGAAGCATGAGAAAGATTAATGTAGCTTAATTTTTTTCCACTTTTGGCTACTCAGATTAGGGATAACCTCAGATAAAAACTTCATGCACTTAGTAAACAATGACATATGTTAACAACTAATAAAATGTTTATTTGAATGGGTATATACTTTCCCAATGGCTCAGATAATAAAGAATCTGCCTGCAATGTAAGAGACCCAGGTTAGATCCCTGGGTCAGGAAGATCCCCTGGAGAAGGGAGTGGCTAATCTACTCCAGTATTCACGCCTGCAGAATTCCATGCACAAAGGAGCCTGGTGGGCTACATACAGTCCATGGGGTCGCAAAGAGTTGAACACCACTGAGCAACTAACACTTTCACTTTTTTCATATATATGTATCCTCAATACAGAGGTTAAATCTAAAAAATTTTATAATACTCACCGTATTTTAGGCTGCTTTTTAATGCTTTCATAGTAAAACAAAAAGTTAATTTCATGGACACCTTCTTCATCTGGCCCACGTAACCACATTGGTAGCTGAACTGAAGCTCCAGGTAGAAGAACAGTGTCAGGAAGGGGAACAGAAATCACCTCTGGCTGACTTCCTATGCCGATGCCAAAGTCCACAGAAGAAGCTGATGATACGAGTGCTGTACACACAGAGGTAGAATCTGTCACAACAGTCTTGTAAGCACTACAGTTCTCAGAAGCCGAGGGACTCAGCGGTGTTAGAACAGCTGTGTTACCACCAAAGGTAAAGAACTCTGGACGTTTAGAAACAACCTTCAATCCAGTAAGAGGACATTTGCTGACATTGACAAATTCTACATAGGCTTTTCGGATTTCTCCACAGAGGAGCCCTGTAGGAAAATGTATAAAGAACACCTGCATTGGAGGGAAAAAATATTATTATATTGTCTGTTAAAAATTCTGAACCTCTACTGAATAACACTTTAAGATGCTGCTATTTCTTTACTACAGGGTTACAAGCATTTTATTCATTCTCCTTGATATCTCCCTGTGTATGTGGTTATTAAGAACTCCATTTTTAAAAAGAGGGATAAGACAGAGACCAATGTTACTCAGTAGCAGATTTCAGAGTTACATATTAAAGGTAAAATGTCAACAACTTCAGGGCCACCGGCAAAATTTTCACAACTGTGTAGATTATGGTTAAGACTAGCTATAAGTAATTTAACATGATTACATGAACAGTTATCAGTTGAAGAGTCCCTAAGACTGTCAACTTAAAAAATAGCTCATCTATTTATCTATACATCATTAAAACGAAGCAATGCACAATAGGTCTGAAAAGAGGAGAACATACAGAAGCATGATTCCACATCCATAATTTTTAAACCTGGTATCTCTGAGTATCCTCAGGGTTTCCATAACCCAATGTGTGAGTGAAACCTGGTTTGACTAATGGAGACTCTTTATAGCCTTTCCCATTTAGTGCAATATTCATGTGGTTCATTCAAGCTATGTTAATGTGCTTGATAACCAGTGCTGCCACAAACCCAACAGGGGTCACAAAATGTAGAAATAAAAACACACATGCATATGTGTGATTTCTAAAATAAAAAAAAAAAAAAAAAGTCTTTGAACACATGCCTGGCCTCAGGATTTCAGATAGGGACTGTCGATCTATACTAAAGAGCTGGAAATATGAACTAACAAAATCATCCAGTAAGTCATTTGCATTGAAAAGATCCACAAGCATAAATGTCAGAAGAACTCTGACAGAATCAAAGAAAGGAGGATTAAGAGGGTAAGAGGATGAAGAGTAAAGGTACAGCTGGCTGTCCCAAAGGAGTTATCAAAGTCCAGCGGAAACATCTGTGTCTTTCAATCTAAGTTTGAATAAGACTTCATTCTGGTCAAATTCTTAAGGAATCAGATAAAGTCAGGGGAAATGAGAAGCTTCAAAAATGGACACAAGAAAATAAGGGATTAATGCAGAAATCCAAAACACAGGTTAAGAAGTTAGAAAAAATAAACTAAGCATAACATTATACTGAAAACACAGATAATGTACTAATTAGCCAGTATCAAATAAGCTAAAATTTGTGAAGGAATATCAATTTTGAATTGTTACATCAAAAACAACTGCATGAGTAACCAGTGAAATAAGAGTACTGTAAAGATGCACTAAAACACACAGATACCCAGATACCACGGGTAAGGCACTGGTAAAACGGGAAGGGTGACAGACTAGGACCAGTGATAAACCATATCTAGGATACTGTGTATATATATCTTCAGAATAAGGTTTTACTAAATATACTATGTTGACTCTAAGGAGAACAAGTATATCTAGCCTTTACTTCAAATGCATTTCTGCTAAAAGTCCTCATAAAAAGTTGATGTTTTAAACAGCTTCAAATTTTAATGGAAAATAAAACTGAGAACCAGGACTTTCACTTCCACTAATTACTCCTCAAGATGTGTGATAGGCATATAAAGTAAAAATGATATACATAAGGCTAGTCATTGTGATTTCATCTGTAACATCAAGTGATCTGACATGATAGGCAAGTGTGGTTGAATAAACGTCATATACACAACGTACTGCCTACAGAGAGAACCTGAAGGGCCTGCTCTTCTACTTTTCTATGTAAAACTTTTTTCTAATGTAATGTAAAAAAAATTAATAAGGGAAGAAAAAGTTTTGCAATGACACTGCTTTTTCTCCAACAGAACTTAAAAACAAAATATTTCTAATCAGTAGATATCACAGCTGTATGCTACACACGTGACAGTTAACACACGACACTTTAATTTTCATCTTTTCTCAGCTTCAGTAATTTTCATGCTCACTCTTGTTTTTATTAAGAGACTATTTCATCAGATGTTATAGACTGATTACTTCTTTCACTACTCCCTTAAAACACTTCAAACTCTATGAAATATTTCTGACATACAGTATTAGGAATGGGAATATTCTATGAATTTTTTACTAATATTAAGGTATACTATTACTCATCCAAATATAATGGAAGTTCTCTTAACTAAGTTAAAAAAATCTTAAATGATGAAAAGTGCCAGATGAAAGATAAAGTATAGCAAGTATTTATTAACCAGAAATGAGTACTGACATCAGTCTGTAAGTCTTCTACTTGCCCTACACATCTCTTTATTTATTATTATTATTATTGTTGTGTATCCTGCATTGACAGGTGGATTCTTCACCACGAGCCACCAGGGAATCCCCCATACAGCTCTTTAAATGCAACATAATTGTTGTTGCTGTTTGGTCACCAAGTCATGTCTGACTCTGCTGAGACCCCATGGACTGCAGCCTAACGGGCTGCTCTGTCCACGGGATTCTCCAGGCAAGAATACTGGACTGGCTTGCCATTTCGTTCTTCAGGGGATCTTCCCACCCCAGGGATCAAACCCATGTTCTCATACTTGGGAGGTGGACTCTACCACTGAGCCACTTGGGAAGTCTGCAACATAATTAAGCAAGTGTAAAATCTGGGCAGAAAATAAGCAGCTCAACAATATCTTTTACTCAACACCAACAGATACCACCATTTTCATGAGCATGTTACCTTTCCCATCACTATAAGTATAGGATTAGTACCCATAAAATCATCCAATGAGAAAAAGGAAGTAACACCCAATTAAAGGGCATCATATGGACTTACAGAAGAAAAAAATCACATGGACAAAAAAAAATGAAGACTAACCAACCTTATCAGTTACCAAAGAAATGCCATTTTTCACCGGTCTGATTTACAAAAGTTAAAAAAAATAATAATAATAAAATAAAAACATGATAGTATCCAGTATGGCACTGGCACAAGGCAATGGCACTCTCATTCTGAAGGAAAAGTGTCAATTCTGAGAGGCTTGCTAAAGGTAATTCTGTGGTACACTGCACAGTTGATCCAACAATTCCATTTCTAAAAGTCTATGGCCTAAACTAAGTGAAGTGAAGTCACTCAGTTGTGTCTGACTCTTTGTGACCCTATGGACTGTAGCCCAACAGGCTCCTCCATCCATGGGATTTTCCAGGCAAGAGTACTGGAGTGGGTTGCCATTTCCTTCTCCAGAGGATCTTCCCAACCCAGGGATCGAACCCGGGTCTCCTGCATTGCAGGCAGACGCTTTACCATCTGAGCCACAGGGAAGTCCTGCCTAAACTAGAGCATGGACAAAACATTACATAATGTTTACTGCAGAACTGTCAGTAATGATGAAAAGCCAGAACCATACTCATCAATATATAAATGACTAAAATACAGTATAACGTATCTGAATAAATGCATTCCTTATGTAGCTGTGAAAGAATTTTTACTGAATGAAAACAAAGACCAGGTTTTGTTGATAAAGGCAAAAAGCAAGTCACAGAATAAAACGTGCAGTATGATTACTAAAAATATATACAAATATACAAGGAAAGGTCTGAAAAGAGAAATATCAGTTTGGTATCACTGGCACTTTCTGATGGTGAATGACTAAGCTTCTAACTCCCCTTCCAGGGAAATCTGAGGATGCAGGAGAAGAACTTCCTTCCAGGGTTCACACTTATACTTCATGGCTGTGCCAGTGGCCTGCCTCTCAGGTAGATACCTGATTCAAGGTGGGCCACAGTTCTGTCCCAGACACTTGATATTTGTAATGAAGTGGCACAAAGACCAGAAGTTATAAGACTAATAGTGTCATATCAAAATAGGAGTCTGGGATGGACATGTACACACTGCTACATTTAAAATGGATAACCAACAAGGTCCTACTATACAGCACGTGGAACTCTGCTCAACATTACATAGTAGGCTGTGGGAGGGGAATTTGGAAGAGAATGGATACATGTATATGTATGGCTGAGTCCCTTTACTGACTACCTGAAACTATCACAACATTGTTAACTGGCTATAGTCCAATATAAAATAAAAAGTTATTTAGGAAGTAATGCTTTCTAAAGGTTTTACAAATTTCTCGGGGCTGCTGAGTCTTTATTCTTTCTTTATTCTTCCTTGAGCTTACTGTTCTATGATGCTTTATAGTTTCCATGAGGTTATTCCAAAATCCTTTGAACTAAATAATAGGTGTGGCGGCAGGGGGAGGGTCAATACTACCTAGCATCAATTTCTATCTTTTGCAGCTAAAAGACTGCATGAAGGCAGGACAATGTGGGACACAAAGAAAGTGAAGTGAATATTGCTTTTATTCATACACCAATCTATTGCTTAAATATTTTATAAAAATTAACTCCTATGTTATTCTTATATCTTACCCAGAAAGAGCCATTGATTTTAATAACAATCAAAGTGTTCCTTTAGAAGCTTTTTCACAACTTCTATTAATATTTTGAGGATTATATCTTATAACCTGGCTGTGACTTAATGCCAATTTGCATGATTATCTTGTCTTTGTGAATTACATCTATTTAACATTAGCTTACCAAGAATTTAAAACCGCACTTCAATGTATCAACAATCTCAAAGTCTAAAATTAATCTATCCAAAATATCATCCTCACCTTAGAGATAAATTATTAAGCCCATGAAATTTTAAAAACTGAAATACCTCCAATAGTGGCATTTCCTCAGTGATTATGGGATCTAGACGTCGATCAGGACCATATTTAATAGATGTTTTCTCTTCTTTTGTGTTGTTAAGTCGAGGACCTTGGATTTCTAAATCCTGTCTCCCTCGGACTGACATACTCAAGGAATGTTTTCCTGAAATAAAAAACAGTCAATGCCCTAAAATAATTTGATAAGTTAACTGACATCAAGTTAGTCTGAATATATGAGTACTGTATGTTTCAGATTATTTCTAGAAGAACTCTAGACAATTACCAATTAACATGGTTAAGCAAAGAACTAAGCATATTTTATGTTCATGCTTAACCACATCTATTACTGCATGCTGCTTAATTTCTCATTTTCTTAGGATTTACTTACTTTGCAGAAGGATTGCACATCATCAAATGGAAAGTTTCTGAAACCTATAATCAACCAAAAAGATCTATCTGACAGAATAGCTACTCATATTCAAATATATATACTAATCTGAATTATTTCTGGATTATAAATATACTTTCTCAACAGACTTAACTGCACCTTCTCAATAGACCACACAAAGCAAATTATAATATACATAGCTTTCTCAAAATTAAACTCATTTAATATGCATGTGAGCTTTTCCCCAAAAGCTTCCACACATTGCATGTAGGTGTGAAAACAGCGAAGGCATACAAGTGTATTTCCTGCAGGAATACTTAGAACCTATCGCTCAGTCACATCCAACTCTTTGTGACCCCATGGACTGTAGCCTACCAGGCTCCTCCGTCCATGAGATTTTCCAGGCAAGTGTACTGGAGTGGGTTGCCATTTCCCTCTTAGCAGGAATACTTAGAACCTTTAATATGCCAAAGATCACTGTGATTTGCCCAGACCAGACGTACAAGGTAGCATTACCATTACCTCATTTGACCCAGATCCCTATTAGCATTTTACACTAAAACCTCACTCAAATTCTACTATAAGGTACAATTTAATAGTTAATTCAGGGTCTTCTCCCACTATCATAAAAAATTTATAAACTATTAATGCATATATTTGGTAACTTGAATGAAGTAATTAGCTATAATTTATTGACAATCATAACTTCGTGGTACAAAATTAAAATCATAGGTTAGTGGGAAAGGAAAGAAGCTTCAAAAAGTTTTTAACACTCAGCTAATTTACTTAAAATATTTAAAAATCAGCAGTATTATTTGTAAAAGCATTTTCTCTGGTGTTTGTCAACCAAGAATTATACATGTACTAAAATGCAGAATACTATACATCTAGTGGCAATTTTTTGTTTTATAATTTTTGAATTCTTATGGATTCATTCCATTTCGGTATACGTTCCAAAAAAAAGTTTTACTAAATTACCCTAGATATGCAAGCAAGGAGAAATTTCAAACTAAATTTTAAAAGAACCAACAGATTTTCCAAGTGGTCCCCAAAGATTTTTCAATATTAATAATCAGCTTTTATAAATGCTAAATTCAAGTCTGCTGACTATTAATTTGTTAAAAATAGACAGCCATTAAAATGAAGAGACAGAAGTGAGGAATTTTATAGTAAACCCTCTCTCTAGACTTGTCAACTTAAACTCAAATAGCAACACACAATTATTACAAAATAATATGAGAATGGTTTGCTGAAATTAAAGGGAAAACAAAAGGCAAGCTGAGTTAAACATGTATCTGGTAGTTTTACTCTTCAAAAATCTGTAAAACTTACCAATTCTGGGGAACCAAGAATACCAGCGTAACTCTAATCCCTTCTCTTTTTACAAAACAGACGACAGAATTTTATGTCATTTCACATTCAGGGATGTGAAAACACTGGTCCTTGGTTCACTCTATGTTTTTATAAATATTAAAAAAAAAAGAGACTATCCTAGTCAACCTTCGTACTGGCAGCAGACATCTCAACCAATGGTTAGAATACATTAATTTAGAATTTACTAAATGTGGATCAGTAACAAAGAAGAAAAATACATAGGGTAGAACCACAGAATTATCAAAAATACATCAGAAGGGAATAAAGTTGATTTTTTTAAGCAATGGCAGAGTTAAAAATAATCCAAATTATTCATTCTTTCATCTGATTATGTCTTTATTTAAAGGTACTTAGCTCATTTCTCAATTTATTCTAAGGAGAGTTACTTATTAGCTTCTAATTGTTCAGCAATGCTATAACTTTACCTGTGTGACATCCAGGAAGAGCACCAATGCCATCTACTGCCACGGAGCCCTGAATGGTGCCAAGATTATACACAACTCCCAGAATATGCAGCTCCCCTATGTGATGGGGAAAGAGCTTTAGCCTTGCCTGTGGAGATATTTAAGTCACTCTTATTACCTGTTTTCACAATATCTTAAATAGTGCAACACCTAAATTCTGTAATATTACAGAAATAAAAGCTCAGACCTAAATTTACTTAATTCTCAATTGATTTCTCCTACTGGCAAGCATTTTCTTCAAAAGAAACTTTCTAAACTCAGTAATTATAGGCATCACAACTTTTAACAAAAACCAAGATAATCTGGCTAACCAAATATCATATGAAATTACAACACTCAACCCAAGAAGAAAGCAAAACCTTTTTTCACCAGGCTTCTTAGGAAATTAACAAACTCAAAACCACTGCAAACCTACTTTCCCAACCTATTTCCTTCTATGTAATTCCAGTCTCCTAAGATGATAAATCTTAATTTTTAAGAAAACTAGAAAACAAACTAAATAAACAGGCTTTAAAAATCTGTTGTCATCTTACTTTTAGAAAGGTGTGACAGAAAAGTAATAAAGTAATTACCACTTTAGATTCTTCACTATTAATTAAGAATTCTGAAATAACTTCAGTTCCGATCATTTCAGGTTCACCTTTTACCTGAAAAGTAAATTATGTAAAATATACATTCTAACGAATAAAGTATCAGATTATTAACACTGCTACATATCAACACTTAGCAACAATGACAATAGCTATAGTTAGCATTTATTAGGTTTTTACTATGTGCTAAGCAATACACAAAGTGAACAACATAACAAAACAGAAACAGTTATAGATACAGAGAAGAAAGAGATAGTTGTCAGAGGGGAGGGGCTGGGGGCAAGAAACAAATAGGTGAATGCGATTTAAGAGTACAAACTTCCACTTACAAAGTAAATGAGTCACAAGAAGTGTACAAAGTGGGGAATATAGTCAATAACTGTAACATCTTTGAATGGTGACAGAGGACAACTAGACTTATGGTGATCCTTTTGAAATGCACAGAAATAGCGAATCACTGGGTTGTGTATCAGGAACTACTGTAGTGTTTTAAGTCAACTGTACTTCAAAAACACAGAACAAATGAACAACCTCACAGAAAAAGAGACTAATGTGTGGTTATCAGAGGTAGGACGTGGGGAGAGGAGCAACTGGATAAAAGCAATCAAAAGGTATAAGAAACAATGTAAAGCATAATAAATATAATTAATACTGCTGCATGTGATATAAGAAAGTTATTGAGAGAAAATCCCAAGTGTTCTCATCACAAGGAAAAATTCTATATTCTTAATTTTCAACAATAAACATAATATTATACATTTTGTAATGAGGGAAAATAAGCATAAGAAAAGAGTAAGTTCAGCTTCCTGAACAGAAACTGCTGAAATGTTATTACAGCATTTGTTAGACTATTACTGAAACATGCTTATTACAAATACCTTTTAACAACTTACTAGTTCTTTAACTTCTTCATTATCCTTTCCACTGACATATTTAGGTTGAAACTTCCAGAGCAATGACAAATCGGTCAAAAAAAGTGGAACTTTCAAAGGGTTTCTAAAAGCCACTTCCACTGTTATTGGTTCTGGTAAAGAAAAGCCTTAATTAGTAATTTTAATAAACCGTACACATCACCGTATGCTTCAATTCTCTGAACATACCTTGCTTTCAAAGCTCTGCACTTCTGCCTGGACTGTCTTTTATCACTTTGTAAATGTGCATTTATCCAGGATACAGTTTTGAAATTACCTTCCTTAGAAGATTTCCCCCATAATTTTTCTGTACTCTTTGTCATTCTCCCTTCTACATGCCAATAGCACATTGAATATTCCTGTATTAAAGTCCCCATTGCTTGGTTTTATAAATACAGCTCCCTGAGTAATAAGTACTCAATTTACTTCTGTATCCTCAGCCTCCAGTCATATTTGGCATGCAAAAAATTACCGTGAATATGCTGTAAGCAAAACAAACAAGTAAAAAACCATGAATAAAAATTCAAGTGTATCACCTTCCACAACTGCAAGGGGAAACCTTGAGTTATCTGAATAACTGTTCAAACAATATTGCGTGGGATGGAAGTTGGATGGAAGGACTCCTCTGTTGACCACAGACACCACTTGTTCCTCAAGTTCTCGCCACTGCTGAGAGGATTCAGAGTCATATTCTTGATCAAGACTTACATGAGTAGCTGCTTGCTTTTCACCTTAAAAAAAAAAAGTGTCACTATTAAATACACATATTTATTAACACCTGTCTTCAAATGAAATATATTTTAAATAAAAATCTAAGGTATTCAAATAAATACATATACCATTCTTGCCTATTTTTAATTTTATCTGAGAGAAAAACACTCTCTTACTAATTCTAGCCTAATTGGAACTTAACTTGTAATACTGATGCTCTTTTCCTTCTGACTCTGACAGAATATATTTTCTTAGTGCCCACAATTTTATATGAAATACTTCAAACATACAGACAAAATATGGAAAATATTATAACAAATACTTGTGTATCAAAATTTAAGAAATGTCAACTCTGTTATAAGAAACCAAATTTTATTTAAAAAATACAATAAATGTTACAGATGAAGCTGATTTCCTCTATCTCACCTTCCCCAATTCTCTCCTTCCTCTCTTCCACTGGTACCAATTCTTCCCAGAGCTATTCCAAAGCTGAAGTACAGCATGCACATTCATAATTTTTGCTTTTACTTTATCAAATATGAGTGTGTATATAAACAACTCATAGAACTAGCTTATATGTTTGAAATTTATATAAATGGAATAACTTGATTCATCCTTCTGCAACTTTTTTCACTCAACTTTATGTTGTGGGTATTATCCACACTGAAATACACAGAACTCATTCACTCACATCCTACAGCATGAAAACCAATATATGAACGTACCAAAATCTATCAATTCATTCTGTTTCATTTTTTTTACTACTAAAAACAATGCTGCTACAAGTACCCTGATAAATATTTTAAATAAAATACTAAATTAGCTCTCAAAAAGAAACATACTAAGCTTCAATTAAAAAGACTTAGAATTACAAAGTTAAACATGCATAAAGACCTTTAATATAAACTTTTGGCCCAGTATCGTCATTCTAAAGCTCAATGCTAAGGAAATAATCCTGAATTTTAAAAAAGTCTCAGAACAAGAAAAAGCAATTATATTGGCAACTGTTCGCTGCATCTGTGTATACTTGAAATTTTCCATAATAAAATGTTAAGATTCATCCACAAAGATGTCCATTACAACTTAGATTTCATATAATCAAAGAAGATGGACACCATATAGCAAATATTAAAATACTTTATATCCATTGAATGCATTACAACCATTAAAAATGTTTATCAAGATTATATAATCTATATGAGAATTTCTTTATATTATGTGAGAAGTCATGATATGTACAGCTATTTTGTTGTTATTGTTTTTAGATTTTAAAGCTGCAAGGAAAAGCACCAAAGTAGTAGGTTCAAGTGGCAGGATGACAAGATGATATGGTATAGTTGTTTACTTTCAAATATTCTTTCAAATAATTACATATTATTTTTTAGTGGAAAAAGATGAAATAACTCCAAAGAAAAAGTCACTCGGTAACAAAGCCAAATTAAACTTTACTAACCATCTGCTGGTCGTCTGTCATGGCCAAAGAAAACCCGGGTTGCTGAACTGTTAATGTATGGCAAAGGAAGCTGCGGTAAAGGGCCATCTGGGGAGAGCTGACTCACATTCTGAGAGAGACACAAAAGACGAAAGGAATTTCTGAGAGAACTCTCATCCGTCCTCATTTTTAATACACAAGCTATTAAAGGCATGTTAAGAAAGAATATTAAGAATCACTCAGTTCAGTTCAGTCGCTCAGTTGTATCTGACTCTTTGCGACCCCATGAACTGCAGCACACCAGGCCTCCCTGTCCATCATCAACTGCCGGAGTATACTCAAACTCATGTCCATCGAGTCGGTGATGCCATCCAGCCATCTCATCCTCTGTCGTCCTCTTCTCCTCCTGCCCCCAATCCCTCCCAGCATCAGGGTCTTTTCCAATGAGTCAACTCTCCGCATGAGGTGGCCAAAGTATTGGAGTTTCAGCTTCAGCATCAGTCCTTCCAATGAACACCCAGGACTGATCTTTAGGATGGACTGGTTGGATCTCCTTGCAGTCCAAGGGACTCTCAAGAATCTTCTCCAACACTACAGTTCAAAAGCCTCAATTTTTCGGTGCTCAGCTTTCTTCACAGTCCAACTCTCACATCCATATATGACCACTGGAAAAACCATAGCCTTGACTAGATGAACCTTTGTTGGCAAAGTAATGTCTCTGCTTTTTAATATGCTGAGTTGGTCATAACTTTCCTTCCAAGGAGTAAGTGTCTTTTAATTTCATGGCTGCAATCACCATCCGCAGTGATTTTGGAGCCCAAAAAAACAAAGTCTGACACTGCTTCCACTGCTTCCCCATCTATTTCCCATGAAGTGATGGGAACAGATTCCATGATCTTAGTTTTCTGAATGTTGAGCTTTAAGCCAACTTTTTCACTCTCCTCCCTCACTTTTATCAAGAGGCTTTTTAGTTCCTCTTCACTTTCTGCCATAAGGGTGCATATGTCATCTGCATATCTGAGGTTATTGATATTTCTCCTGGCAATCTTGATTCTAGCTTGTGCTTCTTCCAGCCCAGCATTTCTCATGATGTACTCTGCATAGAAGTTAAATAAGCAGGGTGACAATATACAGCCTTGACATACTCCTTTTCCTATTTGGAACCAATCTGTTGTTTCATGTCCAGTTCTAACTGTTGCTTCCTGACCTGCATATAGGTTTCTTAAGAGGCAGGTCAGGTGGTCTGGTATTCCCATCTCTTGAAGAATTTTCCACAGTTTATTGTGATCCACACAGTCAAAGGCTTTGGCATAGTCAATAAAGCAGAAATAGATATTTTTCTGAAACTCTCTTGCTTTTTCAATGATCCAGCGGACGTTGGCAGTTTGATCTCTGGTTCCTCTGCCTTTTTTAAAAGCAGCTTGAATATCTAGAAATTCACAGTTCACATATTGCTGAAGCCTGGCTTGGAGAATTTTGAGCATTACTAGTGTGTAAGATGAGTGCAATTGTGCGGTAGTTTGAGCATTCTTTAGCATTGCCTTTCTTTTGGACTGGAATGAAAACTGACCTTTTCCAGTCCTGTGGTCACTGCTGAGTTTTCCAAATTTGCTGGCATGTTGAGTGCAGCACTTTCACAGCATCATCTTTCAGGATTTGAAATAACTGAACTGGAATTGCATCACCTCCTCTAGCTTTGTTCGTAGTGATACTTTTACTTAATATGAGTCATAAAATTTTACGAGGAAGAACTTTAGATATATTTATTTTGGTCCAAGAGAATCTCTTTAAGGTTACTCAGCAAGTTAGTTCTCTTTGGATGCTAAAGGTCCAAATATAATTTTTATATGTATTTTACTTCCTAGACTCATTTTAGCATTCTATCTGCCAAAATTCTTACCCATATGATTTCAAATTAATAAAGTAAAAAAGGGTAATTATATTCTGCAGGACAGGTAAACTATTTACTATTCATGGACCCTGAGGAAAAAATTACAACTTTCCATTTTGTCCACAAAATAATTATTTAAATTTGCTATCCTCCTGTCTCAGTGAAATGTTTTCTTCCTATTAATTTTTCTGCATTACATCCAAGTAATGTCTACCTCTCACAGATCTATATCTACTCATCTTTCATAGGAAACAGAGAGGAATGTACTTTTTCAAAGAATGGTACAATAACCCAAATGCTGTAAAACCACTTATAATTCAAAAATACGTAAGAAAACAGCCCCAAAAGCTCATGGTATTTTTTAAGATTCCAAATACAGCCACAAATCAAATGTTTACTGCAATATTAAAATTCTCTTTTATGAGAACTGTAGAAGGGCAATGTAACTCAGATTTATGACCAAAAAGCCTAGTCTGCTGCATTTTATTATGAAAGATAATTATATGCAGTCTAATAAAATAAGACTCTTACTAGATAGTACTGAAAATGAGTTTTGCTGAAAATAATGACAAATATAATTTTAATATCCACTGCTGAAAATAAGTATTCACCTTGTAAACATAAAGATATTCTCTGAGGAAGGCCCCTTGTTGAGCAGCAGATTGTTTACTTTCATTGATTAAAATATGCCTGAAAGCAGACACAGCATTGTCCAGTTGCCTGAGAGTGTAGGACTGTCGCCCAATGGTGAAGTTAATATGATCCTCTGCAAGAGACCAGCCTTTTCCTTTGTAAACTTGCATGGCTTGACAATAGCAGCGTAAAGCATGCTTTTTCTGTAAGAAAATATATAAAGCAAAGTATTACAATTCAAATTTCTCTGGGACTGGACAAACACACACACACACACACACACACACACACAATCAAATAACTAGTAACGAGTTCTTCTTCCAACAGAGACTGGGATGATGAAGAAAATGAAACTAAACTCTGCAATGATCGCTAAAAACCAAGAGGTCTTGAAGCAGACAAGCAGCTGCTCTGTCCAAGGGTAAGAAGTCTGAGAAGTCACGGATGATACTGACTTTGTGAAAAACCATCTGGGATTTTCCAGAGCAGCAGCACGTGGAGTCATAGATCAGTGAGAGACTTGCTGTTAGTTTGCAGCTGAGAGCTATCTTGTGAAGTTTAAATTTGGTTAGTCAGCTCTCTATACCACTGCCCTGGACTAAACAGTAAAGTGTCTTCTAATTCTACACATATAAGTATGAAGGTATCAGTTCAGTTCAGTTCAGTCACTCAGTTATGTCCGACTCTTTGCAACCCCATGAATCGCAGCACGCCAGGCCTTCCTGTCCAACACCAACTCTCCGAGTTTACTCAAATTCATGCCCATTGACTCGGTGATGCCATCCACCCATCTCATCCTCTGTTGTCCCCTTCTCCTCCTGCCTCTAATCCCTCCCAGCACCAGGGTCTTTTCCAATGAGTCAACTCTTCACATGAGGTGGCCAAAGTATTGGAGTTTCAGCGCTAGCATCAGTCCTTCCAATGAACACGGAAGACTCATCTCCTTTAGGATGGACTGGTTGGATATCCTTGCAGTCCAAGGGACTCTCAGGAGCCTTCTCCAACACTACAGTTCAAAAGCATCAATTTTTCAGTGCTCAGCTTTCTTCACAGTCCAATTCTCACATCCATACATGACCACTGGAAAAACCATAGGCTTGACCAGACAGACCTTTGTTGGCAAAGTAATGTCTTTGCTTTTTAATATGCTATCTAGGTTGGTCATAACTTTCCTTCCAAGGAGTAAGCGTCTTTTAATTTCATGGCTGCAATCACCATCTGCAGTGATTATGTGTGTACATGTATTTGTTGGTCTTTGATAGTGACAGTGTTTGGCATTCTTTTCTTCTGCCTAAGGCTGCATCCTGCCACACCCATGAGTAGGTGTTAGGCTTTAATTATTATTAATGCCACCCTCTGAACTCAGACAACCTCCATTCTAAAAATGGGATTTGGTATTCCTGGCAGCTCAAGACCCTGTCTGCAATGCAGGGAACCTGGGTTCAATCCCTGGATCAGGAAGATCCCCTGGAGAAGGAAATGGCTACACACTCCAGTATTCTTGCCTGAAGAATCTCACAGACAGAGGAGCCTGGAGGGCTACAGTCCATGGGGTCACAAAGAGTCGGACCTGACTGAACAACGAACTTTTTTTCACTTTTTCACCAAGAAAAAGGTTTCTCTCCACTACACCTTTTGCTTCAGAGAAAATTCTTATACCCACCCTCTACCTGGGTAGATTAACAAAATCTGTATCATTTTCATCCAGAATTGGTCAATTTTTTAAGGAAATGTTTTCTTGATCAAGAGGTAATTAAGGCAAATCAAAATCAAAATCATCACAGCATGCAGTGAGAACACAGTCTCTTCTTTGTGATACTCCTACAAATATACCTGATTTGAATCTCAGGATGAGGAAACATTCAACAAGCCTAAATGGAGGCACATCTCTACAAAATAACTGGCCTATCGTCATCAGAAGTGTCAACATCATAAAAGTCAAAGTACCTCTGACAGGATCCTTCACTATACAACTATCAAAACTTGAATAGGGTCTGAGGATTAGACAGTAATACTGTATCAAGTGCTAAGTTCTCGACTGGCATTGTTGTTTTACTGTTGTACAGGAGAAAAGAATTTTGTTTCTAAGAAAGACGAAATATATCCTAAAGTATTGGGAGGGCACTGGGGCACCAGGTAGACAACTTAACTCCCCAATGGCTCAGGGAAACAAAAGTCTCTGAACTGTACTTGAAACTGTTCTATAGGTTTGAGATCATTTCAAAATAATTTTTAAGTGATGTTTCTTAAAAACAAAACAAACAAAAAAAAATCCCAATCTCCATATTGCATTTAGTAAAGGAACAAATAAATACTGAATCTCAAAAACTGAGAGATACAGAGAAACAATAAAATGTGTCTAAAAGTGTCAAGTTCAAGTGCATTTTTTAGGATGTCTTGGAAAAGCATCTAAAGAGATTTAAGAGGTAACAAGGATTTAAAGTTTGCCTTTCAAAGTAATAGAAAGATCATCCAGGGTATACTGGGCATAATCAGAAACACCTCTTCACTTTAATTTTTTTAATACTGATTATAATGTTGGTTCTCTTTTAAAATACCTTTTACTTGTTAATATTCTTAATAGAAAAAAATTGAACTATAAACAATTTCTGGGGATAAGCAATTCAGCATGAACTTGCAATCACAGAGGACTGAAAAATGACATCACTATATACATATAATCTCCTCTATGCTCCACACTCATCTCTGTCAACAGCCACATCTGTTTTTAATGCAAATGTCATGAAAAGTTTTGGAGCTTCTCAGAAACAACTTGGCCTGAGTCAGAATTATGTGCACGATGAGCACATAAGGAAGACACTGTTCTTGACCAACTTCAATGGGACATATATTTGCTTTTCTAACAGGTCTGCATATTTCAGATTTCTACTATTTGAGAAAGCAATCCCCTGGGTTCAAGGTATACAGGTCACAAAACAGCAAACCAGCTACCTTGGAATCATTAACTCCAAAAGATAACTACAGTTAAAGATGATTATAGGCCAGAGAGCAAATGTATCTCAACCTACCAAAATGTAGCATTTTTAACATGCCATGCACTTCCTAAAGGCAATATGCCCTGTACCTTTAGAAGGTAAATACAGGATCCAATGACATCATAACCACAAGTGAAATCATTCACAAAAGTGGACAAAGATGCAGGAAAATGACAGAACCATTCCTAGTGGGGCATATAATTTTTCTTCCAGCTTAACATATTTTGTAGAATTCTTTAATAGAACACTTTAAGTAAAGATAAACAATGGGATAGTATGTTTCATTCATTTGTACAAACTATGGAAAATGGGCTGTGAAAAATCAGAGCTTTTTTATTTTTTTCCTCACTTCAGAACCTGAGAAATTCTAATAAGGTACATAAAATTATTATAAAGACTTAATTTCATAAATATTTTTACAATTTTGTATTTACTATAAAGCAAGTTCACATATTTTCTAACTTCCCATTTTCCAAAAGTAGAGGAACTCAATCTTGAAAAGTTGATTTTTATAAATCATGACATTCTTCCATGAAATTGAGAGTAATTTTGAACACCTTTCCTTCTTTGCACCTTTGAATTCACACTGGTGTGTTTTGGTTATCACAGACTTTGAAAAAGGAATGTTCATAAAAATTCATATTAATTAAATTCAAAAAAATCCTCATACTCTCTGACTAGATTAAAAAATTCCTTAAGAGACAAGACCATGTTAGTTTTACAAGTATAAGCTCAGCTCCTGCAGAGTGCTTGGAATATACAGATGATTACTAAGCCCACATTTTTATGTATACTTATAGCAAACCACAATGGACAGAGAAGCCTGGCAGGGGCACAGTCATGCAGTCCATGGGGTTGCAGAGAGTCAGACACAATTGAGCACACACAGACTCAAATGACCATATCTCCGGTGCTATTACCATTCTCCGCCTCAAGAAAGCTCCCTCCAGCTAATGTTTAAAAGGACTACTGGGGGCCAGAGAATCGCTCCAAATTAATAAAGGTCTCTTCCAACCTAGCTGCTCCCAGCGAGAAGAAATAGGTGACTTCTACCTATTAAATATTTAGCAAATACCATTAAGAGATACTCTGAGAAACAACAGAAGACCAGAGTTGAAGTAGGGAAGGTACAATCACCTTTAAGAAGGACTAAAGTTACTTAAGTGCAGTATATCTGGCCTTCACAAATATCATTTAGCCTCACAGAAATTTGGGCAAAATCAAAAATTTTATAAATTAAAAAAAAAGGCTCAAAGACATAACTTTAAAAAACTTAGACTTGTTTAAATCCAAATCTCATGTCCTTACCAATGTAACACATTACCTCAGTACAAAATTTAGTTTCATCTTAATAATTTTAAATAAAAAAATTAGCAAATAACATATTTATAAAATAAACAAGCTACAACAAATAAAAATTAAAATAAATAACAAATTATCTTCTGTTTAAAGCCAGCACACTCACCTGCCCTGCTTTACTGAACCGGTGGCCTGCCAATATCATATGAAATGCATATTTTCTAACCATGGGACTCTTCATGTTTATAAAGCAATGTGCCGCCTGTTCCAAAAGAAGTGCACTTCGAAGATCAGAATCCTATTGAATATTTAAAGAAAAAGAGGGTTAACTTCACAAAATTACAGAGTAATCAGTGAAAAAACATTTTCTTTCTTAAAATAATATACAGCGTATCCAATATTTAACTTGGTAGTATCTAAGGGCAGAGATCAATAGACAATCCAGTCTTGATGATTCTTTCTTCCAATAAGCACAAATTTTAAAAAAGTTCAAAGAAGTCTCTACCATGAAATACTTTCTTTCACTTTACATAAAGTCAAAAGTCTGGCTGTGAAATGCACCACGTAATAAATCTGTGAAGAAATGTGACCCCTTTTCAAATGGCAAAGAAAGATCATCAACCGAGAGTTTAACGCAGGTATACTGACTCAAACCAGAAAACGGAGTACAGAATAAGATTCAAATCTAATGTCTTCTGGAAACTGATCTGTGACATGCAGTAGCCTATTTCTATTCATCCAATAAAAGAAGAAAGCTAAAACAGAATGTATGTAGATCATTAAATAATCAAAGGTTACTTTATCCTCTATAAAGGTTTACTATACTTAAAAGGAATTCTCAGTTTTGCTCTAGTTTAAAACAGCCAAGATAACTGCTTTTCATTAAAACATCCAGAAGGTTTCCCCTTCAAAGATTATCACCTACTATTAGTGTATTAGTAAATGATACGACTCAAATTAGTTTCCACTGCAACTGACTTACAACAGAGTCTACAAAAACCACATTGTACATTTATAGCCTCACCATAAGGACAATCTTTCAACTGACAGAGCCATCATCACTTGACAAATAACTGAGAAAGCACGGAAGGTTGCTGATCAAGCATCAACAACATTTTCACCAAACTTTCTCTAGCTTTTCAGCTATTCTCAAGCTGAACTTACCATGCCCTTCCATGTGTTCTGCTGCCATTATTTTCCCCAGGGAAAGTTGAAAACAGAAAACATTGACTTTAAATGCAATAATTCCAACAAATTATAGTCACATCAAAAAGTGTTCATAGATTATTGATTACTGTAACTATCTCCGTAGCAATCATAAAATTATATTAGAGTGGAAACATCTGAGGAAAAGCATTCAGTAGATGGTAGAGATAAGGAAGTATCTTTCTTCCCCACTTCATGCCTCATCTGACTGACTCAGGGATAACTACCATTACCAACATGGTGCTGGCCTGTTTCATTTCTCTCATCCTCTCTAAATACATATGTATTTATATATTAAATGCCACAGTTTTAATATTCATACTCTCTTATACAGAAATGGTATTACTCAAGAGTATTATCTCGCTTTTTACATTAGTACCATCAACATCTTTCCAAAACATCTACATCTCTCATTTCTTTTAAAGCCACTTTGTATTCCATTATATAAATGTATAATTTATTAATATAGTCTTCATTTGACTGATTTAATATTGCCACAAACTTTTACTACTACAAAAAACTCTCCAATAAACATCTTTAAAAAATATTTTTTAATAACTATACAAATATTTTTATTAGACAAGTGTTTGGAAATAGAAGTGCTTAGTTAATGAAAGCTATGCATATACTTCAAATTCTAATCAATATATATGTATATCGGTAAAAAAAAGGTCATACCAGTAAAAACTCCCAGAGAGCAAGAGTTTATTTTCTACTCTACCCAGCCAAAAATAAGTTTTTAAGATTTTTCACCTTTTTCATAAAAGAAAAATAATACTTAATTCCTCAACTTAGACTTCTTTAATAGTAAGGCTGTTCATTTACCATATGTTTAGGGATCTTTGTACTTTTTCTGCAAACTGCCTGTTATGCCCATTTGTGAATGGGTTTTTGTGATTATCTAGTTTGTAAGAGCCCTTTGTACACTTAATCAATATTAAGCCTTTGTCATACATTTGCAAACAGTATTTCCCAGTTTTGCTATAAAAGAGTCTATTCTTTAGTAGTCAAACACACTATCTTCACTTTCATGGCTTCAAAATATTGCATCAAACTAAGAAAGAATGTTATCATTCCTAAATTTAAAAATATGCTCTTCCGTATTTTCTTCAGTGTGTGTGCATATGTATATTCAGTCACTCAGTCATGTCCGACTCTTTGTGACCCTATGGACTGCAGCCTGCCAGGCTCCTCTGTTCATGGAATTTTCCAGGCAAAGAATGGTTGTCAATTTCCTACTCCAGGGGGATCTTCCTGGCCCAGGGACCAAACCCACGTCTCTTGTGTTTCTTACAGTGGCAGGCAGATTCTTTACCACTGTGCCACCTGGGATGCTCCATATTTTCTTTGAGGTTATTTCATTTTTTCATATTATAACTTAATCAAGCTATAATTATATTATGCAATGAATTAGATAGGAATCGGTTAATCAGGTGTCACAATACCATTCAGTGACTAATCTAACATTCCCCACTAATATGACACAATGACAGCCAATCATATGTAGCATTTAAATTCTCATTCTATTCTATTACTTTATCATTAATATCTAGAACAAGTAGATTCCCTCTAAAACTACTTTGGAATTTAGGTTTCTCAATGGAGTCAGTTTAAGTCCAGTAAGTTTCTTAAGTGTATCCCCAGCAATGCACACACATCCACACACGCACACATGCATGCACACACAGAGCATAAAACATCTTAATTCTCTACAAAGCTTCATTATCCTGCAAAACTTGGTGGGCAGCAATCCTGGACATTCTGATTAAATTAAGGAATATACCCTAGATAATTTTGGTGGTGTGTACATGATTCTAATGTACATCAATTGAGAACCAGGATAGTAAACCCTCAACAGTCTCCACTTTAACTGGACTGACCAACCCAAGAAAGACCTGGAAGTCCACAGCATATATTAACTTAGCTGAAGCAAAATATGCCTCCTGCGTTCAGTAAAGCTGCTTTCTGAGAGTCGATTTGCAGAGCTAAACACTGCACTTACATCTCACTGCGGCTTTGTTCTTTGTTTAGTTCCTGTCTTACAGAGACACCTAAAGTAGGAAAACATTGCTTTGAAACCAAAAAATGGCTCCGAAAAGAATGGTAACTGTCATCAGTGTTGACGGAAGAAAAATGGCAGAATGTCACAGAGGGATAGTTTTATCCAGGAAGGAGAGGCTTTGAATGTTTGAAGTATACAATTTTACTCCAGTGGCAGTTCACAACCATGCTGTGACAAGGCCATCATGCATGCTCTGTGAGGAACCGAGAAAAGGAAAAACCCATGGTGCCACTTCAGCAAGAACTCCAGTCTGTGAACTCTGCCCGCAACCAGATATAAAATCATCTGGGGTAGAGGCGTCAGTAAAAACTTAGATAAAAACACAGCTGATGAAGACAACAGCTGTACAAACTTCACTGAATCAGATCTCAAGAGTGGCATGGCACTAAGATTTTTTTCCCTTGCATAATTGTGAAATTAATAGGAAAGGTGCTAACAGCTGACCAACTTACCACAGGAACAGAACAGTTCCTCCCAAGCTGAAGAAACTTATAGCAAATTGCTGCTATCACAATACCTCTGATGAGCTGATCTATTTGTATTTAAATGGAGTAGCACACAAAAAGCATTACATGACCAGAATAAACGTTCAACACAGAAATACAGACACAAGTCGGGGGAAAGCATCATGCTTTAAAGCACCAAATTTAGACATACTACCTATGTGCTGATAAATGTGACATGTTTTATCATTAAGCTGTATTTGCTCTGCCATGCTGAAAATCCCAGGGCACGACACAAGAGTAAGATCCACTTGCCCATAAACTTACAGTGCAAACAACAAACTCAAAGCTCAACTCTTTCATCAAGGCATCACAGCTGTCAAGTGCTATAATGGTATTAACAAAAAACTAGGAAAAACAATTCCTGAGTGTCAAGACTATGTGACTCAGTTCTCTACCCTCAGGATAAACGGACTTGTCATTTTATACAGCTTTTCTAGTAAACAAAAGCACAATAAATATAAATTATTAGCTAAAATTTAATAATCTCAGACACATTATGCCTAGCAGTCTCTACTTTCAAGTTACTTCAAAGAATTACCTGGAAAGCACAGTAGAAAAGGCCACTAAAAATCACAACTTCGAGGGAAATACATTCACCCCCATCTTTCACCCCAAAGCAGTAAAAGACAATGATAAATTTTCTAGAATTTCATAACAAAATAAATCATCCAGGTTTGAAAAAGGGTTAAAAAAAAAGAGTTGGAAAGAAAAAACAGTGAAAGAAAATAATGTTACAATGAGACACAAGAATCTGCTCTAATAAAAGAAATTTTATTCCAAGCTTCTAAACCATAAACTCCTTTTACAGTCACTGATAATTCATTCCTAGGCTGAAAAATATAGCCAACATATTCAAACCTAAGTTAAGATTATTTATTAAAAGAGAGAATAACAACACACTCAAGAGCCTATACTCAACTCTACCAAACAGTTTAACGTCTGACAACTGTTCGTATTGGTCAGTGTTCACACAGTGTCAATAATAAAATATTTTTAGTATCATCCCTTAGTCTACTTAGTTGTATCCTAAAGAAATCTTTTTAGAATAGTTAATGGTTCAGCTCAACAAACATCTGTAAACCATATACCATGTGTCAAGCCCAGTGTTAGCCACTAGGGAAAAACAAAGTTGAAAGCAACAGTTTCCTATCCTCAAGAAGCTAACAGCTTAAACATAAATTTTCAATATGATATGTCAGGTCTCACAGCATATAAGAAGGCAGGACAGACACACTGAGGACAACCTGGGTACCATCTGAAGGATCTAATTGCTATTGGAACCACCGAACTGAGGTGAAGAAAAGATGAAATGGGATGAAGTCCAGGAGAAGGACATTAAGGACACGAACCAGGATAGTAACAGGAGGGATTTTAAGAAGAGAAAGGTAAGTGAAATATTTGAAGTTATAAAAAGAACACATATTTAAGAAGTTAAAAAAATCCTCTGTGTCACTAACAGTATAGAAGACTATAGGAGCATCTCAAATAGTTTCTGCCTTGAGCTATTAGGAGCTGGTTGGCTACAATTTAAGATCATGATCTACAAAGTATTAAGTTTAGTTATTGATATGTGGACTCAAAGGTGCATTGGAAACACTTGAGTAGGTGAGTCTAAAAGGCAGTTGGTCATTCAAATCTAAAGCTCCAGGGCTGGAGAGATTTGAGAGTGAAAATCATAACTGTAAATAGATTACACAAAAGTAAAAAGGTACAACAGTCCAAGGATTAAAACCCTAGGGTAAGTTAATATTTAATGGGCAAACAAATGTGTCTGTTTTTTCTGTTCTTGAGCACTCATCTAAAATAACATGTCTTTAATCATGTTACTGCCATTCTTTACAAGCCTATAGTCAATGCAACTTAATGTCTGTTGGAAACCTTAAATAGCAGCTATGAGCAGGTTTTTCCTCCTTCTGAAATATTCATAATATAGAATTTTTTAAATGCTTAGGATGATTTAACAAGTTCTTATGAATGAAAACAAAATTAAAAATTCCTGAATATTTTTAAGAATCGATTTTACATCAGGAATGATACATATGCGTGCTGCTTTAAATACTGTTATCCATAAGTCAAAACCTAATTTACAGAAGACATACAATGCATGGCTGTGGTTAATAATCATGCAGACATAAAATGTGTAAATAAAATAAATCCTCTTTACAAAACATTGCATTTAAAATTAATTCTATACTAAAGTAGCCAGGTTATAAATTCCAAAAAAGAGATGCCCCTTTAATTTTGTTCTGCATAGCCTTCTCAAGAAAAAAGAAAATATTTTTTAAAAAATATGAAACAATACTAATTAAAACAAGTACTACACAGTTTTAATACCTCACTGGTCAACCGTATTAGGAGAGCTGCAGCCTCTGAATATTTGCCTTGGCTTTTTAAGATTTCAGCACTAAGCAATACACATCTTTCAGCCAATACCATATTCCTAAAGAAAAAAAGTCAAGAAAAATATAATTAGCACTAGAATAATATTTTAGTACATCACAGTAACCATGAATTCAACAAAAATTTCCAATTCTAAAAGAAATTCATATCCCTGTTTTCCACTTACCAAAAACGCTTAAATAAAACAACTTCAAAGAATCTCTTAACTCATCAAAACTTTTTATCACTGTATAATTTTGCAGTTAGAATACAATATAAGGAGACTTCCCTGGTGGTCCAGTGGCTAAGATACTGCACTCCCAATGCAGGGGGCCCAGGTTTGATCCTTGGTCAGAGAACTAGACCTCACATGTCTCAACTAAAGATGTCATGTGCCACAACCAAAACCTGGCAGAGTCAAATAAATAAATGTTTAAAGAAAAAAAAAAAAGAACACAATACAAAGTCACATTTCCTATATGAAAAATGCTGGAACATAACTGGAACCAGCAGTTAGTAAACAAAACCTGCTCTCAGACATAAAGGAAGGTAAACATTTCACCCAGATTTCTTTTCTTTCCTTACTGTAAACTCTGGTTATGTGTATTTCATTTTACTGACTACTTTTGGGAATAATGAGACATTTTCTCTCTGGTAGTACTATTGAGATGTTTCACCTGGAGATATCAAGGAGCTAGTGCTGTCTAACTGTTCCTGACCAAAATCTTCTTTGTGAAAATATGAAATCAGTTGATTTTTCTCATGGACTTCTACCATCAAAAATCTAGAATTGGATTATTTATTCTTGAATAAAAGTAAATGAAAACTGAGAAGTTTCAAGATGGAATCCTTTTGTTCACAAATACAGTTGACTCTAGAACAACTCAGGGAGTGGGGTTGCTGACCACCCAGTGTAGTCAAAATTACGTGGCTGGCCCTCAGTACCCACAGTTACATATCCGTGGATTCAACCAACCTAGGATTGTATAGTACTGTAGTCCATATTTTGTGAAAAAATTCACATTTAAGTTGGACCCGCAGAATTCAAACCCATTTTGTTCAAGGGTCAACTGAAGCAGCAAAGTTCTCATTTTACTTTCTAATCCTTATATGAAAATACCTTGGCCTTAAAATTACAACCAAGGATCACTAACTTGAAGGCCATTCTGAACAGTTATACTTTTAAAATACAATTCATTGCTTCCAAAATTACTGTAGTCACCTGCCATAAACTTTCTACAAACCATGATTTTTCTTAGAGGGTTGGTATTTATGACTATCTGAGAGTGTTTTGGGCTTCCCAGGTGGCTCAGTGGTAAAGAATCCACCTGCCAATACAGAAGACATAGGAGACACGGGTTCGATCCCTGAGCTGGGAAGATCCCCTAAAGAAGGAAATAGCAACCCAATCAAGTATTCTTTCCTGGGAAATCCCATGGACAGAGGTGCCTGGTGGGCTACAGTCCATGGGGTCACAAAGAGTCAGACATGACTTAGCAACTAAACAACAACAATTTACATATACTACAACATGCTCAAATAAGCTCAGTTCTTAAATAATCTTTAATAAACTTTATAAATCTTAACACAATTGTTTTATTTTTGTCTTCACATGTTCCCCCATATGACCAGTTATGAAGTGACAAGGCTACCACAAGTCTAGGACTTTACTGATTCTTTAAGCAATATTTTAAACTCATTGTGTCAAGCAGTGGAAGTGCTACAGATTCAAGCCCTTTCTAAAACACAATCCCTATCTAAAAGCAGAAATGGACATAAAACAGATAATGAATAGAGTACAACTGATCTTTGTCATGTTATGAGAGATAAAGGAGGGAAGAGAAAGCTTAAGAAATTTATCCGGATAAATAGGACTGCATCAGTTAAAAAGTGGGGCGTGGCATTCTAAGGGCATGGCTAAAGTATACTCTATTTCCTGTATTTTAAGAAAATTTATTTATATTTTAATATTTCTCAGATTGGGGAGATTCTTAAAATTGCTATGTATAACTAATGTAGTGTATGCCCAAATATCTATTACGTTTATGATAAACCTTACCAAACATGGTAACTTAGAACGAAGATTATACAGTAAATGCATGACAGTTAAGAGTGTATTTAGAAAACGCATACAGTCTGTTGTGAACAGGAGGAAAAAACCAGACTGCCATATAGCTATCAGGGTCAATGGATATTTTCACTTTTGTCTTGCATATGAATCTCTCTCCAAAAGCTCTGGGCTTCATGAAGGCAAGGAAAATCTTCTCAGAGAGAGGACTTTATGGGACTTTATGAGAACTTTAGCCCTTCGCGGAGAAAGGACTTTAAAGGACTTCTGGCTTCCTTACTGCCTCCCTCTCATAGTTCTTCTATCTTTTGAAACTTTTTTTCAGACTTCTTCGAAGGTTCCTCTTTGACGGAAGGCTGTTTCTTCTGCCAGAAACTTCCAATATAGTCTCAAACAATAATAAAAAGGGCAGGATTTGATACTGGCTCAACCATTTATTAACTGCACGCCCTTCAGTTCAGTTCAGTCACTCAGTCATCTCTGACTCTTTGTGACCCATGGACTGCAGCATGCCAGGCCTCCCTGTCCATCACCAACTCCCAGAGCTTATCCAAACTTATGTCCACTGAGTCAGTAATGCCATCCAACCATCTCATCCTCTGTCGTCCCCTTCTCCTCCCACCTTCAATCTTTCCCAGCATCGGGGTCTTTTCCAATGAGTCAGTTCTTCGCACTGTGTGGCCCAAGTATTGGAGTTTCAGCGTCAGCATCAGTCCTTCCAATGAATATTCAGGACTGATCTCCTTTAGGATGGACTGGTTGGGTCTCCTTGCAGTTCAAGGGACTCTCAAGAGTCTTCTCCAACACCACAGTTCAAAAGCATCAATTCTTCGGCGCTCAGCTTTCTTCACAGTCCAACTCTCACATCCATATATGACCACTGGAAAAACCATAGCCTTGACTCGACGGACCTTTGTTGGCAAAGTAATGTCTCTGCTTTTTAATATGTTATCTAAGTTGGTCATAACTTTCCTTCCAAGGAGTAGGCGTCTTTTAACTTCACAGCTGCAATCACCATCTTCAGTGATTTTGAAGCCCCCCAAAATAAAGTCTGTCACTGTTTCTACTGTTTCCCCATCTATTTGTCATGAAGTGATGGGACCAGATGCCATGATCTTTGTTTTCTCAATGTTGAGCTTTAAGCCAACTTTTTCACTCTCCTCTTTCACTTTCATCAAGAGGATTTTTACTTCCTCTTCACTTTCTGCCACAAGGGTGTTGTCATCTGCATATCTGAGGTTATTGATACTTCTCCCAGCAATCTTGATTCCAGCTTGAGCTTCATCCAGCCCAGCGTTTCTCATGATGTACTCTGCATATAAGTTAAATAAGCAGGGTGACAGTATAGAGCCTTGATGTACTCCTTTCCCAATTTGGAACCAGTTTGTCGTTCCATGTCCAGTTCTAACTGCTTCTTCCTGACTTGCATACAGATTTCTCAATAGGCAGGTCAGGTGGACTGGTATTCCCATCTCTTTAAGAATTTTCCACAGTTTTTGGTGATCCACACAGTCAAAGACTTTGGCATAGTCAATAAAGCAGAAATAGATGTTTTTCTGGAACTTTCTTGCTTTTTCAATAATCCAAAGGATGCTGGCAATTTTATCTCTGGTTCCTCTGCCTTTTCTAAAACCAGCTGGAACATCTGGAAGTTCATGGTTCACATGCTGTTGAAGCTTGACTTGGAGAATTTTGAGAAATACTTCACTAGCGTGTGAGATGAGTGCAACCGTGCAGTATTTTAAGCATTCTTTGGCACTGCCATGAAAACTAACCTTTTCCAGTCCTGTGGCCCCTGCTGAGTTTTCCAAATTCACTGGCCTATTGAGTATAGCACTTTCACAGCATCATCTTTTAGGAATTGAAATAGTTCAACTGGAATTTCATTCCCTCCACTAGCTTTGTTCAAAGTGATGCTTCCTAAGGCCCACTTGACTTCACATTCCAGCATGTCTGGCTCTAGGTGAGTGATCCATACCATCATGATTATCTGGGTCATGAAGATCTTTTTTATACAGTTCTTCTGTGTATTCTTGCCACCTCTTCTTAATAGCTTCGCTTCTGTTAGGTCCATACCATTTCTGTCCTTTATTGAGCCCATCTTTGCATGAAATGTTCCCTTGGTATCTCTAATTTTCTTGAGATCTCTAGTCTTTACCATTCTGTTCCTTTCCTCTATTTCTTTGCACTGATCACTGAAAGTAGGCTTTCTTATCTCTCCTTGCTATTCTTTGGAACTCTGCACTCATATGGGTATATCTTTCCTTTTCTCCTTTGTCTATCACTTCTCTTCTTTTCACAGCTATTTGTAAGGCCTCCGCAGACAGCCATTTTGCTTTTTTGCATTTCTTTTTCTTGGAGATGGTCGTGATCCCTGTCTCCTATACAAAGTCATGAACACAGTCCACAGTCCCTCAGGCACCCTATCAGATCTAATCCTTTAAGTCTATTTGTCACTTGCACTGTATAATCGTAAGCGATTTGATTTAGGTCATACCTGAATGGTCTAGTAGTTTTCCCTACTTTCTTCAATTTAAGTCCAAATTTGGCAATAAGGAGTTCATGATCTGAGCCACAGTCAGCTCCTGGTCCTGTTTTTGCTGACTGTACAGAGTTTCTCCACCTTTGGCTGCAAAGAATATAATCAATCTGATTTTGGTGTTGGCCATCTGGTGATGTCCATGTGTAGAGTGTTCTCTTGTGTTGTTGGAAGAGGGTGTTTGCTCTGACCAGTGTGTTCTCTTGGCAAAACTCTGTTGGCCTTTGCCCTGTTTCATTCCGTACTCCAAGGCCAAATCTGCCTGTTATTCCAGGTGTTTCTTGACTTCCTACTTTTGCATTCCAGTCCCCTACAATGAAAAGGACACCTTTTTTGGGTGTTAGTTCTAGAAGGTCTTGTAGGTCTTCATAGAACCATTCAACTTCAGCTTCTTCACCATTACTGGTTGGGGCATAGACTTAGATTACTGTGATATTGAACGGTTTGCCTTGGAAACGAACAGAGATCACTCTGTTGTTTTTGAGATTGCATCCAAATACTGCATTTCAGACTTTTGTTGACTATGAAGTTTACTCCATTTCTTCAAAGAGATTCTTACCCACAGTAGTAGATATAATGGTCATCTGAGTTAAATTCACCCATTCCAGCAAGTTAAACTCTTTTGTTTCAATCTCCTTGCCTGTAGAATGCAGTAATAATAGTATCCACTGTCTCATATGTTTGTTGTAAAGAATAAATGAGCAAATAAATTACTTTGGCACAGTGGTAAACACTGAGTGCTGTATCAGTGTTAATCTTTATTACTAGTGCTGTATTCTAAACACATTATTATGACTACTACTACTTCAACACTATAGCAGACAAAACTGCCCTTGTGTCCTCATCTTTTCATTTTTCCCTTCTACATAGAAAAGGCTAGTATTAATTCTTTCTGAAAAACAACCATGTTAAAGCTCTACTCAAATACTCAGTAACTCCCCATTTATTAAACATAAAGCTTAACTACAGATTAAAAATAGTAATAAATGAGAGTTAATGCTCTGCCACACTGATTTCTCTCAAAACACCTTTCCATATACACAAAACCCTCTAATCAAGGCTGGGCTCTCTTCCTTTTCTCCAGTAATGTTACATCCAAAATACTGTTGCTGCCAACCAAAATTCCTGAAATACCTTTATGGTTCTCAAATCCCAACCACCTTTCTTTCAAGGTCTATTCTTCAAACATACCATGAAACCTTCTCTGGACCAACTTTAATAGTCTCCTTTACAGGTGGTGAGTTCTGACTTCCACGGAGTTTCAACAGAACTCACTACATGTACAAAACATTTCTCTTTTTCTTCCCAAGACCATTCTCTACCTCTCTGTATCTGCCTATTTAACAAGGAAAGTTCAAACTAGCTAACTCCTGGCTTAACAGTAGTTAAAGTTAAAAATGATCTCAAAATACAAATCGCCCTCAATGAAACAAGTAAGTTCAACATTATATATAACAAATTCCTAACTACAAATCCTTCCAGGAAAGGGAAATGTAGTAAAACACTAGTTTTAAATGATCTCCTCATCTATATATTAACTTGATTTGGGAGCTTTAGATTAAAACATAAAAAAACCAAGAACCACTTATATCTAATAACAATATAAATGTCAAGTTTATCTCTAAAGGAATAGAACATAAATATTCTAGTCACTTACTTGCAGATATCCCTGTAGGTCTGAATTGCTGTATCCATATAATGTGCAGGGTATGGCCTGGGTGCTCCTGGCTGAAGAAAAGCTGACACAGCTGCCATTTCCTAAAGGAAAAGACATTACAATATTTCAAAACAAGAAAATTCTTGTAGTAAGTTTAGCATTCAGTCTAAAAATAGGAATGCAGCTCACTAAGCTTTTTAATGTAGCCACATATATAAATTTGATAGCCTAATGCAGACTTGGAAATAATTATGTTTATATGCTTTCAGTTTTAAAGTTCTCCAATCACATTCCAAAGTCTGTCATTCATTATTTAAATGAGTTTTTTTTCAAGAAGACCTAGTAAACACTTTTGGTCATGGTCTGTAACTATCAAGTAAGATTTCTGCTGCCACCTCCTCATTATTGCCTATTCCTTAGACAGTAGAGAACAACCAATGATAGAACCATAGACAGAGAAACAAAGTACATCTGTTTCCAATTTATTGGCTTCGATATCTGAAAACAGAGCTCACAACAACTTGTACTATATACGCTTCACCTCTTACAAACTCTATGGTTCATATTCTATATCAGAAGATGCAAAAACCATTTCTGAAACCGATCTTTCAACTTCTTAGGACTTCTTATTTCAAAGACCCATTCCATTGTCAGTAACTCAAATAATATACAATGGTGCTAAAGGATTTCAAAATGAAGATGAGGGGCTTCCCTGGTAGTCCAGTGTTTAAGACTCCATGCTCCCAATGCAGGAGGCACGGGTTCCATCCCTAGTGGGGAACTGGGATCCTGCATGCCTCACTGTGCAGCCAAAAAAGAGAAAGAAATGAAGATAAAAATGAAGGTTTTGAACTCTTAGTAAAATACTGTATTACATTCATACTTGTAGTCTCATATATACCAACTTTTAATAAAAATCTAACTAGAAATAAATGAAACTTCCATAAATTGGGGGAAATTTGCTAATGCCAACCTACTTATAGGATGAATAAACACTTTTCTGCAATAGTTTTTAAAATAGAGGAAAAAAACACAAAAATAAATTATGGGATAAGAAACTAGGATATGATTAAAGCCTTTAACCTGACAGCCTATTTAAGTTCCATGACAGTACAAACCCTACCTGTTTCAGAGTACCTGTATCCTCAGCATCCAGCGCAAAAATTTATTGAAGCAACTGAATGAAAATATGTGATCTCCAAGTGACAAAATTTTCTACAGCTCTGAAATATCATGTTCTCTTAACCAGCTTGTATTTTAACTAATACATATAATGAATATACATAGGGTTCTACATTACACAAAAAAACCTAAAACATACTACATATATAGCATGAAAGTGGAAATGTGAGTCGCTCAGTCATGCCTGACTTTTTGGAGATCCCATGGACTGTAGCCCACCAGATTTCTCTGTCCATGGAATTCTTGAGGCAAGAATACTGGAGTGGGTAGCCATTCCCTTCTCTAGGGGATCTTCCCAACCTCGAACCCAGGTCTCCTGCATTGCAGACAGATTCTTAACCATCTGAGCCACCAGGGAAGCCCCACATATATTGTATAATACTATATAAAAATACATTATATTTGCTACATAGGCACTATACTACTATATATACTACATATACACACACACACACACATACATACATACACACATCAATAAAAGTGTACAAAGGAAAAAATCCTGTAAGAAAAATAAGCTTCAAATTCTAAGTCACTTTCAAATTTAATTCTACAAGAAATTACAAACCAATATACATACAAGCTAACAATTTCTAAGGATACAATGAAACATTCAGAATGATCACCCCAAGTAACTGCATGATCTTCAATAATCAACCACTAAATCATTTCTTACAGTATACAGTAACAGGTTAACACATTTTAAAAAGACTTTCGTCAAGAACTGGAGTGACCTACTTAACCTTCAGCGAGTTATGACAAATTAAACTACAAAATAAACAGTATTTCTCCAAAATTTTTTATTGGTTTAGGTGTGATGTAACTTTTAACTTTATAGTTAAAATAATTAAATATCTTAATTTTCATCAAAAAAGACAGGCAGTATAGTCTGTGATCAATTATCTACTATGTGAACTAAATAGGAAAGTGGTATCAGTACAAACAGAATTTTTATTCGTTCAAAAATAGTTTTTCTTAGGCAAGGGGATCAAAAATAGCAAATAAGAATTATAACCTTCAGCAGGAAAGGATAAAGCTCTGAACTTAGCTTTGGCCCAAGCAGGAGCTTTTGTAATCCGTGCTTTAAGAAATGAAAACTGAATGCCTACTCTTTGTAAGTGTGTGTGCCTGGGGGCAGGGGGCGTCTCTCTGCAGCTCCTGCTCAAGGCAGGCTGCACTTCTTTCCATGCTTACCTTCATGACAATTCCACTGCTTAAGAGTTCTTTTCCCAGGGAACCCTCTTACACTGTTGGTGGGAATGCAAATTAGTACAGCCACTATGGAAAACAGTGTGGAGATTTCTTAAAAAGCTGGAAATAGAATTGCCATATGACCCAGCAATCCCACTTCTGGGCATACACACCAAGGAAACCAGATCTGAAAGAGACACGTGCACCCCAATGTTCATCGCAGCACTGTTTATAATAGCCAGGACATGGAAGCAACCCAGATGCCCATCAGCAGACGAATGGATGAGGAAGCTGTGGTACATATACGCCATGGAATATTACTCAGCCATTAAAAAGAATTCATTTGAATCAGTTCTAATGAGATGGATGAAACTGGAGCCCATTATACAGAGCGAAGTAAGCCAGAAAGATAAAGACCATTACAGTATACTAACACATATATATGGACTTTAGAAAGATGGTAACGATAACCCTATATGCAAAACAGAAAAAGAGACTCAGATGTATAGAACAGACTTGTGGACTCTGGGAGAAGGCGAGGGTGGGATGTTTCAAGAGAACAGCATTGAAACATGTATATTATCTAGGGTGAAACAGATCACCAGCCCAGGTTGGGTACATGAGACAAGTGCTCGGGCCTAGTGCACTGGGAAGACCCAGAGGGATCGGGTGGAGAGGGAGGTGGGAGGGGGGACTGGGATGGGGAATACATGTAAATCCATGGCTAATTCATTTCAATGTATAACAAAAACTACTGTAATGATGTAAAGTAATTAGCCTCCAACTAATAAAAATAAAAAAAATAATTAAAAAAATAAATTTAAAAAAAAAAAAAAAAAAAAGAGTTCTTTTCCCCACCCCAGGGTCCACAAACTGGTTTTGTGTACTTTTTTTAATTTCTTGGGATAACCTCCACTATGCTAAGATGTCTCACACAACACCTTATGTTATGGTTACAAAGATACATAGTTTTGAGGACTCTACCAGACCAATTTTTCTCTAAGGCTTATTATTTTTAGGGTAATTATAGACTACAACGATTTTTAGGTGTACATACGTTATAGCAGCTATGCCTTTAATTTCCAGTGTTCAGTTATTTTTCCTTCATATGCCTCTACTAATATGCCCGATATGCCACTAATTTGCCTCCATATAAATGGTTTAAATGCAGTATTAATCAGATTGTAGACAGAAATGAAAAAGCTTAAATACCATAGTATCACACAAATTTTCTGCCATAAGATTTTTCCAAACTTTCAATTTGCAGATACATTGTGCATAATTTTGTAATTATGAACTTACATTATAAAGTACTGATGAAATAACATTTAAGTGTTTGTGATTTTCTATTAGCTTATGTTAGTTAACCATAAACCAGAGGTTGTCTAGCCAAGCAAAATTCAAATACTTTTTCAAATACTTTTATTCATCAACATTTTCAGTTCCTGAAGATTTTTTAAAAGTTAGATGACTTTTTGCTATTTTAGCTTTACTTTTTAAAATGACTATCTTATTTTTATATATACAGTATTAAATGCAAAATAGACGGCAGTTATTAAACAGGTTATCTACATGATAATTATCAATGAAGTAGAGTTCTCACGTACTTTTATTCTTCACACTGTTTATAGCTTACATGTTTTAAAGAAGACTACAGAGGCACGCAGCTCAGGGAAGCGAGCACACGACGTGTGCCCTCTGCCTCCGCCACCACTGCCGCCACCTCCTTCTGCCACTCACTCGTATGCCCCTTTGGTGTGGACCTGGTACCTCTTTTTGGAAGCAACAGCTGAGGAGACTCCTGCAAATGCCATGGCCAATGAAAAGCCCAAGGGAAGAGTCAAGACTGACAGTGATAATCCTATTAATTTGAAGGGGGCAGGACAGAGGGTTCTGTGGCGCAGTTGAAGATCAAGAGGCACACACTACTTAGTAAACTAATGGAAGCCTACTGTGAACAACAGGCTTTGTCAATGAGGCAGACCAGATTCCCATTTGCCTGGATGCCAATCAATGAAACAGACACACCTGCACAGTTGGAAATGGAGGCTGAAGATACAGCTGATGTGTTCCAGTGGCAGACGAGGTTTCTACTAAAAAGGGAACCTGCTACTTAACTCCAGAATTCTGTTCCTCCAGACCAAGAAGACATTCTCAGTTAGAAAGCTGCAATTTGGTTCCACCACATCCTGACTACTACAGTACAGTTTCTCTGTTCTTTCCTTTTCCCCTTCCCCATTCTTTAACTGAACATAAAGTAACTGGTGTATGTGCACAAGCACACAGCATTTTTTTTAAAACCAAATGGCCAATGGTATGCTTTGTTCAACATCAAATGAGGATGAGATGGGGAAAAATACTGGTTCTCTGAAAGTATCCCTTTCTCTTTTCTCCATTAGTGGCATACTCTTTGAGCTCTTATTTTTATATTCCAGCAACTCACTTTGTTCTAATACAAAAAGGACATAAAAATCCTTGCATACCTTATCCAATTGGAAAATTTTAATGTTTTTCATTTATCATTTAAAACCAATAACAATTTTATAACTTTTCTGTATGTAGCTGTTACATGCAGGGCAATCTGTCCTTGTGTGGGATAAATTACCCTAAAAGAAATGAATCCTAGTTTCCCTTTAAGTCACGTGTCCTGTTGTTTAAATAGACCATGTAGAAAGTAACAATGCTAGTTTACGCTTTCCTAAGCACAGAAAGTACATTACAAACATATTTGTGACAACTTTTCAATTACATTAGAAGTTTATAAGGCAACACAGAAAATTCTTTCTGAAATACCTAGGTTTTATATCCATTACAAAACTAACATTGCCAATGCCTACTGACAAGCCTAAATATAAGGTGGTGTGCCAGGCACTTTACAAACCTTGTACCTTATCTAACCATATTTAGGATTCACATTCTACAGAGAGAAAACTAAGGCTTAGAGATGTTCAGTAACTTGCCTAAGATGAAAGTTTGTCGCATACCAAAGTACATGTTCTTAACCAATAAACAGTCTTAGATCAAAAAAAAAACATTTCAACAATTTTAAAATATTTTTCAAGAGGAAAAAAAAGAATCCTCTAAAAATGAGAAGTTCTTATCCTGGGAATACAGTACAAACTGTAGTTCAAATTAAATAGAAAGTACTAATCAAATCTAAGAAACCCTCATGTATGACCATGTTTGAAGATACTAATTTAAGAGAAATTCATCAAGTTATCATCAGTTAATTCAAAAGCTATAAAGCATTATGTGCTTTTTGAATACAACTTTATCCCTAAGGAAAATTCTGCTTGCCATTTCATAAAAAAAATTTCTAAGTCAGTCATGGTAGCAGAAACAAGAGATTATAGTACTACAGAATACCAACCAAGGCACCAGCTGCATAAAGCATTGCTTGATCATTAAGAAAATCTTTCTTTGCAGTATGATAACAACTGTACGCCAAATCATAGTGCTGCACCAAAAAGCACAAGTCGGCCATTTTCCTGATCTGAAGTTCTGGCGCTTCTGGTGGATACCTGTAGATACAAAATAAGAAAGGAATTCAGAATCTATGACTTCTAAGCCATTAAATATTACAAAATGTCTAAAAAGATGCCCAACTGTCCAAAACATAGGAAAATCTGATCCTGTCTTATAAAAATTCAGGCAGAATTTCTCAAAGATATTTGGAAACAGACTGTTACACCTGTATCTATATAATTTAGATCCCTATATTGAGAACTTCTCAGAAGGCAAGCACTTTCTCCATGGTCAAATTAGGAAGCAAATGATCAATTCCAGGTGACTCACCTTTATGTACAGTCAAAAAAAGTCTAAAATGAATTTTATTTCCCCTTAAAACCAGATTTTAGACAAAATTTCTAAATACATGCTATGTCTTAGAATTACTAGACCTCAGTACTTTAATAAAGAAGAGTTATCAGTGAATACCTAATCCAACCCTTATCTTTTTAAGGAAAACAGACCCAAAATAATGTGACCTCCCTGTGATCTTGTTTATTTTTAGATATGGAATTACTTATAGTTTTTTTTTTAATTTAATATAACTTATTTATGGTCACTGTTCTTATCTACTGGAGTTCTGACCAAAACGAAACTAATAAACTATAGATATAGTCATTTTTTGCAGAACATCATTAGTTAAACACTAATCAGAGTTAAATACAGGAAAACTAAAAACAGTAATATTTTACTCACAGCAATCCAGATGTATTTTTTAGCTCATTAATGCTCTTTTCTGGAACTTTACTGCCACTAAACCATTTTTTAGTTGCAGAAAACAGAGACCGACTCAAACCTTTTCTTGATATTAGCTAAGAAAACAAATGAAATATGTTGACAAACATGAGCTTAGTATTCTTTACTTACATAGAAAAGAAAAAATTCTAAATAACTAAAAAGTTTTAAGAGTAAGCAAATGTGCACTTTAATAACAATGATTTAAAGAAAATCATCCAAAATCCCTAGTGAAAATAAATAAGCCTCTTCTAGGATTTACTAGGATTTCATCACTGATAATAAGTTAATAAATTCTAATATTGGTCTATTTTTAAAATAAAAACATAAACTCTTTAACTTATACTACTATATTTTCAAGTTTATTATTTCCTGAAATTTTAAAAAATATTAATGCAAATAATTAAATCTTACCTGATCATTTAATTGCCGAATCGTTTTCTCTATATGTGGCAAAAGGCCCCGAAATGTGAACTCTTGTATAAACTGTCGAATTCTATCATGGTCAGTAAGGGTTAAACATGCACCATGAATAATTCCAGCATTTGCCTTCTTTGTTTCGTGTAATGATGAAGCAGATTTTACATTATCTGGGCCATCAATACTGTGAGAAGAGTCACTGGAGGGGTCCAATTGAAGCGGGTGAGCTCTAAAGTTATTTGGTAAGCCATCTACTGAAAGACAGATCCTTCTTTTACTCTCAGAAAGCAACAGAAAATTGTGGCATTACTACCATATTGCTAAAGAAAAGAAACAGTATTGGAACCCTTTCTCTTACTGTATGTCTTAGAAGTCTAAGACGACAGCATTCAAGTTTCCCCCTAAAATCAAGACTTGGGTTAAAACATATTATGTGTAATAGAAAATTTTTAATTCATGTAAATAAATGAAGAAAAATAGTGTTAAAATACAAAAATTATTTTTAAATAGCACAACTAACCAATGAAAAAAATTGTAACAAAAAAAAATTTAAAGCTATCACTATCTAAACTGTAATTTAAAATACAAAAATAAAACTCTCAAAATTATGTGAATGGGGGAATAATTAATGCTACATATCATACCGTCCTTTGCTTTCTACCAAAAAAATTTTTATGAAGTTTGACTTATTACTATTATAAAACAAATTTTTAAATGTCAAAAAACATCAAACTCAATTAACTCAATAAAATCTTCAGAGGAAAAGTTAATCTGTCCATTATCTCTTTTCACTATGAAAATTTCCCCGATCTTCTACATATAAAGATTAGCATGCTTCAACAAGAGTGCTATTCTCAATCAAAAGACAAACTTAGGAGAAAGTATATCAAGACCTTTGACTTCGTTATCTAATCCATCCAATGAAAGCAAGTTACTATCAGAATTCTTATTTGAAGTTATAGTACAAGGGCCATCTTCATATGATTCCTATCAAAATAAAATACAAAAAGTGTTAATGATTACACTTAATCATGTTTAAGATATTACCAAATTTATCAACTATAATAAAACCTCATTTTTTTTCCTACAGCAAAAAATTTCTAATCCTCCAAATTCTTAACTTCTTCTATGTATCATATTCTATCACTTAAATCCACACTTATTATATCCTTCCTTATATTGTTTCACATGCAAACTACCCTAATTCTTCAGAATTCAAGTTACTTCTATCTCAGTTTATGTTTATATGTGATATGCACATGCCTATATGAATCCCTGTATGTGCAACTATGTAAGGAAGAATGGCAAGACAGGTAGACTCCTGGAGTCAGCAGGGGTAAAAAAGGATGGTATGGAATCCGCGGGCTCATGGACGCAGTCTTAATAGGCTGGAATGAATTCCGAAAACACAGAAGTTTTGGGAAAATATCCAAGGCAATGTTTACTTGTACAAAGGGTATTGGTTTCAGCCACCAAAAAAAACAACATCCATACTACTGCATGAGCCCACTAATACCATGAGGTATTATTCTGAGTGCCAGACTTTGAAAAAAATATATAACCTAGAACTTAATAAGGGGAAGGTGATCAGGACAAGAAATTGTCTGAAAACAGTTAAGAGCTGAAAAAATGGTATATTTAGCCTAGAAAAAATATTTTAAAAGACATGAGAGTTATGTTCTATATTCTGAAAGTCATCTTAATGAAAAACTGACATGATCCCAATAGGATTGAGTACAAGCAAAGGAAGAAAAATTTTGGTTGATCCTCAAGCTGCTTAAACATGGGAGCAGGTCACCTAAAAAGACAGTGAGTACTTTCAATAGATAAGGTCACTCACAGATTTAAAGGAAATTAAAGCATCAGAACGACGACTGGATCTGACAACCTTTAAACTATCCTCCAATCCTGGACTTCTAGGATTCTAAGCTGTAGAATATCTATAGCTCTGTCTTCTATTAAAAGTTCTCCAACTGCACAATCTGACCTATTATGTTCCCTTTCCCAACCTTAGACGGTTAAGATTCTAAACTGAGTTATTTCAATACTATTTCTACTCTGAGTATGGCCCTGAAACACCATTTAAAAGCTCTTCTACCTCCAACTGGTTCTTTTTCTCTCAGACATTTTCCCCCAGAATTATCTTAAAGAAGGTCAACAATCATCTCAATATTAAAGTGAGTAAAATTTTTAATCTAAAGTGATTTAAAATTTCATATGTAAGACAAAAAAAGGCAGATTATTAAACAATTCTATTAGAACATCAAAATGTACATACTTTCTAATTCATATTTCTTAAAATAGTATAACATAAAGTATATAATGTAGCTTAATTATACAAAATATAAATATATTTTCCATTTACTTTGGAAATCTTCCTTCTAAACAAAAAACAGTCAACTCTTGATTATCTGAATTAAGCATATAACTTGGCATTTGACTAGTACCAAGTGGCATAAAATTCTATCTTAACAGTTGGACAGAACGTGAAACTTTACACCCACCACACACCAGCCAACAGACAGTAATTAACATTAGTCTAGAAATCAACATTAGAAGAGTTGATTAGGAAGAAACAAAACTTCCTGGAAATTCCAAAGAAAAGGAAATCAAAGGAAAGTTAGGGAAAAAAGCCCACCCACCTAAAAAGTATGAGCTCCAAAAGGTGGCCATAAGAACGGCATGTTGAAAATGAAGGAAGGCAACCCCCAGAGCATGTGGATAATAAAGAATTGACTGTAAGCATTCATAATGAATTTAATCTGCAAGCCAAAATTCTATTATATACGTGTTTAGTCAATCTAATCCAATTCTTAATGTATAATTCACTTTTCATCTTTTTTTTTTTTTTTTTTTGCCACACTATGTGCCTTGTGAGATCTTAATTCCCCCCTCAGTGGAGGCACAGAGTCTTAACCACTGGGCTGTCAGGGAAGTCTCCACTTTTCATCTTTCAAGAAAACAATTAACGCTGATATTTATACCGGAAAGGTATACACAGAAGGGATTACCGCAGTTAAAAACAGCTTTTGAAACATTAAGAGCTCACATACTAATGGATCAAAACTAGCCAGATTCCATAAAATAACTACTAGTAATTCTACAAATTCTACAGTGATGCCATTAGCCATAAAACTGAAATACAGCTTTTGTGGTTTGCTTCATTGTTGTTTTTTACATATACCTGGTTTTGAATACTATTTTTCTGGAGATACTGACTCCAAGGATCTGGTATCTGTTCATCTGATGCTCGATTAGATGTTCGAGAATTAATTTTAAGTAGATAGCAACCCTGAGTTCCATATTTCTGTTTCATTTCTTCATAAATTGACTCAGCTCTAAAATAAAAAATGGAAAAGTTTGTAGCCAATGAAGAGAGGATCTTAGGCAATAATAGATGTTAAAATAATACAAAAACCATGGAAAACATAGAAGTAGCATAATTTTAAAACTTAAAACAAAGCTCATGATTCTAACTGAAGTTTAGCTAGCTTGGTTATCACCTTAAAGCCCAGTTACCAAAGTACATCTCATAGAATAAATTTTATAAAAATACTCATGTTATTAAAAAAGAAAGTTTCAATGGTCACACTAGTTTGGGGAACTACAGTAATCAAGCCAACCAGCTTCTTTGCAGCAGACCACCTCTGAGTCTTCCACTACTATGTACAGTGAATTTCCAAAGAATGGGTTCAAACTTTTAAATCAGAAACTCAACTATGTGGCCTAGTCTTCAGGAAATAACTTTGGGAAATTCTGCCTTAGATAACAGATATAAGTGTTAAAATAGATAATTATAGCATCCCCCCCCCAAAAAAATCATCTTTTACTGCTACACTTTACCCTTCCCTAAGCAGTCTCCAAAGAAAACACAGTTTAGAAGAAGAAAAAAAAAACAAGAAAAGCAGTCAAAATACTTATTATATAGAAATCCAACTTTTTTGCTTAGTTTATTATCAGCTGGATCCATGAGCAAATCACAGATTCAAAAAAAAGCAGTTGATTTCCTTACTCTTAGTTAACTAGACTTGCTAGTTGGTAAGAGATGAGACAATTCAAATAAGTCAGCCTAAGAATCAAATAGTACATTCTAATGGAAATGAAATTTTGGAACATAGAGCTAACCTAATTAGTTTTTCTCACTGAACTCATCAGCTATCTGGTATCAAAAAACAGGTGGATATATCCCATTCAATGCAGATACTAATACTATACAAATAACAAATCTAACAAATAATTAAATCCTATTACACACTGTAAAATTAAGGCCGGTTAAGTAAAACAGTTATAAATTTGTATAAACACATATAGTATATGTGTATGTATATTTACTCATGTACAATAAACTAAACATCTACTTGCTTTACCAATGACACTGTTAAGCATAAGAACCACTGATTAAAAAAAAAAAAACACTGATCTAACACTTTAATTACCACTTAAATATCCATGTTATAACCATTTAATATGGAAGGTATCCATATTCAAACAATTGAAACTAATAAAAGCCAGTTCAAATTATTCCTATTTATATAATATACTTGATCCAAGAAGCTACAGATTATTTATGATGTCAAAAAAATTATAAAGGTTAGTAATCCTCAGAACAATTCTTTGGTTTTATCGAAAAAACTTTATTTTAAAACGGTGGCGTGTGCTCAGAACAAGGACAAAAAACAATTATTTAACTGCATTTTCTAAACAGCATTGACATAACAGAATAGCAGTTTGAAACAAAAGATTAATTTTGATCAATATCTTAAACCAAAAATCAAAATAAACTGCAAAGTAGCAAAAAGTCTTAACGCATTTAACCTTTTTTGGACATTTAAGTTTCCCTCTTAACAAAAAAGTATTGGGTGTCCCATCTTCTCCCCCATCCCCACTGGCCAGAAAAAGCCATAAAACTGTTTTAATATTATCTTACTTTTCCAAGAACTCATCTTTAAAGATAAGCTATTCTCTTATCCCAAACATAAAAGGACTATGGCAAATCATCAACAACGAATATTAAAGAGGACATAAGAAATAAGTGTTTGGATGTTTTTTTGAGACTGTGAAAAACATCAAGTTTAAAAATATAAAGTGATGAGAGTGAAGAGTGAAAAAAGAAGTGCCTATAAACCAGGAAACAAAAAGTTACAGGAAAACTGGGAAAGGGACAAGAGAAAAAAATGAGCAATAATAATATACATAGTAAGAAATAACAGCTAAGATCTATAGATACAAAATGGCAAGCACTCGTGAACAAAGATTAATAGACATACATGCTGAAGGAAAAGTTTGGATAAGCATATGAAATAAAATGATGTAGCTGCTACATATAACTTCAAATAAAAGATCTAGCTAATTTATTAATAAATTTTTACCTTCTTAGATGAAAAATGTATCAAAAACTTAAGCCATGTCCAAATTAATGTCAACTCATTTGACAGGAAATATTTTAAAATTAAAAAAAATAAAGCTTACCTCTGTTCATCTCCTGCACTTACATCATGTAAAAGTACATAATATTTAAGCGTATTTGGTATAAACCACTTGGGGTAGGAATAGTCATTATTGTGCTGAATTCGATGCTGTTCTTGTGACAATTTTGAAAACTGTTCCACAGGTTCAGGTTCACCAGAGGATGCCACCAACATACCTTGTAAACCACATTAAGGTAATTATCACTTATCACTTAAGAGTAACTATTATCCTATTAAAATAAACTGCATGCATGCATGCATACTCAGTCATGTCCAATTCTTTGCAACCAAGTAGACTGCAGACCGCCAAGTTCCTCTGTCCATGAGATTTCCCAGGCAAGAATATTGGAGTGGGATGCCATTTCCTTCTCCAGGGTAATCTTTCCAACTCAAAGGTCGAACCTGTGTCTCTTGCATCTCCTGAACTGGCAGGCAGATTCTTTACTATTGCACCATCTAGGAAGTCCAATAATTAATATTATTCTTTATTTTTGTTTTAATATTATTCTTTAAAAGTAAATTTAGGGAGGTATTTTATGAGCTAAAACAAACAAAATCTGATTTTTACAGGTTTTCCTGCAAGCATAAAATAATTTCTTCAACATTTCTATGTAATTCAAGGTTCTAAGTACTAAAGATATCTTGCTGACTGCTGTTTAGATCACTTATCTATACAATAAGGAAATCGATGAAAATAAAAGTGGACAATATGAAAACTGTCCAACTATCAACATAATGAAAACTTCTGCTGAGTCTTGATCCTCTCCCTTCCATCTCAGGGCAATTTCATACTCTGTCCCTTCTCAACTTTTCTCTGTAACCACGTAAAAAAAAAAAAAAAGAAAGAAAGTCATAACTGTGAACGGAGGTTAACAGCTATAAAACTTGCTACTAAAGGATGGAAAGCTGTTTCTAAATCTGAGCTTTTGCATAAGCAGTTAATTTTGATAGTAAGAGAGTTAGTCCCTCAGTTGTGTCCGACTCTTGAGACCCCACAGGCTGTAGCTCGCCAGGCTCCTCTGTCCACAGAATTCTCCAGGCAAAAATACTGGAGTGGGTAGCCATTCCATTCTCCAGGGGATTTTCCTGATCCAGGGATCAAACCCAGGTCTCCTGAAATGCAGGTAGATTCTTTACTGTCTGAACCACCAGGGAATTTTGAGACAACCAGCAAAAGCAATTAACACTGACAGTTTACATTTTTTCTTTCTAAAATAGCTTAAAAACATATTAAGCATGAAATATGCAAGTTGGATGACAAAAAATAAGCAGGCTCTTAGTATTCTTATTTTTTAATCAAAAGTTAGCTTTACCAGTCTTGAATCTAGGATGCCATTTAACAAGAACAAGAAAACCTGAAGCATTTCAATAAAATATAATTTTTCCATCCTCTCAACAATTTTGCATTTATGTAACTCTTTCTGACATTAGTAACTTCCAAATATTTTAAGAGAACATAAAAGTCAAAGGATACATGCTAAATAGTGGTTCAGAAATTCATGATCTGACGCTGGCATCGACTGAAGAAAGGTCTCTCTGTAAGACTCAAACCATGGCGTAGTAGCTAAAATCAATAAAGAAAAAGTTAAAACTGTTCAGTAGAATCAGTTTACAACAGACCACATATCAAGTTCATATTCCTAAAAGGTATAAAACATCATTTCTAGCAATAAACAAGCATTTTTCACATGTGCTTTAATATATATAGATACACACACATAAGCAATACACACAAATATATTCATACATGGCAGTACATGTACTTGCAAAAATAAAACTGACCTATTCCCAAACCTACACAATGATACCATGGTTTATTTATTAATTCAATATTACCTATGTGAACAACCAGATATTATAACTATAGTTTTCGCTTCCACTAGTCACGCTGTTGTAAGTAGCTCTTTCTCATAAATGGCATTATTTCTGAACAGTGGTCCTCAACCAAGAGCAATCATGACCCCCAGGAAACATCTGGCAATGTCTGGAGATACTGTGAGTTGTCACAAACAGGGACAAGGAGGGGTGCTACTGGCATCTAGGGAAACAGGTCAGGAACGGTGGAATAATGAGAACATCCTACACTGAAGAAAACAGGATAACAATACCCCACACACACACCCCACTCCAACACCAGCAAAGAATTCTCTCACTCAAAACATCAATAGTGGTGAAGTTGACAAACCTTACTTCATTACCTGAGTACGATAGCAACTAAACCTCTTCAAATGGAATTTCAAAACATGCTTACCTCACAAATACAAAGATGTGTATTTTTACTTTTTGTATACATGTATGTCATGTGATTCTTAAAATGTCAAATCTCTCTCACTCCATGCTAAGCATTTTACATTACAACTATTCTAACTTGTTAAAAACTTGAATTTTGTTAAACTTGGTCATTTCATCAGGTTTAAGCAGATTATCTAAATCACAGTTTTACTAAAAGGACACTCTATTCCTAGTTACTTATATTGACTATAAAACCTTATGTACTTTTTGTTTTATTCTTATAATCACTGAAAGCATAGCAAGTATATTTTCTGTTTACACTGCAATACTACATTAAACTGGGAAGGGTGAAATAATAAAGCTATTCATCTTAACCAAGTAGCATATCCAACCTGGCATCATATATACAAAATAACTTTAATTCCAACAAATGGATTATGAGAATAACCCACACATTGTTTAGGAGGATTAGTACTACAAAATTTTCATGTTCTCTTGTTACAGAAGAGGAAAAACATTCCCAGAAATAGTACTATATATATACATATACACGAACAGTGGCATAATTGGAGAATGACACAGACTAGTCTGTTACAACAGGAAACCAATTTTCTTACTAACCAGTAAATATATCTTTCCCCTAAATCAGTCAAAATGAGTCTCTAGCTTGAAAATTAGTTTTTATTTTCACTCAGTACCAATGAAGAGAAAATAAAATATAAATAATGAAAAATTTGGTTAGATAAGAAATCACCACAGATGATAGGGGAAATGACCTTATCAACTTTATTTTTCTATTTTCTTTGTTGCTTCAACAATGCTTAAATTTAACAAAAAACAGGTTAAGTTATAGACATATAACAAGGGGTCTGTTTCACAGTGGGTTGGGGAGTTCTGAATAAACAAATTAGGTCTTTCAAAATAGCTATCCATTGCAACATTTCCTGTAATAAAAGACTAGAAAATGCACATGTCCACCAGGAGGGGACTAGTTAAGTAAACTATGGGACACACACTGGATGTGCTATGGCGTTTTAAGAGAAAGGGGGAAATCTCCACATGATTACTATGAAGTGCCCACAGGATCAATTAAGTGAAAAAAGACAACAGTAGAAAAGTATGCAATTTTGTGGAAAAAAAAAAAAGGGAAAAAGAAAAAGAGCCACACATGTATTAGTTTACTCTGTCAAAGAGAAAAGACAGGATGAACCTAACAAATGTCACCATGTGTAAGAGAAAGAAGAGATGAGAAAGGGGAAGGGCCTGAACAGAAGCTAGGCCTCTGTGAATGTACCTTCTTGTCTAGTTCTGACTCTGCAACAGTATGTTCCAGATAACAAAACCTAACAAAAAAAAAAAATCCAAAAGTAAAAAAGCACACATACACATGTAGGAGTTCTTAAACTGAAATAATACTTTCTAAATACTGGTACAAGAAAACACTGGGTACTCAACAAAGAATATAGGAACAAAGGAAAATTTTCTAAATATATGGCAGAAGTGGGTTTTATCCTTCAAGTCGGTCACATACAGGTTGATGAGGTAACTTTTTCCTTCAGCCACATGTTTCCTGGAAGGGCTAATTAAGAAGTCCTCCTCCATTTTTCTCACATGGCAGAAGATTAGGGTATCCTTCTCTTTCTGCTTTTTCAAGCAATGTTTTAGCAGCATGTAGGGAAAAAAAGGTTTGGTTTTTTTTTTTTTTTAATGTTAACAAAAGACTAACATTTAGTGACACTTCTCATCCCTTAAAAATTCTCTTGTACATATTTTGGGATGAAATCAGTGTTTTGCTCATATTCCTTTCCCTCTCTACATGTTCTTTGCTTGGAACTGAAACAGCAACCATGATATCCTACCAGTTAGTTTCTCTATGTAGAATGTACTCTTCCCCCGGTAAGAAAGGTAAAGGCGGCAGCCAAGAAGTGGGAAAAAAAATGTAATGCTCTATCCTCCACTCATACAAAAGGCAGCCCTCTCTCTCTCTCCCCATTTATTCTTCGTTCCCTTCTTAGTGCCAGTAACTTGGCAAACAGAGTTGTGTGTGCATGCTTAGTCATGTCCAACTCTTTGCGACCCCATGGACTGTAGCCCACCAGGCTCCTCTGTCCACAGAATTTCCCAGGCAAAATACTGAAGTGAGTTGCCATTTCCAACTTCAGGGGATCTTCCGGACGCAGGATCTGAACCTGCGTCTCTTGTGTCTCCTGCACTGGCAGGTGGATTCTTTACTAATGTGCCACCTGGGGGCCTAAGTTATTAGTGTTCAAATACATATCTAACAAGGGCTGCAGGCATTGAGACAGACCTACAGCCACTCTCGTCTTCTTTCTATTGAAACCAAACACTCTAGGGTGAAACAGATCACCAGCCCAGGTTGGATGCATGAGACAAGTGCTCGGGCCTGGTGCAGTGGGAAGACCCAGAGGGATCGGGTGGAGAGGGAGGTGGGAGGGGGAATCGGGATGGGGAATACATGTAAATCCATGGCTAATTCATGTCAATGTATGACAAAAACCACTACAATATTGTAAAGTAATTAGCCTCCAACTAATAAAAATAAATGAAAATAAATAAATAAATAAATAATAAAAAAAAGAAACCAAACACTCTCATCAGTAGTCCCAAACCTGTAAGGGAAAAAGACTGGCTACCTAAACATAAACATCACCCATAAATCACTATTTTCCCTTTCTAGTCATTCACAAACATTGAAAGTACCAGAAAACCACCATTCAGACTAAACAAAAAAGCATTAAGAAATATTACAAATTCCACATAATGCTGGCACTTAAAACTTTAACTTTTGATAAACAGTAGTAGCAAAATAATATCTTCCCAAATGAAAATATTCAAGTAAGGGAAAGAAATATGATAATTAGATAATTATTTAATTCAATAAAAGAAGTCTCGAGTCAAAAATACTTGACAGTGATTATCAGAATATATGGTTTAATTCAGAAGATCTCAGACTACAAAAGCTACAAAAAACTAAAACCAGAACTTTTATATAAAATTTATGAGCATTTTGCAAATCAAATAATCTTAAATAATATGAAGAGTTAAGAAATACTAACCTTGTATTTTAACAACACCCTTTTTTTTTTGAAAACTATCCTTGATGAGACTATTTCTAATCAAGTGTTTTCTAAAAAAAAAAAATCAGCAAAACTCAAAAGTATTCTAAAGAGATGCAAGCCATGATAACTTATGCCCAATAATTAAATTTCTCATACACCATAGATTTTTTTAAAAAACAGATCATTCTGTTTTGCAACTATATTCCTTTTAACCCTCTGTATACCAAGAAAAATAGTCATTGCATTTACTACCTGGATTTAACTGACCCTTGATATTTTATTGTATTTCTAATTCATTTGATAATTCACAGAATTAAGAATAAAACCAAAACAAACTTTTTATAAATTTTAATAAAGCAATCTCAAATTGTATTCCATCTATTTCCAGTTTCAAAGATATATGCCTCAATTAGGCAATGTTCTTTGAAAGTCCATCAACTATTATGCACAAACCTAGAACACATTCACCATGTAAATACTGATTCCAGATTTAAACACATGTTGAACAACTTCTAGTTTATCACTGTTTCTGGTTTTTCTTGCACAGCCAAGGTGCAACATTTTGGAAAAACATGATGGCTCAAAATTTTGCTGAAAACAAAAAGGTCATTTTATTTTGCTCCATCACTGCGAAGCATTTTCATTCTTTAGACTTCTAAACAGCAAACACAGTGATTAAGTTAATGAATTTTCATTTCTACATCATCTGATTCCTTCCAATTACCTTCATACACATGCCTGAAACAAAATGTATCAAGTAAATTCTGTTACACAAACATCATAAAAGATCAAAGAATATGGTCACATGTCCTTTAACAAAATAGGATGGTCTAGGTTAGCATTTCAAAGTACTATATGAAACCCTTCCTGTTAAACTAAGTCCTTCCTGTTAAATTGGGTGAAAATACTATATTTTCTTTTTGTTTTTAGAAATACATTGCTCATTCATCAACTCTTGAGTTTGAAGACAACTGTCCTAGATACTGTCATCTGAAGACTCAAAGACTGGGATTTCTATATATGATCAATTTCACCACTGTCATCAGAATCCAGTAAGGTAAGTAACCACTAGCCACATGTGGCTCTTGGGCACTTGAAATGTGGCTTGTCTGAATTGAGGTGTGCTCTAAGTATAAGATGACCCTGAGGGATGGGATGGGGAGGGAGGTGGGAGGCGGGTTCAGAGTGGGGAACACATGTACACCCATGCTGATTCATGTCAAGTACACCCATGCTGATTCATGTCAATGTGTTTTTTTTTTAATTCGTTAAAATAAATTTTTTAAAAAAAGAATTTATTAAAATAAAATTTTAAAAAAGAAAACACACATAAAATTTTGAAGATAATACACACAAAAAACTCCATTGATTACATTTGAAATGATAATATTTGGGTTAAAATTAAATATATTAAAGTTAATTTCACTCATTTCTTTCTACATTCTTTCTTTCCCTACTCTTGGCAAAGTGACAAGGTTTGTGAGATCTAGTTCCCTGACCAAGGATTGAACTTGGGCCCCCTGACAGTGAAAGCACAGAGTCCTAACCTTTGGACCACCAGGGAATTCCCTGTTCTTACATTCTTTATTGTAGCTACAGAACACTGAGAATAATGTAAGTGGCTCATTTATTTTTACTAGATAGCATGAGTCTAAACTGCCATATGTCACTGTATTCATCTTCTGATTTGTCTAGTAACTGTGAAAAATTGTGTATTCCACTGTTAGTTTTCTTTTCTTTGTCAATATGGACTAAAAATTCCCAAGTCTCAACTGTGTTCAATGGAGAAAAAAAAAGATAAAGATATGAATATAAAGATGTTGTCTCCAAACTTCTTTCATAACTTCCTGAAAGAAGATGTAGTACTGTGGGCAATACAAAATTTCAAACTGAAGGATGATATAACAGTGATTTTGTTCACTATTGTATCATCCTAGGGAATTTCATTATTCCAGGACTTTCTTATAGTTCAAAGTAACTGGTATTGATAAACAATTCCCAGGACAAAAAACAGAAAAATACTTCAAGATACTAGAAAAATAAAAACAATAATTTCCTATTTTGCACTACCCACATTTTAAATAATAACCACTTTTTAAAAGGGTTCTTTATGCAGCCCAAATTATACTTTTCAAGGTCAATGCCTGAGTTTAGCAGATAATACAGTAAATCAAGAGTAAATACAATAGGCAACAAACAGATAAGAGATAACAAAAGTTATCTCCATTTTAGAAAAATTAAACAGACAGGTTAACTGAAACAAATACCAAAAAGTAGTAGCTGAGTGGAAAAAAAGTAATAGACAAGGAGTAGATTATGAACAATCTGGAAAACTGAGACCACCAGAGGAAATACCTATACATAATGAGGATTCTTTCAATTCCATCATTATGTCTCTCCAATTACTATACCAAGGAACACTAGCTTCAATTGACCAATCTGATGAAGAAATGGCACTGTGAAGCTAGGCTTATGAGGTAAGTATCTAACATGTATTTCATAAACAGAACGGGTGAAAAGTATGACGACTCACATTAATGGTAAAACTAGAGAGTATTTCTAGACAAAGAATTAATCTTACTTAAAATGAATAAAACCACTCAAATCTCCAAAGAGTATTATTCTAATAGAAGTTTATTAAAATGAATTCAGTACTTCATCATCTCACATTCTCAAATCTCCAGAGTATTATTCTAACAGAATTTTATTAAAATAAATTCAGTACTTCAGCATCTCACATTATCAGCCTTCAAGACCAACGAAACAATAAAGCTAAAGAGAAGTGCCTTAAGTAGCAGAGTAAGAAGCTAAAGAAACTGCTTTCTTCTGAAGCTTGTCCTAACCACTTGAGATTCTTTTTTAAAGTCCGCCTAAGGAGTTTCATATATTCATTCCTGAAAAATTTTACCTTCCAAAACATATATCTTTTTAGGAAGATACTGGAGATGTCCTTTACCAAATCAATGAAATATACCTAAAGATATGAATGAGAGGCTACAGAGTAGGGAAGGAAATCTCCAGGATAGCAGTTGTGGAGCAGGTCTCGGAGTGCAGCCAAACCATGACAGAGTAGAACAGTGTTTGAAACTTCCATTTCACTATATTCCCTCTCCCCTCCAACCTCCCAACCCCGCCTGGTGAGCTTTTTAAAATATGCTTCTAATTGTTCCTTCTCCCCACAGAATACTCTTACATAATACCACAGATATACTATATATCCATTAATGTACTGTGGTCCTTTGGAGAGCCACAAATCACTGTAGTATATATTTTTGTCCCCCAACGACCAAATTTTCACCCACTTGGGAATGCTTATCATTCCCTATTGAGAATGTGTGGAATAGAAAGAGAGAAGACATTAGGAAAGAGACCTTAATAAATGGATTATCTCAAATTAATCTATCAAAGGGAAAATCTTACTGGGAGGCTACTGGAAGTTTGAGAAACTAGCAAAAAATACGAAGAACTCTGGGCAAGTTGTTTTTCAAAAGGTGATTAACTAAATCCTGAAAAAAACAAAATGCTGTATAAAAACGAACTGAAAGCCCAATATTCGGCTCAGCAGTGAAGTGAATACTTAGTATGGTCAACAGTGAGTATTAACCAAATATTATAAAAAACCACATTAGGGAGATGGAAGAAGGGGTGTGCTTAAGCTAAATCTTCATCAATTATAATGAGAAATCAATAAATAAAAATTTTAATTAAGCCATCAGTCAGTCAGTTCAGTCACTCAGTTGTGTCCGACTCTTTGCGACCCCATGAATCGCAGCACGCCAGGCCTCCCTGTCCATCACCAACTCCCGGAGTTTACTCAAACTCATGCCCATCGAGTCAGTGAAGCCATCCAGCCATATCATCCTCTTTAGTCCCCTTCTCCTGCCCCCAATCCCTCCCAGCACCACGGTCTTTTCAAACAAGTCAACTCTTCGCATGAGGTAGCCAAAGTATTGGAGTTTCAGCTTCAGTATCAGTCCTTCCAATGAACACCCAGGACTTATCTCCTTTAGGATAATTAAGCCATAAACAACCATATAAAAATATTACTTGGAAATACAAAATGAATAGCAGAGAAAACCAATGAAAGTTGGTGGGGCAGGGGTACAGAGAGCAGATTACTGTTGCTTGTTTCTCTTAAGTCTTTTCAGCATTATCTCTATTAGTATGGGGTTTCCCTGGTGGCTCAGACAGTAAAGATGCTGCCTGCAATGCAGCAGACAAAAGAGATGAGAGTTCAATCCCTAGGTTGGGAAGATCCCCTGGAGAAAGAAATGGCAAGCCACTCCAGTATTCTTTCCCGAAAAATTCCACGGACAGAGGAGCCTGGCCTGCTACAGTCCATGGGGCCACACAGAGTCAGACACGACTGACTAACACTTTTGCTTTCCTTCTGTGCATGTTTCATTTTAATAATTTTTTTTAAAGTAAAAGGTACGTGAACTTTGGAGGTCAGCAAAGTATCTGCACTATAAAAAAAATAATTTTGAAAACATATGATAGTTAATTCCTCTCAGTGCCCCTCAGCACTCTGGCATATTAGATATGCTATATCTCTATTATAATGTATTTTAAGATACTATAAATTAGAATGTCTCCTAATTTTTGATCAGGTTATGAAGTTACATATAGCATCTTATCTCAGTGCAAAGCATATAGAGAGAAATCAATAAATATTTGTTGCATGAATAATAAAAATGTTAAAGTCCCCATAAAACAGAATCACAGGATTAAAGGTCTAGAAGAGGCCTTAAGAAGTAATGTAGTCAAATTCTCTCATCTTCAGAGAACAGAACTGATTCTGAATAAGTAACTGATTCAGATTATCCAACTAACCCTAGCAATGGTAATATAAAAACCTGGATACTCTGGCATTAGATTCAGTACCTTTCACACTTCAAATTCTCCACTGATGAGAGAAATAATTCAAATTCCATCACTTTCTCCCAAAAATACACAAATCTTGCCTCATGAAAATACGTTATGCCAGGAACTGCTTAAAGTACATATCCTGAAATGGATTCTTTTGATTTGTAAAGATAACCAAAATTTTCTAAACTTAATCCTATCAAGGTAACTTATCTTGTTGGAATTAAAATGACATAGAAAGAAGAAAAACTATTAATTTTTAAACAAAGTAAATCTACAAACATTTCTAACAAGTGCAACCAAGTAACTTCATGATCTAAAACATTCCTCTTAATTTCTCTTTGTATGTTTGGGAAAATCTTCAACTATGCAATTAAGAGGCATTAATATAATAGATTATAAGTTATACTGATCTAAGGTGATTATTAGGTAGCTAAAATAGCCTAACTAGATGATGCATGGAGGATGCAGGAGCTAAGTTCCCTGCCCAAGGATCAAACTCATGCTTCTCTGCAGTGGAAGCTTGGAGTCCTAACCACTGGACCACCAGAAAATTCCTAGATGATGTACTTTTCATCTTTCCCCTCTAAAAATCTATCCCATGTCCCCCCATCAAGTCTTTTCCACACTGGCAAAGAGTCACACCAAATACTGCTAACTGACTTTACATATTATTACAGTTTCACCTACAAATTTTATTATGAAAATATTTACCAGTCACATCAGATTAGGATAAGTATTTATTTATATACTATAAACATTTCCTCCATTTAACACTAAGCAAGATAAAAGACAATAAACTTAATGCTTTTACATAATCACTGTATTACTAATATCACAAAAGAATTTTGTCTACTGTTGGTTCTTTTAAGAAATATTATGCACATGTTCTAGGCATTAACTTTACAAGTAGAACTACAAAAAAATTTTTCATTATGAAAAAGTAAAATCATGTATTTCGTAGTTATTTGAATGGCTGCCTGCTTACTTGACTGTAATCTCCTAAAAAGTAAGGACCTGTCTTCCACATTGTATTCTCAGGCTCAAGCACTCAGCAAGTACTTAAGTGTGTGTTGAATGATTTCCAAGTTACAGAATTACCTTTTCTAACAAAAGAAATATCATTTAAAAAATAATAAACCTTATTACATACCACTGAGGTTGAGGTCATAATCTCCTGCCGTTATCACATTAGCTACTAATCCTTCTGCAGGCTGACTGCCAGAAACCACATCATTCAAGAGTTTCCGAATGGCTCCAGGCTGAGGTGGTTGGGTGGTAATGTTGCTTACAGCTATCTTCAAGTTTTTAATTACGTGAAGCTGATTATTGGGATCTCTCATATGAACTTAAAAAAAGAAAAAAACACTTGAAATTAATTTTACACAAAGGATAACAAGCCAACGATTATAATAACAATTAAAAAGAAAAAAACTGGGTTAATGATTTACAAAGGATGCTCAATTTGGAAACCAGACATTCCATGTGTGACAGTCTTCCAAAATACAACTGACTTATAGTGTGCTGCAGTCCACAGGGTCCCAAAGAGTTGGACAGGACTTAGCAACTGAACAACATTCCATTACACACCAAAGGGCTAGCTAGACAGTCTAACCTTCCTCTCCAGTAACGCTACTGCTCACAGCTACTCTACCATAGGTCTTTTCCTTTCTTCTTACCTTTGGAATTGCCAGGGAGGACTTCTCAGGTGGCTAGTGGTAAAGAACCCCTGACAATGCAGGAGACATAAGAGATGTGGGTTCAATACTGGGTTGAGAAGATCCCCTGGAGGAGGGCATGGCAACCCACTCCAGTGTTCATGCCTGGAGAATCCCCATAGACAGAGGAGCCTGGCGGGCTACAGTCTATAGGGTCACTGCTAACTGCTAAGTCACTTCAGTCGTGTCTGACTCTGTGCGACCCCATCCCTGGGATTCTCCAGGCAAGAACACTGGAGTGGGTTGCCATTTCCTTCTCCAATACATAAAAGTGAAAAGTGAAAGTGAAGTTGCTCAGTCATGTCTGACTCTTCACAACCCCATGGACTGCAGTCTACCAGGCTCCTCCATCCATGGGATTTTCCAGGCAAGAGTACTGGAGTGGGGTGCCATTGCTTTCTTTGCTATAGGGTCACAGCTGGACACAACTGAAGCGATTGACCACGCAGCACATAACCACCATCCATGTGGTGGTGGTGGTGGTTCAGTCGCTAAGTTGTGTCTGACTCTTTGTGACCCCCTGGACTGTAGCTGGCTAGGCTCCTCTGTCCATGGGATTTTCCAGGCAAGAATACTAGCTGCTGCTGCGTCGCTTCAGTCATGTCCGACTCTGTGGGACCCCACAGACAGCAGCCCCCCAGGCTCCTCTGTCCCTGGGATTCTCTAGGCAAGAACACTGGAGTGGGTTGCCATTTCCTTCTCCAGGGGATCTTTCCAACCCAGAGATCAAACCCCCCATCTCCTGCTTGGCAGGCAGATTCTGTGCCATCGAGCCACCTGGGAAGCCCAACCACCGTCCATACCAGATCTCTGATTCTCACTTTACCCTAAGGCTGGTCCAGGGCAGTGTGAGATCTATGGTATCAAAACTGAAAATAGTAAAGGGGAGAAAAGGCACTGAATGCTGCACGCAGGGTTCCTCTGGTTCCCTGACAGTGATGCCTGAATTCTCAGCCCCTAGCAGGTGATGGTGTACACATATCATAACAGGAGGTATATGAGAACTCTCTATTTTCCGCTCAATTCTGATGTGAATCTAATACTGCCCTAAAAAACAAAGTCTAGTAAAAAGGAAGAAAACAAAAATCAATGACCATATTCCTTCTCCCAACCTAATAAATACCTCTGGTCTCCTCCCTACTACAGGCCTTGTCTCAGTCTAGATTATTTATAACCAGGGCTCAGAGCTTCAAGGCCAGGCAAGAGGTTCTTAGGCCACTGTAGTAAGACAGGGCCCATGGTGCACAGTAGGAAATGTTAAGTATATTTTTTTCTCATAATCAGACAAGATGATTAGCTTCCATAGTAGCACTAGAAGTAGTCCATTATAGAGATTAAGGACCCAAATCCTGGAGTCAGACTTTACTTGAAATACTAACCCACTACTTTTAACTGGGTTATCCTAAACAACTTTTAACCTTTTCAATGCTTCATTTTTTTTCTTCACCTGTAACATATGAAGAAAATAACCTACTTCACAGGGTTATTTTAAGATTTAGATGAGATATTGTTAGAAGACATAGTAAGTATAAAGCACTCAGCAAAGGCCTAACACATGAGTAGGTAGTTAGGATGGTGGCAGCACATATAATATCCTCTATTTCAAGTATGTCATGAATCATCATACACCACCAATACAGGGCAATTCTTAGAAGACTGACTTTGCGTACCTACCCACTAAAAAAATGACATTTTCCCCTAATAGGAAATGCTGTATAATAAACATTTAAGTTCAGGTCCGCCTATGTTTTAAATAAAGTTACATCCATTAAAACTGTCTTCCTAAATTTCCAATGTGTTCTCTCAGCTGATGTCTAAATTTTCAATTAAAAAATATAAGACAAAAAGCTTTTAAAAATACTACATATGACATGAGTATGTGTACCTGTAAAACTAAATATATGTACAGAAAGTATACACACAAATTCCATTGTAATGATTACCTATGGTAAAAGCAGGAAAGAAATGGGACTAAGGGAGGGTAAAAGGTGAATTCAACTTCGTTTCTTAAAGCAAAGAAAAAGATACAAAGCAAATATGACAAGATTCGCTGGCTCTACGTAGTAGGGAGCTAGATGCTTCTTGCATTCTCTGCATTCATCTCTAATTGCTCATTTTCTAAATGATTTAAATAAACATACTCAAGCTTCCTAATTAAACTTCTCAGCTGGTCTATGAAATAGAGAAACCAAAAAACATCAAAATACTATGATACATTTCTGATACTTTTAGGATACAAGCAGTTTCCTTGAAGTTGATCCATAACTGTCAAATAACATAAGCAACCATTATGTATATTAAACCTCTCTCAAAATTTTAAATTGACTCTGGTATTCTTAAGTGTTAACACAAAAAAATTTATTCTACTAAGAGTTGTGTCCTATATTCGGAATGGGTCATTAGTTGTTGGGTAATCTTATCAATAAACCAGAAATGAGTCAATGTGTGGCAGCCAGCCTCTGAAACGGCACCTGATGATCCCCATATCTCCCAGTACATGCTCTCCCACATCCCAGGATGGATATGTGTGACCAATGTTCCTGTTGTTTAGTCGCTAAGTCATGTCTGACTCTTTTGGGACCCCATGGACTGTAGCCTACCAGGCTCTGCAGCCCATGGGGCTTTTCAGGCAAGAGTACTGGAGTGGGTTGCCATTTCCTTCTCCAGAGGATCTTCCTGACCCAGGAATCGAATCCACGTTTCCTGCACTGCAGGTGGATGTTACTACAGCCACCTGGGAAGCCCACGTATGACCACTGAACACAGCAAAAACTACTGTGATAAGGTTTTAAGAGTATGGCTCCCATCTTGGGTTCTCTCTCTCATCACTCCCTCTAGGAGAAACTTACTGCCAGGTCATAGGGACACTCAAGGAACCTCTGGAGAGGCCCATATGGCAGAGAACTGGGGTCTCAGGCCAACACCCAGTGAAGAAGGGAAACGACAACTGTAGGAGTGAGCCTGCAAGTGGATCCTCCAGCCCGAGATGACCACAGCCTCTGTGTTCAGCTCCAGGGCAACCTCAAGAGACAACAGTCCAGCTAAGCCACTCCCCGACCCCTGAGAAACTGAGAGATACAGGATGCTTTGGGGGCTTCCCTGGTGGCTCAGTGGTAAAGAATCTGCCTGCCAGTGCAAGAGACACGGGTTCGATCCCTAATCCAGGAAGATCACACGTGCCACAGAGTAGCTGCGCTGGTGTGCCACAACTGTTGAGCGTGTACCCGAGAGCCCAGGAGCCACGACTATTGAAGCCTGCGCTGGAACAGCAGTAGCCCCCAGCCACAACTAGAGAAAAGCCGGCACGGCAACCAAGACCCACCACAGCCAAAAATAAGTAAATAAAATTAATTTTTAAAAACACTTTGTTTTAAGGTGCTAAGTTTCAGGGCAATTTATTACATAACAATTGATAAGTAATACACTGGAGTAGCACAAAATCAACTTAATAAAGAGAAAGGCAAGAATTAAAAATGATTGACAAAAGCTCTTAATTCATGCACAAAAAAACCCAAAAGCTTCAAAATTAAATAATTAAGGCTTTATTGAGATTATAACGTCACAAAAGGTGACTTTATATAGCATATAACACCTCAATTTCAGGGTGAAATTCGGCTCCACCACTGCCTTACTTTTATAGACTGCCGCATATAGCTCCTTGAAGCAACATTCCCCAGTATGTGCTGCCCACAGACTACTGGCTGCTCAAGACAAATGTTTCTAAAAACTCAACTTCATGTTCAAATAAATTTGGGAAACTAGATTACACTTTTAAAAGGTCTCTTGACAGTAGGTGTTCCCAGAGCTCTTAATACACTAAATGACACTAATTCTCCCAAATACATGCTTTTTAAGCAAACTTACTTGACCACAAAATTTTTTCAGGAAACATACATAACTGGTGTTCTACAGAATGTATTTTGAAAAATAATATCTTTTAACTTTATGCAACACATAAAACTTTACTATATTAAAAAATAAAACCTCAGTTGCTTAAGAACCACACAACTCCCCCAAACTCCATGCCCTTGCTCAAGAAATCTTTTAACTATCACATACCCACGAGATAAGGAAATCAAAAATTCCTTTCCCAGAATTCAAGATCCTTCCTTATCTAGGCCTTTTCCCTTACTATCCGGTACTGAAAAGGGAGTTTTCCCACTGTTCCCCAACCACTCAGTTATCATTTCTACCTTAGTCCATACCATTCTAACCTCATTTCTGTTCTCAAAAGGGAATGCTCATCCTCTTCCAGTCCACCAACATCTACCTATTCAAGTCCATCTCATTATACTCCATCCCTAAATCTTCTGCAGTCTACACAAGGATAAGAGTAAAGATTTCAGCCTCTATTCACTGCACTGTCCAATACAGAAGGCAACAGGCACAAGGGTCTACCGAGCACTTCAAATATATCTAGTCCAAACTTAGGTGTTGATATAAGTGTAAGATGCACACCAACTTTCAAAGACTTAGCAATAAAAAACGAATGCAAAATCTCATTAAGTTTTTTTATACTTATTATCTGTTGAAATGACAAGTTTGAAAATATTGGATTAAGTAAAATATTATTTAATCTCCTTTACCAATTTCTTTTTATCTTTTTACAATGTGACTACAAAGCAACTTCAAGTTATGCATGTGAGTCACATTGTTACTACTGGAAGGTACTGCTCCTGCCTGTGAATAAGTAATTCTAAACACTGCCAGGAGATAAGATGATTTGACTAAGAACACCTTGTCTTGAATCACACTGTCTGTTTTTAAATCTTTCCCACCTGTCTAAGACTGACCAAGTCAGTATCTGTATGTCTGGATGTGCTCAAATTTAAAATGGTGTTAACAGTACCTTTCTCATAGGACTCAAGACGGACTAAAAGAGAAACGCTAAGTACATATATCAGTTAGCGTTACTAGTCTTTATTAACAGAGCAGGAAACAGCACTCCAATCATAGGCAAACTTGCTCCCCTGTTTTGTTTTTTAAGAATTTAAGAATGTAGAGCACTTTGTCGTTTTTGTTGAGTTAGTAAAAAATACTGCAGGAGATGAGATGGACGGCTAAGGTACAGGCTGAAGGAAATTCAAGAGTTCTCAACCTGTTTTATTTTGGATAGTTCCTTGTCTCTTTTAAATACAAAAGTGAACTTATAATGGAAGTATTCTCCCAAAGAATACACACGTGTGGCCTGTAAATACATAAAACTTATGGCACAGCATTTGTGTGTGTGAAGAAGTCATCATAACCAAATAAACATCATGGTCGTTGTCTTGACAACCTTTATTATAGAACCTTTTTAAAGTCTTTAACAAAAAATCTTACCCATATTTTTCAATGTTCTGTTTGTAAAGTACAGGTAAAGATATTGATTAAACCACACTAGACAACTATTACGCTTACTTTTCCCTAATAAAGAATCTAAAGCTGGAGAAAACAGGCAACTCTTCAATAAAAGATATTTCTCCTGTTGATTAAACTTTTATCCGGAAAAAAAAAAAACCCACAAACTTCAGGACTTTTCCATCCCTATAAATCTGTATAACTGCAACTAACTCGATTAAATTATTTCCTCATCCATCAGGCAAAAAAAAAAAAAGGCTGTTGCAAGTTTCACGACTTTTATAATACTTTTTATTTGCTTGAGGGGTAAAGTAAAATTTTGGATACCTAGAGAGATGTTTTCAAAAGAAAAAAAGTAAAGTAAACTAAAGTCTTGAAAGGGATACGCCTCACTGCTAAACAATATAATACTTAAGGCAACTTTGAAAACTCAGTTTAACTCCCAGGGGAAGACGATTCGTCTTCTTTACTAAGACCTCACTGGTCTAACAGCGAGCATCTTCTAAGGCTGACCTGCTTTGCAACTTCCTAATTCCCTCCCTACGGCCCTTGAGAACAGGCTCAATGCCCTTCTCCGCGGCTCACGTTTTTCTTTAACTGCCCAACAGTCTGGTTTGTCCGGGAAGTGCCCGAAAAACTGGAGGTCAGAACCATGCTGCTGTCTTGACCATCTCTTCTACGGAACCTCCTCCTACGGCCACTAAAGACACCGCGGGGCCCCAGCCCGACGCCACTCTCCCGGCTCCGAGATGTAAACACCGCCCTTCTCTTCCCCGCCCGCTCCCGACTTCCCTCTCCCGGCCCCGGCTTTGCGGGAGCTCAGTGCAAAGGGGAGACCACATACCCTCGGAAGTGAGGCGAGAAAAGGGCTTAAGCAACTCCGCGAAGCTAAGGTGATTGAGACGAGTAAGCCGCTCGGCTTCGTCGCTACACAGCGCGGCCACACAGGGGACGAAGGAGTCCGGGATGAGCTCCTGCACTGATTGTACACACTGGGCCATCACCGCGGCAGAGGCAGCGGCGGCGTCCGCCCTCCGGCCCACCCTCGGAGGCTGATCCTGCGGCTGCAGCAGCTACCGCCGCCGCCCGCCGGCCTGGCCCGGCCGGGCGGGGCCGGGCGCTGAAGCTTTGAGACCAATAGAACGAACAGACGCTGCCGCCTTGGCTCCCGGAGCACCCGCCACCGACCCCTCCCCGTCACCGCCGCTCTTCAGCGCTCGCCCCGGCGTCCTCGCATTCCACCCTGATAGGTGGAGACGCCGGCAGTCGCCAGTTAGTCCTCTCGACAGCAAAGCCTTGGTCACTGCCGGACTGGGACCGCCATATTGAGGCCGAACCCTGACCCACCGGCGTACTTATCCCGGCAGCCCCCGCGCTCGCCCCTCACGTGACAGTGTTAAAGTCGATAGGGGCGGGAGAAGAGAGCCTGGAAAAGGGAAAGAGGCAGGTCGGCCGGCTGATGCCGGAAGTGCGATAGGTGGACCTCCTGTTGGGCGGGTCTACGAGTGTGGTGGGCGGAGCCAGGCGGGGAGCCGCGCGATGTTCGGCCTGGTTCTCTCAGCGCGTAGAAGACCAGCTAGGTGTGACGAGGGAGTGGATAGGATGACGCTGGTGGTCGGTGCTGTCACAGTGCGGGAGGTGCCCATTCGCCTTCCACGCCGACTTGGTCCTCCCTGGAAACAGTGGACAAACCTTGTGTGGCTGTTCTAGCAACTTCCGGCCGGCTCGCCCCGCCCTTCCCACGCTTCTGGTGGAATGATTGGGGCACCTGCTCACCGTAGAGAGCTAGCTGCCGGCCGGATTCTTGGAGGTTTCTCTGGTGCCGGCTTAAATCGCCTACGTACCGTTTGAACACAACCATGCTTTTAGAAAGGGCTGCTACGAAGGTGGACTCAACCAGCGGGCATAAATATGTGCCGTTGTGGCACATAAATATGTGGCAGTTAACCCGAGTGTAAGAGAAACTCCTGCGTTTTCGTTGGTCTCAGGGAAAGCCTTGGCCCCCGACCCCTTCATCCTCGGGCGCTTCCTTTTCGCACTCTGCTGGAGAAATTACTTCCTAGGGATGGGGGTGTAGGAAGCCAGTAATCATGTACTGAATGAGGACCTGATTTGACTTCCTCTCTTCCTAGCTTTCATTTTTGTAGATTTTTCTTCTAAACGTGCCTAAGTGAATGAAAGGAATTTTACTAAAATATTGGACTTATTCTGAATTGTATGTCAAAAATACAAGACGGGGAAGAATGCAACGCCGTATCGTGGCTTTATGGTCCTTGGTTTAAAGGAGGCTTCTCCAAGCAAGGGGGCTTCCCTGATGGCTTAATGGGTGAAGAATCCACCTGCAATGCAGGAGACGCAGGAGACCGGTTGGACAGAGGATGCTGGCAGGCTACAGTCCATGGGGTCGCAAAGAGTCAGACGTGACTGAGTGACTAAGCACATTCCCCAAACAAGAGTATCTCAAACTGTCGGATTGGTTGGCACCCTGAAGTTTCCACCATGGTTAGAATTCATGACAGGTGAGTATGCCTTTCTCCTATAAATTGAAAAATGGGAGGTAGGAAAGGGCAATAGGACTTAATGACATGGCAGCTGAGCCACAGATCAGTCTAGAAACGATAACACGTGCAAGTTGAGGATCTGGAAATTCATTTCCTTAAAACCATCTGTGCCTGAGAACCTCTTGGAAAGTCGTCTTTTATCCCCAGGAGTATACATATTCCCTTGTGAATACCTTTGATATGTCCCTTACGCTTTATAATGTGAGAATCTTATGTAATTGCGGGTGATTCAATACATTTTTTGTGACCAGGCGCCTCAGTGCAAGCATGCTACTTTAGTTCTCAACTCAGAAGTTAAAAAGGCAACTTGTTTTTTACATTGGAGGTAAACTAACTGTATTAGACTCTGAGAGAAGGACTCTAAAGTGTAATTTACTCTAAATGGATATTTGGAGATAGACTTCACATATCATAAAATTCATTCCTTTAAAGTGTACAGATCGGTGGTTTTTACTGTATTCAGAAAGGTGCACAATCATTACTAGTAATCCTAGAACACTTTCATCACCCCCCAAAGAAGCCTGGTGCCCACTAGCAGTCACTCTGTACCCCAATACCGCTCTAAAGTGAAGTCACTCAGTTGTGAGCGACTCTTTGCGACCCTGTGGACTGTAGCCTGCCAGGCGCTTCCAGCCATGGGATTTCTCCAGGCAAGAATACTGGAGTGGGTTGCCGTTTCCTTCTACAAGGGATCTTCCCAACCCAGGAATTGAACCTGGGCCTCCCACATTGCAGGCTGACTGCTTACAGTCTGAGCTACCAGAGAAGTCCCTAGAGCACCCCTGCAGCCCCTGGCAATCACTCATCTACTTTCTGTGTCTGTGGATTTACCTATTCTGAACATTTCACATAAATTGAATCATACAATACATGGCCTTCAGTGTCTGATTTCTTTCACTTGGAGTAATGTTCAAGGCTCATCCATAAGGTAGCATGAATTAGTATGTCATTCCTCTTTATGTCTAAGCGTAAATGGATTGTTAGCTTATGCATTGAATTTACTATCTAACACCACAGGCACACAGTTTCCAGTGAGTGACTGCACTGTTAAAAATCTGTTTCCTAGTCTATCCTAAACTACCTCACTTGTTCATCTTCTAAGGTATTTTCTTTCTCTATAGATTAAACCTGAGTCACTGCCATATTTGCATTTCAGTCTACAGGAATGGGGGAAAGAGAATGGAAAAGTAAATGACTAATGGTTTCAGATCAAATTTAAAAATGGCATCCAGCAATTTCACTGTCATATCACTGGCTCTAGTGTCTCCAGAGGAGACTAGAAAGTATGGGCTTGAGAGCTCTGTTGCTAAATGAAGAGAATGAAAGTGGGATGACAGGACAAGGTTCTCCTCCCTACTTTATTAGGAATGAGGTACCCCACAAGATGTATTTGCCTGAATTCTAAGATATCACACGTCTCTCATTTCTCTGACTTCTCTGGACAGTGACCCTTTTTACATCCCTTGTCCTCGGAACCATTTACTCTCTACAGAACCCTCAAGGAAAAGAGGATAATAAGATCTATCACTAAAAGAGAGGAAGCTTGCTGGGCCAAATGATAACACAAACAACTAAGGATCTCTTTTCCAAGTATTGAAGATGAGACCCAACCTCCTAGACTCCCCAAATCAAAGAATCCCATTAAACATGCTATGCCAGTAGGCTTATATTTTGAAATACTGTTTTATCAAATGCCCGTGAATTATTTTGCATGTAAAATAATGCCAGTCTCTTGTGATATCTGCTGTGGTCAAAAACATGGACACTGAAATCAGAGAGGCCTGGACTTGAAGGTAGCTCCACCACTCGTGCAGAAAAGTCATACCACCATTGTCGATCACCATACATCAAGCATGGCACTTTACTGATACTTCTCCTTACACAAACCCTGAGAAGCACATGGGTAGCCAGTTACCACATATAGCACCTAAAGCACAGAGAAGTTAATTAACTTGCCCCAAGATAACACTGGAGCAGAACCAGCTCGGTTCTTAACCCCAGAGACTTGATTGCTAGGATAAATTGCTTTTCCACATGTTTCCTTACTTTGAAAGCACCTACAGAAATTTTAACTTGCAATAGCTTGCAATACAGTTTTAGCAGTAAATCTGTGACTTTTAACAAGTTACGTGTCTTTTCTGCGCCTCACATTCTTTATCTGTGAGCTTATGAAGTTGGGACTAGACGATTTCTTGTATTCATTCCAATGTGAAGATCTTTTCACTATTATTAAATTCCACTGTATTAACAGTAGATGGTGCTATAGAGTATTGGCTTCAAAAGCCAATTAAAAAACTGGTTCTAGTTAGCCACTAAAACAATTCCTGAATACATGGATCTCACATGCAAGATAACTGGAGGTCTAGGGATGCTAAGAAAAGTGGTGCATTAAAAGTTTCCTAGCTTTTGTGGAGTCTAAAAAAAATGGATGTATAACAAAAACAGACTCAGACATAGAAAACACATGGCTATCAAGGTGGGGAAAAGGAGGAACATTAGGAGTATGGGACTAACAGATACAAACTGCTGTATGTAAAACAGATAAGCAACAAAGATTTACTGTATACATAAGGAGTTATACCCAATATTTTGTAATAACTTATAAAGAAATATAATCTGCAAAATCCTGAATCACTATGTTGTATACCTAAAACTAACACAATATTAAAGATACTTTTTTAAAACGTTTCTTAAAGATTTTTATGCTAGGATACTTTCAAACACTAAAAAAAGAAAGGTTTAAATATATAATCCTCATATTGGCCCACACTTGTTATCTTATTTACTGTACTGGATGTTTTAAGTCGGCTTATTATCATTAACATTCTGACTAAAACAGATGGCATCCATTTCCTGGTTATTTTAATGATGAATCATAGCCACGGTATTGCTCATAATTCTATTTTATACTTATTATAGGTATTTAAGCCCCATATAAATCCTCCTTTAATTTAATCTGCAGCAAGTAAAACTCTTTTATACATATTTTTTCCTTTAGGCTTCTAAGATAGGGAATAATATTAGTACTTGGTTTTAAATCATGTGTAAATACTTCCAAAAGCAACTGGATTTGGATAAGAAAAATATAAGTGAGGGAAGCAGTGGGCGGGGATGTTGAAGGTCTCAACTTCAAACAATTCTATAAACATTAATCCTCAAGATTTAGGGTAAAAATTTGCATGCTATGTTATAGATTGGTTGCATAGACCCATGACTTTCTGTTTAGGAAAAATCACAATATCATTTTAAATGTGAAGAAACAATCTTAGAGATATAATTTCCCCAAGGTCATATGCTTAGTTAAGCACAGAGATGGAAAAAGCTTCCCAGTTTCCTGACTTTCAGTCTCAAACATGTTTCATTATACTTCCCCAGTTTATATATTAACTAAAAGATTTTTACTTACTTGCCCTTCCTTATTTCAGAAATTATTTAATGCAACAGATACTGTTTTATACATCTTTGTAAGTGCTTTTAATTTCAACGCATTAAAATGATTTTACATAAAAATAAAAGGAATAGTTACAGCTGCTAAGCAGTTCCCAAAAGCCATGTGTGAATACTTGTTAGCTAACTTGCATGTTAAAAAAAAATATTTGCAGTTTGAAAGAAATTAAAGACCTGAACACATGAAATGATATGTTCATGGATCAAAAGACTTAGTATTAAGATATCAACACTCCTCGAATTGTTCTATAGATTCATATCAAATTACCAACTGACCTCTTTATGGGAATTGACAAGCTGATGGTAAAGTATGTCAAAATTCAAGGGAGCCAGAATAGCCAAAATAATCTTTAAAAAACAAAGTTGAAGGACTCAAACCAGCTAATTACAAACTTACCGCAAAGCTACAGTAACCAAGACTGTATGATAATAGGCATAAGAATAGACATATAGATCAATGGAATAGAAATGAGAGTCCCAGAATAAGCCCTCATGTTTAAGGCGATTGATTTTCTTGAAGGGTACCAAGACAATTAAAGGAAAATAAAATAGTCTTTTCAACAAATGGTGCTGGGTCAACTGGTTATCTACATGCGAAAGAATGAAGTTGGACCCCCACGTCACACCATATACACAAAAATTAACTCAAAGACCTAAATGTAAGATCTAAAATGATAAAACCAATAGAAGAAAACATAGGCGTGAATCTTCATAACCTGGAATTAGGCAGTGGTTGCTTAGATATAACAGCAAAAGCAGAAGAAACAACTACAAAAAGAGACTAACTGAACATCACCAAATTTTAAAAACTGCTTCAAAGGACACTGTTAAGAAAGTGAAAAGACAGCTGACAGCATTGGAGAAGTTTTTTTGCAAATCACATATCTAAAATGATTTGGTGAAAATATGATAAATATAAATATGGATAAAAATGGGATTTGGATACCCAAAGTGTAGAGATACAAGGGGAAAAACCTAGGATATGTAAAGAACTACTATAACTTAATAAAAAGGATAAATTATCCAGTTAAAAATGTGCAACATCTAGGTAACATCTATCACCATAACGTAGTTAACAAAAATTGTTTCTTCCTGTGATGAGAACTTTTCACACCTCTTCTCTTAGCAACTTTTAAATGTATAGACATTTTTTAGACTTTTTGTGGTGACCATTTCACAATATATACTGAATCATTACCGTATACACCTAGAAGTAATATACTATTATATGTCAATTGTAGCTAGATAAAAGGAAACTCTTAATCAGTTAAAGGTTATGTAACAAAGATACATAATATTACACTTAATGGTTAAATGTAAGAATCACTCCCTTTAAAATCAGAATGAGACAAGAATTATCTTGTCTCATTATCACTGTTTCTATTCAGAAATTTTCTAGCTTCCTTACAAAAGCAGCTGGAGGAGAAAAATAAATTTTTAAGATTTCAAAAAGAACAAAACTGCTTATTTAGAAATTCTATAGTGGGCTAAATATATAGCACACTTTTATCATATCTGTGTAACTCTCCATCTCCTCTTCAGTTGCCCTCCCCAAAATAGGAGGCAGAACTCATGTTTTCACCTTCTCTTATAGCTAAGACATCATCGTTTGATGTGGGTTTTGTCGACTAGACATATATGTGCAAGAATCCTATCTGATAGTCAATTGTGTGAGGAAACACATTTTGGGGAGCTTTCAGTTATGCTCTCATTGGTAGTGACAGAGGTACCATAAACTTAATCAATTCCACCAGAATTTAACCAGAGATCCAGTGCAGTTCCAGTCAAAATACCCACAGAGATTTTATGGAATTTGACAAGGCAAACCTAAAATTCATACTTAAGAGCAAAGGTGTAAGAATAGTTGATAATTTTGAAGATGAATTAAAAGGTAGAGGAATTTGCCTGAACAGCAAGCAAGGTATATTAAAGTTTTTAAGAGTCAGGAGGACACAGATAGGCCAATGGAATAGAATGGAGGGGTGTGGGACAGACCAACTTGAAACGTTGACAAAAAAATGCAGAAAGGACAGATTATTCAATAAACAGTGTTTTAAGAATTGGTTATCTATATGGAACAAAAATCCAATTAGTTTTCTATATCACAACAAAATAAATCAGGTGGAATAAAGATGCAAACAATAATAACACTACTTGATGTTTATTACATGCTGGTACAATTTTAAGCATTTTATATATCCCAATTTAATTAGTCCTCATAACAACCCTCTGAAGTAAGTACTACTAATATTGTTTACATTTTATAGATGAGGAAACTCAGGCAAAAGAGGTTAGCTAAATTTCCCCAGGCCACAGTACCATAAAGTAGAAGAGCTATGATTTGTACTCTGGTAAACTGCATCTTGAGTTCCTGTTTTATTTACTTATTTATTTTTAATTAATTAATTATTTGGCTGTGCCAGGTCTTAATTACAGCATGTGGGATCTGGTTTCTTGACCAGGGATCAGACCTGGGCCTCCTGTACATTGGAGGTGGGAGTCTCAGCCACTGGACTATTGGGGAAATCCTAGGTCTCCCTTTTAACCAGTACACTACACTGCCTGCCTTTTATGAAGGATATAAGGGCATATTTCTTAAACAAGATTCAAAAATTGCAAACCATAACAGGAAAGATTGATAATTGAACAGAAAATATTAAATTTAAGGTCTTTTTTTAATCAGGAGATCACAAAGTAGTGAAAATTCAAGCTACAAATGTACAAAGATACATATCTACCCTAAAGAGCTCCTATAGTTAATAAGGAAAAAGGCAATAATACAATTGATACTGTATATGAAATTAAAAGATGCTTACTCCTTGGAAGGAAAGTTATGACCAACCTGAAGAAGAAGATGAAGTCACTCAGTCGTGTCCGAATCTCTGTGACCCCATGGGACTGTAGCCTACCAGGCTCCTCAGTCCATGGAATTTTCCAGGCAAGAGTACTAGAGTGGGTTGCCATTGCCTTCTCCAGGGGATCTTCCCCACCCAGGGATCGAACCTGGGTCTCCTGCATTGCAGGCAGACGCTTTACCGTCTGAGCCACCAGGGAAACCCAGATAGTATATTAAAAAGCAGAGACATTTCTTTTCCAACAAAGGTCCATCTAGTCAAGGCTATGGTTTTTCCAGTGGTCATGTATGGATGTGAGAGTTGGACTGTGAAGAAAGCTGAGCACCGAAGAATTGATCCTTTTGAATTGTGGTGTTAGAGAAGACTCTTGAGAGCCCCTTGGACTGCAAGGAGATCCAACCAGTCCGTCCTAAAGGAGATCAGTCCTGGGTGTTCATTGGAAGGACTGATGCTGAAGCTGAAACTCCAGTAGTTTGGCCACTTCATGCGAAGAGTGGACTCATTGGAAAAGACCCTGATGCTGGGAGGGATTGGGGGAAGGAGAAGAAGGGGACGACAGAGGATGAGATGGCTGGATGGCATCACCGACTCGATGGACATGGGTTTGAGTAAACTCCGGGAATTGGTGAAGGACAGGAAGGCCTGGTGTGCTGCGATTCATGGGGTCGCAAAGAGTCAGACACAACTGAGCGACTGAACTGAACTGAACTGAAGTGCCAGACTGCAACACAATACTATGCAAGTGACAGAAATTCACAGAAGAGGAAATTTGAATGACCAATATACATTTAAGTATTCTCAAAATTTTTAAAAAATGAGCAAAGGATATAGATGGTTCTCAAAAAAAAAAAGATATACTAATAGGCAGTAAGCACATGAAAAAGTGTTCACCGTTATTACTTAGATGGTTTTGAAGCCTGTACATTTGGTATTGTTTGACCCTTAAACTTTTACATCTCTTAGCATGGAGGACGAAGAAAGGCTGTACATTGTTGCTTGAGAGTCTGTATGTTTAGACCAAATTTGTATTTGCACTGTCAGTATGGCAAATGAGTGGAAAAAAATGTTAATACACTATTGGATTTTTTTATTCCTTTTTTTTTTTTTTGATTCAGCTTGTATCTCAGCTGAAAACCTCAATTTATGTTCATGACAGATTTTTTTTTTTAATGTCTACATTCTTTCTAATAAACTGTTGGAAGACTTAAAAAAAAAAAAAGAAAAGAAAAAGTGTTCACCATTATTAACCAACATGGAAATGAAAATCAAAGCCATAATAAAATACCACTTCACACCCACTGAATGGCTATAATCCAAAAGACAATGACAAATATGACAAGAATATAGAGAAATTTGAAGCTTCATGTACCACTGGTGGGCATGTAAAATGGTGCAGCTGGTTTGGAAGGCAAGCTTTTTTCCTATGTTTTACTCTATGTTAAACACAGAGTTACTGACTCAGCAGTTTCACTCCTAAAAAAAATAAAAACTTGTGTCCACACAAAAACTTGCACCTGAATGTTTATAACAGTAGATTCATAATAGCCAAATGTGGAAACAATCCAAATATTCATCAACTGATAAATAAGTGCTGCATGTAAAATTCCATGGACAGAGGAGCCTGGTAGGCTTACACTTCATGGGGTTGCAAAGAGTCGGATGTGACTGAGCGACTTCACTTTCACTTTATAGGTGTGCAGTAGAATAGTATTTGGCAGTAAGAAATGAAGTACTGATACATTCCACAACATGAATAAACAATGAAAACATGCCAGGTGAAAGAAGCCAGTCACAAAGGACCACATAAGATTCCATTTGTATAAAAATTATATTAAGAGTGGGTACCTCCATAGTGACAGAAAGCAGATGAGTGCTTGCCTAGGCCTGGAGGTAAAGAGGGAGACAGGAGGAATGGGAGAGTTGGAAGGTTATGGCTAAGCGATGCCAGGTTTCTTTTGGAGTAATGAGGATATCCTAGTAATGATTGTAATGATGATGCATAGCTTGGTGAATGAGCTAAAAGCCGTGAACTGTATCATTTAAATGTGTGAGTTGTATGTGAATTATATCTTAATAAACATGTTACCAAAAAATATACAAATGCAATGTTTTCAATTTTTAAAGAATCAGAGATTAGTAAAACTATTACTATTTGTGCTGTAAGGTTTGATAACAAAACCATAAATGAAAGGGAATTCTAGTCATGGTTCTTCTACTGCCTACTTTTAAGACCTTGTAACTAGTCATTTAAACTTTCTGATCTTAAGAATCATTACCTATAGAATAAAGATTGTATGAATGCTAATAACTCAGGATTCTAAACAATGGTTCTTAATTTTTCAGAATTACAGATCTCTTTGCTGCTGCTGCTGCTGCTAAGTCGCTTCAGTCGTGTCTGACTCTGTGTGACCCCATAGACGGCAGCCCACCAGGCTCCGCCATCCCTGGGATTCTCCAGGCACAGATCTCTTTGAGAAGTTGATTAACATCAGAAGCACTCTGGTGAAAATCCTAAATAAGGCATTGTTACTAATAATTGCTATTACTATTTCATACTAATTCTGAGATGTGGGGCTAATGAGATAAAAATAAGTGTTGGAAAAGAAAAGGAGATTGTTATGTACTCAGAAAGGCCAGACAAATTTGCTGAAAAAAAATCATGAGAATTAATAAAAGTACTCAATAAAGGATTCTAAATTCATAAGGTCAGTAGCAATGAACAACAATAATTCAATTAGAAAATATTTTTAAAGGCACACATTCAAATCCATACTCCTGACTTAGTAGATTGTCTCAACCCATGAAAATTTTAATAGCCACAGATGGCAAAAGCAAAATCCCTTAGATGCTCCTGTAAAGATGCTACAAGTTAAATTCCTAATAAGCACTACTTTAAATGCATCCCACAATACTTGATATGTTTGTTTTTCATTGTTGTTTGGCTCAAAATACTTTTCAAATTCCCTTTGCTATTTCTTTTTGTACCTATGGATTGTTTAGAAGCTTGTTATTCATATCTGAAACATTTGGGATTTTTCAAGTATGTTTCTGTTATTGATTTATAATTCCACTGTGATCAGAAGGTACTTGGTAGACTGGATTATTTTAAGTTTATTGAGAGTTGATTTAAGAATATGGTCTGTCTTGGTAAACGTTCTTCGCACATTTGAAAGCACAGTGATGGATTCTATAATACCAGGTATCGAACCTGCATCTCCCACATTGTTAGGCGGATTCTTTACTGCTGAGGCATTGGTTTCTTAGGGCTGCTCTAACAAACTGGTGACAAGTTGAGGAGCTTAAAACAACAGAAATTTCTTTTGTCATCTTTTTAGGTTCTAGAAGCCCCAAGTCAAAAATATCAGCAAAATATCAGACTACCTTCCTTAGAAGGCTCTAGGGAAGAATCCTCTTCCAGCTTCCACCTTGTGGTGGATACTGACAAATCTTGGCATTCCTTGGCTTATGGAAGCTCCAGTGTCTGCTTATCGTTTGGCTTGCTTCCCTATGTGTCTGTATCTTCAAATCTCTCTCTCTGTCTGTCCTTAGAAGGACACCAATCCTTGGATTTAGGGCCCACTCTAATCCTGTAGAATCTCATCTTACTTAACTTGATTACTTCTCCAAATGACCTGTTTTCAAATAAGGTCATATTCATAGTCATAGAGATTAGGAATTCAACATATCTTTTTTAAGGGGTGGGGGGGTGGGGGATACAAGTACAATACTATTCTTTTTTTTCTTGTCCATGTCTTGCTTGAATCTTGCAGGGCCTCAGATCCCTGACCTGGGATTGAACTCTCTCCAGACCATGGTAGTGAAAGCCTGGAATCCTAGGGAACTCCCCTACAATACCATTCTTATATCTTGCTTTATATCATTATATCTCTCCTCATAGAAGTATAACCCTCTATATCTTTAGATTAACATTTTGACTAAGATTTTTGGTGTACTACTATTAATTATTGAGAGAGAAGTATAGAAATATCTGAGGGTTTGTCTTATTTCTCAGTTCAACTCTTATCAATTTTTGCTTCATGTAATTTGAGGTTCCTCATTAAGTACATTAAATTTAGTATTGCTAAATTCTCTTCATGAATGAACTCTTTTACTTAAGAATGTCAATTACTAATATTATTCACCATCATACTGGAGTCCTAGATAACATAAGACAAGAAAAAGATATATATGATTTATAGATCAGAAAGAAAAATAAACCTCTTATTATTTACCATCTGAACCACCAGGGAAGTATGCAGAAGGCAAGAGATGCAGGTTCGATCCCTGGGTCGGGAAGATGCCCTGGAAGAGGGCATGGCAGCCCACTCCAGTATTCTTGCCTGGATATTTCCATGGACACAGGAGCCTGGCCAGCTGCAGTCCACAAGGTCACAGAGAGTCGGACATGACTGAAGTGACTTAGCACAGCACAAGAGCTATGAAAATGCTTATAGTCCTACATGAATTTGATTTCACCATGGAAGACTCATTTCATTCAGTAAATACTTACTACTTTTTATAGATTAGACAATACTCTAAACTCTAGGGTTTAGAACAAAGCTCACAAAGACCTGTCATGATCATATCAAGACTAAGCAAAGTTTGAACTATGTGGGCTGCTCTCCATGGTTCTGAACAATTCTTGCCCACCAAGACGGAAGTCTAGTTCACTAATATCTCCTGTGTAAGCTTACACCAGAGTTGTGAAACAGAGTAGGGAAAAGAGACTCTTAAGAAAGAAATGTAGAAGACAGAGGAATGGAGATCATTACAAAGGTATAGCCATTTTGAGAGTCTGGATCAACCACTAGGATCAGTAAATCAATTTAGTAACGTCACTGCATATAAAATCAGTATATTTTTAAAAATCACTAGGAAAAATAGAGAATAAAATGTTAAAACAATATAGCTTATAATAACATTGAAAGACACAAAATACCTAAGGAAAAATTAATAAAATATATGTGAGATCTGTACTCAGAAAGCTAACAATACATTACTGAGAACAATTAGAGAAGACCCAAGTAAATCAAGGTGTATGCCATGTTCATGGATTTGAAGATTCAGTGGGGCTTTTTAAAGCTTTATGCTTTATTTTTTGGCTGCACTTAGTCTTCGTTGCTGTGCGACCTTTCTCTAGTTGCGGTGAGTGGAGGCTACTCTTTGTTGTGGTGCACAGGCTTCTCATTGCAGTGACTTCTCTTGTTTTGGAGTACAAGCTCATGGCAAATAGAAGGGGAAACAATGGAAACAGTGACAGGCTTTATTTTCTTGGGCTCCAAAATCACTGCAGATAGTGATCATAAAATTAAAAGATGCTCCCTAGACAGCATATTAAAAAGCAGAAACATTACTCTGGTGGCAAAGGTCCATATAGTCAAAGCTATGGTTATTCCAGTAGTCATGTATGGATGTGAGAGTTGGGCCATAAAGAAAGCTGAGCGCCATAGATTTGATGCTTTTGAACTGTGGTGTTGGGGAAGACTCTTGAGAGTCCCTTGGACAGCAAGGGGATCAAACCAGTCAATTCTAAGGGAAATCAACCCTGGGTGTCCATTGGAGGGACTGATGCTGAAGCTCCAATACTTTAGCCCTGATGCGAAGAACTGATTCATTGAAAATGCCCCTGATGCTGGGATAGATTGAAGGCAGGAGGATAAGGGGGTGACAGAGGACGAGATGTTTGTATGGCATCGCCAACTTAATGGACATGAGTTTGAGCAAGCTCCAGGCGATGGTAAGGGACAGGGAAGCCTACTGTGCTGCAGTCTTGCCAGGGTCCAGCCTCGGCAGGATCCAGGGGATACCCTCAGGATGAACGGCATCAGTGAGAGAAGACACGTGAGACCGGCCTTGATGGGGCCAAGTCTGCGAGGGGAGAGACAGAGAGAGTGACCAGACGGCGCGGGGGGTGGGGTGCAGCCGAGTCTGGCAAATCTTTATTTTCTACCGTAGCTTTTATATTCTAAGTTAGTACATTTTTAAGGTGAAGATAGTTTAATATTACATCGGCTCATCCTTCACAAAACCAGGGTGTTTTCTGCATACTTCTTTGTGAGAGTCTTGTACATTATCTTCTGGCCTTGGGGCCTATTGACATTTTATGACCTAGGTGAATGCAAAGCTGTTTTCCGTAATCTATTCTTTAATGAACACAAAGGTCAGTCCTTTTGCAGAAGTTATCAGTTAAGTTTATCTAAAAGATTTACCACACAAAGACTCTGCAGCTCCCGTGAGGCAGCCCCTGTTTAGCATTCCTGGTTAAAATGAACAATTCTAAACTCTTATTTTTCTAAATCTTTAACTATAACCACTTTTAGAATAATATTTTTCTGTTCTCTAATAGGGCTTCCTCACCTGGAAGGGCTCTGTGCCTATTAGGGCCTTTATGTGATCAGGTTCTTTATGCTGTTTATGATTAAGGTGTTGTGAGCAGTTATGTGCATTAGTACGCATTTGCCAAGCAGGCTAGAATGCCAGCAAAGGGGTCTAAATTGAAACACCCCTTTCATCCTGGATAATCTTACAGGATACCACCGTCTGGCGGACATATTAATTAAAGTTCTAAGTTGATTCTGTTTGGAGAGAGATCGGGGAAGGCCTTCTACCCATGTCACAGAAATTAGGGAGTAGTCTAATATAGCAAGCATCAGAAAGACAGAGATCATCTTTAAGGTGGGCACCGGGGCAGCTTTTTGAAATCCCTGAAGTCCTGATCTGCCTTGCCTGTCAGGTCTTCTCCTCATGACCTTGTCATGGGTGGGATCTCGTGTGCTGGCTCCCGGCATCTCCCCCTTTTTTATTTTTTAAGACAGCCAGATGGATCTCAGTCACGAGCTTCTGAGTATTCTGCCGGAGAGTTCTGACAATACAAGGAAGGATTATAATGAGAAGTAGGACTAGGGCTGCCACAGTAGCATAACTGAGGATAGTTGATAGGATATTTTTTCCAGTAATAAAGTTAGAAAAGGTATGAAAAAAATCATTAGCAGCCCCTGCAGCAGTAAAGTCCAGACGGGAATATTCTAAGGTGTTTATCTGACCGTGAAGCTTTCTAAGATCTAAACTAATGCTCGAGCTATTCCATACACCTGAAATATGATTTTTAATCTTTTCCCAATTATAATCTGTATCATTTACTTTTAGAGGTGTTACACAAATCCACCAATAGTCGGCGTGACAGGATAATGCTAACTTTACTTTTAAGGCCTGTAATTCAGTTCCAATATGCATGACCGCTTCTTCTAGGGCGTCTACTTTTAATTCTAATTTCCTATCTATAATCTCTTGCGTAGCTAGAGCTAAAGAAACATATTTTGACATATCATTGATATATTGAGCAGTATGTACCTGTTGAGTCAATGATATCGCTGCCACAGTGACAGAGGTAATTGCGGTTATTAAAACTGAAATCCCTAAGATAAGTCGTCCTACAAGCCGTCGGGATCACATTAAATCTTGCAGTTGTTGCAGAACGGCTAGACCGTAATTGTTATACCAATAGGTACTCACTGCGACGGGCACCATCAGGTAAGGTGGGCGTCGCAGCACCACAAAGGAACAAATATTATATTGAGAGGTTAGGCAGGACGAGAGCATGCATTGTTCACAGTAGGCTATATTTGGTCCACCTGAATAGTTCAACTGTATATGAAGCTTTCTAGAGTTGTTAGTGAACAAAAAAACGTTAAGGGGAGGGTAAACAAGCCAGCACAGAGTAAGTGGAATCGTTCTCTGGCCGAGATAGAGTAATAAGGGAGGTGGCAGCAAGGGCTCTCCAAATTTCTGGTTGTCAAAAGGTTTTGCCCTTAGTTGTATAGGATAACATGGGGGGAACAAATTGATTATGATGCCATCTGCTAGCTGCCAGCGGCCAAGGGACAGAATCATCTTTCCAAATGCTAAACCTATTGACATAGTCAGGAACAGATCCTGGATCCTGACTTGGGTTTGGATTGCTCCAGTCTTGTACTGAATAGTTTCTGCCTCCTGGTATTCTATAATCTATTTTTTAATTATAAGTACAGGATTTCCATACCAGGTATCCAAGGCGGTTGTCTATAGTTTTCCATATGACGTCTGAAGGAGCAACATCAATACAATTTGGATATTTTGGTGGAGCGTTGAGGAACAAGGATTTATAGGGGTCAAGGACCCCGGGCATACGGGCCTGTAATATCCACACCAGCCGATCTCCTGTTTTATCTGAAAATTTTGATGTTGGAGAATCTGTCAAAATTGCTTTCTGGGAGGCTCCGACACACCCCTCCTTAGAGGGAGTGATAAGGTTTCTTGGGAAGTTAAAGCAAAGGGGAAGGTCATCTGTTAACCCCCTAAAAGTACAGTTAAAATTAATGGGATAGTGATCTTTATCATAGATGTTAGGGTCCTTTAATGGACCGGAAGCTGGTGGTACGGAGTTGACGATAAGAAAGTTAAAGAGAGAGACAAAAAACGACCTGGGGACCTAAGCTCTGATGGAGCAAAGGTGATTTAATGATTTCTCTATGAGTATATATAGGCTGTGGTACAAGAAACTTCTCTGGAATGATAGAGATCAGAAAACCAAACGTACAGCAACCGTTACCAAGGGAACAAGGGGTAATGTTAGTCACAAGGTCAGGACACAATCCATATCTCAAGAAAGGGGAACGAGACTAAGCAGTTTTGTCCTAAAGAGAATGTTTACTAAAGGAGACCCAAGCCGGCCTCACACAATGACCTCAGTCCCTGGGAGCAGCGTGCTGTTCCGTTTGAAGAGGGACACAGGACTCATGAGAGACAGCACGTAGGAACCCTCCCATCAAACATTCCCTGACAATTCCCCCTTATTTATTTATAATATTTGTAAGAAGAGTTCTGACCATCAGAGTTTGTTTAGTTTTGACAATCTTTGTTTGAAGGCAACGGTAGACAACAAATATAATTGTTAAGACAATCACCAAAATTATAGTTTTAGACCCAATGTTATGAGTAAGGCTTTGAAACCATCCATGTGGGTCTAGCCTAGATAATTGATCAGCTAATTGTTTAGCTAAAGTTCTCATAATAGTGGAAGAGGGCAGATTATTAGAAAAGGTTTTACATATTTTTTTTGTAATAACTGTACATTCAGAAAGGCATTATCATATATGTTTTGTAAATGAAATTTGATTTGTTTTTAGTTGTAGCCACTATTATAGAAATGAACAGGAGTAACATGAAATTGAATAGAATTTTAATCACATTTTAGCATCATTTGTTTTTGTACATTTGTTTATTGATCTCTAACCCATTTGATGGCTGTTTTTAGTTTTTGTATTTTTTTTAATATCTTTATCTATTTGAGCCTGAGTGGCCCACATAGTATGAGCATCTTTAGTCTAATTTTGGATAAAATTATGTGTTTGAATTGAGGTTTGTAAAGTAACGCTAGTGATGGCAGCAATGGTGCAAATAGTTATTAATCTTATAATGTCAAAAATCAGCCATCTAATGAATCGTTTAGATCGCTAGAGCAATTTAGTAAATAACTGGGAAGCAAGTCTAGCCTTGGGACCTTTTATTTAGGGCCATTGGAGATTTATTGGTAACCATAGATTATGTCAAGATCGAAGAATCAAAAGGGAGTCATTTTTTAAGGAAATAGAGGAGTTAAGACAAGTATATAATTTACAATTTATGTAAGTTACAGAACATAAAGTCTTATTGAATTGTAAATTTTTTATAGCTACAACAAAAGGAAGTGGAACATAGGCTTGTATAAAATATGATTGATTATAGTGAAAGGAATAATTGTTATAGCTATGATTGGTCTCTGTGAAATGTCTGGTCTAAGTCTCAAGTTTTTTGGTGTTTGTAGCAAGTTTTTAGATGTCCCATTGTTTAGGCCCAATCTGTTTATCAAGGATGATTTGAGGACGAGGTGGGGGCCATTTCATCCTCAAGCTAGCCAAGAAGTCTTTTGTCATGGTAATGTTTTATTGTAGTATTAGTAACCTTTCATGTTACTTGAGTAATATAATCATACATAGTACTGCTAATATCATTTGAGCAGTTTAATAGCTATATACTATGGGGTCTCTAATTGACAATAGTATAATTAACTATAAACATTAATTTTTTTGATTTGGCCTGAAAATTGTTTTAATGAACAGGAATATTTGTAAAGTTTTTATTAGTAAACCCTTTGTATAGTGTTTTTTGTTTTTTTTAATTTTTTTTTAAAGTTTTAGTAGTATAAACATGATTTATGGACAAAGGGCAGTAAGTAATCTAAGAACCATCAGAAAGTCTTCTTTTGGAGGCAGGGGAAGGCCTAAGTTTGTCAGCTAACGTTTATGTATAATTTTGTTGTGTCCATACACAAAGGAAGGATTTTATAACTTAGAAAGGTATTAATTAGTTTGTTGTTTTTTTTTTTTTAGGATGAGAGGGCCCCTCCAAGTTTTAAGGAGGGGGCATATGTGTTGACTCATTAGTGGATATGATTGGTCTTATATCTGTCTATTTTATAACCTATAATAAAAAAGGGGGGTTAGGTATATAAGCCCAGTAAGTGTGATCAATCATGTCAGCCTGAGCAGGGGAAGCAAAAGCAAGCAAAGCAAGCGTAGCGAAGAAAACTATTTTCAGGATTCTGAGGCATTTTCTGTTGAGAAATCAGATTTTCAGTTTGATTAGTAAGGGTTTTTATTTGTCCCCAAGTAGGGAGATCATAAGGTCGATGGACGTCGAGTGTGGCGTTTTTTGGAAATTTTTAATGTCGCCATGGCTTGTATTGGAATTTTTTTTTTCTGTTTTTTTTTTCTGTTTTATCTCTAGTCTGAATGCTGGGGGCCCCTTTAGGTTGAATCTTTTGAAGAGGAAGTCATGTGAGCTCGTTGGATCCATTTGGAGAAATAGAAGCATATCTTTTTTCTGTAAGATTAGTTTTTTAGATTTCCATTGATTAGTTAACCCGTCTTGATATCAAATGGGCAAAGGAAAGGAGGTGTCTTGTAATGTTTTAAAACTTTTTGTTTGTTTGTTTTTTGTTTTTGTCAAAACATCTCTGTCGTAAGTTTAAAAAATTTAAAACAAATAAGGCTATATTAATAATAGTTATAAAAAGAAAGGAAAGCGATAATGATGAAAACATTTTTAGGAAATATTTTAGTCTAAAAGAAAAAATCATTCAGAAATCTGTTTGGGACTAGTATTTGGCTGTAGTTTGTGTTATTTGGGGCAAAGGATTAGGAGTAACCATTTAAATTTTTTTTTTTAAGTGAAATTATTGAAAAGGTGATGTAGAACAACTTGACAAATGAAATGTTCACATTTAAATATATTTGACCTTGTCTTTGAAAAAGAAATGTAGCTTAGCAACTGTTGAATTTCACTGTTCAGTGTGTTAAAGAAGGTGACCTCATCTTCAAGACAGACCCGAAAAGAAGGTGAATATTTTACATTTTTTATATTCTTAGGAACAAATAATTTACTTGGGAAATGGTGTCTTTTTTTATGTTGTTTTTGTTTTAAGAATCTTACAGATTGGAAATAAATAAAGTCATATTAATAATAGTTATAGGTTTAAAGACTATATTACATTAGAATCTAGCAAAGTTTGTTTTGGATAAGGAAGATAAAAGTGTTTTTGTGTATTTCTTTTTATTTAACTTTTTATTTTTAGTTACAGCGTGTAATGTGTTTAATTATGTCTTGTCTTTGTGGATTATAAGGAATGTCTGTAATCTGTTTAATAGAGAATGAATGTAAAAATTGTTTGAACCGCTTAGAAATATAGGCAGAGTCATTGTTTTTATAGAATTAGGTGTTCTCATTATCGAGAAGTAAGTTGATAGGTGGGTTATAACATGTTGTGTAGTTTTATCTTAGAGAGGTGTTGCCCCTAGGAAAGAAGAATTTGTATTGATCGAGACATATAAGAAGGAAGAGGAAGAAAGTTTAGGACAATGAGTCACATTTATCTGTCATAAAATTTTTTTTTCATTTGTCATAAGCCTTTTTAAAATTCTAGCACTAAATATTTTTAAAAGTTAAAAGGGGGAGGAGCCAAGATGGCGGAGGAATAGGACGGGGAGACCACTTTCTCCCCTACAAATTCATCGAAAGAACATTTGAACGCTGAGCAAATTTCACAAAAGTTAAAAGGCCAAAACAAAATATGATAGCACAATAAACAAATGTAATGTTTATTTCAAATAAACACATCATACTTTGTGGTTTTTATTGTGATCTACCTAAGTATTTTAACTGCATTTTTTAATATTTTTGTAGTCTGAATGTATCTGTTGACTAAAGTTAATTTTGTTAAATGTTTTTTTAGAATTTTTTTTTGTTTTTAATTTGGTTTAATTTGGAGAAAAAACATTTGCTGTAGCTAGAATGACAATGAAAAACTAGTTTAGTAAATCTTATGTAAATACTACTTTATTTTATAATAAATGTTTTGACAATTAAAAAATATTTTTGTATTCATTTTATTTGCCATTTTTTGTATCTTTCTATTAAAAGCATATATTTTATTTTTTCATAGCAACCAAGAAATATCTTGTATGTTAGCATTTTATAGATCATTGAACATATTTATCAAATCATATTATATTGTACATACGTCCATTCCAGTCCAAATATATACTTATATTCATTAAGAGCTCAAAATCTCTTTAGCTCTTCTGCAAGAAAATCCCCTTGTAAGAGTAAGCCAATGTTCAGCAATTAATGCTTTAAAATCCTAATTCATTTGGAAATGACCCAGCCATTCAACAAACTTTCACTATTCAGTTCAGTACAACTCTAGAAACCCAAGTCACTCTAATCTTAAGAGACTGTTTTAAATTATAGACAACAGATTATTTTATTAAAAATTAATTATTTCTAATAGAGCCCATCCAAAAGCTTCTATCTCATTTATATATCTGTATATATATACATAAAGAGTTACCCCTTTGCTGACAAACCCAGGCTACCTTAAACCAAGGCATAACAAAAGTACTATACAATGTTGATGACTTAAGACATGTCTCAATTAGACCAACAAATAATTATATTTAAATTATATTTATATTTAAATAAACATTACATTTAATATTGAACATTTTTTAGTTCATGTGAAGCTGAATTTAAATAGAGCTTATTAACTTTATATTAACCAAAAACAAAAACATACATTGAGACATAGATAATTTTAGATACATAGACATAGTTCCCCTTATGAAATTTAAATATCTTTTTGTTTTATTTATTTATTTTGAGCTCCACCAATTTGCTCATTGCTGGAGTCTTAGATAGAGTGGGCTGCGTATCCCAAGGACATGATAAGAGTTAACTTAAGGATTTTTCTTAGGCCTATTTTTGTTTCCCAGGCAGAACTGGAGTTCTGAAAAAAAAAAAATATTTTAACAAGTTAACCTTTCCTTTACTACACATGTATCAAGTACCGGTTTTGTAATTTCAATAAAGATTTTATTTTCATCAGTTTTTTCTGGAGTCTAAAGAATATCATAGCCATTCAGTGTCAAAAATATCATTTTTCTTTTTTGTAGCTATAGTATATTATTAATGATATATGCATGAGGGAATTTTTGTCACATAGGAAGTAAAGCCTTGGCTGCAAAATTTTGACAAATGCTAGGACTGTTATGGAGACGGCAATGGAACCCTATTTCAGTACTCTTGTCTGGAGAATCTCAGGGATAGGGGAGCCTGGTGGGCTGACATCTATGGGGTCGCATAGAGTAGGACATGACTGAAGTGACTTAGCAGCAGCAGTAGCAGGACTTTTAAGCATACCTTGAGGTAACATAGTCTACTGAAATCTTTTATGAGGCCCAATATGATTAGGAAAAGGGAGAGAGAAAGTTAGTCTCTCCCGGTCTAAAGGGTGTAAAGGCATATTAAAAAATCAATCTTGTGAATCAGTAATAATAATGTGCCAATTTTGAGGAATAGTAATAATGGGATCTCTGGTTACAATGCACCCATAGGTTTCAAAAAAGAATTAACTTTTTTAAACTCTGTTAAGAGACACCATTTGTTAGTATTTCCTTTGTATACAAAAATAGGAGAGTTCCAAAAGAGCAAGATTCTTCCATATGTTTTAATTTTAATTGTGTTTTTAAGTTCTTTAGTAGCTTGTAATTTTTCTTTTGTAAGGGGCCATTGCTTTGTCTAAATAGGCTCATAAATTTTCTCAGTTATTTTAATAACTGTTTTGTTTGTAAAATGAGCAGTGGCCCCTAGGAAAAATGTGGAATGTATATCTGAGTTTGCCATTGCATAAGTAAGTCCCTTCCTATGAGATTAAGGGGTGCATCTATCACATAAGGTCTTAATGTTGTAGGTTGGCCTTTTGGTCTATCATATGTGTAGATTTGAATATTTTGATAAATTTATTGTACTTTGGCTTGAGAAATTTCTGCAATTTGGCAAGAGACCTTTTGTATAGGTCAGGATTTGGGCCAAAATAGTTTGGAAATGATAATATTAGATCCAGTGCTGAGGGTCCAGAAAATCTTTTACCATTAATTTTGATATTTATATTTGGTCAGACATATTTAAATAACAAAGATGTCCATAAGGATTGTTTTTGATCTGTATTACCAAATCTGCCTCTCCATACATTAGTAGAGATGTTAATAGAAGTGTAAGGCAAAAGAAGTAATTGAGAAATTTTGTCCGCCCTTTTGAATTGTCATAGAATCTGAGCTGACATCATAATTTGAATTTTTCTTTTATAATTTGAATCAATTATTTCAGAGTGAACAGTAATTTCTTTAGAAGCCAAATTAGATCAGCCAAGTAAAAGACTGAAGGTTTGTGGGGACAGGGGTCCAAAAACTCCAGTAGGTACTTTAGAAGGGACTGCTTAGGGGTAAAGGAAATAATCATTTAGGGCTGTTATATTAATGGCAGCACTGCTGGACGTTGAGGGTTTGAGGGAAAAGATAGAATTTGCCCCTCTTTTTTGTTGTAGGGGACCTGGGAGGTCCCCTCTTTGGAGTTTCTTGGAATAGGTTTTCCTTTAATATCAAATTTAAATTTACTGTCTTTGGCCCAGTGCATTCCTCCGTGGCAGCAAGGGCAAATATTTTGAGGCTTTTTATTAGCCTTTTTAGGGCAGTCCCTTTTTCAACGGTTTTTATCTCCACATGTAAAGCGTCCTACATTACTCTTTTTAAAAGTTTGTAGAATTGTTTCAGCTAGTATTTGCATCTTTAAAGTTTTTGATCCTAGGTTGTGACAAGCCTTTATATAATCAATAATAATCCTAGTCTCACAAATTGCAGCTATAGCTCTTTGACATTTCTGATATGCATTCTCATAAGCAAGGAATTTCTCTAGCTGTTTTTTTGGTTTCTTCTCCGATTACAGTATGGGAAATAGCAGCTTCTAGTCTAGCTTAAAAATTAATGTAACTTTTCATTAGGTTCCAACAAAGAGACTTTTGGAGTTGCGACTGTTGGCAGAGGAGAAGCATTTGGAGCAGCCAGGGCAGGGCTAGCAAGAAAATTTTGAGATATTTTGTAATGTTTTAATTGAGCCTTTTGTAAGTGTTTTGTCTGTTGCTGAATATTGGAAGGGCTAGAATATACCTTGAAATGGCAGAATTACAGCTTTAATAAGAGCGCATGGGGCTAGAGATCAATTGAAATAGTTTTTCCTTGTTTGGCTGCTCATTTAACATTTTCTTTGACCCGGACCCATATTTATAAGTCAAAACTGCATTTATGAGGAAACTAAGGATTATGTTCAACTACTGTTTGAAGGCAAGCCTCTATTCATTGGCGTGAAACCAGAAGTCCCTGAAATGTAAAGAAGTGGTGAAGTAAAGTAGAAAAATAATGGGGCTGGCCAGCCTTTTAACCCATGCCTTAGTACTTACCGACCTCAATAGGTCCATGAGTCACTCCACCCTATATGCCACATTAACCAGTGTCCCTGTTTGGGTGCCATTTGTTGGGGTCCTTTAATGGACCGGAAGCTGGTGGTACAGAGTCGACAATAAGAAAGTTAAAGAGAGAAAGAGAGAGAGAGACAAAAAAAGACCCGGGGACCTAAGCTCTAATGGAACAAAGGTGCTTTAATGATTTTTCTATGAGTATATACAGGCTGCAGTACAAGAAACATCTTTCAGGAATGATAGAGTTCAGCAAACCAAACGTACTGCAACTGTTACCAAGGGAACAAGGGGTAATATTAGTCACAAGGTCAGGACACAATCCATATCTCAAGAAAGGGGAACAAGACTAAGCAGTTTTGTCCTAAAGAGAATGTTTACTAAAGGAGACCCAAGCCTGCCTCACACAATGACCTCAGTCCCTGGGAGCAGCGTGCTGTTCCGCTTAAAGAGGGACACAGGACTCATGAGAGACGGCACGTAGGAATCCTCCCGTCAAACATTCCCTGACAATAGAAAGTATAGGATCCTCCCAAAAGATGAGGCTGGTTTGTGTTGACCTGTATAGGGTCATTGTTCCAAGTAACTACTTGGAAGGTGGGGGAGTCAGGGAAATATGCCCAGTATTTTTCTGATGTAGAAGAGGTAGCATTTACCTTGCAAGAAAGTGAAGCAAGCATAGCTATAAAAACCTTTTAGGAGAGGCTGAAGATCCCTGTAGAGAAGCTATTCTCTGTGCTTGATGGCAAAGCGACTTAATTTGTTCCCATGTGGGTATGGAGGCTTGTTGAGTTACCCTCGAAGAATGTCTTGGTTGCCGGTCATGAGGCATCTGATCTTCATCCAAAGATAGATTACTGAAATAAGCTTTAGAAACAAACTTAGAGTGTCTTTTTCAATGACTTAATTAAATCTGTTAGCAATATAACATAACAAGGAACTATCTCAGAAGTGAGTTTTAGTAAACACTAAACCTTAATTAACAAAACTAAGAAACTTAGTTTAACAATTTACAAAACTTAATATTCAGTGATTTTTTAATTATGGATACATTAACCCTGTAGCCAGGGAAGGCTTTAACCCATCAAATAAAAATGAGGTTTGTCAGGGAGCTGGGAAAAGCCAAGTGGCCGTCTTGGATTTTCCATAGCCCTGACTCTTTGATTTTCAGTTATTGTTCACCCATTTTTAAGTTTTCGATTTAGGAGTAGACTGTTGCCATGTTTTAAGGACATTAGGATAGCACAAGTCTAACAGTGAGAGGTTATTTTTGAGAAGCAAAATGAGCTTTTACACGTACCATAATCTTAAATAGCACTTATTTACTTTACTAAAGTAACAAAAGATTTTAAAAACAAATATAAATCACTTAAAGGCAAAGAAATTCATAATCTGTTATTGAAAGATTTATTTTAAGAAAACCTTGTTTTCTTAACATATAGAGTAGACTAAATTCTAGTCTGTTACCAATTTACCAGATAGCAAACAAACAAAATTTATCAGTTAATCTTAGAAAAGTCTTTTTTATAAATCTTGAAGAACTAGCAGTATTTTTTTAAAGGCATGAGAGTGAAACCACACAAGGCATGTTTAAAATCTAATTAAATTATACTTAACAAAGTAGCCTGGTCATTGCTGTGACTTGTAACACTTTAACATGATAACTAAAATTATAACTGACAACATTTTACCAGGACATATCAGATTTTTATGAATTTCACATATTTTCTAGGATATCTATATAAGTAACATCAACCATACAATATAACCTGAGAAGATTTATCACTCCTCCAACAATATTTCCCATGCAATTTAACATGTCAAATGAACTCAGGTAGTTTAATAGCTCTTTGGGATGTCTCAGGGGCCCTCTGAAGCATCCCAAAGTCAGCCAGAAGTCAAGCTATTTAGGCAGTTTTGTCAATAAATATCAAAAGGGTTTATAGTACTCTGTCAGGTAGAATCATATAGATCACTGTGAAATAATATATTTACTTAGCCAAAGTAAAAAAGGATATTTTAAAGGTAAACATAGAACAGATCACTTCAGAGGTAAAGAAACTTAAAATCCATTATCAAAAGCAGTTCAACATCTCAAGAAAACTTTTATTTATACACAAAACTCTTTCCTTGGGGTCTGGTTTCTATAAAACCTTTTTATCACTTTCTGTACCCATTTGTTCTCCCATCCTGGAACAGTCAACTATAAGTCAGACTTACTTCCTTTTTCCTTCATAAAATGTAACTTCATTCCTCATACCTTCTTCACTGAACACACACATCTTTCCTTAAGCAGCCAAGAATTGACTTTTATATTATCATTCTACAGATTGGTGAACATAAATACCAGTGAGAATTTTAAAAAAAAAATTTAGCGAACATCTCAGGATGGCATCCAACATTATTCATTAATAGTCCAAAATCTCTAGTTTCTCTGTAAGAGGAAATTAGTGTTCAGTAATGAATGTTTCAGAATCTTTTTTTTTTTTTTAAATGATCTAGCTATTCAGTAAATCAGTCACTTAATTTAGCACAACCCTAGAAATTCAGGTTACCAAAATCTAAAGGGACTGTCAGAGAGACATTTCTAAAGTATGATGATCTTTTAATAGTTTATCTAAAAGCTCTTATCTCCTTTACATTTTTTTTTGAAGTTTCTTTACTTGAGGTAGTTTCCTTGCTGACAAACTTGTAACAGATATTACAATATAACAATATTTAACTTATAAAAACCTAGGCATAATGAAAATATTTTACTTGATGTTAAATACTCTAAGACATGTCTATATTAGATAGGTCAACAAACAAACATTAATATCAGGTATTTAATACTGAATATTTTCCAGTTTACCTGAACCTGGAATTTATTGTTTAATTTAGAATTATTTGATTTGTAAGCACTTACCTTTTTTTCTTTTTTAAAGCCAATTAATTAGACCTCTTTTACAAATTAACCTAAAAAATATTACCCAGAGACAAAGACATACCATATTTAGACAGACACAGTGCAAGATCTAGCTTCATTTTTTAAGTTTGGTCATGAATTAGATATTACAGTATAAAATTTACTGGTTTATAAAAAAGTTGAAATAAATAAAAAATTTTAAAGGCTTTTTCCCTTTTCCCTCAGTCTCAGGAGTTAGAGATAGTCTAGATAAGTGTTCCTGAGAGCCCTGGTCTCAAGGCACAGGGAAAGAAAATCAAGTTCTAACAAAAAGCAAAATGGCCATCAAAAATCACAACACAAATAATTTCACAATTTGTATGGAAATACAAAAAACCTCGAATAGCCAAAGTAATCTTGAGAAAGAAGAATGGAACTGGAGGAATCAACCTGCCTGACTTCAGGCTCTACTACAAAACCACAGTCATCAAGACAGTATGGTACTGGCACAAAGACAGAAATATAGATCAATGGAACAGAATAGAAAGCCCAAAGATAAATCCACAAACCTGTGGACACCTTATCTTCGACAAAGGAGGCAAGAATACACAATGGAAAAAAGACAACCTCTTTAACAAGTGGTGCTGGGAAAACTGGTCAACCACTTGTAAAAGAATGAAACTAGAACACTTTTAACACCATACACAAAAATAAACTCAAAATGAATTAAAGATCTAAATGTAAGACCAGAAACTATAAAACTCCTAGAGGAGAACATAGGCAAAACACTCTCCGACATAAAGCACAGCAGGATCCTCTATGACCCACCTCCCAGAATATTGGAAATAAAAGCACAAATAAACAAATGGGACATAATTAAACTTAAAAGCTTTTGCACAACAAAGGAAACTATAAGCAAGGTGAAAAGATAGCTCTCAGATTGGGAGAAAATAATAGCAAACGAAGCAACAGACAAAGAATTAATCTCAAAAATATACAAGCAACTCCTGCAGCTCAATTCCAGAAAAATAAATGACCCAATCAAAAAATGGGCCAAAGAACTAAATAGACATTTCTCCAAAGAAGACATACAGATGGCTAACAAACACATGAAAAGATGCTCAGCATCACTCATTATCAGAAAAATGCAAATCAAAACCACAATGAGGTACCGTTACACGCCAGTCAGGATGGCTGCTGTCCAAAAGTCTACAAGCAATAAATGCTGGAGAGGGTGTGGAGAAAAGGGAACCCTCTTACACTGTTGGTGGGAATGCAAACTAGTACAGCCGCTATGGAGAACAGTGTGGAGATTCCTTTAAAAACTGGAAATAGAACTGCCATATGACCCAGCAGTCCCACTTCTGGGCATACACACCGAGGAAACCAGATCTGAAAGAGACACGTGCACCCCAATGTTCATCGCAGCACTGTTTATCATAGCCAGGACATGGAAGCAACCTAGATGCCCATCAGCAGACGAATGGATAAGGAAGCTGTGGTACATATACACCATGGAATATTACTCAGCCATTACAAAGAATTCATTTGAATCAGTTCTAATGAGATGGATGAAACTGGAGCCCATTATACAGAGTGAAGTAAGCCAGAAAGATAAAGACCATTACAGTATACTAACACATATATATGGAATTTAGAAAGATGGTAATGATAACCCTATATGCAAAACAGAAAAAGAGACACAGATGTATAGAATAGACTTTTGGACTCTGTGGGAGAAGGCGAGGGTGGGATGTTTTGAGAGAACAGCATCGAAACATATACATTATCTAGGGTGAAACAGATCACCAGCCCAGGTTGGATGCATGAGACAAGTGCTCGGACCTGGTGCACTGGGAAGACCCAAAGGGATCGGGCAGAGAGGGAGGTGGGAGGGGGGATCGGGATGGGGAATACATGTAAATCCATGGCTGATTCATGTGAATGTATGACAAAACCCACTATAATATTGTAGTTAGCCTCCAACTAATAAAATAAAATAAAATGTAAAGGAATAAGAATAACATTCAATATTGAAGAAAAAGGACAAAGCTGAGAATTTGCACTGTTGTTGCTTAGTCACTAGTCCCAACTCTTTCATGACCCCGTGACCTGTAGTCCACCAGGCTCCTCGGTCTAAGGGATTCCCGTAGTTGTCATCTCCTTCTCCTGGGGGTCTTCCCAACCCGGGGACCAAACCTGCATCTCCTGCTTGGCAGGCGGATTCCTTACCACTGAGACCAGGGAAGCCCAAATTTACACTATCAGATTCCAAAGCATTTCTGAATAAAGTACAAAAACAATGTGATGTTGATTCAAGTGCAGACAAATGGATCAGTGGAACAGAATAAAAATTTCAAAAACAGACACCAAAATTCTATGCCAGATGCTCATAGACTTAAATGTGAAAGGGAAAAAAAAAAAAAAAGAAACTTTAAAAATATAACAGAAGAATATGTCAAAGACTTTAGAATATGTAAAGACTTTCTGAACATAACACAAGATACATAATGAAAGAGACTGCTGAATTGGACTTGACTAAAATTTAAATTTCTATTTAACAAATATACTCTTAAGACAATGAGAAAGTAAGTCACAGAATAAGAGATGATATTTGCAATATACATATGTGATAAAAATTTTATCCAGAATATATTTGTAACTTCTGCAAATCAATCAGAAAAAGACAAACTGCAATTTTTAAATAGGCAAATGATGTGTAGTAGTGCTTCACAAAAGGAAATATCCAGATGCCTAATAAGCATATGTAAGTGTGTTCCACATCATTTATCCCCCAACATAATGGCTACATTTATGGCACTGCTGATACTTAGTGTTGGCAAAAGTGTGGAGCACCTGGAGTTCTCACTCTGCTGGTGGAAGTTTAAAATGATTCAGTCCAATTGGCTTCAGCTACTCTTTACACTAGAATCCTGGGAACTAAATAAATCCATTACTGGCTTCCTTACCTACACCAGGACCCTCTCAGAAACACAAATATGTCACATCTCAGTTATCTAATAAAGCCAAACACACTTTTATGGACCCAGCAACTCCACTCAAATACACACTAAACACATATACTATATATGCCCCAGATATTTGTACAAGAAAGTTCATAGCAGTTTATTGATAATAGCTCAAAACTAGAAAAACTCAAAATGTCTATTGACAATAGAGTGGATAAATTAGGGTATATTTATAGAATACTATTCAAAGAGACTAAACCAGTGCTACATGTGGAAAGATATTATACAATTCCAAGTAGCAAAATAAAACAAGCAAGTTAAGCTATAATGACATGTCAGGATAGTGTTAACTTAGGTGGAGGAATATTGACTGGAAAGGAGCATGAAATAGACTTCTGTGGCACTGGTAACTAGACTGTGATCTTGGGAGTTGTTACATAGATGTATTCATTTATAAAAGTTCAACTCAGTTCAGTTTAGTTCAGTTGCTCAGTTGTGTCCGACTGTTTGCAACCCCGTGAACCGCAGCACACTAGGCCTCCCTGTCCATCACCAACTCCTGGAGTTTAACCAAACTCATGTCCATTAAGTCGGTGATGCCATCCAACCATCTCATGCTCTCTCATCCCTTTCTCCTCCCACCCTCAATCTTTCCCAGGATCAGGGTCTTTTCCAATGAGTCAGCTGTTCGCATCAGGTGGCCAAAGCTTTGGAGTTTCAGCTTCAACATCAGTCCTTTCAATGAACACCCAGGACTGACCTCCTTTAGGATGGAGTGGTTGGATCTTCCTGCAGTCCAAGGGACTCTCAAGAGTCTTCTCCAACACCATAGTTCAAAAGGATCAATTCTTCGGTGCTCAGCTTTCTTCACAGTCCAACTCTCACATCCATACATGACCACTGGAAAAACCATAGCCTTGACTGGATGGACCTTTGTTGACAAAGTAATGTCTTTTCTTTTTAATATGCTGTCTAGATTGGTCATAACTTTCCTTCCAAGGAGTAAGCGTCTTTTAATTTCACGGCTGCAATCACCATCTGCAGTGATTTTGGAGCCCCAAAAAATAAAGTCAGCCACTGTTTCCACTGTTTCCTCATGTATTTGCCATGAAGTGATGGGACCAGATGCCATGATCTTAGTTTTCTGAATGTTGAGCTTTAAGCCAACTTTTTCACTCTCCTCTTTCACTTTCATCAAGAGGATAAAAGTTCAGTGATCTGTAAATTTTACATTTGTACACTTACATTAATATTTTATGCCTTTTTAAAATTTGCCTCCCCTCAGAAAACCTTAAGGTGCCATAGATATTTTTCTGTTTCCCTTGAAGTTTTATAGTTTTTAGGTTTAGGACTTAGATTTATTATCTGTTTCAAGTTAGTTTTGTAAGTGATTTGAGACTGAGTTGACATTAATTTTTTTATACAGATATCAAGTTATCATAGCATCATTTGTTAAAAGAACTTTCACTCCGATTGAATTGCCTTGGCACCTTTTTAGAAAATTTACCCCATAGCTGAAGGTCTATTTCTGTATTTTTTGTTCTGCTCCAGTGATCTATGTCTATCCTTCTGCCAGTACTGCACCATCTTGATATCACTATAGCTTTACAGTAGGTCTTGAAATCAGGTCAAGTCCTCCAAATTTGTTCTTGCTTTAAAATTATTTTAAATCATTTTATATCGTCTACCAATAAATATTTCTTGAATGAGCAACTTTTCAAATATTACTTAGCTACTCTAGGTCACATCTAGGTCACTTTAGAATGAGCTCATCAATTTCTACAAAAATAACCCCACTAAAATGATCATTGGGATTGTGCTGCATCTGTAAATCAATTTGGGGAGAACTGAGATATTAGCAATATTGAATGTTCTAACCCATGAACATAGTATATTTCACCATTTACTTAGTCCTTTCATTTCTCTCAGCAATGTTTTGTACTTTTCGGAAAAGAAATTTAGCATATATTTTGTTAAATTTATTCCTAGGTATTAACATTTTGTGTAATATTGTAAATGGAATCTTTTTTTATTTCCAATTGTTTGCTACCGGCATATAAAAATATAATTGACTTGTATATTGACCTTGTACCTTTTGATCTTGCTTAAATTCATTATTTATAGCAGTTGATTTCTAGCATTTTATAGTCATTTCTAGCCTTTTATTAGGCTGTGCTCTAATATTTTTATTTGCAGTCAGAAGTGTATGCTGGGTTACATGATCAGAGGTCATATTAATAAAGTCTAGGCTCAAGGACAAAGCCTGCCTGGTTTCCTGGAAAGGGGTTAAAATCTCCCTCGTGGCTCAGACAGTAAAGAATCCGCCTGCAGTGTGGGAGACCTGGGTTCAGTTCCTGGGTTGGGAAGATTCCCCTGGAGGAGGGCATAGCAACCCACTCCAGTATTCTTACCTAGAGAATCCCCATGAACAGAGGAGCCTGGTGAGCTGCAGTCCATGGGGTCGCAGAGTCGGACATGACTGAGTGACTAAGCACAGCACTGCACAGCCTTTTTATACATCATCTGCAAATACATAGGATTATTCCTTTTTTTATTTTTATGCTTTGCATTTATTTTTCTTTTTTATTGTGATGTCTATTTACAAGGTTGAATAAAAGTATTACCATGGGTATCCTTAAACAACAAGGACCTACTGTATAGCACAGGGAATATTCAATAGCTTATAATAACTTATAATGGAAAGTATCTGAAAAAAATTTATGTAGGTGTATAACTGAATCACTTTGCTGTACCCCTGAAACTAACACAGCATTGTAACTCAACTATACTTTTAAAAAATTGTTCAAGGAGTGTCTTTTATTTGGACCTGAACTTTAGAAGGAAAACATTCAACATTTGACCATTCATTATGCTCATGATTCAGGTATTAACTGAATCATGAATGGGTACTGAGATTTGTCTAACACTTTTTCTGCATCTGTTAAAATGGCATGTTTCTTTTATTTTCTATTCAGTTATTATGGTGAATACTGATTGATTTTCAAATGTTTCATCAGCTTTGCAGTCCAGGGTAAAATCCTACTTTATCATGATATATTTTCCATTTTACGTATTGTTGGATTTGATTTGCTAATATTTTATTAATTTTTGAGTCTATACTCATGAGCCATTCTAGTGTCTGTAATTTAAATTATTTGTATTTAATATATTTTTCTGGTTTGTAGCTATGTTGGTCACATAGCTGGCAGTTTTCTTGTTTCTGTTTCTGAAAGAGTTTATGCAAGGTTGGTGCTATTTCTAACTAAAATATTTGATTATTTAGCATCGAAACTGGGTTTTTCTTCATTAAAATGTTTCCGGTTTAAAAATCAGTTTCTGGGACTTCCCTGGTGATTCAGTGATTAAGACTTCCCCTTGCAGTGCAGGGGGTGCAGGTTTGATCCCTGGGGAGGGATCTAAGATCTCACATGCCTCACCATGCAGCCAAAAAAAAAAAAAACCTTTAAAAATCAGTTTATTGAATAGACATAGGGATACTCAGATTTTGTTTCATCTTTGCTGATTTTAATGTGTTATATTTTTCTAGGAAGTTTTCTATTTCATGTAATGTTTCAAATTGGTGAAATGTTTTAATAATATCTTTTATTATTATTTTAATATTTCTAGGATTTGTGGTTTTAACTCCTTGGTAATATGTGGGGTTTTTTCCGCCTTGATTAGTTTTTCTAAAATTTGACTAATTGTGCTAATCTTTATAGCATAATTTGTAAATAATATAAAAATCAGCTCTTACATTTATTAATTTTCTCTAGTGTTTGATGTTTTCTATTATGTTGATTTCTGCTCTTAGCTTTATTTCCTGGCTTCTATATTTAAAGGTTTACCTTGCTCATTTTTAAAGTTTATTAAGCTGGAATCTCTGATCACTGATCTTAAAACTTTCTTCTATTTAATTTATTAAGAATTTAAAGCTATAAATTTTTATCTGAGCACTGCCTTGGTTGCATTCATCATAAAATGGATATCTTGTATTTTTGTTGTCATTAGTTTGAAATATTTTTCCGATTTCCCCTGTTATTTCTCATTTGACTTATGGATACTTAGAAGCTTTTTGTTTACCTTCTAAATATTTGAAGTTTTCCACGTGTTATGAACTGATTGTTTGTGCCCCACCAAAATTCATATGTTGAAGACCCTACATGCCAGTATGCCTGTATTTAAAGTTCGAGTCTCTAAGGAAGTAATTAAGTTTAAATAAGATCTTAGGAAATCAACCCTGAATATTCCCTGAAAGGACTGATGCTGAAGCTGAAGCTCCAATACTTTGACCACCTGATGCTAAGAACTGACTCATTGGAAAAGACTCTGATGTTGGGAAAGATTAAAGGCAGGAGGAGAAGGGGATGACAGGATGAGATGGTTGGATGGCATCACTAATTCAATGGACATGAGTTTGAGCCACCTCTGGGAGATAGAGAAGGACAGGGAAGCATGGCGTGCTGCAGTCCATGGGGTCACAAAGAGTCAGACACAACTTAGCGACTGAACAACAAATGGAGATGAGTGTCCTTATAAACATTAACATCAGAGTTCTCTCTCTCTCTCTCTCTCTCTCCCCCGTCTCATGCACCCACCATGAAAAGACCATGAGAAAACATGGTGATGTGAAAGTGGCTGTCTTCAAGCCAGGAAGTAAACACTCATGAGAAACCAATTTGGTGCCTTGATCTTAGACTTCCAGCCTCCAGAACTGGGAAAAAATTCATTTATGTTGCCTAAGCTACCTATGCTGTGTTGTTTTTTTTTTAATTTATAATAATGTTAGTTTTTATAATTGTTCATATGCTTTCCTCTACTAAATGTCTCTATTTCTTCATACTGCTTTAACTTACTGTTAAGTTTCATTTCAACTTGAAGGACTTCTTGCATGACAGGGATAATGGTAATCAATTCCCTCAGTTTTTAGTTTTCTAAGAATATTTCAATTTCCCCCTCATTTTTGTAGGACGATTTTTATAGATATAGGATTTTGGGTTGACAGTTTTTCCCCCTTCAGCACTTCTAGTATATAGGCTGTGGTATTTTGCTGTATCAGCCTATTACACCAAAATGCCTGTTTTATGATTCTTCATTTAATCCTGTTGTAGTGAAATAGCATATTCTACATGATTACAGCTTTTTTCATTAGATTTTTGAAAAGTAGTCCACATCTTTGAGTCAAAATCCATTAGTCAACATAAACTTTAAAGGAAATCAGAAAATTTAAAAGGTACAGTTGGTGGGGCTTCCCTGGTGACTCAGTGGTAAAGAATCTGCCTGCCAGTGCAGGAGAATCGGGTTTGATCCCCGGTCTGGGAAGATCCCACATGCTGCGGAGCAACTGGACCAGTGCACCACAGTTACCGAGCCTGTGCTCTAGAGCATGGAGCTGCAACTACTGCAACCAGCACACACTACAGCCTGCGCTCCGCAACAAGAGGAACCATGGCAATGGGAAGTCCACATACCACATTGAAGAGTATCCCCACTTGCCCCAACTAGAGAAGGCCCACACAGCAATAAAGACCCAGCACAGCCAAAAATAAATTAATTATGTAATTTTAAAAAGATACAGTTGGAGAGAAGAAATCTGTATTTATGAGGTGTTGTGTTCTGTCAATGGCAGTTAAGATAGTTGATGGCTTAGTTCACAACATTGGTGACAAATACTCTTTTTTTTTAATTTATTTTTTATTGAAGGATAATTGCTTTACAGAATTTTGTTGTTTTCTGTCAAACCTCAATATGAATCAGCCATAGGTATACATATGTCCCCTACCTTTTGAACCTCTCTACCCTCTTCCTCCCCATCCCACCCCTCTAGGTTGATACAGACCTCCTGTTTGAGTTTCCTTAGCCATACAGCAAATTCTCGTTGACTATCTATTTTAAACATGGTAATATGCCAGCAAATTTGGAAAACTCAGCAGTGGCCACAGGACTGGAAAAGGTCAGTTTTCATTCCAATCCCTAAGAAAGGCAATCCCAAAGAATGCTCAAACTACCACACAATTGCAATCATCTCACACACTAGTAAAATAATGCTCAAAATTCTCCAAGCCAGGCTTCAGCAATATGTGAACTGTGAACTTCAGATGTTCAAGCTGGTTTTAGAAAAGGCAGAGGAACCAGAGATCAAATTGTCAACATACACTGGATTATCAAAAAAGCAAGAGAGTTCCAAAAAAAACATATATTTCTGCTTTATTGACTATGCCAAAGCCTTTGACTGTGTAGATCACAATAAACTGTGGAAAATTCTGAAAGAGATGGGAATACCAGACCACCTGACCTGCCTCTTGAGAAACCTGTATGCAGGTCAGGAAGCAACAGGTAGAACTGGACAGGAACAGACTGGTTCCAAATAGGAAAAGGAGTACGTCAAGGCTGTATATTGTCACCCCACTTATTTAAATTCTATGCAGAGTACATCATGAGAAACGCTGGGATGGAAGAAGCACAAGCTGGAATTAAGATTACCGGGAGAAATATCAATAACCTCAGATATGCAGATGACACCACCCTATGGCAGAGAGTGAAGAGGAACTAAAAAGCTTCTTGACGAAAGTGAAAGAGGAGAGTGAAAAAGTTGGCTTAAAACTCAACATTCAGAAAACTAAGATCATGGAATCTGTTCCCATCACTTCATGCAAATAGATGGGGAAACAGTGGAAACAGTGTCAGGCTTTATTTTTCTGGGCTCTAAAATCACTTCAGATGGTGATTGCAGCCATGAAATTAAAAGACGCCTACTCCTTGGAAGGAAAGTTATGACCATCCTAGATAGCATATTAAAAAGCAGAGACATTCCTTTGCCAACAAAGGACTGTCTAGTCAAGGCTATGGCTTTTCCAGTGGTCATGTATGGATGTGAGAGTTGAACTGTGAAGAAAGCTGAGTGCTGAAGAATTGATGCTTTTGAATGGTGGTGTTGGAGAAGACTCTTGAGAGTCCCTTGGACCGCAAGGAGATCCAACCAGTCCATCCTAAAGGAGATCAGTCCTGGGTGTTCATTGGAAGGACGGACACTAAAGCTGAAACTCCAATAATTTGGCCACCTCATGCAAAGAGTTGACTCATTGGAAAAGACCCTGATGCTGGGAGGGATTGGGGGCAGGAGGAGAAGGGGATGACAGACGATGAGATGGCTGGATGGCATCACTGACTCGATGGGCATGAGTTTGAGTAAACTCCGGGAGTTGGTGATGGACAGGGAGGCCTTGCGTGCTGTGATTCATGGGGTCACAAAGAGTTGGACACGACTGAGCGACTGAACTGAACTGAACTGAACTGAATGTAAGTTTCCATGTTACTCTTTCTATACCTCTCAGCCTCTTCTCCCCTCTCCCCATGTCCTTAAGTCTTTTCTCTATGTCTGTTTCTTCATTGCTGCCCTGTATATAAATTCTTCAGAACCATTTTTCTGGATTCTGTATATGTGTATTAGATTATGATATTTATCTTTCTCTTTCTGACTGACTTCACTCTATATAATAAGTTCTAGGTTCATCCACCTCATCAGAACTGACTCAAATTTGTTCCTTTTTATGGCTGAGTAATATTTCATTGTGTATATGTACCACAGCTTCTTTATCAATTCATCTGTTGATGGACATCTAGGTTGCTTCCATGTTCTAGCTATTTCAAATAGTGATGCAATGAACAATGGGATACATTGTCTTTTTCAACCCTGGTTTTCTCAGGGCATATGCCTAGGAGTGGGATTGCTGAGTCATATGGTGGTTTTATTCCTAGTTTTTTAAGGAATCTCCATACCATTTTCCATTGTGGCTGTATCAATTTACATTCCCACCAACAGTGCAAGAGCGTTCCCTTTTCTCCACACCCTCTCCAGCATTTATTCTTTGTAGACTTTTTGATGATGACCATTCTGACCAGTGTGAGGTGATATCTCATTGTAGATTTGATTTGCATTTCTCTAATAATGAGCAATGTTGCACATCTTTTCATGTGTTTGTTAGCCATCTGTATGTCTTCTTTGGAGAAAAGTCTGCTTAGATCTTTTCCCCACTTTTTTGATTGGGTTGTTTGTTTTCCTGGTATTGAGTTGTATGAGCTGCTTGTATATTTTGGAAATTAATCCTTTGTCAGTTGTTTCATTTGCTATTATTTTCTCCCATTCCGAGGGTTGTCTTTTCACCTTGCTTATAGTTTCCTTTGCTGTGCAAAGACTTTTAAGTTTAGTCAGGTGCCACTTTTTTACTTTTGTTTTTATTTCCATTACTCTAGGAGGTGGGTCATAGAGGATCTTGCTTTGATTTGTGTCATCAAGTGTTCTGCCTATGTTTTCCTCTAAGAGTTTTATAGTTTCTGGTCTTACATTTAGGTCTTTAATCCATTTTGAGTTTATCTTTGTGTATGATGTTAGGAAGTGTTCTAATTTCATTCTTTTACATGTAGCTGTCCAGTTTTCCCAACACTATTTATTGAAGAGGCTGCTTGCCTCCTTCATCAAAAATCAAGTACCCATAGGTGCATGGGTTTATTTCTGGGCTTTCTATCTGGTTCCATTGGTCTATACTTCTGTTTTTGTGCCAGTACCATACTGTCTTGATGACTGTAACTTTGTAGTATAGTCTGAAGTCAGGAAGGCTGATTCTTCCAGCTCCATTCTTCTTTCTCAAGACTGCTTTGGCTATTCGGGGTCTTTTCTGTTTCCATATGGATTATGAAATTTTTTGTTCTAGTTCTGTGAAAAATGCCATTGGTAATTTGATAGGGATTGCATTGAATCTGTAGATTGTGTTTGGTAGTATAGTCATTTTCACACTATTGATTCTTCCTAACCAGAAACATGGAATATCTCTCCATCTGTTTATATCATTTTTTATTTCTTTCATCAGTGTCTTATAATTTTCTGTGTACAGTTCTTTTGTTTCCTTAAGTAAGCTTATTCCTAGATATTTAATTCTTTTTGTTGCAATGGTGAATGTGGTTGATTCTTTAATTTCTCTTTCTGATTTTTCATTGTTAGTATGTAGAAATGCAAGTGATTTCTGTGTATTGATTTTGTATCCTGCAACTTTGCTAAATTCACTGATTAGCTCTAGTAATTTTCTGATACTATCTTTAGGGTTTTCTATGTACAGTATCATATCATACTGAAAGGGTGAGAACTTTACTTTTTCTTTTCTGTTCTGGATGCCTTTTATTTCTTTTTCTTCTCTGATTGCTGTAGCTAGGACTTACAGAACTATGTTGAATAACAGTGATGAAAGTGGACATCCCTGTCTTGTTCCTGATTTTAGGGGGAATGCTTTCACTTTCTCATCATTGAGAAGAATGTTTGCTGTAGGCTTATCATAAATGGCCTTCACTATGTTGAGGTAGGTTCCTTCTATGCCCATTTTTTTAAAGTTTTAATCATAAATGGGTGCTGAATTTTGTCAAAAGCTTTTTCTGCATCTATTGAGTTTATCATATGGTTTTTATCTTTCAATTTGTTAATATAGTGTATCACATTGATTGATTTGCATATATTGAAGAATCCTTGCATTCCTGGAATAAACCCAACTTGATCATGGTGCATGAGCTTTTTGATGTGTTGCTGAATTCTGTTTGCTAAAATTTTGTTGAGGATTTTTGCATTTATGTTCATCAGTGATATTGGCTTGTAGTTTTGTTTTTTGTGTGTTGTCTTTGTCTGGTTTTGGTATCAGGATGATGGTGGCCTCATAGATTGAGTTTGGAAGTATTCCTTCATCTGCAGTTTTTTGAAAGACTTTTAGAAGGACAGGCATTAGCTCTTCTCTAAATGTTTGATAGAATTCTGTGAAGCTATCTGGTCCTGGGCTTTTGTTTTTTGGGAGATTTTTGATCACAGCTTCAATTTCAGTGCTTGTAGTTGGGTTGCTCATAATTTCTATTTCTTCCTGGTTCAGTCTTGGAAAATTGAACTTTTCTAAGAATCTGTCCATTTCTTCTAGGTTATCCATTTTATTTCCATATAGTTGTTCATAATGGTCTCTTATAATCATTTGTATTTCTGCACTGTCTGTTGTAACCTCTCCTTTTTCATTTCTAATTTTGTTGATTTGATTCTTTTCTTTTTTTTTCTTGATGAGTCTGGCTAAAGGCTTGTCAATTTTGTTTATCTTCTCAAAGAACCAGTTTTTAATTTTATTAATCTTTACTATTGTTTCTTCTTTCTTTTTTTCATTTATTTCTGCTTGGATCTTTATGATTTCTTTCCTTCTACTAATTTTGTTTTTTTGTTGTTGTTCTTCTTCTTTTTCCAGTGGTTTTAGGTATAAAGTTAGGCTGTCTGATGTTTTTCTTGTTTGTTGAGGTAGGATTGTAGTGCTATAAACTTCCCTCTTAGGACTGCTTTTGCTGCATCCCATAGGTTTTGAGTTGTTATGTTTTCATTGTCATTTGTTTCTAGAAATTGTTTGATTTCCCTTTTGATTTCTTCAGTAACCTGTTGGTTATTTATAAATGTGCTGCTTAATCTCCATGTGTTTGTGTTTCTTACAGTTTTTTTCTTGTAATTGATATCTAGTCTCATAGTATTGTGGTCAGAGAAGATGCTTGATACAATTTCAATTTTCTTAAATTTACTGAAGTTTGATTTGTGACCCAAGATGTGGTCTATCCACATGGAGAATATACCATGTGAACTTGACAAGAAGGTGTATTCTTCTGCATTTGGATGGAATGTCCTGGAGATATCAATGAGATCCATCTCGTCTAATGTATCATTTAATACTTGTGTTTCCTCATTAATTTTCTGTTTTGATGATCTGTCCATTGTTGTGAGTGGAGTGTTAAAAGTCTCCTAATATTATTGTGTTACTGTCAATTTCTCCTTTTATGTCTGTTAGTATTTGTCTTATGTATTGAGCTACTTGTATGTTGAGTGCATATATATTTACAGTTGTTATGTCTTCCTCTTGGATTGATCCCTTGATCATTTTGTAGTATCCTTCCTTATCTCTTGTAATCTTCTTTAAGGTCTATTTTGTGTGATATGAGGATTGCTACTCCAGCTTTCTTTTGCTTCCTTTTTGCATGGAATATATTTTTCCATCCTCTCACATTCAGTCTATATGTGTATTGAGGTCTAAAGTGGGTTTCTTGTAGACAGCATATATATGGGTCATGTTTTTGTATCCATTCAGCCAGTCTGTGTCTTTTGGTTGGAGCATTTAATCTATTTACATTTAAAGTAATTGTTGATATCTATGTTTCTATTGCCATTTTCTTAATTATTTGGAGTTGCTTTTGTAGATCTTTTTCCTTCTCTTGTATTTCTTGACTGTATAAGTCCATTTAATGTTTGTTGTAAAGCTGGTTTGGTGGTACTGAATTCTCATAACTTTTGCTTGTCTGAAAAGCTTTTGATTTCTCCATCAATTCTGAATGAAATCCTTGCTGGGTACAGTAATCTTGGTTGTAGGTTTTTCCCTGTCAGTACTTTACATATATCCTGCCTTTCCTTTCTGGCCTGCAGGGTTTCTGCTGACTGTAAGATCAGCTGTTAAGCATATGGGGTTTCCCTCATGTGTTACTTGCTGCTTCTCCCTTGATGCTTTTAATGTTCTTTCTTTGTGTTTAGTCTTTGTTAGTTTTATTAGTATGTGTCTTGGCACGTTTCTCCTTGGGTTTATCCTGTATGGGGACTTGTGCCTCTTGGATGTGATTGACTATTTCCTTTTCCATGTTGGGGAAATTTTCGACTAAAATCTCTTCAAAAATTTTCTCATACACTTTCTTCTTCTCGTCTTCTTTTGGGACCCCTATTATTCAAATGGTGTGTTTGATATTGTCCTAGAGGTCTCTGACTATCCTCAGTTCTTTTCATTCTTTTTACTTTATTCTGCTCTTCAGAAGTTATTTCCACCATTTTATCTTCCAGCTCACCAATTCATTCTTCTGCTTCAGGTATTCTGCTATTGATTCCTTCTAGAGTATTTTTGGAGAAGACAATGGCAACCCACTCCAATACTCTTGCCTGGAAAATCCCATGGACGGAGGAACCTGGTAGGCTGCATTCCATGGGGTTGCACAGAGTCGGACACGACTGAAGCGACTTAGCAGCAGCGACAGCAGAGTATTTTTAATTTCAATAATTGTGTTGTTTGTGTCTTCATGTTTATTCTTTAGTTCTTCTAGATCTTTGTTAGTTGATTCTTGCATTCTTCCATTTTGCTTTCAAGGTTTTTGATCATCTTTACTATCATTATTCTGAGTTCTATTTCAAGTAATTTCCTATTTCCTCTTCATTTATTTGGACTTCGGTGTTTCTAGTTTGTTTCTTCATTTGTGTAGTATTTCTCTGCCTTTTCATTATTTTTTTTTAACTTATTGTATCTGAGGTCTCCTTTTCCCAGGCTTCAAGGTTGAATTCTTTCTTCCTTTTGGTTTCTGCCCTCCTAAGGTTATTCCTTGGGCTTTCCTGGTGGCTCAGAGGTTAAAGCGTCTGCCTGCAATGCGGGAGACCTGGGTTCGATCTCTGGGTTGGGAAGATCCCCTGGAGAAGGAAATGGCAACCCACTCCAGTATTCTTGCCTGGAGAATCCCATGGACAGAGGAGCCTGTTGGGCTACAGTCCACGGGGTTGCAAAGAGTCAGACACAACTGCGTGACTTCACTTCACGTCACTTCAAGGTTAGTCCAGTGGTTTGTGTATGCTTCTTATTTGTGCTGAGTTTTTGTTTGCTTGTTTGTTTTTCCTCTGATGGGAAAGGCTGAGTGAGGTAGTACTCCTGTATACTGATGATTGGGTTTGTATTTTTGCTTTTTTGTTGTTTAGATGAGGCATCCTGCACAGGGTGCTATTGGTGGTTGGGTGATGCTGGGTCTTGTATTACAGTGGTTTATTTTGTGTGAGTTCTCACTATTTGATACCCCCTAGGGTTAGTTCTCAGAGAAGGCAATGTTACCCCACTCTAGTACTCTTGCCTGGAAAATCCCATGGATGGAGGAGCCTGGTAGACTGCAGTCCATGGGGTCACTAAGAGTCGGACACGACTGAGTGACTTCACTTTCACTTTTCACTTTCATGCTTTGGAGAAGGAAATGGCAACCCACTCCAGTGTTCTTGCCTGGAGAATCCCAGGGATGGGGGAGCCTGGTGGGCTGCTGTCTATGGGGCTGCACAGAGTCGGACACGACTGAAGTGACTCAGCAGCAGCAGCAGCATCAGGGTTAGTTCTCTGGTATTCTATGGTCTTGGAGTCAGTGTTCCCACTTCAAAGGCTCAGAGCTTGCTCTCTATTCAGGAATGAAGATTCCACAAGTGCTTTGTTATGGCATTAAGTGAGATTAAAAAAAAAAAAAATCCAGAAATGAGAAACCAAAGATGAACCCCAGACAAATGGCAGTTACAAAATCAGGCAAGTAAGAATTAAAATAATGGACTATACACATATACATATATACCCATGAACAAAGTCAAAAGAGTCCAACAAAAATAAAGTACAATAGACTGACCCGGCAAACAAAGGAAATCAAAAGTTATATTTACCAGTTAAGAACAAAACTAACTAAAGCAGAAACTAGAAAACAAAAGTAAAGCAATTGGGGAGTAAAACAATGAAAATAAAACTAACAAATATGTTGAGAGGAAAGGAAAGAAAGAAAAGAAAAAAAGAATAGCTATATAAAGTTAAATAGAGGTAGATGAAGAAGATTTATATACATTGAAGATTAACTGCAAGGGAAAAGAACAGTAGGAAAAGCAAACAAAGGAATAAATGTAGAAAAAAGTAATAATAGGTTTAATAAATTTTAAAAAGAGAAAAAAAAACAAAACAAAACCTTCCCAGAATTGCCAAATCCCAATACAGAGGCAGAGGTTTATAACAACAATAAAATTGTCACTGAGGAAAAAAAAAAAAAGCTCAAAAGTTTAGTTAGATTTCATAGTGCCAATAACATCGACAACTACAACAGGGGGAGGGGGGAAGAAAAAAAAGGAAAAAAATCCAAAAGAATCTACAGAACAAGTCAAAGCATTAGAATAATGAATGCTTTTCCTTGAGTCACTGCTGTCAGAGTCCTTTCCCTCGCTGGAAGTCACAGTCGACTTCACCTTCCTAGGATGCCCTTGAACACTGCTGATCTCTGGACCTGCTGTGAGGGCAGCTCAGAGTCTAACCTGCTCCTGCTCCTCTGTGTTCTAGCCTCCAGTGTCCACAGCTATCAGAACTAGTGCGTTTTCTTTTGTGAGCGCTCTCAATGACCTTTTATATATTCCACAGACACAGTCTGCCTAATTGATCCTGTGGATTTAATCTGCAGCTTGGACAGCTGGTGGGAGGATTTTGGGTCTTCTTCCTTAGTCACACTGCCCCTGGGCTTCAATTATGGTTTTATTTTCACCTTTGGATATGGGTCGTCCACTGAGGTTTGCTCCTGAGGCTGCCCTGGAGGACTTGGTTTTGCCCCCTGTGAGGCCAGGTGTGGAGCTGGTGCAGCTGCTTGGGTTGCAGGGGTTCTGGCAGCACCAGGTACTCAGGGGAGTTGGCGGCTAGGGCAGCAGGAAATACAGTGCTCTAGAAGGGTATGGCAACCAGTATTAGCCAATACGTTCCAGTATTCTTGCCCGGAGAACCCCCGCTCCCTGACAGAGAAGCCTGGAAGGCCACAGTTCACAGGTTCGAGAAGAGTCGGGCACTACGGAAGGGAGCCTGTGCGCATTGACACAAGGCTGTTTTCCTGCGGCAGCTCCGCCCCGGGGAGAGGTGAGTGTGGAGGTGGCGCAGCTGCTTGTCTTGTGGTGGCCCCAAGTGTGCGGGGACGCGGACTGCCTCCGCCGCGGGAGTTACGGTCCTGTCAGGTTTTTTTCAAGCCTCTTGTAGCTGGCGATCAGAAGGCCTCTTCGGCCAGCCTTTCTCCATAGCTCTGCCCTTTCAGGCACTTAGAGGGTTCCCTTGTCTGAGGTCCTTCTCTGTAGTTCAGTGCATCAGGCACACAGAGGGGCCCCCAACTGGGGTCCTGTTCTGTAGATCGGCGCATCAGGCACTTAAAGGGGCATGCTGGGTGGGGCCCTACACTGTGGTTCATGTGTCAGGCGTTTGGTGGGCCAGCGTCTCTATTGTTCAGCTGCCAGTGCTGGCATGTGCGGAGAGAGAGGTAATGGTGATGGCTCCAGCCACTCCACGTGACGCAGCAGTATCACCTTGCTTTCAAGGCTGCCTGGCTTTCCTCCACAGGCATTTCCCACCACAGTCTCCTCTCTCACATCCCCTCGATCCATCTCTCCGCAGTCAACAGCAGCCCTTGCCCTGGGATTGCTCTGCAATCCCTAAACTCCAGCTCCCAGCCACTGTGCCATCTAGGGAATGTATGGCTGCAGCTAGGACTGTCTGATTCTCATTCCGTTTAGACTGCCACAGATCAGCTGTTTCCCTGTCAGCCTTAAATGTTTCTCCTCTGACTCAGACAATTGCCCGGATGTGGGGATTGGACCCCTGCTTCAGTTCCCCCACCCGCCAAGGGCAGGTCCAGTCCTACTAACACTTCTGTTTTCCCCCCTAGTTCTTTCATCCTACCAAGTTTTGTGTGGGTCTACATATTCTTTTCTGCTGGTCAGGCACTCCTGTCCACTCTCAGCTGGTGTTCCGCATGCACGTCTGTGTCTGAAGGTGTATTCCTGATGTATCCATGGAGAGAGAGATATTCCTCATCCTCCATCTTCCAAAGTCTCTCTATACTCTTGAAAGCTTTCTATTATTTTTAGGTGGGGCTTCCCAGGTGGCTCAGTGGTAAAGAATCCACCTACCAAGCAAGAGATTTGAGTTTGATAATGAGAGGGTAACAGGCAGGAAGGCCAGGGGTCTCCAAATGGAGGAAATAGGCTGCAAGTGTCAGACATTTTTCTCTCTCTTAAGCGGTAGGAAGAAACAAACTAGCGATATTTTTTTCCCTTCTCTATACAAATTTAAAAGGAGGTTTCTCTTAAAATACTGTGTTGCCATAAATGACACCTGGTTTCACCTGAAGCTAACTATTCTCAAACCTTGAGTTAACCAATGCATTTTTCTTATGGAAATGTTTGTCTTAAGCTTTGTTAATGTACTATGCATTTACCTCCAAGAACCTACTTGACAAACCAGTATGTTATACTCAGAGGTTGTTCCGTGTAAAGGAAACTATTTGTATGGTAATCTGCCCTTCTACAAGATTCAAGTCAATTGTTTTATGGCCTGGGATGAATCATCTGGTGCCAAGATTATCCCAAAATGCATCTTATGTATGAGGAGCCTCGTGCCATTCTGAGTAGTTGTTTTTTTTTTTTTTCCCATTCTGAGTTTTAAGACATTCCTTTTTTTCATTAACAGACTGCTAGTGACTATGTAACATCCAGCTGAAGACTAGAAGGGGGGTACTCTTTCTGCCCCCTTCTGATGCCTATGTCAGAAGATTTCTCTTTCTCCTTTATACGTTAATAAAACTTTATTACACAAAAGCTCTGAGCGATCAAGCCTCGTCTCTGGCCCCGGGTTGAATTCTTCTCCTCTGGAGGCCAAGAATCCCAGCATCTTTTCGTTCAGCAACAACCTTTCAATCCTTGGCATGGGAAGTTCCCCTGGAGAAGGAAATAGCAACCCACTCTAGTATTCTTGCCTGGGAAATTCCATGGACAGAGAGCCTGGTGGATCACAAAAGAGTCAGTCACGACATAGTGACTAAACAACAACAAATATTCTTAAGTGATGACAAAAAGTAATTGATTTTGCTCTAGTTATTTCATGTGTATGTATAAGAACTGAGTTTTATATTGACTGGTGATTCTTGGGTTGACATTTTAGACTGAATCCAAGTCACGCCCATTGGAAAATTGAATCCTCTCACATCTTAGGTCTGAGCACTTTTTCTCCTCCTAGACATGCATTTAGAAATCAATGTGCTAGCCTTTCTTTCTGCTGACAGGCAGTAGTGACACTGCAAATATAGGTTTTGGCTGATAGCAGGTTAAAATAAACATCTTAATAATGACAATAGTTTTAAAACAAAATTTAAATAGAAGTTACTCTATAACAAAAGTGAAATGACAGAAGCTAGGATTCCTTTTCTGAGGCAAAACACTTTCACAGCATTTTCTGTCATCTATTTTAAGGGTCAACACTGACTGTCCTTGGGTAGAAAATTGAGACCACTGTTTGGGTAATTTAGTTCTTCCCTCATCCACTTTTCCTACTAATCCCCCAGTTTCCAAAATGATACAAAATAAAACAAAGAACAGCCAATTTAGTCATAGTTATTTGGAAAGTTCAGACCAAAGGGTGTCATTTGGTTTGAATTACATGGTTTGCTTTCTCCAGATAATCATTCTACCTTGCCTATGTATAGATACTGTCTTAAGGTTGCTGTCATGCAAAAGCAATTGAGCACATTTTGCAGAAGCTAAGATGACTCAACTCAAACTCACATTGGACTTTAACTCACCTTGCATTTAAAGCCATGTTTATAAACACACCAGTAGGTACAAATGTGCTAATAGTATCTGTGATCCACAGTTGACTCAGGGTATTTATTTACTTTTGCTTGCAGATAATAGTTTACATGCTTAAGCAGTGCTTCAAAGATTATCAGAAGGCAGAATCCCTGATACAGTCCTTGTCTTTCATGTCTTGGGCAAGTCCCTTAATGTACCTATGCCTGTATTCTCTCATTTTTACACATACCTAAAATCTCTCACTTTTCAAAATAACGTTATTTCACTTTACATGTTTAAACATTATATTTTTCCACTGATTTGAAATTCTGAAATATAGAAATTAAGTATAATTTCTAAAAAGATCTAAAATTCTTTCAACATGCTTCAAAACATATGGTAAAGTTAAGAACACTTTGGCTTGATTTCTTAAAATTCAAGTAGAAATCCTTGAATGCTGATAGCTACCACTTAACAGAGAATTTGACCAAAGGCTCAACCCTGTTCAGAGTGTTCTAAATGTGTATTCATTGAAAATTCAGTCCTAGGAATTATCTCCCATTATTATGTCCAGTGCACAACTGAAGATAACAAGGCACAGAGAAATTTTTTGATTCACCCAAGAAATCTCATGTAGTAGGTGGTAGAGTTAGAATCTAATCTCACAGTCAGACTCTGACTTCATACTCTTTTACCTACTATATGCTTCATACCCCTACTATTGCCATGACTCTTTATAATAACTTGTGTTTTGACTTTCTACTCAATAAAATACGTGGATCTGAATTAGAACCCTTAATATTGTGTTTGAGAAATAATAGAGTTTGTTTTCTGAGAAAAACCACAAAGTATAAAGAATATTTGTTTGAAAAATAATACATAACATTTCTGCTTTAGTTTGAGGAATGACCGGTACAAGTCTTAAAACCATATGACTATAAGGTTTCTTAGAATAAACTGAAACAAACGTAAAATACATCCTGGACCACCTGTTCATGCTTTCAAGCAATCAAGTCAGTGCCCTGGCCAAATTTCCTTCTGGACATTACTCTGCACCACAAAACTAGCGCTAACTTCCAAACTACACAGTGGGCCAGAATATGAAGTTGGAGACATAGTCTTTGCGTTGTTATTGTTGTTGTTTAGTCTTTCAGTCATGTCTGACTCTTCTGTGACCCCTTGGACTGTAGCTTGCCAGGCTCCTCTGTCCATGGGATTCTCCAGGCAAGAATACTGGAGTGGGTCCTCCAGGGGATCTTCCCGATCTAGGGGTCAAACCTGTGTCTCTTGCATTGGCAGGCAGATTCCTTACCTCTGAGCCACCAGGAAAGCCCAGTCTCCATATTAATCACTAAGAAAATAAAATGCTGAGATCATCACTGGTACCCACTAAATTCACTGGCCTTACACAGACATTTGATACACTAAATTTGGCAACCTTTATGCAGGTTTGGGAGTCCAAAAATTTCAAGAATATTTTAAAGTTGCTACAGTGTTACATTTGGCCCCATAAAATGTGAAATAACTTTGAAAGATACAATATTCAAATAAAAAGTAGGTTTTTTAAACCATCCTCAGAATCTGTAGGTGTCTCTATTCTTCAACACAAATGGATTAAAATCTGAATATGCATTTCTGCTTTCACCCATCTAAATGCCCTTCCGGAAAGGAATGACAACTCAATCTTTTCGCAATCTCCTTGCAGACATATGTGCATAATCTCAGCTGCTCTGCTGAAGGCTGTAAGCACTGCTTGCAGTGGCATTGCTAGTCCTTCGTTCCTGCTTCTGCGGAGCTCTACCCTCCCATCGTGTCCCTCTCCCCACTCACTCCTCACCCGACACATACTCATTGACTCTGTCCGGTCACTCACACCCCCAGCGCAGTATGTCCGTGACTGAGGCTTCATAGAGGCACTCTGCCCACACACAGGATGTGACGCCCACAGGGTGCGATTTTCATCCGACTTCTGAAAGTCAGAGAGCACTTTCCAGGATGTTCTTTGAAAACTGATAACAGGTTTTCTTCTAGAAAATTGCCAGGCAAGTTGAGCTCAATCTATTTCAAGACAATGCCCTTGAAGTTTCAATTTTTAAAAAACTGAAAGGTTACATTTCTGGCACTGCAGGTTATACATCTCTTCCAATTATGACCTTGAGGTCATAATATGAGATATTTTGTACGACTTGGAAATACACACCAGGAATATGAATGATGTCAAGCACACATTTGCAGTCAGTTTAGAGCTATGGGAACATGGTTCCAAAGGAAATCTAGGTTCTGTACCAAACTGTACCAGGTAAACTTTTTGAATATAACATAGAATTGTATGATGTGGCCTAATTGCTTCATCAGATTTGGGGTTTCACACTGACTGAAGGGCAAGAAGGAACATAAAATCTCATATTCAAAAAGGCGTTAAAAACTACAATATTCCAGCCAGGGGATAGTCTAGCCTCTGTTTGGTTGCCCCTGGTGATCAAATACCAAGGCAAAATTCTAATCTACATCTTAAGTGTGTGCTAAGTTGCTTCAGTCATGTCCCACTTTTGTGACACTATAGACTGTGACCTGCCAGGCTCCTCTGTGCATGGGATTCTCCAGACAAGAATACTGGAGTGGGTAGCCATTCCCTTCTCCAGGAAATCTTCCTGATCAAACCTGGATCTCCCACATTGCAGGCAGATTCCTTACTGTCTGAGCCACCAGGCTAGCTATTATGTGCCCTTATAATCTACTCTTCTCTGGTCCCAAAATATACACCCTCTTTAGCAATTTCATTTATTGATGATTTAAGTTCCCTCACTTCTCTGAGAATACTTTCATTTGTCTTTGTTTCTTCTAACAATGGAGTGCTTAGAGTTGAACACAGTGTCCCAGATGTGACTTGACCAGTACAAGGTACAATGCAACTATTATCTTCCATCATCAAGAAAGTATATTTTTTTTAAAGGTCATATAACAAATAGGAATTTTAAGAAAGAAAAGTTCTACAGTGCTGGCCATGTATGCAGCAGGCATTCCAAAAGTACGTCTGAATGTTCTTAATGAAAAGCCAGCATGATTTGCTTGTTTGGCTTTTTCTTTGTTTTGTTTTGGTCTGGCTTTTTGTCTGTGCCCCATGGCTTGTGGGATCTTGGTTCCCCGACCAGGCATTGAACTCGGGCCTTTCCTCAGCAGTGAAAGCACAGAGTCCTAACCACTGGACCACCAGGGAATTTCCTTCTTTGTTTCTGTTTTTGTGTGTTTTTAAGAAAACTTACAGAATAGAATTGAAGGTTTGCATGCTTAATCGCTTCAGTCACAAAGAGTGTCTGACTCTTTGCAACCCCATGGACTATAGCCAGCTAAGCTTCTCTGTCCATGGGGATTCTCTGGGCAAGAATACTGGAGTGGGTTGCCTTGCCCTCCTCCAGGGGCTCTTCCCTACTCAGGGATTGAGCCTGCATCTCTTTCATCTCCTGCATTCGCTGGCAGGTTATTTACTGCTAATGCCACTTGGGAAGCTGTTGATGGTTTATGAGACATTTAATTTTGTATCAGCCTCCTCAGTATATTTGATATTTAGGCATCACATGGACATTATACCCTTTTAAAGGAGAAGTTGCATTAGTATTAGTGACCACTTTCTTTTTTTTTTTTTTTTCCAGTAACCACTTTCCTTTAACTCAATTTTAACTTTTTGGGGGAGGGCTTTGTCCTGTGGCATGTGGGTTCTTAGTTCCCTGACCAGGGATCGAACCTGTGTGCCCTGCAGAGGGAACTCTGAGTGTTAACCACTGGATAGCCAGGGAAGTCCTTAACATTTTTAAACCAGTGTATCTGCTGCTCAGAAAATGAGTCTTAACCTGAACAGAATGCCATTGGCCAGGACTTAGAGCATGAATGTAGCACTTGGTCAGCTGTTGCTGTCAGGTGGGAGCACTTACCCTTATCATGGTTCTTCTCCAAGGGAACAAGGGGTGTATTTTTTGGGGAAGCCTCCTAAACAGGAAACTGGCATGATCTATTTTCTAATGTAAATATGAGTCGTGGATTTATTCGTTTGAGCAGAGTAGATGTTTCCATGAAATGGGGAAAAAAAAGTTTTCTGTAGTAATGGTGTAGTGATCAGGTAAAAGAATGCCCTCATATTTTTTGGGGCTCCAAAATCACTGCAGATGGTGACTGCAGCCATGAAATTAAAAGATGCTTGCTCCTTGAAAGAAAAATTGTGACCAACCTAGATAGCATATTAAAAAGCAGAGACATCACTTTGTCAACAAAGGTCCGTCTAGTCAAAGCTATGGTTTTTCCAGTAGTCAGGTATGGATGTGAGAGTTAGACTATAAAGAAGGATGAGCGAGATAAAGAAGGATAAAGCAAGAATTGATGCTTTTGAACAGTGGTGTTGGAGAAGACTCTTGAGAGTCCCTTGGACAGCAAGGAGATCCAACCAGTCCATCTTAAAGGAAATCAGTCCTGAATATTCATTGGAAGGACTGATGTTGAAGCTGAAATTCCAATACTTTGGCCACCTGATGGGAAGAACTGACTCATTGGAAAAGACCTGGATGCTGGGAAAGATCGAAGGCAGGAGAAGGGGGCGACAGAGGATGAGATGGTTGGATGGCATGACCAACTCAATGGACATGAGTTTGAATAAGCTCCAGGAGTTGGTGGTGGACAGGGAAGCCTGGCGTGCTCCAGTCCATGGGGTCGCAAAGAGTCAGACACGACTGAGCAACTGAACTGAACTGAACTGAACTGATCAAGGTGCACTTGGGTTGAGAGCAGAGTTAAGAAGCACTGTTTTGTCCAAGCAGGTGATTTCTGGGAACAGGATGTAAAAATTATTCACCATCATTTTCACTTTCATGTCTCCAGCCATTGATACAATGTTTGGCAAAAAGCAAACTCTCCAAAACACCTTGAAAGTCAGTCAAAAAAGGAGGAAGAAGAGGAAAATGCTGGAAGGAAGAAATTTCAGGATTACTATAAAGATCAAACACACCAGATTAAACCCCAAATATTGGTGCAGGATGGGATATCCAAAATTAGTGTCCAACCTCCTCATATTATATGTGGCACCCGGAGACACAGAAGAGTTAAAGTAGCTTGTCCAAGATTACAATATCTCAGTCCAGTTAGGTACTGAGTCACTCCTCAGTGGGACTCGCAGCATTTAATGCAGAGCTCCTTGTGTAATAGTAGTGGAGCTGCAGAGGAATTATCAAGGGGGGGCCCTGGCGTCTCCCGCTCTGGCCCCAGATTTGTTCCCTCAGCAGGCCTGGACTGCAGAAAAGCTTAAGGAAAGGCCTTAGCCACAGATGTGGAGGAAGTCCTGGGATTTAAATGAGTAAACAAAAGCAAGACATGGTAGAGCGGTTTGATCCTGAGTACCAGACTGGGGGGCTTACCAGGTGGCTCAGTGGTAAAGAATCTGCCTGCCAATGCAGGAGACTCGGGTTTAAGCCCTGGGTGGGGAAGATCCCCTGGAGGAGGGCGTGGCACCCCACTCCAGTATTCTTGCCTGGAGAATCCCATGGACAGAGGAGCCTGGTGGGCTACAGTCCATGGGGTCTCGAAGAGTCAGACATGAGCGACTTAGCACACATGCACCGGTGGGGATGTATTTCATATCAGAAACCAATAGACACAAACTTATAAATGTAAAACTGAAACCAATGTTATAAGGCAATACTTACCTTTCTCTTATGTTGCATATTTTTTTCTACTTTTCTTTCTTTCTAATGTATGCTGTATATTTAACCCAACTAAAGTGATTTCACAATCTACCCATGGGTCACAGCCTACAGTTGAAAGCAACACCGCATTAGCAAATACTGGGATGTGATTTAGCAATTTCTCCTCCTCTGTACCCTTTAGTCTTCCTTTTACCTGTGAGCTTTGCAATATTATTGACTGAACCTAAGATCTACTTGGGGCTTCCCAGGTGGCACTAGTGGTAAAGAACACTTCCTGCCAATCAGGGAAACATAAGAGATGTGAGTTCCATCCCTGGTTAGAGAACAGAGAGCATGGCAACCCACTCTGGTACTCTTGCCTGGAGAATCCAATGGAGAGAGGAGCCTGGTGGGCTACAGTCCATAGGGTCACAAAGAGTCGAACATGACTTAAGTGACTTAGCATGCACGCAAGACCCACCTAGGATGAATCCAAATAATAAGGGTTAAATAATCCTCAGTTATTTCATTGCATTTATATTGGAGCATACTTTGAAGGCAGTGGAAAAAGTGGGAAAAGCCTGAAAATAACAATTATGGTCATCAAAGACATAGCTGTATCTTTGCAAGACCCACATAGTGAAAGAAGGGGAATTACAACTACATCATTTTCTAACATAGTGGATATACTATTAATAAGAATGAGGTGATTTGCAATAAGCATTGAGATGTTTTGTTTAGTAAATAAAGCAAGACATACAATGGTGTATACAGTATGCTTTTATTTGTGTGCCCAAGGGGGTATGTATATATTTGTGGGTTTGGTATGCATAGAGTATCTCTAGAGGATAAAGTGGCCACTCTGGTGTGTGTCATTGGTTGGATGACTGTGGGAGGGACATTTTTTTCCATTGTATTTCCTTTTATATGTATTTTTTAATATGCATTACTCTTTCAAAAGTAATAATATTTTATTAGGTGGATAAATAAGCATACTTTATGAGAGGCAGGAAAATCTGAATAATGAAAGGACTTCCAGTGTTTGCTTTTGTTAAGTCATTGCTAGTGATGATAACTCTGAGAAATAAAAGGAAAGCTCTAGGTCCAAGTCTTGAAGAAGTCTGTGAATATGCTATAGTGACTTAGACATTCCACTTCATTTACTACACTCTTAACCTTATAACAACAATCACCTCTGTCTAGGGTGTGTTCTTTATTCCACCTTTTCCCTAATATACATTCTTTTTTTGTTTGTTTTTTAAATTTGTTTGGCTGCGCCTGGTCTTAGTTGCGGCCTGCTGGATCCTTATTTGTGGCATGCAGGAGCTATTTGGACTTCCCAGGTGACGCTAGTGGTAAAGAACCCGCCTGCTAATGCAAGAAACATAAGCCATGTGGGTTCAGTGCCTGGGTCAAGAAGATCCCCTGGAGAAGGAAATGGCAACCCACGCCAATAGTCTTGCCTGGGGAATTCCGTGGGCAGAGGAGCCTGGCAGGCTATAATCCATGGGGTCACAAAGAGTCGGATAGGACTGAAGTGACTTTAGCATGCCTGGATCTATTTCCCTGACCAAGGATCAAACCCAGGTCCCCTGCATGGGGAGCACAGTCTCAGCCACTGGACCACCAGAGGAGTCCCACCAGGGTCTTGTAAATACAGAAGAGGAGTCCAAATATGCTTTCTCAGTGTGTTGCAGGTTCTTCTGGTTTACCCGCAATGGGGTAGAAGTGCCAGAGACAGGAGAAAAAGGAGAAACTGAACAAGAGGCATGTCCTGAGGGTCAGGTCTCCAAGAGGAGAAAGCGAAGACTGGCTGCTAGTACTTTGGGTAATTCAAGAAGGATAACAGGAGTGGTTTTCAAGCTTTAATATCCACAAGATTCACTAGGATGCTTATTAAAAATTAACCTCTCTTCTGGTACAGGGGGGTCTTGGGACTCTTGGAATGGGTAAATTCTCTTTTCCGAAGCTTCTGGGAGAAGGCTTACATAAAGTGAAGTGCAAACATCCTGTGAGAAACAAACACAGGCACATAAAACAAGACACAACAAAAATACAAAACAAGAGATTGGAACTTCCCTGGTGATCCGGTGGTGAAGAGCCCATTCTCCCACTGCAGGGGGTGTGGGCTCCATCCCTGGTTGGGGAGCTACTACGCATACACTGACACAAGGATGACTTATATAAGAAAAAAGTCTGCTTTTAAGGGCTTTGCTTGTGGCTCAGATGGTAAAGAATCCACCTGCAATGTGGGAGACCTGGGTTCGATCCCTGGGTTGGGAAGATCCCCTGGAGAAGGGAACAGCTACCTACTCCAGTATTCTGGCCTGGAGAATTCCATGGACTGTATAGTCCATGGGGCTGCAATGAGTTAGATGTGACTGAGTGACTTTCACTTTCCTTTAACCTCTAAAGTAGGTTTCCTTAAGAGAGTTATAGGTACACGTAAAGAACAATGCCTGGCACAGATTATGAGTCTGAAGTGTAAGCTATTACGATTTTTAAAGGATATGTATAAAAACAGTTTTTATATAGATGAACCTACTCTCCAGGCTATTCAGGGACCTCATATTATGAGAAGTATTTCTCTATAACTTTGAGATCTGAATCTGAGAATGTTAATTCTCCAGACAATGAGCCAAGTAAATTCTTAAAGAGTCTATACAGTATGTAAACAGTGTTTGAAATTAATGATACAGTCCGGTCCAGTTTGTTTAAAAGGTGTATCTAGGCTGTCATCAGTGGCACATTGCAAGTAACAACATTATTAAAAGCACAACATCACAAACATGTCAATGTACCTTTGACTCTTTTCCTTACTTCATCTCCCCAGATTGTTTTCAGTTTTATTTTGTTTTCCTTTGCAAAGTTGATGACTACCCAGGCACCAGTCCCAGCATGGGTTTAAACTTTGTTTTAAATGCTTGAATAATGTCCCAGATTCTGTCTCCTTTTTTAAAGCAACAGCCTTTCAGCCTACCGTGAGTCACTCCTCAAACAGATGTGAGTTTTCCTGTTAGCACAGCCAGTGAACCCCATCTGCAATCCCAGTGTTAACACCTCCTTGGGAGTTTCCAAACCTAGGTAATCACATAAATAGCATCATGTCTTATCAAGTTCCCTCCACTCTCAAGAGAACAAGGTTCATTCAATAAATTTTCCGTACTTGGTATTTTTAGAGGCCAACAAAAAAAAAAGGGAGGTCTTTAAAACATTCAGTGCCATTCAACAGGCCCAGCATCTTTCAGGAGTCCCTCCTTTTCTTGAGTCTGGATGCTTTGTGAAAACATATAGACATCTTCATCTTTACAGCAACACTGTAGAGGTTGTCTAGAGGTTTCTAGAGGTTGTCTAGCTTTGGCTCTGTTTAAAGCTAGTCAAGAACTCACTACCTGTCAAGGCAACCCATTTTATTTTTAAGAAATTTGATAATTAGAAGTCTTCTGCTTCTGTTTCTTCTAAATAGGCCCATTGGTGTTTACCCAGACTCATGAGCCTTTTGAAAAAACTGGAATGACTTCATCTTTCACGCAAGTGGCAGCTTTTTCAGCGTTACCAAAACAGCTGTGATAGTCTTTCCTGTTCTCTTGATCTTTTCTTTGGCTCCTGAAAGAAGTGGGAGGGAATTATGCACTGGGATTTACTATAAATGTGAATCTAGTTGTATTTAAGCTTACTGTGTACATAGAGATTCAACAACCAAAAAAAAAAGTCTCTAGAAGACACTGGGAATTAGAATGCACTTGCAACATACCAGGGAGTTTTCCTTGCCATAGGCAGGTATGATTTGTTCTTTTTCACTCAGTATACTTGGGTGGTGGATGATCTTAATGTGATTCTTTTGCTTTTCTCACAATGTGTGTGTATTCAACTTTGAAATGAAATAAAACAGCAGGTAGGGGCTGAAAATTTGGGGGCAGATAAATTCTATGGAATACAGAATGTGCTCTTCTTTCCTGAGTTTCTTAAAGGGCAGGACTCTTTTATTCTTCTTGGTATCAACAGTGCCTAGTATAATACCATGCACAGAGTTGGCCTTATTCATACTTGTTGAGTTGAATTTACCTGAATTTCCAGAAGTAGAGAGATCACCAAAGAGAGATACAGACCAGTAAAATAGGACTGAAATTATTCAAGGAAGATTTTTTTTAACTGGACTTTTATAATCTTGTCCTTCTATTCCCAAAAATACCCTTAAAGAGATGAAATTATACTGATAACTCTTTGGTAAATGATGTCTAGAGACCGCCCCACCCGCTACCACCACCTTAAAAACTGTCTTTTGAAGTATCAGTATTCTAGTAACCCAAAAGCAGTGGCATCCTATGTTTCATAATTGGCATTCTTTCCCTTCAAGTCAATGTACATTTTTAACAAGGCCTTCCAAGGAAAGTGCTTTTAATTAAATGAGAAATTATAGTGATAGAAGTGTCTTGGCAAGTATTTTAGTGTCAGGTGGTGCCTAAAACTAGCAGTCAGAAAAATCCAAGTCTGTGACGTGGCAGAGAAACAGAGAGGACCCCCACCCCCGCCCCAGGAAGAAAGCTGGGGTGAAAGGGAAGCAGCTTGGGAACCAGAACCAAGGTGACGCTGTGGTCTGCTGGAACTCCCCAAAGCATTCTGACCCAATGACCTACTTTAGGAGGCCTGGGAGTCCTGTAGATGCCAGCACAAGTGGAATTGGCAGAGGCCTATCCGTGCAAAGCTCCCTGTGTCTGTGTGCCCCCACTTGAGGACTCTTTGTACTTTAACCAGATAATTAGATTAACAGCAGCAGTTACCCAATCACAGGAAGCACAGCTCTTTTCTCAGAGTAAAATGGGCACTAATCTTGGGACTCAGCCAAACTCACTCCCTTAGGAAGAGGGTTGGAAGAGTCTGACTCAGCTGACAACAGAAGTCCAGCCAAGAGGGCAAAGGACAGTGTCCTCTGGTTAAAGCAATCCTTGTCTGAGAGATCTGTTACTTCCCGGTGGCTTCCACTACCAACCTGCCTGTGTCATAGGGACAGGCTTTTGGTCCTCATGGAAAGAACAAGAAAATGCAAGACAAAGATCCAGTACCAGGAGAAGGAGGGATCACCGACCTGGACGGTACTGAGTGATGCTGTTGTCTTGACAGAAAGTATAAATAGCATCCTCAGCAGGATCCTATTTAGGATGAACAATTAGATCACTCTTGGTATGAGATGCTTGGAATATCAGAAAAACAACTTTTGCACTAGGAACCAAGGCGGAAGCCATCTTTATCAACTGGGGCAAGAGGGGCTTGAAATAGGAACTGGGAGCCAGGCCACTTGGGACCCAAGGACCATAGATAAGTTGTCCTTGCAGTTACTGAAAATCTCAGCGTTGTAAAGTACCAGCCCCATCCATATCAGAATAGCAATAAGTTTTCTCCAAAGAAGACATACAGGTATCTAATAAACCATACATGAAAAGATGTTCAACACTGCTCATTATTAGAGAAATGCAAATCAAAGCTTCAGTGAGATACCAGCTCACACTGATCAGAATGGCCATCATCAAAAAAATCTACAAACGATAAATGCTGGAGAGAGTGTAGAGAAAAGGAAACCCTCTTGCACTGTTGGTGGGAATGTAAATTGATATAGCCACTATGGAAGGCAGTATGGAGATTCCTTAAAAACTAGGAATAAAACCACCATATGACCCAGCAATCCCACTCCTAGGCATATACCCTGAAGAAACCAAAACTGAAAAAGACATATGTACCCCAATGTCCATTGCAGCACTATTTACAATAGTTAGAAGATGGAAGCAGCCTAGATGTCCCTCAACAGATGAATGGGAAAAAAACTGTGGCACATATATACAATAGAATGTTATTCAGCCCTAAAAAGGAACTCATTTGAGTCAGCTCTAATGAGGTGGATGAACCTAAAGCCTATTATTCAGAGTGAAGTAAGTCAGAAAGAGAAAAATAAATACTGTGTACTAACGCATATATATGGAATCTAGAAAGATGATACTGATGAACTTATTTGCAAGGCAGCAATGGAGACACAAACATAGAGAACAGACTTATGGACAGGGGAGGCACGGGAAGGAGAGGGAGGGATGTATGGAGAAAGTAACATGGAAACGTGTATTACCATATGTAAAATAAATAGCCAATAGAAATTTGCTGTATGACTTGGGGAACTCAAACGGGGCTCGGTAACAACCTTGAGGGGTGGAACTGGGCGGTGGGAGGGAGGTTCAGGAGAGAGGGGACATAGGTATACCCATGGCTGATTTCATGTTGATGTTTGGCAGAAACCCACACAATACTGTAAAGCAGTTATCCTTCAGTTAAAAATAAATAAATTTAATTATTAAAAAAAAGAATAGCAATCAGGGACCATGTCCTTATTCACAGAAGTGCTTGCAATCCTTCCAAATGTAGGGGGGACATAGTCTTCTTATGTCCTATTTCTGCTGTCAACCTCCTACTTGAGAAGACTGCAATTTACTGAGCATGTTAAAATGGTGTTAACTATGCTTGGAGAAGAGAAAGCTCTGTACTCAATATTCCTTCCAAATACATGGGGAAGACACTGTGCTATATTAAGTAAAAACTGCAAGTTGCTTATCATCTGAATGGAAAATTAAATAGTTATACTTTTTAAATAGTAATCCAAGACAGCAACAGAAGAGTTATCACAACATAGGCTTGGTTAATAGTCAAACCAGTTGTGTTAGCTGTGATTTTTATGAGAGTTCAGAGGAATAGTAAGGACTTCAGGTTGGGAAGATGAAAGGAAATTCATAAGGCGGTAGACCTCCCAGTCTTGAAGTATTTCCCATTTATTAAGTACTTGTTACTTGTCAGGATTTTGCACATGCGGACTCTGATCTCTTAGAATAAACCTATCAAATAGTTATTAGTATCCATGGTCCCTTAAGGAGGAGACTGATTTCAGAAGGTTTTAGCAGCTTGTTTTAAGTCCTCAGCCACGAAATAGTAGAGAGAGCTTAAATTCAAATATGGATCTGTAAAGGAAAATATACACTCCTGTTGTGGGCCTCCCCTGTGTTCAATATTCTATGACAATACACCATGACAATACACCTCATTTCTGACACAAGATGTGTGGGTTTTCTACACATTAGTGAGTTCTGGGACACCAATTGGGTGTCCTACAATTTTACCCAATTCTGACACTGTCTACCTGGAAATAGCATCAGATCCCACAAGTTGAACTGTCAAATGACAATTTAGTAATTAGTAGTATATCCTTTACTCAAGGGAAAATGGTACATGGATGAGAGTACAGCACCTCACAAGTGGAAGAGCAGTCTTCCCAAGAGATGTTTGGGCTAGAGTGAGTTTTATAGAATGTTAAAAGGGGCAACATGGAAACAGCACATGATTGGCTTAGAATGTGAGGATTTCCTCTGAAGGCTAACAGGTCAATCAGGGAATAAGGAAAAACTATCTGGCTTAAATTGATTGTCTGAGATTGCATATCTGACCTTATTTAGATTAATGAAGTTGGTACAGATTCTTGGCAGGTGGAGAGTGGCTGGCTGGATATCCTGAAATTCTGATCAAGTAGAGAACTTATTGGTACACCGAAGTGAAAGTATTGGTTTGCTGATGGGGCAGGAGCAGCTCCATCTTGGAACTAGAAATTTATTTCACCAGGGCTCAATCCCACAAGTCTGCCCCACCCCCACCCCCTTCATACATGTTTCATGCACCAATGGAGAGTCCAGTTGTCACCTGTGCTGCTGACTGACCAACTATGAATCGGAGCTTCCCTCAGCCCTCCTCAGCTTTGATTCATTTGCCAGAGTGGCTCACAGAACTTAGGAAAACAGTTCATTTACTAAATTACCAGTCTATTATATTAATAAAAGGAGGCAACTCAAAAATAGCCAAATGGAAGAGATGCATAAGGCAAAGGGTGTGGGAAGGGGCCCCATGTGTCCGTGCCCACTCTGGGAGTGTCACTGTTAGCCACCCCTCATGTTGACCAACCCGGAGGCTTTCTGAATCCCATTGTTTGGGTGTTTTGTGGAGACCGTTCCATAGCCACAGTTGATTAAATCATTGCCGACTGGTGACTGATTCAACCTCCAACCCCTTTTCTCTTCCAAAAGGTTTGGGGAATAAGACTCAAAGTTCTGACCCTCTATTCATGGCTGGTTCCCCTGGCAAACAGCCCCCATCTTGAGAGGCTCTCCAAAAGTAATACATTCAAGTGGGGTTGAAAGGTTATGAATAATAAGACATTTCTTTCACCTTTATGGCTCTGGAGCTATTTCAGGAACCAGAGATAAAAGACCAAATTCTATAACAAAAGATGCTCCCAGCACTCTTATCATCTAGGAAATTCCAAGAGGTTTTGGAGCTCTATGAAACAGACAGGGGTAAAGGCCAAATATGTATTTCTTATTATAAATCATAGTGTCTTACTTCAAAGTTTCAATTTTTTTCCACCAGGAGGGTCACAAAATCCAATCAGAGGCCTCCAGTCAGGTTGAACAGTGTGATCAAGTGCAGGGAGACCTAATGATGAAAGATTTCTTTTGAGTTCTGCAAGCAGCTGGATTTGAAAGGAGTGGAGATTTCAGGAAGTGGAAGGGCAGCATTCCACTAAAGAAGTTAAGTAAGGAGGACTTGACCTTTAAAAAGTAAGGACTTTATAAGAAAGGCCTTAAGTCAAAGTCCAAAGGGAGCAGAACTATTTAATTTGGGGCCTGGTCTTCCACACCTGGGACCTGAGATCCCGCATGGAGCTCAGGGTCCTGGATTGTCCATACAGGCTGCAAGGGCCAGGGCAAGGTATCTGCTATCAGAAGAGCAAACGGGACTTCCCTGAGATCCGGTGGCTAAGACTCCGCCTTCTCATGCAGAGGGTGTGAGTTCGAGCCCTGGTCGGGGAGCTAAGATCCCGCATGCTTTGGGGCCAAAAAACCAAAACATACAACAGAAACAATATTGTAACCAATTCAATAAAGACTTAAAAATTGGTCTATGTAAAAAAAAAAAAGAAAACAGTCTAAAACTAGAAGGGACAGGTAAGCTATAAACTGGAAAAGCAAACAAGTGATGCTTAACATCATATAGTACAAAAAACAAGAGCTTTGGAGTCAGTTGAGTTTAAATCTTGACTCTCCCACTCATTATATGCATGAGCTTGGCTTAACTTCTCTCAGATTCAGTCTTCTGATTTGTGAAATGTACCTACTTAACTATAGACTTGGGCTTCCCGGGTGGCTCAGTGGTAAAGAACCCGCCTGCTAATGCAGGAGACTCAGGTTTGAAGGAAATGACAACCCAATCCAGTATTCTCGCCTGGGAAATCTGATGAGCAGAAAAACCTGGCAGGCTACAGTCCATGGAGTCACAAAGAGTTGGACACAACTGAGCAACTGAGCACAATGCACAGCCACAGACTTTGTGGTCAGCTCCCCCAAATTCCTGTCACTTCAACGGATCCATCCAAGCCAATCATGAGATCTCATTCTCCATGCAAATTATTAGGCCAGAATGGTTAGGGAAATATGAAGAAGGACGCTATGGACTGAGTTCTGTCCCCACAAAATTCATATGGGTAAGCCCTAACTCTGAGTGCCATGGTATTTGTAATTTGGAGATGGGGCCTTTGGAAGGTAGTTAGGGCTAGATGAGGTCATGGGGGTGGGGGCTCAAGATGGAATTAGTGCCTTTATTAGAAGAAACAGCAGACAGCTAGCACTCTTGCGATCTCTTTTTCTCTCTCTGCCATGTGAGGACACAGAGAGAAGGCAGCAGTCTATAAGCCAGGAAGAAAGTACTCACCAGAACCTGATTATAGCAGCACTCTGATCTTAGACTTCCAGCCTCCAGACTGAGAAAACAAATTTCTTTAAGCCATTCAGTCTATGATATTTAGTTATGGCAGCCCACTGTAATACAAAGGACTTAGTGGAGGATTCTGGGAAAGGTTTTCCTTTCTCTGCTAGTGGAAGGACAGGAAATCTGTCTCTTTAAAAAAAAAAAATGATTTATTCATTTTTATTTTTGGCTGTGCTGGGTCTTTGTTGTGGCATGTGGGCTTTCTCTAGTTGTGGTGCACAGACTCTCTAGTTACCTCAAGTCATGCGGGGTTTTAGTGTCTGAACCAGGGATTGAACCTGCATCCCCTGCAATGGAAGGCAGATTCTTAACCACTGGACCATCAGGGAAGTCTCGAGGAAATCTTTTGCTCATTGCATACATCAAAAAGCATATAAGGAGCCCCCAAAAGCACATAAGGAGCCCATTCCACACCACCAGGGAATCAGCTTCAGAATACAGTTGATACATAGAATTGGACAGAATTGTAAGAAAATGGAGTTAGAATCCTGATGAAACCTTGCCTGGAAGCCAACATTGTGTTTGCTCTTCCTGTTTTATAAGCCAGTGCAAATTCTAACTCTTTAAGCAGTCTTGAGTCCAGTTTCTATTCCTTGCAATTTTATGCAATTTAGGGTTATCAGAGGGCTTCCTAGGTGGTGCATGTTGTAAAGAACCCACCTGCCAATGCAGGTAGACCTAAGAGACATGGGTTCCATCCCTGGGTCTGGAAGATCCCCTGGAGGAGGGCATGGCAACCCACTCCAGTATTCTTGCCTGGCGAATCTCATGGACAGAGGAGCCTGGAGGGCTGCAGTCCATAGGGTTGCAGAGTCTGACATGACTAAAGCAACTTAGCACGCATGCACACAGAGTTACTGGAGGACAAAATCAAATAATGAAAGTGAGGTGGCATGTGTAAATGAGAGCTATTATTATTTCAGGCAAGCAGCTGGTTTGTATCACTCAGTACAATCATCATGACTGGGTGATCTACCTGGATATAGAGAAATCTACTATCAGTGAGTAAGGATTATGATGAAGACAACCAGTCTCTGAGAAAAGAGGGAAGACTAGAAGAGGTACAGAATTGACCTGGGATTTGCCCCTGGCAAACCAGATTTAGATTCTGGCTGACAGTGAAGAAACCAGCAGAAGAAGCAAAGCAGAACTGACATAAATGTTAGGAACTGCAGTCTCCTTCCTAATTTCCATTTTTCAGCTACAAGTTTTCCTATGCTCCTGGCTTATCAAACAGTTGGCTCTGCTTTAGGAACTTCCTTAGGTCCTTTCCTCACCCTCATTTGCGCTCCCATTATTAATTTCTCTGGAATGTGCTCTTACGTAAACTCTGCTTCTCCTGTTTAAGTGCTTATACTACTTAAACAGGTTAAAAAACAGTCAAAGTAATGGAGTTCATTTAGTTCTCATTTTGCAGTACTCTTCTTTGGAGTCAAATGACTTAGTTGCATATTTAAAGCAAAACAATAAAAATGTCTGAAAATTATTCCAAAACCACATTGTTTACTTGATGGTGAGCAGTTTCTAAACAAAACCAACGAAGCCAGGAAGGCTGCTCTAAGCCACTGGACAGCTCTTCCTTGAATTGTTGTAGCTGGTAATTAAGCTGGTATACATGGTATGATTGTTAGAGTTTTCTATTTTTAGCAGTAGTTCTTCTAAATTCTGAAAACTCTTCAGTCCTTGAACTACTTATGAAATCATTTCCTTGTTTTCGAGAAGCAGGCTTCCCAGGTTGCTCAGTGGTAAAGAATCCACCTGATGATACAGGAGACTTGAGTTCGATCCCTGGGTCAGAAAGATCCCCTGGAGGAGAAAATGGCAACCTGCTCCAGTATTCTTGCCTACAAAACTCAATGGACAGAGGAGCCTGGCAGGCTACAGTCCATAGGGTCATAAAGGGTAGAGCCCAGATGAGCACATAGGGCAAAATATCAAATTAGCTATTATGATCCTAAAACAAAAATTAAAGAAATGTGCAGGTTTTGACTACAAGGATGTTCATGACAGCATTATTTGTAATAATAAAAATAATTTTAAAAACTCCAAAATAACCAAAGTCCAAAAATTGGGTATTGGTTTAATAAGTTATCTCCCACGCTAGTAAAGTAATGCTCAAAATTCTTCAAGCCAGGCTTCAACAATACGTGAACTGTGAACTTCCAGATGTCCAAGCTGGCTTTAGAAAAGGCAGAGGAACCAGAGATCAAATTGCCAACATCTGCTGGATCATCAAAAAAGCAAGAGAGTTCCAGAAAAACATATATTTCTGCTTTATTGACTATGCCAAAGCCTTTGACTATGTGGATCACAACAAACTGTGGAAAATTCTGAAAGAGATGGGAATACCAGACCACCTGACCTGCCTCTTGAGAAATCTATATGCAGGTCAGGAAGCAACAGTTAGAACTGGACATGGAACAACAGACTGGTTCCAAATAGGAAAAGGAGTATGTCAAGGCTGTATATTGTCACCCTGCTTATTTAACTTATATGCAGAGTACATCATGAGAAATGTTGGGCTGGATGAAGCACAAGCTGGAATCAAGATTTCCAGGAGAAATAACAATAACCTCAGATATTCAGATGACAGCACCCTTATGGCAGAAAGTGAAGAAGAACTAAAGAGCCTCTTGATGAAAGTGAAAGAGGAGAGTGAAAAAGTTGGCTTAGAGCTCAACATTCAGAAAACAAAGATCATGGCATCCGGTCCCATCACTTCATGGGAAATAGATGGAGAAACAGTGGACACAGTGGCTGACTTTATTTTTCTGGGCTCTAAAATCACTTCAGATGGTGATGGCAGCCATGAAATTAAGACGCGTACTCCATGGAAGAAAAGTTATGACCAACCTAGATAGCATATTAAAAAGCAGAGACATCACTTTGTCAACAAAGCTGTCTAGTCAAGGCTATGGTTTTTCCAGTGGTCATGTATGGATGTGAGAGTTGGACTATAAAGAAAGCTGAGCACCAAAGAATTGATGCTTTTGAACTGGTGGTGTTGGAGAAGACTCTTGAGAGTCCCTTGGACTGCAAGGAGATCCAACCAGTCCTAAAAGAGATCATCCTAAAGGAGATCAGTCCTGGGTGTTCATTGGAAGGACTGATGCTGAAGCTGAAACTCCAATACTTTGGCCACCTGATGTGAAGAGCTGACTCATTTGAAAAGACCCTGATGCTGGAAAAGATTGAGGGCAGGAGGAGGGGAAGACAGAGGATGAGATGGTTGGATGGCATCACCAACTCAATGGACATGGGTTTGGGTAGACTCTGGCAGTTGGTGATGGACAGGGAGTCCTTGCATGCTACGATTCATGGGGTCGCAAAGAGTTGGACACGACTGAGTGACTGAACTGAACTGATGGAGTAACTGTGAATGACTAGTTACAGGAAATTTCACTTGGCATTTAACAAACTTTCATGATGTTCCTATCATGTTTAAGACCTCATATGCTAAGTCTGTAGGTTGAATGAGATCCCTAATTGGGGAGGCAGATAAGACAATTGATTACTGCATTTTTGGGTAACCCTTGACATTATGATTTCAAAACCAGAACATCTAATGTAAATCAACAATGAGCCATCCTTATAATAGCAATATAAGTAAGGTCAAATAATTTGCTCCTTATTCTTCTCTGTTGCTGACACAACCCTCTATTAAGTTGTTAACTTCTATTATATTCTAGAATAGATCATCCCCTTAGGCAATTCTATAGGCTAAAAGTATAGTTTGGGGTCTCTGAGTGTGATTGGAGGAGATTAGCTTGCAAAATTTTCAAAGTTCATTAGTGCTTTATATATCTTGCCTACTCAACCTGTGGATCCAACTGAAGTACTGACAGGTCAATGAATGGATCACTCCCAAACATCAGTAACTTCATTCCTCATCGAGTAGCTACCAAACAGTTGAGAAACTGATGACAGCAATAGAGGTACTCCCCAACCTGATAAAGTCACCCCGTTCCCCAGTTATTACTTCAGGATCCCAGACCTAAGTTATTGAAACCAGGCTTGTTTTGGGAATGGGCGTGACCTAATTCAGGCCAATAAGGGAAGTTTGTTCAGGACTTTTTGGAAATGTCCTCACTTTGAACATGTGATGACTATGCAATCCCCATGACCTAGAAAGCCTATCATCAGGAAATCAGTTGTGTAATATTAAATATAACCCTTAGGAGAGGATTCTGTGCTAATGATCACCCCACACACAGCCAAAGAGGACATTGGATAAAAGCGATCATCCCAGAGGATGGAACTAGGGCTTAGTCAGGGCAAGAGAAAGGGTGCAGACTGCCAGTGTGGTTAACCAAGTCCTCAACTCTCCACATGGCATTGAGAGCCCAACATTCCTGTGCAACAGGATGTGATGTGTGTTTGAAACTGTATGTTGTTGCCCAGGCTCTCATTTTCTAATCCTTTAATCAGTTTTCTTCTTTTCTGAATATGCTGGGGCACTGGAGGTCATTTGTCATTCAGACATAGGCCTCCTGGGAGGCTATAGCTAGAATTGATGAAGATGACAACGTAATGCCCAGATTGCTGAACTTGGCACGACTCCTGAGTGCACATATCTCATGAGAGGGGGTTGTTCATGAAGGTGTATGCCCAAGGTACTCTCCCCGGCCAGCTTCCCCAAGTGTCGACCAAGTCCCACCCTAGAGACTGTCCTACCTCTGAGTTAGACCTGTCCTCAGGAGGAGCATACCTCCAACATTACTCACAGGGAGGCAGGGGTGTGGAATGAGGGATGGTACAAAGGCCTCAATGTAGGACAACTCCCTGCCCACCTCACCCCACAAGGTCTGTTACAATGGTATCGCAGTTCAGCTTCTCCCTCTGCCCAGTCCTAATCTCATTCAGAGTGGTTGATCCCAAGAGTACTGCCAAAAACTTTCCTGCACCAAAATTCCTATCTCAGACTCTATTTCCTGGAAATTCAACCTAAGATAATAAATAATGATAATAACATTAGGAAATACTTAGAAGCAACTTATTACGTACCAGCCACCCTTCAAAGTGTTTCACATGTTATAAACTCAATTCTCACAACCCCCTGTGGTAGGTGCCATCACTAACCTTGTTTTACAGATGAAACAACATGAAGCACAGAGAGGTTAAGCAAGTTATCCAAGATCACACAGCTGTTAAGTACCAAAGCTGGGGTCTAAGCTTAGGCCTTCCATTTTGAGAATTCTGTGCTCTTAACTGTGCTGCCTCTTATACACTTGGGATAGTGCTTACCATGTGCTGACCACTTCCACACCCAGTACCACTACAGATCAGTTCAAGGCCAAGAAAAATATTGAGTTGTCACAAGAAGCAGCTGCAGTCCAGATAAGTTTGGTGGTGGGCTCACCAACTTTTGGTGATCTCTGGATCATCTCTAGCCCCACTGGCAGTCTCAGAAGGAGCAACCATCAGCCATATCAAGGACACCAGAGAACAAAGGCTCCTCGGCGCAGACTAAAGACTGCATTGCCTTCTTTAACCAAAGAATATGACAATACCAGTGGCTGCTGAGAACAAGAAGAAGGCTCAGAGGGAGGCCAAGAACCTGAAGAATCTCAGACAGCCTGGCTCCACATTCAGTGCTGATCACACTCTACCGATTGTCTCTCAGCAAGGATGCTAGCAAGCCCAAAGAGTGTCTAGAGTGAACTCCATCATCCTCCTACTCTGCCCTGCAGTAGCAACCAGGTTCTTTCTTTTTGGTTTTTATTTTATATTGGAGTATAGTTGATTAACAGTGATGGTTAGTTGCAGGTATAAAGCAAAGTGATCCAGTTACACCCATACGAACTTATAAATAAGTTTACCTGTATCATTTTTTAAATTCCACATTTAAGTGATAACATATGATATTTGTTTTTCTCTGTCTGACTTACTTCACTTAGTATGATAATCTCCAGGTCCATCTATGTTGCGGAAAATGGCATTATTTCATTCTTTTTTATGGCTGAGTAATATTCCATTGTATATATGTACCACAGGCTTCCTTGGTGGTTCAGTGGTAAAGAATTCACCTGCCAATGCAGAAGATGTAGTTTCGAACCCTGAGTCAGTAGTATCCCCTGGAGAAGGAAATGGCATCCCGTCTAGTATTCTTGGCTGGGAAATCCCATAGACAGAGGGGCCTGGTGGGCTACAGTCCAAGAGGTCCCAAAAGAGTCAGACATGACCCTAGTGACTAACCACAACAACATATATGTCCCACGTCTTCTTTATCCATTCATCTGTCAATGGACTTTTAGGTTGCTTCCATTTCCTGGCTATTGTAAAGAGTACTGCAATGAACACTGGGGTGCAAGTAGTTTTGAACCATGATTTTCTCTGGATATATACCCAGGAATGGGATTGCTGGGTGGTATGCAATCATGTTATTCAGGAAGGTAACCATCCTGCTTTCCAGGTGCTAGTTCAAGAACTTGGGCCTCACTTCAACTTATAATATTGCCCTGGTCACAAGGGTTATAATAGCAAGAATTAAAGTGAAATGTGGTAAGGACATTAGGAAAGCTTCCTTGAACTCACAAGTGGTTATCTCACCACTTGCCTAAGTGGGAGGTGGGCATGGAAGTGGCAAGACAAAAGGAAATAGTGCTTATGGCCTTGAATTAGGTCAGCCCAGAAGCCTGCGTTTCCACTGGGCTTGTAGCTGCAGAAGCCAGTACGCCCTCCTTGCTGGTAGGTGTGAGTTAAACCACCTTTGCCTGCAGCTGACAGCAGGGGCGTCTCCAGCCTTCACTCATACCTCCTCTCCTTCAGGTCTATCAATGTTCTTATCAGACAGATTATTGGGAAACTGTTTTTATTTTTTTATTATTAAAAAGGCATTTATTTTGTATGAAGTATTATTAATAGTTCAGACTCTTTTGGTTGCAAGTGACAAGAACAAACTTTAGCTATCTTATGCAAAAGAAAGAACTTTCTGGACAATCAGGACATGTCCCAGAATCCAAAGACTGAGTCCCCACTGGAACACATTAAAGCCTGAAGCATTGTAGAGAGTCCAAGGTGTTCCTCATTCTCCATCTCTCTCCAGTGCTTTTCCCTTTTTCTTATCACCAAAGCCTCTCTATTTTGCAGTGCACGATGAAGAACATAATGGCACGAAGCTTCAGAATTTTACTACTTACCGCCAATGCAGAAATAAATTGATTCATTTTTCCTTCCCTCTCTCCCCCCACCTCCCTCCCTCCCTTCCGCTTCCCTTATCTATATTTTGAAATCTCTCTGCCCAAATTTCAAAACGTGTGCAAAACAGACTTCTCGGCCCAGCTTGGGTCAGGTAGCCATCCTGAACTAACAAACAGTGGCGGGTAGCTGGGAGCGAGGTGTTGAGTGCAAGTCCATTTCTAGGAAAGTGGTTATTCTTGCTAAATTGAAAGGATAGAGGAACAATAAACGGAAAAAGAAGTTCCCAGTAATATTTGTATGAATAATGAAAGGGAATACAAGGAAATGAAAACAGTTTTACCAGGGTTATGGGATTATTTATGACATCATTCTTTTAAATTCTTTTCTTTAGAATAGAAAACAGAGTAGCAATTAAAACTGAAACTTCATTGTCATCCAGACCAGTGGCTACATTCCAGCTCTACCACTTACAAGCTTCATGGCTGTATGCCTGTTATTTAACTTCAAATGGAGGTAATAATACCGATTTAAGAGTTAACCTGTGTATTGCACTTCACACTTCCACAGCACATGTATCATGTGCCTTATTTTTGTTGTTATTCAGTCTCTGAGTCATGTCCAACTCTTTGCAACCCCATGGACTGCAGTGCTTCCTGTCCTTCACTATCTCCCAGAATTTGCTGAAGCTCATGTCCATTAAGTCGGTGATGCCATCCCATCATCTCATCCTCTGTTGCCCTCTTCTCCTCCTGCCCTCAATCTTTCCTAGCATCAGGGTCTTTTCAAATGAGTTGGCTCTTTGTATCAGGTGGCCAAAGTATTGAGCTTCAGCTTCAGCATCAGTCCTTCCAAATATTCAGGGTTGACTTCTTTTAGGATTGACTGATTTGGTCTCCTTGCAGTCCAAGTGACTCTCAAGGGTCTTCTCCAGCACCATAATTCAAAATCATCAATTCTTCAGTGCTCAGCCTTCTTTATGGTCCAACTCTTACATCCGTACATGATTACTACAAAAACCATAGCTTTGATAATATGGGCCTTTGTCGGTAAAGTGATGTCTCTGCTTTTCAATATGTTGTTATAGTTTTCCTGCCAAGGAGCAAGCATCTTTTAATTTCATACCTTCTGTCACCATCCACAGTGATTTCGGAGCCCAAGAAGATAAAAATCTGTCACTTATAAGTGCCCTATAGTGAAGTGAAGTCGCTCAGTTGTGTCTGACTCTTTGCAGCCCCATGGAATCTAGCCCACCAGGCTCCTCCATCCATGGAATTTTCCAGGCAAGAGGACTGGAGTGGGTTGCCATTTCCTTCTCCAGGGGATCTTCCTGACCCAGAGATCGAACCCAGGTTGCCTGCACTGCAGGCAGATGCTCAGATGCTTTACCGTCTGAGCCACCAGGGAAACCCAAGTGCCCTATAAGTGGTAGCTAATGTTATTTATGAATTTTCTGTAACTGATTAAAATACTATTTCAACACAAATCAAAGGTGGAAAGGGGAAGAGATTTCTGCTGCTTGTCTGAAAGCCAAGTCATAACTCACTGGTACTGGGAGAAACGGTTTTTGCTAGGACCTGTGGGTGAGACCACACCTCTACCTTGGAGGTCAGTGGTTGATGAGATACGAAGTCTGCAGCCCTGCCCTGCTGTGTGGGAATGTTTCCATGGGGGAGTTGACAATAGCAGAACCATTAGCAGCGTCTCCTTGAGAGCCATCTGGCATTGATTTTTCCACTGTTTCCTGAAGGAGGACTCTCCAGAGCCTGAGCATGAAGGAAACACTGATCCTTCTCTTGCCTTTGCAGCTGCTGACGTGGAATTGTCTGACTTTTCTCTATTCATTCTGACACAAAGAAAAGCTAGGAAGAAGCTACTGCTCTTCCATAGAGAAGGTCATTATTTCTGAGTTAGTCCATGGGCACTGTGTTTCAGTTTACAGTTTGCGTTTAGTTTTGATTCCTATAAGTTTTATGTTGAGGATAGAGTTAGCTCATAATTTGTGTTAATTTTATATTGTGTGTGTGTGTGTCCAATTCTTTGCAACCCCATGGAAATGTACTGGCCAGGCCCCTCTGTCCATGGAATTCTCCAGGGAAGGATACTGGAGTGGGTTACCATTCCCTTCTCCAGGGGATCTTCTCTACACTGGGATCGAACCTGGGTCTCCTGCATTGCAGGCAGATTCATTACCACCTGAGCTATGCCACCAGGAAAGCCCTAATCTAAAAATTTTCCATTTAAAGTTTGCTTGCCTTCTGTATTACTGCTACTCTGCCATCACTATTGGTAACTTCAGTTTTTGACTAAACTTTTGGCTATTCATTCTCTTTTGGCAATAGAGTTCCAGATGATTCTCTGAAGCAAACCTAATAAAGCAGTATTTCCATTAAATCTTTTGAGTGTGCTAATGTATTATGGTTAACAATTGTAAATACAAAGGTTCAGTATAAGGCAAACTTAAGAGTTGCTTCTTTTGAGTGGAATCATCTTTGATTAGACTCACATGTAACTTTAAAAATTAATCTAAAAAAATCAACAAACCATATTGATGTGTTTCTTTTTAAAATTAATTTTTATTGGAGTATAGTTGATTTCCAATGTTGTGTTGGTTTCTGCTGTAGAACACAGTGAACCAGTTATACATATATCTGCTCTTTTTTAGCTTCTGTTCCCATACAGGTCAGTACAGAGTGTTGAGTAGAGTTCTCTGTAGAGTAGGTCTTTACTAGTTGTCTATTTTACATATAGTCGTGTGTATATATCAATCTCAGCCTCCCAATTTATCCCTCCCTCCTCCTTCCCATCTGGGTAACCATAGGCTTGTTTTCTACATCTGTGACTCTACTTCTGTTATATAAAAAGGTTCATTTGTACCATTTTTAAAAATCCCACATATAAGCAATATCATATGATTGATGTGTTTCTGATCACAAAATTACTTACTACAAAAAAAAAATTGCTTACTAGACCCTTGTTGACATTTTAATAGTAACTGGTTTGATATATTGGAAGGGAAGCCAACTTTATATTGGGACCAAGAAAAGAAGTAAATGGGCCAGTACAATTCATTGACGGTGTATTCTATATCTACCCTACAAAAAATTATGGCACATACTTATAATATGGCACGTACTTAACATTCTCTTTGTATGATCTTTTGTACAAATCTTGGATCTTGTGTTTTTAATAAACTTTCTTTTCCCAGTGAAGATGTTATTTTGGTAGACTTCTACTGAAGTTGGAGAACTGCTACCCTGTCAGTAATCCCAGTTGCAGTCCTAAAATTAATAAACATACTCCAGTGTCCACTGATCCACAGCATCTCTTCTTTCAACAGCCGCTGCTCCTCGTAAAGGGACACAGAGTGACCCCACCCAGCCAGCACCTCACCTAACTTGTTCGGGCACCAGCTGGAAAAAAGCTCTGTATATTTAGTATGGCATCTGGAGAGTTACTTCATAGCACATTGTCATCCTGGCCCAAGGGCATGCACCTACTTCCCAGGTGGACTGTCTCTCCACACTGTCCCACTTTTCTTGTTGCTTGTACAAGAGGTCAGAAGACCAAAAACAAACAGAGGAGGGGAAAGAGGAACACAAACACTGAACGCAATGTATTTATTCTAGAGCTTTCTTATAGGTGGTAATTGTTTAACACCTGAGGACATCATGGCTCTTTTGCATGTCGCAACTGACGTAGATCTGGATATACTGTCAAAAAATGACACCACAACCGTCACTGCTGTGCTATTTTTAAAAGGAGAAAGTGCCTATTTTTTGAGGCACAGAGCAAGAGCTCTTACCATTGATTTCCCCAGAAATTTCTGCATAAAATCCACATACTTGCTGTGGGTGCCATCATTGGAGTTTAACCTCTCCCTTAATTTGTGTGTGTGTGTTTTTCAACTGATTTACCTTCCAGATTGTGACACCATAACCCAGGAATGGGCTTTCTCAGTGGCTCAGCGGTAAAGAACCTGCCTGCCATCCCAGGAGACACAGGTCCCATCACTGGCTGGGGGAGAAGGGAATGGCAACCTATTCCAGTATTCTTGCCTGGAGAATCCCATGGACAGAGGAGCCTGGTGAGCTGCAGTACATGGGGTTGCAAAAGAGTCACACACAGCTAAAGGACTAAACAACAGCAATGTATATGAATATATACATGACTTTTTGTTATAATACTGACACACACATTCTTATATGTATCAATGAAAGTGAAAGTCCGACTCTTTGAGACCCCATGGACTGTACAGTCCATGGAATTCTCTAGGCCAAAATGCTGGAGTGGGTAACCTTTCCTTGCTCCAGGGTAACTTCCCAACCCAGAGACTGAACCCAGGTCTCCCACTTTGCAGGCAGATTCTTTACCAGCTGAGCCACAAGGAAAGCCCAAGTACACTGGAATAGTTAGCCTATCCCTTCTCCAGCAGATCTTCCCAACCCAGGAATCAAACTGGGATCTCTTGCACTGCAGGCAGATTGTTTACCAACTGAGCTATCAGGAAAGCCCATATCTATCAATATGTGGCATTAAACATTGTGTATGATCCACAGTAATCAATCAAAATAGTATATGTTGTTATTTTTATTATCTGTCAGCTTAAAGACTTCCATAATGGGAGCACATTTATATATACTCATACATAACAGCAAACTATATTTTCACCTTCCCCAGATGAAAAGACATAATTTAGCTATAGTATTGTGTTGGTCAAAAAGTTTGTTAGGGTTTTCTGTAACATCTTAAGGAAAAAACAAATGATCTTTTTGGCCAATCCAATATTTGCTTATAACAGCAGCACAGAAAGCAATGATAATTTTTGGAATTAAACCATGAAGCATTGATATTGTGCTGTGATAAAAGATGGCTAGTAGTGTGGGTAGTAGAAGAATGTCCAACAGTAAACTATGTATATGATGGTTAGTGTTGTGCAAAATTACAAAAAGATCTTGTATTTGTGTGCAATTAATCATAGACTACTTTCTTAATAGTGTTTCTAATTTTGTTTTAAACTACTGTTTGAATCATTTATTGTCACTTATCTTTTCATCATGTGTGATCTTGCCTCCCAAAATAGATTATGTCACCTGTATTGGGTTGGCCAGTGCTTTCCAGGTACTTAATGACTTAATTTTTCCTTTAAATATGTCCATTTGAAATGCTGAAGAAGGCAGTGTGACTGCTTTCACTTCAGTGGAAATCCGTTTACTAATCTGCAAAATGAGAGAACTAGGTCAGATACCCTCTAGGGTCCTTTCCCATTCTAGGCATAACATGATTTCATGTTCATTGAGATAAAACACCTCAAATGTGGATTTGCTTCAAACATTAGCCAGTTGTGCTGCCCACTGAAAATTATAGAAATTTTCACTGAGTTATTCCTGGAGTCAAACAGCATGTTTTGAGGATAGGCTGTAATGTGACTGTCTGTGGTTGCAGAAAATGGCAATGGTGAGACTGGCACAGGGACAGCTGCCCCTAACATGCTACTTGGGAAACCCAGCAACAAACAGCAATGTGACTGCTTAGCAGGAAAACTGAGGACAATATTCAAGTGTGAAAAACCACTTATGCTGAAATCAGAGCCAAAGATTCAGGTCCTTACCTGGAGGCAACTCATAAGTCTTTCATTCAGCAGAGCTTCATTTTTGATAATGTTCTTCTCCCTTTAAAAAGAGAATAGTACCTATTTCATCATCAGATGACACCGGATTGTGGAGGTGAGCTAACACCATTCAGGATCACATGTCAGATGCTCATGTTTTTTGTTAAACACTAAGAATCTTTATTACTGTTGATAGGTTTATAGATAGGAATTTGTAAACTGTCTTTGCAAATACAGAGATATGTATGTTTCGGTGCCAGGGTATTAACCAGTGTACTCTCATCCAGTATTAAGGAGGCATGGTCAAGGTGATGAACAGATTATGTCAGGGATTCATGTAAGTAACTCTCTCCTGGAAACTGATGCCTCTGTTGTTGTCACAGTAACCCGAAGGTTCTGCTGCTTGCCCATTATGCGGAACCACATTTCACCAGGAGCGAATGGTCCATCGAGCCCTGCATCAGAACCATTGGGGGACTGTTAAAAACGCAGCTTCCATAACTTACTCCTGGTTCCCTGACTTGAAATGTCTTGGAATGAAGCTATTTGAATAAACTCCTCAGGTAATTCTGATGATACATAAAGTTTGAGAAACCTTGACATGGACAGAGTGACTTGTCAAAATCATGGTATGGCCATGTCACTCTTCTACCTAAATTCTTAATTGGCTCCACTAAGGCACAGAAGCAAGTGGAAATTTTTTTCACCTGTCAAATACGGCTTTCATGATATCACCTCTGCATAGGTCTCTGGGTTTTTCTCTCTTTAACATCTGCTGTGTGCTTAAAATTGCAGCAACAAAAGACAGAGCATGCCACTTCTCGCCTTCTTATCTGTTGTGCCCACTAGATTGTCTATCTGGAATGTTCTGCCCACCTTTCTTTCATTTAGGATTCCGTCTATTTGGAATGCTCTTTCTTACTCCTCCCCTTCATTACCTTCCACCTGGGTTAAGTCATCACCAGTAATGTTCTTTCTCTGAATAGATTGGTCTTATATTGAATTATAAATGTAATGTTCTTTTTCTGTCCAACTTAACCTACTTGACCATGACATGCCTTCAGAACACAGGATGAATATGTGTGTGAGTTTGGCTGCAAGCCACAAAACTCAATTCTGAATAAATGAGTCAAGTGAAAAAGGAAGTATTGGTAAGATACGGCATGGCTAGGAGATAAAAGGGAGGTTTGTCCACTACACTTAGGAAGGACAGACACCAGAGAAGCTGCAGATCCCAGTCACAGGAAGTCCTGCTCAGGCCAAGGGAGGACAATGAGGGCTGGAAAGTAGACACATGAACTGGTGGCCCCACCAAAGTCACGTGAGATGAAGAAAAGTCAGTTCCTCCAAAGGAAGAGGATATGGTACTGTCACTGAACAAGGTGAGGAGATGCTTGACAGACAAAAACAATAGCTCCCACTCCACTGAATCTTGCTCCTGACTGTGTCCTCAGTGTCTCATGAGGAGCTAGACACATGGGAGACTCTGCTTGGATGTTTGCTGGATGAATGAAGCTGGGGACAACTAACATTTATTTACACTACCTTCCAGGCAATGAGCAAGAGTTTCAATGTCATTGCATTCTACCTCTCAGAACAGTTCTACAAGTAAACATTATCTGTGTTTTCCAGATGAGGAAACGAAAATCAAAGAAGTGACTTGCCAAGATCACTCAGTTAGCAAGAGAAAAATCTAGGACCTTGAACATGTCCTGTACTGCCTTCCCCCAGTGAGAAATATATAACGCTTTTTCTCCATAAGAAGTATTAAGGACCATGCCTTGTCCCAATAATATCCTTGTTTAGTTAACAGTGTCTTAGAGATGCCTTCATGTTATCCCATGGAAGGCCAGTATGTTATAGTGGTTAAGTTCATAGGTATTGAGAGTCAGATTTCCTGGATTGGACTCTATGCTCTGCTTTTTGCCATCAGTGTGATCTGATGCAAGTTTTTAGCCTATTTGCACCACTATTTCTGCAGAAAATCAGGATGATAAAATAAGTCACCTATGTTGTAGTGTTATTATGAAGATTAAATTAGGTAACATACACAAATCACTTAGATTAATACCTGATACATGCTGCTGCTGCTACTAAGTTGCTTCAGTCGTGTCCAATTCTGTGCGACCCCTTAGACAGCAGCCTACCAGGCTCCGCCCTCCCTGGGATTCTCCAGGCAAGAATACTGGAGTGGGCTGCCATTTCCTTCTCCAATGCATGAAAGTGAAAAGTGAAAGTGAAGTCGCTAAGTCGTGTCCGACTCTTCGCGACCCCATGGATTGCAGCCCACCAGGCTTCTCTGCCCGTGGGATTTTCCAGGCAAGAGCACTGGAGTGGGGTGCCATTGCCTTCTCCAACCTGATACATAGTTATAGGCTAAACAATTTTGCTTTGTCTCCTTATTACTGCATTGCCTTCCACAGTATGTATGTATCATAATATATTCTGTCATTCCCCATGGAAATTTTGTGCCTGCATTTTTTGATATTATAGATAATGCCTCAGGGAACATTCCTGTTTGTGCCTTCCTGTGCATGTTTGTCCACATGTTGGTTCAGGGATTTGAATTGTTGAGTTGAAGGATATTTGTATGTTAGAATGATTAATTTTTACCAATCAAAACAAGCAATAGATCATGCAGTAAAATTATCTCTTCCTACTCCAATTCCTCAGTAATTAGTTCCCCTCTCTCAAGGCATCCACACTTATTCATTTCTTGTGTATATTTTTAAAAAATCAATATGTTTATATAAGTCCATATATGTGTGCATATGTATGTGTGTGTGTATGCATAAAGACATTTAAAATATATAAATAATAGTATTCAGTACATATAATTGTGCTCCTAAAGTCTATTTCACACAGTAATACATGTTGGAGTGCTTCCTTTGAGGAGAGTTATAGAATTGCTTTTCGTTCTATTTTTCTTTTCTTTTTTGGCCACGCCATGCTACTTGTAGGATCTTAGTTCCCCAACCAAGGACTGGTCATCACAGTGAAAGCACCAAGTCCTAACCTCTGGACCACCAGGGAAGTCCTGTTGTTCTTTTTCAGTGGCTGCATAGTTTTCCATTGTAAAATGTACTATCATGTATTTACTCAGTCATTTATTGGTGAACATTCAAAGTATTTCTTGTATTTTGCTATTACAAATAATACTGTAATAAACATCCTTGTCATTTCACCTACATGCAACAAACAAAAAATACTGCAAACAGGCCTAAAAACAGCAAGCTCCACATTTTCAAATGTTGTTTTATCTGTTTAAGTAAATGTACCATACTTTATGAAAATATTTTCCTATTATGGACATTTATGTTTCCTCTAAATTTTTGGTACTAACAAAAAACTGCAAAGAATATATACATGTCACACACTGCTGTGTTTAAAGTGGATAACCAACAAGGACCCCATAGAGTACAGGGATCTCTGTTCAGTGTTATGTGGCAGCCTGGATGGGAGAGGAGTCTGGGGGAGAAGGGATACATGTATATGTATGGTTGAGTCCCTTTGCTGTCCACCTAAAACTATCACAACAACATTGTTAATTGCCTATACTCCAATATCAAATAAATCTATAACAAAAATTTTACCAAAAAAAAATGAGTATACACATGTCTTTCTCATATCTTCAACACCACTTGAAATTGTAAATTCATTTCCTTTCATCACTCCTACAAAGAAATAGATAAGTAAATCATGTATTTTTCCTGGCAATTGTATTCTCGTTTAGGTTTACTAAAAGGTTCTCAGACTTCTTGATACCGGAGATGTTGATTATCGGGCTTTCAAATTTTTTACTAATGTGTTATGCTTCTGATCCCTTTCAGGGCCTAGAGTCTAGATTATAAATTTATTCTCTGCCTAATTCCATCATCATCGTTACTGTCAATTTTATGTTTATTAAGAGTCTTATAAATATCAGCTGTTTAATTTTCATCTGTCCTCCCAGGTCCCAGTTTCCTGCCTTAATTTATCTAATGTTTGTCTTATTCTTTTCTAAGATTCTCAGTGTTTCTCATCTCTACATAAGTACCTTAGTGGAAAGCACAAATAAAAGATCTAAGATTAAAATATTGATCTGCCACATATTTGCTGTGTACTCTTTGCTAAGTTAAATTCTTGGAGCCTATAAAATAGAAACAAATACTATCTACCTTGTGATATTAGTATTGAATGAGTCACCAAACTAAGACGTGAGGTTGTAATTAGAGGGAGTTGAAAGTGGTGGGTGTTGGTAGAAAGTGTTCAAACAGAGAAAAAAGTCATGTATAAAGTCCCTGAGATCAGAAACAGCTTTCTGACCACCCCAGTCAAGGAACGGAAAGAAGCAGAGAAATTTAGGACCATACAGAATAAGGGAGAGAATGAAAGGAGATGGGAGCCAAAATGGTTATTTTGGGAGGCCCTATTGTGGGCCTACCCAATTTCTTAATTTTCTTTCCTGATAAGGATACCCTAATTGTATTGCTCAAAGAAGTGAAGTGCCAAGCCCTATGGAGTATATTATGAGTTTAAGCCAGTTAGAATACCCTTTTGGTCCTCTGCTACTGACTGGTTTAAGAATGGTCATGGGGCCCAGTTTGAACCGATAAGATATAAGGGGAAGTCTACAGAAGGCCCCCAGGAAATGTTTTCCTCCCACTTAAAAGGAGAAGGAGCTAGAAGAAGGAAACTCTATCTTTCCTTTCTGTTTTTAGAGATTGTGGTGCGTAGATGCAGTTATTGGAGCACTTCCTGCCATCTTTCAGCATGAGGAAGACACTACTGACGTGGGGGATGGCAAAGGGCTGAGACCTTGAGGACGTCTTTCAACTGCTGAGCCAGCTCTGGAACTGCTTCTCTCTGGACTGATCTACATATTAGATAATAAATATCTTTATTGATTAAGGTTGAATTTCTGTTGAATTTCTATTCCCTGTTGCAGAGGTATTCTACTGATTATAGTTATTGAAGGAGTAAGATCATGGAGAGCTTTGAAGATCATGCTAAGGATTTGAAAGGTAATCCTAAGGGTTATGGAGAGCCATTTAAGTCTTTTGAGCATGGAGTGACGTAAGATACTTGCTTTCCAGAAGGTCATTTTAATTGCGATGTGGATAAGAGATAGGACAGTGGCAACAGGGGATGCAGGTGGATCCACTTCTCCAGGGGATCCCAACCCAGGGATAGAACCCAGGTGTCTCGCATCACAGGCAGACTACCATCTGAGCTACCGGGGAAGCCCGGAGCATATAGCAACTACTATATGCAGGTCACACAAGAGAATGCAATGATTTAAAGTAAGTGGTGGCTGGCCATGGGAATAGAAGAAAAAAGGAAACAGTTCAAGAACTATTGAGAGATTTACTGGAAGCAGAATCATAATTGGGATTGATTCAATGTGAATGAAGAAGAGGAAGCAATCAAAGGTGGCTCCCAGGTATCTGGACTGAGCTATTAGGTAGATTATGGTGCCATTTACTAAGAGGAATAAACAGCTGGAGGTGAATGTGTTACTGTCGGCGTTGAGCTGAAGGTGTCTGAAGCAATGGGCTGATTATATCGTGTAAGCAGCTGGGCATTTGAGTGCCTAGAGTAAAGATAAAGACTTTGCCAACTAGATAGTAGCAGAATGGATGTGATTTTTGAGATTCTTTGGTAGGGAATAAATGATCAGAAGGGGGAAGATCCCAAGACAGAATCCTACCATCTCCAGCACTTAGGTTTTCCATGGAGCAGAGGAGGCCAGAGAAGAAGACTGAGAGAGAACAGCCAGAAAGAGAGAAGGCAAGCCAAAACATGTTTCTCTAAGGAGGCAGAAGTCAACACTGACAAATACAGTTGAGAGGTGAAGCAAGAAAGAGACTAAAATGAGCCACATAAAGGGCCACCCACTGGTGACGTTGATAATGAAATGGTTTTCAGACAGATGAAGGTAGAATGGTGGTCAGTTCAGAACCCAGGTTGGACTGCATTAGGAGGTAACTAACAAAGAAAGACATAAAAAAGCAGAGAATCCGGTCAACAAGACATAGGACAGGAGCTGAGGGACAGGTGGGAATCAAAGGAGGGTTTTTTTCTTTTACAGAAAACAATAGTTATCTTTCCTTCACTCCTGTATCCATTTTCTCAGCAAGCCCCTTTAGGTTTCTGTCAAAATATATCCCAAACCTGTCCATCTCTCACCTACTACCCAGAGAAGCCCCTGGTTCTGCCACTATTATCCTCACTTGGACTCATTCAGTAGCCTCCTAACTGGTTTCTCTGCTTCCATTCTTATTTTGTTTTTGTCTTTTCCAAACCACACAGCAGTCAAGAGTACATCAAACACAGCACCTGGAATAAAACCCAGATTCTCGGTTCTGGCCTGAAAAACTGAGTATGATCAGACCTGTCTCCCATCTCATCTCATCACATTTACACTCCTAGCGCCCCATGCTCCAGCTCCACACCCTTCTTTTTGGGCTGGTTGTTATTGTTGTTCTGGCCTGGTTCACAATTCCCAGAGCTTAGCAAGTTTCTCCCTAAATCTTGGAGTGTTTGGCTCCTTTTCATTATTCATGACTCTACTCAAATATCACCGGAAACCAAAAAGTCTTCCCTGACCTTCTTAGGCTCACTGCCCCAATCTTCATTCCCAGTTCCATCTTCCTCTTGGCTCTTATTATCTGAAATGAACAAGTTCATTTATTTATTTACTTGTTGATTCCTTATATTGCCTCATTAAAAGTAAAATATGGGCAAAACGGGGTGAAGTGTATAGGATTATTGTTTATTATTGTATGTGTGTATTGCATATGCACACTATGTGTTATAATGGATTCTCTTTTAATAAGAACATGAATCTGTAATTGTTGCTGTTGCGTGCCTGCTCAGTTGTGTCCGACTCTTTGAGACCCCATGCGCTGTAGCTCACCTGGCTTCTCTGTCCATGGGATTTTCCCAGGCAAGAATATTGGAGTGGGTTGCTATTTCCTATTCCAGGGGATCTTCCCGGCCCAGGGATGGAACCCGGCATCTGTTGCCTCTCCTACATTGGCAGGAGGATTCTTTACCAACTGCGCCACCTGGGAAGCCCTGAATCTATGATTATCTTCCCCCCAAATGCTTTTTAAGTAAGTTCTTTGAGAACTGGGATTTTTGTTTGCTTGTTGACGGAGACCGTCACGCAGTGGGCACTAAAGTTTTATTAAATGCGTGAATTAATAACGGATATATTTGGTCATAAATATTCAAAAGAGGATGGAGGGGGGAGTACAAACAACAGCAGGAGATCCTAAGGTGAGGAAATTGGGCGGGGAGCGGGCAGCGGGGGTTGTGGGGTGGGGCGGTTGGGACGGGGGAGGGGGACGCTCCTAGAACTTAGCACTGGAATCCCTGTCCTAGAGTTGGGACTCTATTCGGCTCCAAGAACTCTTTCCACTACTGCTTGCTACCTCTCCATTTATGGAGTGTTGATTAGATGACGGAAGTAGTGACTAGCACTTTCTTAGGAGACGCTCGTAGATCGTCTCTGTGGCTACAGCAGTAATCAGAACATTGCAAGGCAGAGAGGACCATCACCTTACAAGTGGGTGTTCCCCGACTGCGTTCAGGCAAGACCACGCCCGCACTTTCATTCACTCGCTCTAGTGGTTCGGAAGGAGGAGTCGCGCGATTGCCGGCGAGGCTCGCAGCCAGCCCAGGTCCCCGGCTCTGCAGTTGAGGTGTCAGATTTCAATCCTCCAGGGCCCGGGGACTTCTGGCGTGCCCCGTGCTCCCCGCCGCCGCCGCCTCCCAGCCTAGACTAGGGCAGCGAGCGGAGGGAGGTTCACTCCGGCCGCGGCCGCACACTCGGCCTGCCGTAGAGCCAGGCTGGGCGCAGCGACCGAGGCTGCTCCCGGGCTGCGCGGGCTGGGCGCGCGGGGAGGCGGCGATCGCAGTTGGGCCGGGACTTCCTTCCTCCACCGCAGGGCAACAAAACAAGCCGGCCGCAGGCACCAAGCTCTTGGCGATCGTCAGGGGCCGGAGGCGCAGGGATGGGCTCCGTGCTGAGCAGCGATAGCGGGAAATCCGCGACCGCCTCGGCTACCCCACGGGCCCTGGAGCGCCGGGGGGACCCCGAGCTGCCCGTCACGTCCTTCGACTGTTCCGTGTGCCTGGAGGTGTTGCACCACCCCGTTCGGACCCGCTGTGGCCACGTGTAAGTGCCGGGGGAGCTGGGTTTGCGCGCCCACCCCGCCCTGGGTCGGGGGTGGTGGTGGGGGGAAGTGATGCTAGGGGAGCCGTGGGGATGGGGGATTGAGAAGACAGCGCTTGGAGGAGACTGATGCGGGGAGAGACCTGGACCTGCCGAGGGCGGACCACTGGGAAAGTGCCCAGTCGGAAAGTGACACAGGATTTCGGGGGTGGGAGGGAGAAACACCAACCAGCGGGCCCTGCAGCGCCCCCCGAGGGTCGCCTTCTCCGGCAGCCCAGGTGCGGAGCCCCCGGGACGCGGATCCAGGGCTGGCGAGCTGAGGAGGGTGCGCAGGGCTGGAGAAGCGGCACGCGCCGGGACCCCAGGCGGGGACTCGGCGGAGCGCAGTGACCGCTCCCCTCGGTTAATCGCGCGGCGCTTCCCTCTCCGCCCGGAGCTGGGGTTGGTTTTGTTTTGCTTGCTCTGTGCACGTGTGGTCCAGAACGCCTGCCGAGGCTGGTCTGTTGAGCAGGCAAGGATCTGTGCAAAGTGTCCTTCCACCCCAACTTCCCTTTTCCAACACAGACGCCCAGGTCCCTCAAAGAACCGTCAGATTGGACCGTCCAAGTGACTTTCCGTGGCCTTTAGAGTTTAACCAGCCGCGTGGGGTCTGGGGCTTAAATATGTACCCCCAAGCCCGTGAATGCAGCCTTTTAAAGCCCAGTCACCCGAGTGACGAAGGTTGCTGACTACCTGCGTTGCGCACCGCCCCCTCACACGGTAGGAAGTAGAGATAAAAATAACTGTCTTAAAAACCACATACACGCTTTGTAACGAAAACGCTCTGGGAGCGCACAGCTGTGGTCGTTTCTACGAAGAGTTTAAAACAAAATCTCTGTATAAAATTGGCACCTCCTTAACGTGTGCCCGAGTAACTAGTAGTTGGGGGGTTGGGTCTGTGAGTTTGTGTTCTGTTCGTTTAAAAAGCTTTCTTCCGGTGGATGCATTGGGTGTGTGACTGGGCGTGTGGGTGAGATTGGCGAGGGGCGGGCGGGGCAGATTTCCTAGAGCCTAAGTGAAAACCCACTTAATGTCTTCTTTGGATCACCGACTAGTCTGATGAAGCTCCGAGGCAGTAAGTGCTTTTTTGGCTTACCGGGGGAAAGGAAGTGTCATAAATTATGAATGCAAGTGCACAAAACGTCTTTAAAAGGACTTAGGTGGTCCTTGACACCTATAGCCTAGCATCTGAGAAACAGTTTTCAACTCCCAAAAGCCGAGCAGAGAGCCAGGGAGAAAAATCTGCACCCCACACAATGTTCAATGCAAGAGTGCCCCTGGGCATTATTTTGTGGCTGTATTTTCAGGGCCTGTCGTTTCAGCTTTGCACTTTAAATTCAAGGCTAATTTACCTCCTGTCTGATACCTGATGTAGTTTCCTAGCCCTCCACATTGACATAATTCCCCCGATGCCAAGACAGAAGCCAAGATGTTATTCTGTCATGTATGAAATATATTGATTAGTTCTGAGCAGTAATAACCCTCAGAATAATTACATTTAAATTTAGTCTGTTTAGGGCTTACCTGGTGGCTCAGGGGTAAAGAACCTGCCTGCCAATGCAGAAAACCTAAAAGACGCGGGTTCGATCCCTAGTCTGTATCAGAGTTAAAGCTTTCCGGTTGCGCGGAACACACACGGTGGGCATCGAGTCTGTACGACTTTCTTTTGTAGGACTGAACTGGGTAGCATTGCTATTGGAGGTTGTTATCTGATGGTTTTCCCTAGTTTGGATTTTTGAATGCTGCAGCTTATTATGTGCAGTGTTTTGCTTCTGTTAAAGGGTAATAAAAACTTGTGAAATGTTAAATCCTGTGTTTAATCTTTTTCTTTGTTAGAGTGAATAGGAAACCAGCAACTGGAAAAAAAAAAGCCATGAAGTAGCACAAGGGCTGGACAAATCACCTTCCCTCACTTTACTGTTCTTTGTTTTGACAAAGCTGTGTCCATTGTTCTGGCCGTGGGCACAATTTCCATATTCCTACTTTTGGCAAATGTACTTGGGTCTTTTCCACTTTGTCAGTGTTAACTAGAGTCCCTTCTGCTCTGGAGATGGTGAGTCCGCCTAACGCCACTTGTACTTCCTAAATGAATTACTCTCTCCCATTGAACTTAAATTGAAAAATGAGGAAAGGAAATGAAACCACTATATTATCCCAGACTTAAGCTAATTTCCAAACTTAGTAAACTAGGTTGTTTATGCTAATTTCGGTTTATAAACCAGTTTCAAGTTGAGCAAATATAATATGGCAACAATACCTTGAATGAATATGTATGTACTGGGATGGAGTAAAACAGTGAGCTTGATAGAAAGCAGAATTTGAAGTTCTATCTGCCAGTAACCAGCTGTGTAATCATCACTCTGCTTAATCTTTTTGAATGCTAGTTTCTTCATTTGTAAAATGAGGTGTCATGAAATTTCTATGGGTATTCAAAATGTAAAAGTTTAAAACATAGTTGGTTTTTTTAATTGGAGTATAGTTGATTTACAATGTTGTGTTAGTTTCAGGTGTCAAAACATAGTTTCTGTTTCCGTCTAAGTCATTCCATAAAGCAAGCAAAAACCCAGTTATGGATTTTCTATCTCTGGATTTCTTTCGGAATCAAACTGGGCCACAAGAAGATAAATCTGTGACGTTTCCAAGATGTCCCAGATAGTCTTACTTCTTTCTTCCTTTGGTGGACTTTAAGAAGTTCCATTTTAATGTTCTGACATCACTTGTACTGCCCTATCAGTTGTAAAAATAGATTTGGAGGCTGAGACTTCCTCCCTCTGCCTTATCTTTTGTTATCAGTGAGCTGGGGAAAGAGGGAGTAGATGAGTTGAAACTGTATACGTGAAACTAAAAGGGAATCTGATTTAGTATTTAAAAGAAATATTCAGAGAAATTTGGTATGGCAGATACAGAGGGAGACAAAAGTGGAAGATAGATGAAGGGGGCCAGAGTTTTGCTCCGGAGGAAGTTAGTGACCTCATGATTAGGCCTGTTGAATGTATAGTAGTCTCATAGGGAGACATCTAAACAGAAGTGTCCTGGGACTTCCCTGGTGGTCCAGTGGCTAAGACTCTGAGCTACCAATGCAAGGGACCCAAGTTCAATCCCTGGTTGGGGAACTAATATCCTAACTAACAGTTTGCATGCTGTAAATATAAGATTTTGTATGCTGCAACTAAGACCTGGTGTGGGCAAATAAGTAAATAAATACAAGATGCTTTTGAACTGTGGTGTTGGAGAAGACTCGAGATTCCCATGGACTGCAAGGAGATCAAACCAGTCAATCCTAAAGGAAATCAGTCCTGAATATTCATTGGAAGGACTGATGCTGAATACTGAAGCTCCAGTACTTTGGCCACCTGATGTGAAGAGCCTACTCATTAGAAAAGACCCTAATGCTGGGAAAGATTGAGGGCAGGGGGAGAAGGGGGCAACTGAGGATGAGATGGTTGGATGGCATCAGCGACTCAATGGACATGAATTAGAGCAAAGTATCCAGGAGATAGTGGAGCACAGAGGAGCCTGTCATGATGCAGTCAATGGTATCGCAAAGAGTCAGACACGACTGAGTGACTAAGCATAGAATAATTGATATGTAACATTAGTTTCAGGTGTATAACATGATTTGATTTTTGTAAATACTGCAAATTGATCACCACCCAAAGTCTAATTAGCACTGTCAGAATATATGCTTAACAAAATTTGTCTTTCTCATGATGATTAACTTTTAAGATCTATTCTCTTGGCATCTTTCAGCAATCCAGTATCATTAACTATAGTTACCATGTTCTGTATTCTGTCCTATGACTGACTTATTTTATAGCTCAAAGTTTGTATCTTTTAGAATTCCCTGATCATCCAGAGTTTAAGACTTGGCGCTTTCACCGCAGGAGATTCCTGTTGGATCCCTGGTCAGGTAACTAAGATCCCACATGCCGCAGAGCAACTAAAAGCCTGCCCAGGTCAACTGTTGAGCCTGTGAGCCCCAACTAGAGAACCCATGCACCACAACAAAGATCCCACATGCCGGCAACTAGGACTCCGTGCAGCCAAATGAATAAATATTTTTTTAAAACTACTAAAAACAAAAAAAAACAAAAAAACTACTAAAAATTATTTTAGAAAATAAGTATTTTTCAGGGAAGAGGGACCACGTAATCCATGATGCTTTAAACGGCAAGTGCATGAAGCCTGGGAATTGACCACTGGGTTTACTAAATGTGGAGGCTGTGGGTGGCCTTGTGAAGAGTAGTTTAAGTGGGATGTGGGCTCCAAAGCCTAATTGGAGTGGGTTCACAAGGGATCAGAGAATCAAGTGAGAGATGGGGAGTATCGAAAGCCCTTTCATGGAGTTGGGAGGCAAAGGGAGGAGAGAGATTGGGGCAATCACTGGTAAAAGATGTGGGATCAAGAGCATCTTCTTTTAAAAAAAGAATGGAATGTTTTGTCTGCTGATGGAAATAACCAATAGTGAGATGCACAGGAGCAAAGAGAGAATTGATGCACAGGAGAAAAGAGAGAATTGCAGAGCTATGATTTTCAATGGAGGGGGAGGCTGGCCTTAGGTAGGGGAATGGACAGTTCATCAGTATAAGAGGATGTAGAATATTAAATGGGCACAGATCCAAGTAGTTGAATTGAAGTGGTGGGAGGTCATGGAAGTTCCCCATGTGATTGCAGATTATCACTGATGTAATATTTGACCTGTGATTTGATTTTTTTTATTGAACTGTAGTTGCTGTACAATATTCTGTGTTACAGATGTACAATATAGTCATTAATAATTTTAAAGGTTATACTCCATTTATAGTTATTATAAAATATTGGCTATATTCCCCATGTTGTATAATACATCTTTGTAACCTATTTTATACCTAATAGTTTGTACCTCTTAATCCCCTAATCCTAAATTGCCCCTCCCCCTTCCCTCTCTCCAGTAGTAACCTCTAGTTTGTTTTCTATATCTGTGAGTCTGCTGCTTTTTTATTCTCTAGTTGTATTTTTTTGATCTCACATGTAAGTTGTATCATATAGTATTTGTTTTCCTCTTACTTATTTCACGTAGCATAATGCCCTCTGAATCCACGCATGTTGCTATAAATGGCAAAATTCCATTCTGTTTTATGGCTGAGTAGTATTTCATTCATCTTCTTCATCCATTCATCTCTTTTTTTTTTCCATCCATTCATCTCTTGATGAACACTTAGTTTGCTTCCATATCTTGACTATTGTAAATAATGTTGATATAAACATTGGGGTTGTGTGTATCTTTTTGAATTTGTGTTTTCATTTTTTTCAGATATATACCCAAGAGTGGAGTTACTAGATCATATGGTAACTCTATTTTTAATTTTTTGAGAAATTTCCATGCTGTTTTCCACAGTGCCTGCACCAATCTACATTCCCACCAACAGTGTATGAGGCTTCCTTTTTCTCCACATCCTCACCAACATTTGTTATTTGTGTTTATTGGTGATGCCATTTTGATAGATGTGAGGTGATATCGTGATTTTGATCTACATTTCCCTGATGATTAGCAGTCTTGAGCATCCTTTCATGTGCTTCTTGACCTGTGATTTGATTTTAAGGTAAAACTTTGCAGTTTAAACATAAGCCTTCTAGGACCCTGATGCTAAAACAAATGCATATAGAATGCCTCCTCCTTCTAATGTACTTGGGTAAGCATCACTCAAAATACGATGATTGGGAATGCTCTGGCAACGCAGTGGTTAAGACTCTGCTCTTCCAATGCAAAGGGCTTGGGTTTGATCCCTGGTTGGGGAACTAAGATCCCATATGCTGAGCAGCGTGACCAAAAACAAAGTGAGCGTGGAGGGGAAAATAGGATGATTGGAGTCTTTTGTACCATCTAGACCCATAACTCTTAAGAGCTGTTGTTCTAATAAAGGAATGCCACTTTCTACATTGCCACTGCTCTAAGTTCCCAAGCTTAGTGAATGTTAAGTATTTTGAATTAATGAGTGACTCTAAGACAAAATTTGGATGCTTCTGTGAGCAGCACTTTGGACAACCACGTCATAGTGCCAGCCAACTGATGCTGTGGAGTTTGCGTCATAGATAGGAGTCCCATGATAGTTATTGAACTCCCTTCCTTTTATAGGGTTACTCAAGAATTTTAGAAAGATATGATTAAGCTGGCTTGAAATTTGCTTCATTTGATGATTGGACTGCTTGATGTTTACCTAGCAACATGAGTGTTGTCATAGGCTTGTTAAATATTAGTGATCTATTAAATTACACATTTTCCGACAAACAGAACCTAAATAATGATGCAGATTGAGTTTTTATACTGCACAAGATTCTCCATAGAATGTGACTACTGGCCTTAGGTTTTGATCCCTGGGTCAGGAAGATCCCCTGGAGAAGGGAATGTCTACCCACTCCAGTATTCTTGCCTGGAGAATTCCATGGACAGAGAATCCTGGTGGGCTACAGTCCATGGGGTCGTAAAGAGTTGGACATGACTGAGTGAATAACACTGGCCCTAGGACCAGCAGCACTACAGAGTCTCAGCCCCCAGTGCAGGTCTGCTGAATCTCAATCTGCATTTTCACAAGAGGCCCATGTGGTTTTTATCCATTTTCAAGTTTGAGAAGTACAGCCTCAAATAACCCTATTTAACTCTCAGTAAGATGCAACAGAGACATTACTTTGCCAACAAAGGTCCGTCTGGTCAAGGCTATGGTTTTTCCAGTGGTCATGTATGGATGTGAGAGTTGGACTATGAAGAAAGCTGAGCGCCGAAAAATTGATGCTTTTGAACTATGGTGTTGGAGAAGACTCTTGAGAGTCCCTTGGACTGCAAGGAGATCCAACCAGTCCATCCTAAAGGAGATCAGTCCTGCGTGTTCATTGGAAGGACTGACGCTGAAGCTGAAACTCCAGTACTTTGGCCACCTCATGCTAAGAGTTGATTCATTGGAAAAGACCCTGATGCTGGGAGGGATTGGGGGCGGGAGGAGAAGGGGACGACAGAGGATGAGATGGCTGGATGGCATCACTGACTCGATGGGCATGAGTTTGAGTAAACTCCAGGAGTTGGTGATGGACAGGGAGGCCTGGCGTGCTGTGATTCATGGGGTTGCAAAGAGTCGGACACGACTGAGAGACTGAACTGAACTGAACTGAACTGAACTGAAGATGCAACAAGTTGAGGACAGTGTTTGAGGGTTATAGAAAGGCACCCCTCTAAGATTGTAGATGAAAGGGAGTAAAATTTTCCTTAGGGAGTTAAATATAAAAATCAACATGTAATGAAGTGTAGATTCAATTTTCCGATGGCAGAGTCAATTTTTGGAGGCTAAATGATTTCCAGGATGGAGTAACCTCGTTGACTACATAAAAACATCAAAGGAAATTTCAAGGGACAGTGGCTGGGGGCCTGTGCCCTGAGAAGAACTGCACTTGGGCCTGTCCAGGCCAATCCAGCCATCAGCGGGAGAAGGGAGACTGGTTGTGTGTGTGTTTATTGCCTTATATCGGAGTTGTTGTTCAGTTGCTAAGTCATGTCCCACTCTTTTGTGACCCCATGGACTGGAGCCCGCTGGGCTCCTCTGTCCTTGGGATTTCCCAGGCAAGAATACTGGAGTGGGTTGCCATTTCCTTCTCTAGGGCATCTTCCTGATCTAGGGATCAACCCACATCTGCATTGGCAGGCAGATTCTTTTCCACTGAGCCACCAGGGAAGCCTTCATCCTCCCTTTAAATAACAATAGGAACTCCCCTTATTCTATTTATATGTTCCCCAAGGGACCCAAGATTTTCATTCAGCTTCATATTGGCCTTTCCACAGTGAAGCACCCCAGTGCTGAGAACATAAAGAAAACATTAGACCAACCACATGTTGCCAAGAGCCTCTTCCAGAACTGGGGATCTGGGATTTTGGGGATCACCTCTGGCTCCTTATCCTGCCTGTCTAGCCCTGGGCCCCATGGAGTCCCTAATGCATCCTTGATTCTACTAAGGGTGCAGTTTTCCCTCCTAAGATTATGGACATAACTTTAATTACCCAAGTCCTCAGCAACCCTTTCCCCATTTTCCTCCAATACCTTGCCGACTTTTTTGTTTTTTGAGTTTTATTGCTAATCACTTAATTAGAGAAACAGATTAGCAAAGGGGTTAATAAAATACACAATGGGGGTGGGATAATTAAGTTTCCAGCTGGTTTTGAAGTTCTTAGAATCATTGTCTAGTTCCTGATTGATGCAATCAGGAGCTGCAAGCTCAACAGAGGGGAGGCAAGTGGTCTGAGTGAGAGAGGAGGGTGGACGCCTACAGGAACGGACACCAATCCATGTGGCCACCTGGGAACCAAGTCCAGAGCTGCAGGAGACTTAGCTTTTCAAGAGAAGCCAAAACTTTGATTTCATGTGTGAAATCTTATTTTAAAGCAATGACAACTTGGGACTTCCCTGGCGGTCCAGTGGTTAAAACTCAAAAGCTTCCACTGCAAGGGGCACAGGTTCCATGCTGGATCCAGGAACTAAGATCCCGTGTGCTGCAAGGGGTGGCAAAAAAAAAGAGAGAGGGAAGCAATGACAACTCATTCAGAGTTGTTTTTTTCTTTTTTCTCATTCAGAATTTTTGAAAACATTAACTGAACCTTTAAAAATGCTGTTGACGTCCATCCTCAGCATTCGCCTACATTCTCCTCATTCTGATCATGTCTGTTGTGATTCATCATATAGTCTTATGTAGGGGAGCAGGAGGACAGACATGGGAATTCCTTATCTCCTTGGGCTTGTGTTCATTTTTACCCCGCGGGCTTTCCCAGATGGGGTAAAACACTTAGTTATTAGCGAGAACATTGGCCCCTGCCTTGAAAATTCTCCTTTGGCCCATTCCTCATAACCGATTCAGTTGTTTCAATCTGCTGACCTGTTCACTGAGTAGCTACTGGGTACCTGGGGCTGTGTGGGAGGGACGCTTACAGGACTCTGAATGGTTCTATGCAGTGTATGTTTCTGTGGTTTTCACACAGTGCTGTTAGTGAGGCATTTTTTGTTTTGTGGGGTTCTGTTTTTCAGCTTGATTGAGGTAATACGGTACATAATTGTATACAATTCTATAACCACCACCTCGAACAAGATCTAGGACAGTTAGTTCCTTTATCTTAAAACTTCCCTCGAACAGGTACACACTGCTATATATAAAATAGACAAACCGCAAGGATCTATATTCAAGGAACTATATTCAGTGTCTTGTAACATAATGGAAAAGAATCTGAAAAAGATATATATATATATATATATATATGTAAATATATAGGTATGACTGAATCACTTTGTTGTACACCTGAAGCTAACACAGCATTGTAAATCAACTATGTTTCAATTACCAAAAAAAAAAAAAAAACTAATTGAAAAGACATAACAACATCAGAAGAAAAAAAAAAGTCCCCTGGAATCCTTTGCGGTCAATCCACTCCCCAGGTACCACCACCTGCTTTCTGTCACTGAGTTCTGGACTCATACAGTAAATAGTCTTTTGTATTTGACTTCTTTTAGTTAGTAACGGGGCGTATATTTATTGTCATTTGGTCAACCCTAAACCCTTTGGCTCTGCTTTCCAAATCAATCCTAAACCTGTCTGTCCGCTTACAGTGTCTACTGCCACTTCGCTGGTCTGAGCCACCACCTTCTCTCTTTTTAAGAATAATTGTGTTTCTGTTTCTGGTTCTGCTGGAGTCCGTTGCTGTGTGGACTCTTCTCCAGCTCTGATGGACAGGCGCTGCTCTAGTTACGGTGCTCGGGCTTCTCCCTGTGTGGACTTTTCTCCAGCTCTGATTGACAGGCGCTACTCTAGTTACGGTGCTCGGGCTTCTCCTTGTGTGGACTTTTCTCCAGCTCTGATTGACAGGCGCTACTCTAGTTACGGTGCTCGGGCTTCTCCCTGTGTGGACTTTTCTCCAGCTCTGATTGACAGGCGCTACTCTAGTTACGGTGCTCGGGCTTCTCCCTGTGTGGACTTTTCTCCAGCTCTGATTGACAGGCGCTGCTCTAGTTACGGTGCTCGGGCTTCTCCCTGTGTGGACTTTTCTCCAGCTCTGATGGACAGGCGCTGCTCTAGTTACGGTGCTCGGGCTTCTCCCTGTGTGGACTTTTCTCCAGCTCTGATGGACAGGCGCTACTCTAGTTACGGTGCTCGGGCTTCTCCTTGTGTGGACTTTTCTCCCGCTGTGATGGACAGGCGCTACTCTAGTTACGGTGCTCGGGCTTCTCCCTGTGTGGACTTTTCTCCCGCTGTGATGGACAGGCGCTACTCTAGTTACGGTGCTCGGGCTTCTCCCTGTGTGGACTTTTCTCCAGCTCTGATGGACAGGCGCTGCTCTAGGTACGGTGCTCGGGCTTCTTCTTGTGTGGACTTTTCTCCAGCTCTGATGGACAGGCGCTACTCTAGTTACGGTGCTCGGGCTTCTCCTTGTGTGGACTTTTCTCCCGCTGTGATGGACAGGCGCTACTCTAGTTACGGTGCTCGGGCTTCTCCCTGTGTGGACTTTTCTCCCGCTGTGATGGACAGGCGCTACTCTAGTTACGGTGCTCGGGCTTCTCCCTGTGTGGACTTTTCTCCCGCTGTGATGGACAGGCGCTACTCTAGTTACGGTGCTCGGGCTTCTCCCTGTGTGGACTTTTCTCCAGCTCTGATGGACAGGCGCTGCTCTAGGTACGGTGCTCGGGCTTCTTCTTGTGTGGACTTTTCTCCAGCTCTGATGGACAGGCGCTACTCTAGTTACGGTGCTCGGGCTTCTCCTTGTGTGGACTTTTCTCCCGCTGTGATGGACAGGCGCTACTCTAGTTACGGTGCTCGGGCTTCTCCTTGCCGTGGCTGCTCTTGCGGAGCACGGGCTCGAGGGCGCACGGGCTTCAGTAGCCGTGGCGCGCGGGCTCATTGGTTGCAGCTCCCAGGCTCTAAAGCACAGTCTCAGTAGTTGGGGCAGTTTGGGCTTCGTTGCTCTGCGGCATATGGGATCTTCCTGGGTCAGGGACTGAACCCGTGTCTCCTGCACTGGCAGGCGGATTCTTTACCAGCTGAGCCACCGGAGAAGCCCTCATCACTCTCTCTTGAACCAACTCTTATGGTGGACTTAACACTGAACTCTGAGCTCTGGCCCTCATACCACTAATCCATTCTTCACAAAGGAACCCAGTGATCTCTGTAATTTAAATCAGGTCGTATCACTCCCACTTAAAACCCTCCAATGCCTGCCCATCACTCTTAGCTCTGGCTTTATGCTCTGTATCCTACACAGGTAGACCCTGGGCCCCCTGCGTTTCAGCCACACTGGCTTTCTGTATCTCAGCAAAACGGTCCCTATTTTTTGTACCTTCTGTGTTCAGCTTGGAAAACCAGTCCCAGGTCTGCTGAAGTCTGGTCTTCAAATGTCATCCCAGGGACCACCCATCTCACTGCTCCCTCTGCCCCACCCACTGTATTTTTATTGCCAACGGTTTTCTTCTCAGAGCATTCATCCTTTGCCCGTCCTTTTGTTTACCTGCTTATTTCCTCTCTCTTCATCCTGGAACTCTGAGAGCAGGGACCTCAGGCATTGCCATGGTTTCACCCATGGCATGTCAAGCACTGTCTGGCAGTCATAAGCTGTTATTAAAAATTTCGTTAGTGAGTCCATGCTTATGTGGTTGAGTCTGGGGAGATTTGTACAGGTTTTGTAAAGTCTTCATTATAAACCATAGAATAACTGTTCTTGCTGAAAGCCATACAAGTTCTTTTTTTTTTTTTACAGTTTGTATTTTCTTGCTTCAGCCTTTTATTATCTTTCCTATTGTTCCTGCTCTCTTTAAATTTATTTGAATAATCATAAATGCAAGCTAATCTTTTCCTCACTCTGAATTTCAGTGCTCTTAAAAATGTATTTTAAAAAATATTTTTCTCTTCAAATCACATTCTGTTAAAAAAATTTCAGGCCTCTCATCCTCTGAATATTTCCCTTCTTAATTTTCCAACTAAACTTTTCTCAGAAGTAAAAATAATTTAAGTAATTTAAGTAAATCATCATAGTAAGATGATTAATTTCCCCTAACATTTGATTATGAAAAATGTCAAGCATACAGCTAAGTTGAAAGAATTGTATGGTGAATATCCATAGATCCACTATCTGTATTCAGTTGTTCATTTTTGCCATATTTGCTCTATCTCTCTATCACATACTTATCCATCAATCCATCTGATTTTTTTAATGCATTTCAGAGTGGGTTACAAACATTAGCACACTCTACCCCTTCTCATATGAGCATGCATTATATTAATATTAACCAGAGTTCAATATTTATTTATGGTATTTTTTAAAGTAAATTGCACATAGTGAAATGCATCCATTCTAGGTATAACATTTGCCCTTAGACCTATGTTTAGCCCAAACCCCTATTAAAATATAGAATAGTCTCGTTGCCCCCATATGGTTCTCTCATGCCGCTTCCCAGCCATTCCTGTCCTTGTACCTTTGTAGACAGTCATTGTTGAAACTTTTTTTCTATCGTAGATCAGTTTTGCCTGTTTAAGAACGTCATCTAAAGTGAAATATGGTCACTTATGTCTGGTTTCCTCACTCAGTATGTCTTTGAATTTCATCCATATTATTGCTTGTATCAGAAATTTGTTCTTTTTGCATTGCTATTGTATTTCATTGTATGATTGTGCCACAGGTTGTTTATCCACTTTTTTGTTGATGTATATCTGGGTTATTCCCAGTTTGGGGCTATTATGAAAACATTCTTTCTGAATATTCTGTACAAATGGACATTTTTTTAAATTTCTTTTGAGGGAATACATGGGCTTGGTATTGCAGAGTTGAAGGGTACCTGCAAGTTTCGTGTTATCAGGTATTACCAGGCTATTGGTCCAAGCGCTTGCAGGTGATCTACTTTTTAAAAGAATTGTTTGTTAATGTTGGTAATAAGTTGATGTGACTCACACTTAAAATTTGACAATGAAAATACCCTTCTTCTACCACACACTCTTTCTTTCCAGTTGCCATCTTTGCAGTGGGTAAGTAAATGTTCTTATTTTCTTTACCTCAGATATTCTTATACATCTACAAGCCTGCAGGAAGCTCACACTGTGTGTATACAGCTCTACACTTTGCTTTCTGAGACATTTTAGTTTTGAGTTATCTTGTCTGTATTCCCTGGTAGCTCAGATGGTAAAGAGTCTGCTGGCAATGAGGAAGATCCAGGTTCGATCCCTGGGTCAGGAAGATCCCCTGGAGAAGGAAATGGCAACCCACTCCAGTGTTCTTGCCTGGAAAATTCCATGGATGGAGGAGCCTGGCAAGTCCATGGGGTCACAAAGAGTAGGACACGACTGAGCAACTAACACTTTCTGTCTGTATTCCCTGTTATGTAGTATATATTACATAAAGCTGAATAGCCCTCTGTGGTTTCTGATTAGGCCCTTCAGAAAATGTTTGATCAGTGTATACTTTTTACAAATACTTGTGTATTTGTCTGCGTTGGGTCTTTGTTGCATTATGAGGGAAATTTGTTGTGTCATGTGGGATCTTTTGTTGCCCGCAGGGATATTAGTTGTGATTCGCAGGCTCTGTGGTATGGCTTTGTTGCTCTGTGTCATGTGGGATCTTAGTTCCCCAAGCAGGGGTTGAACCTGTGTCCTTTGCGTTGGTCGGCAGATTCTTAACCACTGGACCAGCAGGGAAGTCCCAGTCACTTGTGTACTTTTCATGCCAAGATACCAGGGTGGGGATGGTAGAAACTCCAGCACTCATGACTTGAATTTGATAGCTACACCTTTAAGGAAAGAATGTTCCCCTCAAATCTTTTGAACTCAGCAGTTCTGCAGTCTTTCTTCTGCAGCCCAGAAAGTGAGACTTGAGCTGCAGCAGCATCCTGCACCTTTGCATCGTGACAATGTTGTGGTTTTTATGTCCTTATAATCAGTAAATTCAATCTGTTCCAAAACATCTCGATCTTGATGTGTTTTCTCTACTTGATAAACACTTCTGTTAAAAGGAGTACAGTTAATTGACTCATCTACCAGATTTGCTGCTAATATTCTCATATAATGCAACAGCGTCTGTATCAGGCTCATGTGAGAGTTTTGTGCCACAGGTAACACCACTGTACAGACTTGAGTGGGTTATAGGGAGAGACTTGGTTTTAAACATGTCTCACATGTGTTCCTTGAATATCTACTAGGAATTTCCATTATTTTGGTTATTGGTCATAGTTACAAAAACATGTATGAAGTATTTACAAAATAACGGCAGAAATATACTTTAGGTAAAGCCCACCCTGCTTAAGCAGGTACAGCAATCAATGATCTCATAGCTTTGCTGCTGCTACTTGTCACGCGTGCTAAGTCGCTTCAGTCATATTGGACTGGACTGTAGCCCACTAAGCTCCTCTGTCCATGGGATTCTCCAGGCCAGAATACCGAAGTGACTTGCCATTTCCTTCTCCAGGGGATCTTCTCAACCCAGGGATCAAACCCACGTTTCTTATGTCTCCTGCAGTGGCAGGAGGGTTCTTTACCACTAGTGCCACCTCGGAAGCCCAAGTGTCTTTAAAAAGACTACAAACTTTGAGCCTCTCCCAAAACTGCTAAAACATTACTGTCTTAGGATAAAAAACATTACTGTCTTAGGAATTCCCTGGCGGTTTGGTGGTTAGGAGTCTGCGTTTTCACTGACAGGGGCTCTGGTTCAATCCCCGGTCAGGGAACTAAGATCCCACAAGCTGTGAGCTATTGGCAAAAAACACCCAAAAAACAACTCACTACTGTCTTCACGGCTGTGTGACCTCAGCAAGTTGTTCCAGTTCTCTGAACCTCAGCTTGCCATCAGTCAAGGTGGAGAGAAAGAGGAGCATTTAGCGTTACTGCGAGAGTGAAGTGAGGTAATGGGACCAGTGCTCACCATGGAGCTTGGCACCAATATTCATCTTCTGTTTGTCTTCTGTTTGTGCAAAACTCAAATAAGTGTGAGCAAAGAGGGGGTGAATTTTAGTTGACAAGAAACACAGTGTTACCTGTTTGCTCCTAAATCATGTAGACAAAGAATTCCTGCCAGAACCTTAAGTGTTCATTAGAAATGTTAATTATGAGTTGAGCATTTGGACTGTTGTTTGTAATAAATACTCTTACACTTTGAGAACCAATCCTTAGGGACGCAAGGAAACTTAACATTGTGCCATAGAACTTACAGTTAATCACCTGAGGCAGACAGAAGTAAAAGACAGCAGAGGGCATAGGTCTTTTAATTCTGAAAGTATTGCTCTTTCCAACAAGGGCAGCTGTGGTTGTGGAAAGACAGGTTACTGAACTTTTGAGTCAGAAAACCAAGGAAAACACCTACAAAAAATAAACCCAAAACAATCGAGAAAATGGTAATAGGATCATACATATCAGTAATTACCTTAAATGTAAATGGATTAAATGCACCAACCAAAAGACAGACTGGCTGTATGGATGAAAACATGTGTGCACTTCCACTTACCACATCTTTCTACTTCACCCCCCAAATTGTATGTAATTTTGTGTATAATTGTGTTGTATATTGTTAGGTTAACCATGTTTCCCTTATGGCTCCCAATTGTAATTATCTTTTATTTTTTGTCTGACTGTTGGTTGTGAAAACTGCTGCTGCTGCTGCTGCTAAGTCGCATCAGTCGTGTCCGACTCTGTGCAACCCCATAGACGGCAGCCCACTAGGCTCCACCATCCCTGGGATTCTCCAGGCAAGAACACTGGAGTGGATTGCTATTTCCTTCTCCAATGCATGAAAGTGAAAAGTGAAAGTGCAGTCGCTCAGTCATGTTCAACTCTTCGTGACCCCATGGACTACAGCCCACCAGGCTCCTTCGTCCATAGCATTTTCCAGGCAAGAGTACTGGAGTGGGTTGCCATTGCCTTCTCTGTGTGAAAACTGATAAACACCTAAACATCTTTTACTGTTGTGATTATGTAACTATTCATTCATTTAATGCCATCATACCATGATTGGTCAACAGAAAATAATAGAATTCTATAGCACTGAACACTACCACTTAATAGAAAAAAGAAAAAGAAAACCCAGCTTAAGACTAACCAAGTTCAGGCACTTTCTGTAGCTGTGACTTTGCAGAAGTAACAACCAATATGTACCACGGTTTGCTCATCTGTAAACGAAATAATGATCTTTTCTTAGGGGGTTTTTAAGGTTAAATGAGTTAAGGTATGTTATAAATTTTGTAAATAAAAAGCAGTGTATCAAATTTGAAATTATGGGGACTTCCCTGGTGGTCCAGTGGTTAATACTTCACGCTCCCAATACAGGGGTCACTGGTTCAATCCCTGGTTGGGGAACTAACATCTTGCATGCCTCATGGCACTGCGTTAAAAAAAGTTTTGTTTGAAATTATATCAAAACATAAAGTTTCCAAACAACATTAGTACCAAAAAGCACCCAAGAAGAAAAGGGTAGGAACCCAGGCAGATCCAGGATTGTATATAAAGAGCAGGGCAGTCCCATCAAGTTATTGCTAAATCAGTTGTATGTCACTGTGGAGCATTCATCTCCCAGGGAGAGGGTTTACTTACTTAGTCTGGTCGACATCAGGTGCTTTGCCTTCAGCAAGGGCCTGTGGGCACCTGGATTGAGGTCCCACCAGTTTGTATCTCATGTAAGAGGGGTGGGTCCTGCAGAGCAAAATCAGGATGCTGTGACAAGAGTAAGGGGAAATGGGTGCTGGGCAGGCATAAGCATCAAGCAAATGCCTCAGGAACAGTGCAGACATAAGCATCCTCTGTGTGTATGTAAGGGTTTTATCACAGAGGGGGAAGAGAATACCTTTAAGAATCAGCAATGGCCAATCACAATGACTAATATGGGACTTCCCGGGTGGCACAGAATCCACCTGCCAGTACAGGAGACATGGGTTCTCTCCCTGGATCAGGAAGATCTCCTGGAGAAGGAAATGGCAGCCAACTCCAGCATCCTTGCCTGGGAAATCCCATGGACAGAGGAACTTTGTGGGCTACAGTCCATGGGGTCGCGGAGTCGGACACGACTAAGCACACACACACAATGGCTCATATATTTGCAAATTTTGTTTGTGAAATTTCCTTGAGTTTTGTACCTATGATAGATGAACTTTTCAGTATGTATAGTTTATTTAAACCTTGAAGAACTTAACTTCTGCCGTATATTAATATTCCCAAATAGATATTACATGCTGAGTTAAGAGCTATCAAATCATGCTAATGTGTATAACCTATTGAAATGCTCACTTTTACTCGTGTGCACTTAATCTTCAACAGTTCCTGTAAATAGGTCAAGATTTTGTGTGAATTCTTTTGATTATGTTAATATTTTGTCAAGATGATCTTTGAGAAAACCAGAGAATGTGTTTCTTAACATGGAGGACATTCCTAATAGTGGTCATTTTGATCAGGTAATTTTTTATATCTGAAGATGAGTTTAAAATTATGAACACTTATGATGTGTCTGGTATTTTTACCTCCTCAACTTGTTATTTTCTTATCTAACACACAAAAACCCACAGAACAAAGACCTATCACCCCGCTCCCTGGACACACAAATTTTAAGGTAAAGTAAGATTAAAGAAAAGAAAGAGTATGTTAGATATCCTTTGAGTTATAGGGTTGGTTTTGTTTTGTTTTTTTTAAGTGTAGTTGATTTATAATGTGTTAGTTTCAGGGGCTTTCCCTTGTGGCTCCGCTGGTAAAAAAATCCGCCTGCAATGCAGGAGACCTGGGTTCGATCCCTGAGTTGGGAAGATCCCCTAGAGAAGGGGAAGGCTACCCACTCCAGTATTCTGGCCTGGAGAATTCCATGGACTATATATATAGTCCATGGGGTCGCAAAGAGTTGGACATGACTGAGCGACTTTCATTTTTGAAAAAGGAAATGGCAGGTGCAAGCAAAGTGATTCCTTTGTACATAGATACATACAGATATATAGATTCTTTTTCAGATTCTTTTCTATTATATCAATAGGTTATTATAAGATATTGAATATAATTCCCTGTGCTATACAATAGACCGTTGTTACTTATCTATTTTGTGTGTAGTAGTTTTTATCTCCTAATTTGTCCCTCCCTCTCCATTTCTGCTTTGGTAACCATAAATTTGTTTTCTATGTCTGTGAGTCTGCTTTGTAAATAAGTTATCTGTATCATTGTTTTAGATTCCATATATAAATGGTATCATATGATATTTGTCTTGCTCTGTCTGACTTAGTACGATCAGCTCTAGATCCATTCATATTGCTGCAAATGGCATTATTTCATTCTTTTTTTGTGGCTGAGTGATATTTGAGTTATAGTTTGAATTCTGTTTATAGGAAGGCTGTTTCACCACCTTGCCTGTCACCTTTTATGTGTCTAGCACATGTGGTGAGAACCTGTGACCCACAGGGAAGATAAAGAGACTCTCCAGCAAGTGTAGGATGCAAATGGAGCTCTCTTTTTTTTCTAATAACTAATTTTTATTAGAGTATAGTTGATTGACAACGTTATGTTAGTTTCTGCTATGCAGCAAAGTGAATCAGCTATCTGTATGTATGCATCCCCTCTTTTGGATTTCCTTCCCTTTTAGGTCACCACAGAGCGCTGAGTAGAGTTCCCAGTGCTGTTCAATAGGTTCTCATCCGTTGTCTATTTTATAATAATGTAGATGGAGCTTTCACTCAGCAGAACTGCTCTTAGTATCCAAGGTGTCATTAAAATACAGTTTCCACCCATGAACCCCCCAGTGGTGGCTCCTTAATTCCTGTCAAGGAGAGTGACGTGTTCTTGGTTTGTGTCCTGTAGATTCTGCCGTTCTTGCATCGCTACCAGTCTAAAGAACAATAAATGGACCTGTCCTTACTGCCGGGCTTATCTTCCTTCCGAAGGAGTTCCAGCAGCTGATGTCACCAAGAGAATGAAATCCGAGTTCCGCAATTGCACCGAATGTGACACTCTGGTAGGTCACCCTGCCTTTGCTCAGCTTAGACAGCCGAGAAAATTGTTAGACAGCCAGTCATTTCACCTCTGCCTTTGACCTCATCCTACTCGAATTTCAAAGTTTATTGTCTCAGTCTCTCCTCTTCCTTTCCTCCAGTTTCATAAGTATGGACTTCAGGAGAGCCGTCACCTGATGCCCACCATCACCTAATTTCTCAAACAAATGCTTTCATCGACCACCTCCATTTCCTCCCTTCCCATTGCTCCCCTCACCCCTTATTATGTGGCCTCTATTATATTATTGTAGCCCACCCAGTGAATAGCTTTATTTTCAAGCCCAGTGGCATACTTTCATCTCTACTGTTCTGGGCTTTGCTGTATTTATCTCTGTTGACCACTGCCTCCGGTTACTGTTTTCCTCCGTTGATACTATACTAGTCTGGTTAGATCATGTGAGGTCTTAGAAGCTGTGTCAAAGATTCTAGATTTTATCTTAAATGCCATAGGGAGTCATAGAAAAAGTGTAAGCTTTTGATCAGGTTTATATTTTTAAGCTCTCACTCAGGCATGTGCATGGAGAATGGTTTGGAGGGAGCAAAAGCAGAATTGGTGGAGACAATTTAGTGGCCTTTAGGACAGGTGGTTAGGAAGCTGGGTTAGGGTAAGAGCATTAAGTATGGAATAAGAGGTTGTTTCAGGGTGTGTTTAAGAGAGGGATTGAAGAAAATTGGTAAGTAACTGGATGTGGGGGTGCATAAGAGTGAGGTGTCAAAGATGACTCCCATGTTTCTGAGATGAGTAGGTGAAAATGCTAATATGGGGAGCAAATTTGGAGAAGAATCTACAGAGTTAAGTTTTAAGTTTTACATACATCACGTTTGAACTGCTAAGGGGAATATATCTAGATATTACCAGTCTAGAAATCAAAAGGGAGATCGTGTACTGAAGATCTAAATTTCTTAGAGAACCTTTCTTGATTGTTCATCTAAATTATAATCTCTTAAACACTTTCTCTTAGCACTCTGTGCTTTCTCTTTATAGCACTTATCACCATTTATAATTATGCTTTTGTGACTTTTTTAAGTTTAATGTCCATTATCCGTTATCCCCACCAGATTATGTGAGGGTAAGGATTGTGTCTGTTTTATTGGGTTGTGTATCAAGAACTTTGAATAGTGGCTGGAACATAGTAAATGCTCAAATGCATTTTTAAAATATTTATGTAAGACCTAAATCTGTTTTTGACTACGGAATCTATGCATGGTCTTTGGAGTCAGACATCTTAGGGTTGAGCACTGATTCTCTCACTTACTGTTTATGATTTGGGGCAAATTATTAATCTGAGTTTTTGTTTGAGTCTTTGTAAATTGAGGGAAAAGATAATGTTCGTGTCACAGGGTGGTTGTAAAGATTAAAGACAAACCACAAGTGGCTTTTAGCACTGTATGCTCAGTCGTATTGGACTCTTGCAACCCCATCGACGGTAGCCCACCAGGCTCCTCTGTCCATGGGATTTTACAGGCAAGAATAGTGGAGTGGGGTGCCATTCCCTTCTCCAGGGAATCTTCCTGACCCAGGGATTGAATTGCATCTCTTTCATCTCCTGTATTGGCAGGCATATTCTTTACCACTAGCGTCACTGGATGGGATTCATTTTAGTACTGTGGAAATGAATGCTCAAATCAATACCTCAAAATCAATAGCTTTTCACATTCTTAGTAATCATTATTGCTAATTTTTATTTTGATAGTTTGCCATCGTTTAAAATTCAACATGCAAAAAATCAAACTCAGCATATTATTTTGTTATCCAGTTCTTTATCCCCACTTTGGTACCTGTCAGAAACAAGAACATTCTCTCTATTATCCTGGGTCAGAATCTGCTTCCTTTTTTCCACTCCCTATTTCTGATTATTCACAAGTATTTTTATCTATCCTTTGGGAGATTTCTTTGTATCCGTCTCTTCTTGCTGGAATGTTAGGCATTCTCAACTCTGCTTCCTGTGAGTCCTGGCCAGATCTCCATTCCATGAGTATTGTTGTCCGCAGTATTGAACCGTTTCCTATCTACTTGTCTTCGCATCTTTTGTTCATTTGTTTTTCCTCAATTAGATTATAAGCACCTTTAGTGCAAGCCCAGTGGCTTATACTCCTGCCGCCACGGACAACCACTTTCAGTTTTGTGTCTGGGGTAGACACCCTGTGAATTTATCAATTCACTTGTCAGGATACAATCCCCAGATTGCTACATTTATATGAGGAATGTTGATCAAGGACTATAAAGAGGAAAGAGGAAAGAGACTTTTAACAAAAGTCACAGGGAGAGTAGAAAGCAACTGATGTGCAAAGTTGGATGTTAAATGTTGTAAAGCAGTCTGTTTTAAGACCGCTGCCTAGATCAGGCCTAGCTTTTACATCTTTTTAGATGGTAAAGCAAGGATTTGTTGCTAACATTTCCATTTGCTTTTATTTTTGTCTTTTGTGAGCAGTTATGTCTGCTTCCTTGAGATGGTAGTTTCATGTTTGAGGTTGAACTTCCGTAGCTTGGGCAAAATGAAGCAGGGTGGGTCGGCCACCTTACCACAACTCTAACAAAGCTTCCTTTAGCCCAAGATCTTATCAGAGTTTCTAATGACACATTTAGTAGAATATGTACTATGCAGCAACAGATCCCTCATGGTTAGGATCTCTGAATGTATATCTGGAAGGACAAGGGCTCTTTATTCTGCCTTCATAAAAATGGACTGCAAGAGCTGTCCTTTATATTTGCTGTTAATGGGGCCATTAAGTATACTGTGTATTGTGAATTCATGTAATGCTACTGGATGTATTATAAAGCCATGGTATTTATATCTTTCCCTGAAGCACAGGATTTCTTTTTACTTACTCCGGACATCTCTAAAATCCATCTATTTATTCTTTTTATCTCTCTCTGTTTTTCTTTCTCTTTTAACTTTTTTCCCCCCTTTCCTTCCTTTTGCTCTTTTTCCTCTCCTCTTTTTCTTTCTTCCTTCTTTCCATCACTAATTTAGGCAATAGTATCCAAAAAAAGTAAATTTGACTTAATATACATCTTTTCACTTTGAAGAACATATGCTTTCTAAAAGAACCAAATTCAAGAACTCAGCTTCTGGATCTTCTAATGATAAAGAAATTTTAAATTAGTGTTATTCTTGATAATGCCTTAAATTGATTGAACTATTACCTTGACTGCTTCCTTTTAATCTGCTGACCCCACATTATGACCTTATTTGAAATAAAGAAAGCAGTGAAGTTGGGTCACAAAAGACTTCATTGACTGAAGTGAGCCTCTTTTCAACAGTGAGCTTATTTTGATCTGCTTTCCTATAGGTTTGCCTCAGTGAAATGAGGGCACACATAAGAACATGCCAGAAGTACATAGATAAATATGGACCATTGCAAGAACTTGGAGAGACAACAACAAGGTTTGTTTCTATACACTTTGGTTTAATGCTACATTTGGCATGCTTATAAAGAATTTAATGGGCTGGAAAGCTTAATATTTTTATTATGAAAATATGTATATGATTGTTTTGGCTCCTAATCATAATACCTCTTGTTAGTAATCATTTGTTTTCAATGATTAATAGCAGTAATTACAAAAGACTTTTGCTCTCTCTGCTTTAAAAACTTTGGGGAGAACCAGCTGGACACTGGAGAGATTGGGGAAGCTTCCGCAGACAAGTTTATATGGAGGAAGATCCAGAAATAGAAAGCAGAACTGTTCAGTTTCTGCTAGGCTCTGTGTTGTGACTAACAGTCCTGAAGTAGATGATGGTTATGAGATTATTGTCGTTAGTTTTCCATCACCACTACCCAGTCTCCCAGCTCGTTCCCTCTCATTTTCCTGCTTCCTCTTTAGAAGGGACAAAGTGACATCTCAGTATATATTCTAACATGAAAGAACACGTGTGGGGCAGGCATTCTGAATCCTACAACCTGTTTGCTGGGTAATCTTATATGGGGCTGGAGGAAGGATGGAGACAGCTAGTAGGTGTAATGGAGGATATTGATCATTAACTATTTTTTCTTAAAAAAGAAGGAAACAAATCTAGGTCATTAAAACTCCAGGAGATAGTAGGGAATGGGGGAGCCTGGCATGCTGTAGTTCAGAGGGTCCCAAAGAGCTGGACACAACTTAGCAACTGAATGACAACTATTCTGAATGGCAGAGGAATTACAAAGTTTGGCATTTGCTTCTGCCGAAGAAATAGAGAAATGCTTTGTGTACTCCTGAATGGAGATAATGGCTTTGAAACCATTGAGTCTTCCTTTGAATTCAGCTATCCAGTAGAGGTATTCAGTATAATTTCTTTTCCTCTCCTGAAGATAAATGTTAGTTATGCTTATTTTAAGAAATTATATGTATAGCACAGGACAAAATACTTATAATAATCTATCAAAGAGAAGAATCTGAAAAAGAATGTATATACATGTATATATAACTGAATTACTGTGCTATTTGCCTGAAACTAACACAGCAGTGTAAATAAACTCTACTTCAATTAAAAAAAAAATTTTTTTTTTTTTAAGATAAAAAAAGGGAATGCCCTAGCACTCCAGTGGTTAGGACTCTACACTTTCACTGTCAAGGGCCCAGGTTTGATCCCTGGCTGGGGAGCTAAAATCCTATAAGCTGAGCAATGCAGCCACAAAAATATTAAAAAAAAAAAATACTAAAATATAGCTTAAATTTCCTAATCCAGAAGTCTACATGTTTTTCTAGAGGTTACTTTGCAATGCACCTTTTATTATAGGACTAGATTTATTCCATACTGCTATAAATTGTGAGTATTTTAGCTCTAAGAAGAGTATGGATTCTGTTAGACTAGCCCCAGGGACCAGTAGGAAGGAACGCTAACAAATGAGTTGAACAAGCATGTGGTTTGATCGGAAAGTTGATATGAAAATTTTAAAGTATATGAATACTAATTTATCCTGCTAGTTAGAATTAAATAACAAAGAATTAAAATAACCAAAATGAGAAGGGTTGTTGATTAATCAGTCTTACAAGATAAATATTTGCATTTAACAGAGAAATCTTTGCTTTATAAAACTTACAACATAATTCAAATTTTTTAAGTTCTTATGCAAAGAAACTATCCAAAATACGTGTCTTGGGGAACAGGAAGTTATATCTATAATGGAAAATGAGAGAAAAATTCCAAGCCTCCATATTGCCCCTAAGAATTTAAGGCAGCACTATGCAATGGAAATATAATGCAGAACACATGTAATTTTAAATTCTCTAGTAGCAATATTCAAAAAGTAAAAACAAGTGAAATTAATTTTTCATGTATTTTATTCAACTGATTATAGCCAAAATATTCTCCTTGGAACATGTAATCAATATATAAATTATTGAGATGTTTTATTCTTCATGTATATATAAAGCCTGCAAACTTCAGAGAGTATTTTAAACTTCTAGCACATCTCTGTTTGGACTGACCATATTTCAAGTGCCTGGTAGACACATACCTAATAGCTACTCCATTGGACAACACAGATGCAAAGGACAGGTACTCCTAGATGTGCATAAAGATGTAATAAGGTAGTTGTGGGCTGTTTTTCATTCTTCATTGGATGCTAATACTGTGAGTTGACACCTGTGGTTATATTTGCCGGTGTTGTCAGATATTCTGGTTGGAGAACAAGTAACACCCAATTCAGATGTTACCTGAATTAGAAAAAGAAGTAAAAGAGACAGAAAAAGTAACATAGATACAGCTGGGTGGTATGATCCTCTGTTTCTCAGTTAATGGAGTGCTCAGATTGTACTTTTCTTCCAAAGAAAACAAAGTGCTTCAAGTGCACTATAACTGTGTCTCTGTCCTGCCCTTATGAGGTTACACATTTGCATTGCTCATGAGAAAAAATGTAGGCACCAAGATTATCATCAGGATAGGAAAATGAATATGAAATCTAAAGAATGAGCACTAGAAACTAGATCCACCTACATTCTGTTTTTTACCTCTAGGTAAGTGACTACTGTCTAATTATCAATAATTTCAGTAATATTTGTGTTCTATGCAATTTCCAGGTGTGTATGTCCTTTTTGTCAGAAGGAATTGGATGAAGACAGTTTGCTGGATCATTGCATTACTCATCACAGATCAGAAAGGAGACCTGTGGTGAGAAATTATGTTATTATATATTTCTGCATTATCTAAATTTGATACACATTAGAAAATCCATTTATGGGCTTCTATTTATGGATATATCATAAAAGATAATTTATGTCAAGGTTACAGTGATTCTATGACTATGAACACCATGTGAAAGTGTCGAGTTGAAACTGACAAGAATTATCAGTGTGCAGTTACTCTTTCATTTATGAAATTAGACAACATTGTCTCATACAGATAATCATGGGCGTAATCAACTAAGCAGATCTAAAATGCATAATTAAGATTTAATGTTAGTATGCTAACTGTGCTCACATCCTAAGTGAGAAACATTTTTTAATAATGCAATATGGCATTATCATGCATATGGTTATCCAATAACCATATGCAATATGGTTATCATGGTTATCATGGCATATGGTTATCATGACAATAATACGCTAGACATGAAAAGTAGAAAGTCATTCACCTTTATTAATCAATTCATTGTTTTATTTCAGAGTCTGAATATTCATCAGTAGGCTCACACATTAAACATGCATATTGCTTATCATTTCCTTGATCTATTGTGAATGCTGCCTTTTTTCATTTCAACCTGGCACTTTAGTTCTCCTTTGCAGTGTGGCTCTTATAATTTTCATTTTTGTATAATTGAGAGATAAGGCAGGGTGATGATGGATCATCATTTACTTGGCCATTTTACTAGTTTTTAACATTTGGATTACTGCCAGTTTTTAGGATTTGAATTCACATTCTCATACGTTTAAACTTTTCTTTCTATATCATTTTTTTCTTAGGAAGAAATTCCATAGATTGGTATTTTTGGGCCCAAGAGTGCAAGTTTTAATTAACACTCAAAACGTATTCTAAAAAGTTTGAGTCAGTTTATATTTGTATCAGCAGTTGATGAGTAAACTGCTTTCACCTTAACCTGGCCAAAATTGGGTTACATTTATTTTTAAATTAACAGAAGTAAAATGGTACCTTGAAGATTATTTTGGATTTTATCTTAGTTCTAAACAGAACTAAAATATGTATATATATGTGTGTGTGTTTCATATATGTAAGTTTGGGGTTTTTTAAATTTGAGTTTTAAAGTTTCTTTTTTCCCCATAAAATCCTTTTGGAAGGTGGATGAGGTTGAAATGCAAGTTTATTTGATGATTGGTAGATATCTCTTACAACAATACTATGAGACAGAGATGATTATTATTTCCATTTTACCAGCAGTAAACTCAGACTCAGAGAGGTTAAGTCTTACAAGATAAGTCTTATAGCTGGTAAGTAAGCAGAGCTACAGTTTGAAGCCCAGTGTCTAGCTCTGGGGCATAAACACCTGTGCTTTATCAGCAAGTTCAAGGAAAAGCCGCATAGCACAGTCAAAGGTCTTTTTTTATTCACCCTAATGGTCCAGAGGTTTGATTCTTGGGATGGTTAGCTAGGAGCTTGATATGTGTTGGGGGAGCAGGGGAGATTGTCATGGGCTTTTCCTGTTTAAGTTGCCCTTGGAGGAACTGAGCTAAGGAGGTGTTTTACGATTGGTCCCTGGGGAACCTTCCTAGAGGAAGCTTGAAGAAAGCACTGGGGGACTTCCCTGGTGGTCCAGTGGCTAAGACTCCGAGCTCCCAATGTAGGGGGCCTGTGTTCAGTCCCGAGTCAGGGAACTAGGTCCCACATGCCTCAACTAAGACCTGGCACAGCCAAAAAATAAGTAAATATTTAAAAAAGAAGAAGAAAACATTAAGATGGCATCATAATGACTAGCACGTACTGAGTTTTCTTGGTTTGTCTTTTGGTTTGTTTTGGTCATGTGCACAGATTGTGGGATCTTAGTTCTCCAAACAGGGAACAAACCCAGGCCTCTGCAGTGAAAGTGTCGAGTCATAACCACTGGACTGCAGGAGAATTCCCGATATACTGAATTCCCAGTGCCTCTTGAACTCAGTGAAATATAACTCAGATGACCATTATATCTACTACTGTGGGCAAGAATCCCTTAGAAATGGAGTAGCCCTCATAGTCAACAAGAGTCCAAAATTCTGTACTTGGTTGCAAGCTCAAAAACAACAGAATGATCTCTTGTTTCCAAGGCAAACCATTCAATATCAATAGTCCAAGTCTATGCCCCAACTAGTAATGCTGAAGAAGCTGAAATTGAATGGTTCTATGGAGACTTACAAGACCTTCTAGAACTAACACCCCAAAAAGATGCCCTTTTCATTATAGGGGACTGGAATGCAAAAGTAGGAAGTCAAGAGATACCTGGAGTAACAGGCAAATTTGGCCTTGGAGCGCAAAATGAAGCAGGGCAAAGGCTAACAGAGTTTTGCTAAGAGAATGCACTGGTCATAGCAAACACCCTCTTCCAACAATGCAAGAGAAGACTCCACATATGGACATCACCAGATGGTCAACACCAGAATCAGATTGATTGTATTCTTTGCAACCGAAGATGGAGAAGCTCTGTATAGTCAAAAAAAACAAGACCAGGAGCTGACTGTGGCTCAGATCATGAACTCTTTATTGTAAAATTCAGACTGAAATTGAAGAAAGTAGGGAAAACCACTACACCATTCAGGTATGACCTAAATCAAATCCCTTATGATTATACAGTGGAAGTGACAATAGGTTCACAGGATTAGATCTGATAGAGTGCCTGAAGAACTATGGATGGAAGTTCCTGACATTGTACAGGAGGCGGTGATCAAGATCATCCCCAAGAAAAAGAAATGCAAAAAGGCAAAATGGTTGTCTGAGGAGGCCTTACAAATAGCTGAGAAAAGAAGAGAAGTGAAATGCAAGGGAGAAAAGGAAAGATATACCCACATGAATGCAGAATTCCAAAGAATAGCAAGTAGAGATAAGAAAGCCTTCCCCAGTGATCAGTGCAAAGAAATAGAGGAAAACAATAGAATGGGAAAGACTCTTCAAGAATATTAGAGATACCAAGGGAATATTTCATGCAAAGATGAGCACAATAAAGGACAGAAAATATATGAATCTACCAGAAGCAGAAAATATTAAGAAGAGGTGACAAAAATACACAGAAGAACTATACAAAAAAGATCTTCATGAGCCAGGTAACCACTGGCTCAATGGTATGATCACTCACCTAGATCCAGACATCCTGGAATGTGAAGTCAAGTGGGCCTTAGGAAGCATCACTATGAACAAAGCTAGTGGAGGTGATGGAATTCCAGTTGAGCTATTTCAAATCCTAAAAGATGATTCTGTGAAAGTGCTGCACTCAGTATGCCAGCAAATTTGGACAACTCAGCGGTGGCCACAGGACTGGTTCCAAATTGGGAAAGGACTACATCAAGGCTGTATTTTGTCACCCTGCTTATTTAGCTTATATGCAGAGTATATCATGTGAAATGCCGAGCTGGAAGAAGCACAAGCTGGAATCAAGATTTCTGGGAGAAATATCAAAAACCTCAGATATGCAGATGACACCACCCTTATGGCAGAAAGCAAAGAGGAACTAAAGAGCTTCTTGATGAAAGTGAAAGAGGAGAGTGAAAAAGTTGGCTTAAAACTCAACATTCAGAAAATTAAAAAAAAAAAAAAAAAACCTCAACATTCAGAAAATGAAGATCATAGCATCCAGACCCATCACTTCATGGCAAATAGATGGGGAAACAATTGAAACAGTGATAGACTTTATTTTAGGGGACTCCAGAATCATGGCAGATGTTGACTGCAGTCATGAAATTAAAAGACACTTGCTCCTTGGAAGAAAAGCTATGACCAACCTAGGCAGTATATTAAAAAGCAGAGACATTCCTTTGTCAAGAAAGGTCCATCTAGTCAAGGCTATGGTTTTTCCAGTAGTCATGTATGGATGTAAGAGTTGGACTATAAAGAAAGCTGAGTGCAGAAGAATTGATGCTTTTGAACTGTGGTGTTGGAGAAGACTCTTGAGAGTCCTGTGGACTGCAAGGAGATCCAACCAGTCCATTCTAAAAGAAATCAGTCCTGAATTTTCATTCGAAGGACTGATGTTGAAGCTGAAGCTCCAGTACTTTGGTCACCTGATGTGAAGAACTGTCTCATTGGATAATACCCTGATGCTGGGAAAGATTGAAAGCAGGAGGAGAAGGGGACGACCATGGATGAGATGGTTGCATGGCATCACTGACTCAATGGACATGAATACGCTCTGGGAGTTGGTGATGGACAGGGAAGCCTGGCATTCTGCAGTCCTTGGGGTCACAAAGAGTCAGACATGACTGAGCAACTGAACATAACTGACTGGGTGCCTCTTAGACTTCTCCCAGCAACCCTACGAAGGAGATATCATCGATGCAGCCTGAACCGTGACTAGTAGTGCCCAGGTGCTGTGCTGGCTGGAGGAACACTAGGCATTCTGGACCATGGGCAGCACTATAGCATTCATCTAGGGCAGGCACCTTACTTGTCTATCCATTGGTACTATGTACCTACTCCAGCAGAAATCCCGTCCATGTGCTGCTCAGTTTGGCCATCGGATTAAAGGTTGCCTGTGGAAGCTGGGTCTTTTATTATTTAGGGGTCATAGAAGTCACTGAAGAAAACTGCCATAAGGACAGAAATAAACCAGGAAGCATGGGATCAGATTGCCTGTGGAATTTAGTAGTTAAAAAGCCTAAGTGAAAGTCGCTCAGTCATGTCCAACTCTTTGTGCACCCCATGGACTATACAGTCCATGAAATTCTCCAGGCCAGAATACTGGAGTGGGTAGTCGTTCCCTTCTCCAGGGGATCTTCCCAACCCAGGGATTGAACCCAGGTATCCCACATTGCAGGTGGATTCTTTACCATCTGAGCTACCAGGAAGCCAAAAAAGCCTAAACTTAGGTGCAAATCTCATTAACCTTGTTGCCTCTGTTTCATCATCTGTGAAATGGAGGTGATGATGATGCTAATGCTCTTTTCACAGGATAGTAGAAGAGTCAGGTGGTGATCCTTGGGTACTACTATGTTTGCAGTCATATCAAATCAAGGCTAGAGCAGATTTCCTAGAAGAAGCTGCGTGCTCTCACAGTTGGGGAACCCAAGCTAGGAAGGATGCTGTCTTGGCTTAAGGCAGGAGCAGATTGTTCAGAAAAGTGGTTCTGTAAAACACTAGGGCTGTATAAAAGTGGTCACCAGAACAGAAGATCTTCAGGTTTCCTCCGTTAGTGTTTCATGTTTGAGTGTACAAGCTTAAGACTAGCCCCACTCCCTGGAGGCTCAGACAGTAAAGAATCTGCTTCAAAAAAAAAAAAAAAAAAAGAATCTGCTTGCAGTTGAGAGATGAAGGTTCGATCCCTGGATCAGCAAAATCCCCTGGAGAAGGGAATGGCAACCGACTCCAGTATTCTTGCTTGGAGGGGCCTGGTGGGCTATGGTACATGGGGTCGCAAAGAGTTGGAAACAACCGAGTGACTTTCACTTTGCCACTAGAAGACAGATTAAACCCTATGGTTATGAAAAGGCTGGAGGCAGATCCTGTGGCAGCACTTAGGCAGCACTAATGGGCACATATATGTGAAAACACCCCAATGAAGTCCTTGGACAAGGAGGGTTGAGTCCAAGACTGCCTCTGGATTGGCATGGAATGTAGTGAGGAATTACTGCTTTAAAGGACTGAATTGCTAGGTTTGCCTGCAGATAAGGTCAGTGACGTCATCTGATTTAGCAGATATAAGTAATCTCAAGATAGTTAGAGATTTGGGCAAAGGATTCTGCCTTCCAGATAGAATTAGATAATTCAAAAATCAAGCCACAAGCAACTAATCCTTTGTTTCTGAGTTGCTCAAGCAAACTAGGGTAGTAGGTTAAGAACATCAAGGAGTTTCAACAAGTCCTTTTCATGATACAGTAATTAACTATATTCTGCTGCATTTTTTTAAAAGTATATCTATGGAATATTAGACTTAAAAGAGGCAAATGATATAGCATGCTTTGGACTGAATTATGAGGCCACTCGAGAGAAATTTAATATTTTATCATATTAAGGGAAGATATTTTAGCAAGAGCCCCACTTTGTGGCTATCCTCTTTTTCCAGTGTTTTCTTTCAGTGGTTGGTTCTTATTTATCCTTTAGAACTCACCTTAAATCCCAGTTCCCTGACACTGAAATTATTTTCGGCTCTTGCTTTTTTTCTCATTTATCACAGTTGTATGTTGTGTGTTTATTTTGTGTCTGTCTCTCCCTCCAAATTAATAGGTTCATGAAGCCATAGAACATATTAATAATTTCTTTGTTCACATTGCATGCCCAGCTCTTGGTGGAGAACCTAGCTATAGTAGGATATAGTGATATGAAAAATAAGATATTGTAAAAAATCATAGTTCCATCCACCCAGGTTCAGAGGTAGTTTTATTTTCTGCCTTGATCCTGAGATTCATTCCTTGTGAGAAGGGACAAGACTTCATTTGGTTTGAAATTTTAAAAACTGTATTGACAAAACCTGAGCCCTAATCCCCACAGCAATTTATTTCCGTGCGTATTCAGAATATCTGTAGCTTGACGGAGCAGTGGGAACGTACATGCATAAATGTTTTGGAAAAAAGAAAATCTTCATTAGATTTGCTTCCAAACTCCTATTAAATTAGGTGTTCAATCTGGTACCTTAATTTTGGTTGAAGATTTACCCATAATTATTTTCAATGCATGACTCTTTTCTTTTGGTGTTGGATTCAGTTATCTTTAATTTCTTCCCCAAATGGCATTTACCGTTATATAGAAAGTGTTCTTCAATTGACTGAGCTGCTGTGGGGATTAATCTAAACCACAGGCAGATCTGGATATCCATTGTAACAGACGTTCCAAAGGATTGAAGTTGGTGGTAGCTTCTAATATGGTGGCTGTTATTTACCCATTGCATTCACCATCAGATCAAGTCCATACTGAGATGAGGCCAACATCTGTTTTCTTTTTTTTTTTTCCATCTGTTTTCTTTTTAATTGAAGTATAGTTGGTGGACAATATTATATAAGTTACAAGTATAGGTATACAATATAGTGATTCACAACTTGTAAAGGTGATACCCATTTATAGTTATTATAAAATATTAGCTATATTCCCTATGTTATACAATATATCCTTGTAGCTTATTCTATACACAATAGTTTGTATCTCTTAATCCCCTACATCTGTGTTGCCCCTCTCCACTTCCTTCTCCCCAGTAGTAACCAGTAAATTATTCTCTATGAATCTCTTTTTTTTGAGGCCAGTTATCTTTTGATGTAAGCAGTAAAATTGTTGGTTATTAATATAGTGGTATGGTCTGGGAGCATATCTGAGTAATGACAGATAATAAAGGATGAGCTGACATTAGGAAATTGGCAATGGTTGTCTGAGGAGGCCTTACGAGTAGCCTCCTCTCTTGTAAGGAGTCCTTACAAGAGAAATAAGAGAGTGAAAGGCAAGGGAGAAAAGGAAAGATGTACCCATATGAATGCAGAGTTCGAAAGAATAGCAAGGAGAGATAAGAAAGCCTTCCTCAGTGATCAGTGCAAAGAAATAGAGGAAAACAATAGATTGGAAAGACTAGAGATCTCTTCAAGAAAATTAGAGATACCAAGGGAATATTTCATGCAAAGATGGGCACAGTAAAGGACAGAAATGGTATGGACGTAACAGAAGCAGAAAATATTAAGAAGAGGTGGCAAGAATACAAAGAAGAACTATATAAAGAAGATCTTCATGACCCAGGTAACCACGATGGTGTGATCACTCACCTAGATCCAGACATCCTGGAATGCGAAGTCAAGTGGGCCTTCGGAAGCATCACTACGAACAAAGCTAGTGGAGGTGATTGTATTCAGCTGAGCTATTTCAAATCCCAAAAGATGATGCTGTGGAAGTGCTGCAATCAGTATGCCAGCAAATTTGGACAACTCAGCAGTGGCCACAGGACTGGAAAAGGTCAGTTTTCATTCCAATCCCAAAGAAAAGCAATGTCAAAGAATGCTCAAACTACCACACAATGGTACTCATTTTTCATGCTAGCAAAGTAATGCTCAAAATTCTCCAAGCCAGGCTTCAACAGTACATTTACCAAGAACTTCCAGATGTTCAGGCTGGATTTAGAAAAGGCAGAGGAATCACAGGTCAAACTACCAACATCTGTTGGATCATCGAAAAAGCAAGAGAATTCCAGGAAAACATCTATTTCTGCTTCATTGGCTATGCCTTTGACTGTGTGGATCACAACAAACTGTAGAAAATTCTTCAAGAGATGGGAATACCAGACCACCTGACCTGCCTCTGGAGAAATCTGTATGCAGGTCAAGAAGCAACAGTTAGAACTGGACATGGAACAACAGACTGGTTCCAAATTGGGAAAGGAGTACGTCAAGGCTGTATATTGTCACCCTGCTTATTTAAATTATATGTAGAATATATCATGTGAAATGCCAAGCTGGATGAAGCACAAGCTGGAATCAAAATTACAAGGAGAAATATCGATAACCTCAGATACGCAGATGACACCACCCTTATGGCAGAAAGCGAAGAGGAACTAAAGAGCCTCTTGATGAAAGTGAAAGAGGAGAGTGAAAAAGTTGGCTTAAAACTCAACATTCAGAAAATGAAGATCATGGCATCTGGTCCTATCACTTCATGGCAAATAGATGGGGAAACAATGGAAACAGTGATAGACTTTATTTTCTTGGGCTCCAAAATCACTGCAGAGGTTGACTGCAGCCATGAAATTAAGAAACATTTGCTCCTTGGAAGACAAGCTATGACAAATCTAGGCAGTATTTTAAAAAAACAAAGAGATTACTTTGCCAACAAAGGCCTGTACGGTCAAAGCTGTGGTTTTTCCAGCCATCATGTATGGATTAAGAGTTGGTCCAAAAGAAGGCTGAGCACCATAGGATTGATGCTTTTGAACTGTGGTGTTCGAGAAGACTCTTGAGAGTCCGTTGGATTGCAAGGAGATCAAACCAGTCAATCCTAAAGAAAATCAGTTCTGAATAGTCATTGGAAGGACTGATGCTGAAGGTGGAGCTCCAATACTTGGATTACCTGATGTGAAGAGCTGACTTATTAGAAAAGACCCTGATGCTGGGAAAGCCTGAAGGCAGGAGGAGAAGGGGATGACAAGATGAGATAGTTGGATGGTGTCACCGACTCAATGGACATGAGTTTGAGCAAGCTCCAGGTGATGGTGAAGGACAGGGATGCCTGGAGTGCTGCAGTCCATGGGGTCGCAAAGAGTCAGACACAATTGAGCGACTAAACAACAACCTTAGGGAGAGTGTAGGTGATCACTTAGATACTTAGGTCATGATCAATCTCTCACTTTACCATTTCTTTCCCTTTCCTGTTCTTACCCTCTCCTTCCTTATGTCAAATTCCCCAATTCAAGAAACAGAAGAAATTTTTGAAGTCGTATAGTCTGTCACCCATTGTTTTGTAGGGTCTTTCTGGTGAAAGTCTCTTCAGTCACACAACTAATTGTCTATACATCTGAAGTCCGACGCCTCCACTAGTTCTCTTTAAACATCAGACTGAAAGCAAAAACCACTTTGCTTGAAATTCCAGGTTTTCTGTAGATTTCCTGTCCACTGGGCTAAAAGCTCCTTAATCATGGGACCAAGGCTTAATCATCTCTGTTCCTCTGACTCTTGATACGCGGCCAACAGAAATCACATGATCTGCTCAGAGGAGTGTATATCGATTAGTACTGGTTCCAACTTACTGTTCCAAAGTCTCCTGCCCCGGCTGCCCCCAACAGGCCCTGTCTCCAGCTTCACTGAGCGTTTTCCCATTGCCTAAGCAGGCCGGGTCCTTTTAGGGGTTCCTACCTTTTTCCACTTTGCTTTCCCTGCCTGTGGTGCTTCTCCTTTGCTATGGCTGACTCATTCTTCAAGACTCACACCAGATTCCTTTATCAGTCTTGAACAGTTGTCTGTTCAGATCTTGATTACAGCACTTGCCATTTCAATATGTATTGCAAGTATCTGCTTAGGTGATAAGAATAGTAGCCATTTGTGGGACTTCCCTAGGGGTCCAGTGGTTAAGACTCAGCTTACTGCAAGGGGCGCGCTCTGGATACTGGTAGAGAGCTAAGATCCTGCAATGCCGGGCAGTGAGGCAAAGAGGAAAAAAAACAGCCAATCTAGAGAACAAATCCATGGTTGCCAGGGTTCAGGAGAGAAGAAGTTAAGGGATAGTACAAGGGAGTTTTTTGTAGTGAGAGAATAGTTCTATTTCTTGATTGTATTGGTAGTTCTATGACTATATGTGTGATAAAATTTCATAGAATATATATACCCCAGAAAATGAGTTCATGCAAAAACTGGTGAAATCTAAGTCAAATATTGTCTAGTTAATTGCCAATTTTGTGGTTTTGATAATATGCCATAGTTATGTAAGAAGTAACGTTCTGGGGAAGCTGGGTGATGGTGACATGGTACCTCTCTGCATTATTTTGCAGTTTCTCTTGAACTTATAAATATTTCAAAATGAGAAGGTTTTTTAGATGGTCATTCATGGCTATTAAATTAGGAAAATATGTGTAAATACTAATATCTGATGCTGGTGTATTATAATCTATATTGCTGGTGGTAGTATAAAACCATAAGCATGTATTATATATAGTATATATTATGAACCATGGATGTTCATGACTTTGACCTTATAATCTCCATTTATAGTCATTTATCCTAAGAAAATAATCCCCTCAAAAATGTAATTTGATATATAATTATAGATAATATAATTTGTAATAACAATAGCAGTGTAGATAAAGTAATTTGTAATAGCAAAATAGCCATTTATCTAAGAAAACTTTAGTATTGAAGAGGTAGGTGACTAATTAAATTATGGCACACCTCCTGACTGTAATATTATTTAAATAATAAAGTGGTAAGTATGAAACAAATAGTTATACTCTTTATATACAAGAAATGTGTATGAAGAAATAAATGCAATTTTATTTGTTGACATTGCTTTAATATTTATATAATTCTAAAACATAATACCAAGGTATGGCAAATAGATCCATAAAATTAAAATTAACTTTGTTGAATGGTTATTTAATTTTTTAATCTCTGACACTAATGATTATTTAAAATTCTTGAACTCTTGATCTTGTTTATTTCCAGTTCTGTCCGCTTTGCCGTTTAGTACCTAATGAGAATCGAAGCAGCTTCAATGGCAGCTTAATAAGACATCTGCAAGTCAGTCACACTTTGTTTTATGATGATTTCTTAGTAAGTGTATTTTCTTCCTTCTATATTATGTTTTTATGCTGTATTAAGCTTACCTTTCTTAATATAAGAAGTCTTATTATAAGATTATAGGGGAAAAATGCATATATAGCTGCAGTGTTAAGTATTAGTATTAAGGAGGAAACATAGAAACACAGTGTTTTATAAATTGTGTTTTATAAATATATATATCACAAATATATATATTTTATATATAACTCCTTTAAGAGTAGTACCTAAAAAAAAAAAGAGAGAGAGTAGTTACCTGCTTTAGACAAAATCATTTTCTTTGTGTTGCAAATAATTAGCCATTGTATAAAGACCCAGATTTCACTTTCCAGTTATTTTAATTTCTACTTTAATGCCTCCCACTAAATAGTTATAATTTTTATGAAGTTAAAAACATATTAACTGAGAGAAGATCATATCAGTAAATGAAATGGCTCAGAGAATTTGCACTCATTTTATAATACACTGAATGGCCAATAACAGATACAACATTATCAATGTAGTGAGACACATGGGCTCTATTTTTAATTTAAATTTTATAAAATATAAAAATCATGTTTATTCAATGTTTTTCAACTTAAATTATTATGAAAAAATTTTAGACATATATAGAAGTAGACAGAATTATATAGTGAATCTCTGTATACTGACCAGCTACTCATCAATAATGGCCAAGCCATTCTCATTTTAGCCAGAATTTTTTTTAAGATGAAAGAAAAATCTGTTATAGTATGAATAGTTCTGATACTTATGACTCAATTTCCCATTATCAGAAATGGTAAAACAAGCTAAAGGTTAGCATAGCTTTTGTTTTGCTTTGGTCCGTGTGAGAGGGATGCATTGTCCCATGAGTCCCTTTCAGCAAAGGGGATTGCTTATCATGGGGACATTCATAGCCGTGTTCTGAAATGGTACATTTTATTGTTATGTCTATCGAAATACATGAAATGTTAAGAGTTAAATTTGAATTTGCATATAATTTTCACATGATTTTGACTATTTTCTTTTTATGCAATTTCAAATGGAATTTAATAATTATTGAAGATTATCATTTGAAAAATTTCCCCATGCATTCTGATGTGCCCAGGTTGATTATCCAGATTCAACACAAGGAAGCTGGGTTTCAGTAACAGTCCTGTCACAACTTGTGACCTTGGGCAAAGTATTAACTTTGGAGCCTCTGTTCATTTGTTAAAGTAAGGACTAAGCAAAGTACATACTGTTTCCAAATGCTCTCGTGGGGATTAAATGAGATGATGCATGTCAAGTGATTTACTCAGTTTGGGCATGGATGTTAGGCAAACTGGAGATGGGGAGAGAGTAAATGGAAATATTAGGACCACTTGAAGAATTGAACAGACCACACCACAGAGGCTTCATAATCTCTCCTCGGTCTCTCAAATAATGTTTTTGTCTGGCCACTAAGGCACACAAGCCCTCAAGAGAGCCACGTGTCCTCATTTTTCATAACACGTAGGGGTTCCTCTTTATCGTAGCTCCATGAGATGTTCTAAAAGCCAGGTTGATTCCATACCTGTTCTGACTCTTCATTGTTCAGTCCATTCTTTTCAAGATCATTCACAGTATGACCTAGGGCTGGCCAGGAAGAGGTCACTTTGGTGAGAATACTCTCCATCCCCTCAAAATTACATTCTTGGATGTGGAAGTGAGGTCAAAACAGTGTTCTTTGTTTTGATTTTTTGTTTCCTCAACTACCAATGCTAGGCACTTTATGCAAGTTGTCTCATCTCATTCCTTGTAGCAACTTCTGTGAAGTGCATACTGTATTATTATCCTTACATATCCTTACATATTATCCTTATCCATATTATCCTTAGCTATGAAGTATCTGATGCTCAGAGGTTAATAAATTGCCTCAGAACAACCTGGCATTGAAAAAGACCCTGATGCTGGGAAAGATGGGAGGCAGGAGGAGAAAGGGCGATAGAGGATGAAATGGTTGGATGGCATCACTGAACATGAGTTTGAGCTTACTCCAGGAGATAGTGAAGGACAGGGAAGCTGAGCGTGCTGTCGTCCATGGGGTTGCAAAGAGTCGAACATGACTTACCTACTTAACAGCAACCTGGCATTAAGTCCAAATATTGTGCTCTGCTCTGTTTTGTGACTTTCTTGTGGATTTTATTTATTTGCTTTTATGTTTTAGAGTGAACTTCCAATAAAGATTTTATTTTCTTAGTTTATTGGTGAAGAGGAGATGGGTAGAAGATGGGGCTCTTAGTTTTTATTTACAGAATGTGCTGACCTAAAGTTTTGAATTCAGTTTTGGCCGTAAGGAGGCAAGGAGAAAGAGCATTTTGTTTCCAACATTCTTTTTTCAGAAGTAGATATTCAGTAGTACTGCTGGGAATGGTGAATCCTATGGGAATGTCTTAACTTGACTCCACATTACATGTTTATGTGGAGCATAGCACTCTGACCTGAATTTGTAATACTGACTAAAAACTATTATAGTTAGTTCAGATAAAAAACTTTAAATTCCAGATCAAGACTATTTTATTAATAATGATAGCTAGTTAACTGATAGACAGTGAAAATGAAATAGAAAATGCACAAGCCCCAAAGCAAAAGTCCTAGGTTCTATGAGTTTTTTTTTTTTGGTGTGTGTGTGGAAACTGGGGGTTGAATTCAGGGCTTTACTTCGCAAAATGAGGCATTGTCTTAACATTCATCCTCCAGTTGCTGAAAACTGTCATGTCTGACTGTATGTTTCTAATTCTTTTTCTTTATTGTAGGATTTCAATATAATTGAGGAAGCTCTTATTCAAAGGGTCTTAGACCGATCACTTCTGGAATACGTGAATCACTCAAACACCACATAACTGTATTAAAAGAAAAGAGAAGGAGGCCGTACAATTGCACCATTTTTTTTTTTTTTTAAGATGCTGCTTGAAAAATTGTAGGGAAGCTGTCAATGTCTGATGGGCAGAAAAGTGTACAACACATTCTATGTTTGTCCATGTTTATTGTTGTATTGCATTTTAAAACTGCTTTCACTTTGATGACTTAGGTCTGTTTTATGTTGTTGAGTTTCTTAGACACTTAACAGCAAAAAAGTCTCCATCAGCCATTAATACATGAAAGAGAATATAAGGCTGAGTATGTGGGTGAAGGATCTTTATTTGCAAATCGGATGACGTTGTGTGTAATGCTACATGCTGATAACTACTCTTATGATTGGACAAGATAACTAATCTTTGTTCTATGGAGAGTGAAACAAAGTGTGGACACTCAAGGAAATGTGAGATCTGTTCCAGTGCTCATGTTCTAACAACTAATAGAATAACACCAATAACCTTGTATGGGAGTAGGAAAGGAAAATTTTGGAAGTCAACAACGATCATTTAACCAAATCTATAACATAATACTGTAACAATACTGTAATTTCATGGTAGGAATGTATACTTAGTGCTTTGACTTTTTATAACTATACACATATAAGAATTTAATATTATATTTTTCAAATATTTGTAGCTTATTATTTAGAAATATTTCTATAATATAGGCAACTTCTTAAGAACCATCAGCCGAGATTTACAGTAGAAGTATTCCCACCCATAATTTTTAGTGGAAAATCCTAAGGGCTTTGATTTTTTTTTTTTTTTTATCTTTTTGTTTTATCTTTTAGAAAAATTATAAAATAAACAAATACTGAAAACCAAACAGAAGATGTATAGCTTATTACATTATTGTAAGGAAACAGTCTTTCAGAACTCTGCCAGTCACCTTGGATGTCCTCTGTGTGTCCTATCAAAGTTAACAACTCTCTTCCCCAGCCCCACGGAAGTAACCACTACATTGATTTTAACAGTACTCACTTCCTTGTACTTCTTAGTTTATCCCCCAAGTCTGTATCTCTATACTAGCTTTTAATCTTACTCACATTGCTTTGTTAGCTATATCTCTTAATGTCTCTTTTTAATCTGTGGGTTGCCTCTTCTTTCTTTCCCTTAAAATTTATCTGTTGAAGAACCTGGTCTTATACATACCCAACTATCTGTATTTTGTTAATAGTATACTCATGGCTCAATTCAGAATGTTCTTCTGTCATCTGGATATGATACATGGATCCAGAGGTTTGAGCAGACTCAGTTTCAACCTTTTGACCAGACTGTATAGATCATGGTGTATTCTTTCAACAGAGGGCAGAGAATGTCTGGTTCGCTCTTTTTGTGATGTCAGCTGAAATGGATATGCCTAGATCCACTGATTTGTTGTGGTTTAGAGTTTCTGTCATTTCTTTTTCATTTATTAGTTGGAACATTTTTATATATAAAGAGATGTTGCTCCCCCTATCTACTGTTTGGTTAACCAGTGGTCAAGCTCATAGAGGAAAAGAAAAATAAATACTTGAATCTTCCCCTTGATTTATCAATTTTCAGGCTAATAAACTTGTTTTCTATTATCTTCTGTACATCACTTTTTTAAGTGTAGTGAACTCATGGATTCAAACATACTTGATGGACTTTAATCCATTTTGAGTATTGCCCTATTAAAGCTCAAATTGTCCTATTTTTGGTCATTGGGAGCCTTATCAAGTTGACTCTGAGTCCTTTTGACACTATTCTAGCAGTCTTTAATGGCTTCCTTATAGTCTCCTGTGACAAGATATTTCAGGCTCAACGTGTATGTTTTCTGCACCAGATCTGGAATCGGCCATTTCTCTTAAGAAGCCTGGTTCCTTTCAGTGAGAAATAGTGCTTCAAAACCATATTTGGGACTGTCAACTATATCTAGTTGTGGCTAGATTGGTTATTGTTTCTAGGAGAGAGCTAAGAAATACCTTTTTTTCTCTAAGATAGTACACTTCATGAGTTATTTTGATATTTCCAAATCAAATTAAGTATTGCAAGACTTTTGCCTAATCCTTTCTATTAGAGTTGTGTCTTTTATTTTTCTGTACGAGAGTCCAGATTTTCAAGGACATAGGAATATCCCACAATTATTTGTTTTCTTCAACTGCCTTACAAATGCAACAGTTTCAGAATAATAGTATTAATAAACCACCACCATTATGATAGCTGGAACAATTTAAAATGTTTTTCGTTTGTTCTCCCCAAGCTCCTATTTTTTAAAGTTGTACTAAAAAATAAATAAATAAAGTTTTATGATATCAACGTTTTCAGGCAATTCCCTGGTGGTCCAGTGCTTAGGATTCTGTGCTTCCACTGCCAGGGACCCTTGTTCAATTCCTGTTTGGGAAACTAAAATCCCATAAGCCCATGGCACAGCCAAAAAAAAAAAAAAGAAAATTCAGAATATACTGGTGTAATTTATAATACTCTCTCCCTTCTATCCTCCATCTAGTCTTTAGTTCTTCAAGTAACTAAATGTTTAGTGCTTGCCACCACTCCTTTGATGGTTCCATTTTTCATATTTGGCTCTTTAACGACAAGTCTGGATATGGAATATTTCCATCTTGAAAGCAAGCAAAGAAGTTATAAAGACTACTGATTTCAACTCCTGAGGATAAAACATTATTTGATTATAATTAGTTTCTTAATTGTAATTGTTTATAAACTTCTTTGTTCCTTATGCATAAATGTAGTCATAGTCACATTCCCCTAAATTTTCTGTAGTAAATTTTCCATTACTTCTTCAAAACCTTGTTTACTGTTCTGCCATCCACAACAAGGTGATGAGAAAAGCATAAACCTGGAAGAAATCTAGAGGCCTTATTTCCTCCCTTTTACTCTTTTTCTTTTAACTTATTTGGCTGCACTGGGTCTTAGCTGCAGCACACAGACTCTCTAGTTGCAGCATTTGAACACTTAGTTGCAGAATGTGGGATCTAGTTCCCTGACCAAGGATCAAACCTGGGCCCTCTGCATTGAGAGCACAGAGTCTTAGCCACCGCCAGGGAAGTCACTTCCTCCTGTTTTAGATACTGGCTTCAAGTTTGCTTTTCACAGCTGCTAACAACTGACAGCAGATTTGAAGTTTCATGACCTCTCTTCCTGCAGTTTGGATGGGTCATCCAATAAAGCAAAACCTATTGGGCAACAAAGACAAAAGGAGAGGAACTTCCTAGAGATAATCATTAGATTGAAAAATCTCGTCCCCGAAAAATAAAAGAATATATTTCTGAGTATTAGTACTTACTAACCAGAAAATAAATTTTGGTTAATACTGAGCAATACAAATGTATCCTTAAATCTGTAAAACATGAAAAAACTTCCAAACTTAGAAACTATATTGTGAGTAAAGCTTTAAGTCACCTGCCACTGTTAAACCTCAGTATAGCAATTCTGCATCCTGTCTCTCGGTTCCTCCTATGATAAGTTTACCCCCTTGTTCAGCGGCTGGATCATGTCTGACTCTGCCACCCCATGGAGTGCAGCTCTCCGGGCTTCCCTTTCCTTCACTATCTTCCGAGGTTTGCCCCCTACAGGACAAATGAGGTGCTGGCCGCCGGAATTATTTTGTCTTTTGCATTATTTTGAGTTTTAAAATAGTGAAATGCAACTCTTATTCATTGTTTCACTGTGCCTTTAACCTTTTATAAAAAAAGAATTTATAATTCATTGTTTTAAAAAATGAAAACCAGTATTTGAAGCTTTTGATTAATAACAAAAATCTTGTTCTTTTTTTTTTTTTTTAATAGCACCTCAAGATGCCAATGTTTCAAGGCCTTTTGAGGGAAAAACTAATTCATATATGATTCTTAAAAGGCTAAAGTCTTCAAATCCTACAAAAAGCTATGGAGATTTTCCTTTAACGTGTTTTTTTCTCCCAAGTTTCTAAAATGTATGTTGAGAAATTGGATTGCGAGTCTATGATGAAGATACTTCTAAGTCAGATCTCTTAAAAGGTCTTAGCTCAAATGATATTGCTTTATTACTTTTACTGGGTGCTAAATGTGTTGTGTTTTCAAGTGAGCTTAGCAACAGTTATTAAACGTGTTTAACATATAATTAGTACCTTCGATTAGCATTGAAGTTACTTTTAAAGGTCACTAAGAGATTCATCCTTTTATTCAACTGCAAAAAAATCTGTATAATTATCAGAATTTAAAATGTACAATTCTTTTTCTTTTGTAAATACGTATTATTGTGAGAAATAAAGAATGGCAGGACCATTGCTTTCATTAAAATATCTACAGTGTATGTTTTCTTTTTTTGGCTATTCTAGGTTTTCATTGCTTCAAGGACTTTTCTCTAGTTAAGGGGAGCCAAGCTACTCTATGGGCTTCTCTGATAGCTCAGTTGGTAAAGAATCTCCCTGCAGTGCAGGAGACCTGGGTTGGCAAGATTCTCTGGAGAAGGAAATGGCAACCCACCCCAGTATTCTTACCTGGAAAATCTCATGGACAGAAGAGCCTGGCGGGCTACAGTCCATGGGTCTGGTTGCAGTGCACAGGCTTCTTCTATAGCACGGGCTCTAGGGCCCAAGCTTAATAGATGCGCACGAGTTTTGTTGCTCCACTGGTTGTGGGATCTTCCCTGATCAGGGATTGAACCTATGTCTCCTGTATGGGCAAGCAGATTCTTTACCACTGAGCCACCAGGAAAGCCCTCTACTGTGTCTGTTCTTAAACATGGATCTTGATAATGTTTTACATTTAATACTCTTTTCATGCTTTTAAATCTGATATTTTTAAATTGTCATCATTCAGCAGTATCTATCACAGAAATACACCTTCGTTTAGGCTGGTAGTTCCTGGTCAGAAGCAATTGTGCCTCTCAGAACATTTGACAACATCTAAAGGCATTTGGGGTTGTCATAACGGGGACGTGCTATTGCCCAGAATGTGGGTCAAGGCCACGGATGCTACTCACATGGGACGATCCCTCACAACAAGAATTTCCCTGCCCCAAATGTCAGTAGTAGTGAGGTTGAGAAACCCTGGTTTAAGTCAAGGTAATGCTAAGCACCATGGGAATTATTATTGGTTCTGCTTCCAAGGGGCTCCACTGAAATTTAAAAAACCAGATGAAGATGAATGTTTTGCATCCTTCTCCCTGCCAAATACATATTAAGCTTTGGGTGGCCATGGCTCCAGTTCAGAATATGCTAAAACATAGGAAAGGTTTTTGGATTCTTCACAAGAGGCACAGGCCAGAACACAGGTCTTAACAGAGACCTGTGGTTGACTGTTTTCTGAGTGACGTCCTAAAAGATATCGGGAACCCAGAATGGTTTGGGAAGACTTAATCTGTATCACTTAGGTTATAGTTATTGAAGTCAATAAGGTAAAATATAAGAGAGGTGTTACCACAAAAATATTGGCTTTCTCTGTACACTGAAGCTGAGTAAAAAATATGGAGACAGTTTAGAGGAAATAGAAAGGCTTCAATCCTCAGCCAGCTTGAGGGGAATACAGCAGGCTAGTGCTCAAGAACTGTGCCCTCCTCCACTCCCCCATCTCCAATCCCCTGCTAGGGGAACCGAGAGACTTTATATAACCTGGGTCTCACAGTCTGAGGGCTCAGAGTAATAAAGGTCTTGCATTCTTCTTGCTTTGTTTCAAAACAGTCATAGCTAGCGTCAGGCAGCCTGGTAATTGGGCCGGGCAGTCCGGTAGCCCAGTCATTGGGTCCATTTGTCCTGGTTTATTGTACCATAGCCTTTTTTCTGAAATGCAGAAAGAAAGAAAACTACAAAGGGTGGTCTGTGGTAAAGGTAAGCACCAGGTACAGGATGTAATTAGCATAGAGTTAATAATAGGCACAGAATGTAGCTCACGCAGAGTGAGGGAGCAATAGGTGCAGGATGTAATTTACATAGTAGGTTAATTTTGAGAAAAGCAAATTTAGTTACAGATCACAGATTAGGAACAGTTAAAGTAAAAACTAGGAGTGACCAAGTCTGCTCACTGTTCTCTTTATCTTTTTTGTTCTTAGGAAAGAAAAGAAAGTAAAACTCATTCCTCTTTTTTCCTTTTCACTGTGACAGAGGGACACACCTACGCCTGAGATCCTAAACCTAAGAAAATACTTAGTTTTTACCTTCTGTTTAGAACCTCTGATATCTTAATCCTGCAGGCTTCAGAGAAGGCCATGCTTGGGTCTTGATTAGGGCTAATTATTGTCCCAAAACAGCCATTTAAAAGGTAAAATGGGGACTTCCTGGCGGTTCAGTGGTTGACTTTTGTTTCCACTGCAGAGGACATAGATTTGATCCCTGGTTAGGGAACTAAGATCCTACATGTTGCAATCAGAAAGAAAGGCACAATGAAGTTGAAATAGAGATTGGTCAAGATAGATCAGGTCATGCTTCCATGTTTTGATTACAAAAAACCCCCAATCTCAATGTTCACCCAAAGTCTACTGACCTTGGCAAGAACTGAATCTTGGCAGTTCTCCAGCCTCAGAATTCCAGCGCACTTTGTATATCACCATGTGCCTCTCTAGCCACCCCTCACCACAAGAGACGGGAGAGTGTATTACACAGTCATTTCCACTCATCTCATTTACTCCAGCAAGTCATGACCACCCCCTTGGACAGCAAGGAGATCAACCCAGTCAATCCTAAAGGAAATCAACCCTGAAAATTCATTGGAAAGACTGACGCTGAAGCTCCAATACTTTGGCCACCTGATGAGTCAACTCATTGGAAAAGACCCTGATGCTGGACAAGTTGGGAGGCAAAAGGAGAAGGGGCAGCAGAGGATGAGATGGTTAGACAGCATCACCAACTAAGTAGACATGAATCTGAGCAAACTCTGGCAGACAGTGAAGGACATAAGAGGCTGGTGCGCTGCAGTCCACGGGGTTGCAAAGAGTCAGACAGGACTTAGCAACTGAAAAACAACAATTTCAAGACATTGGAAAAGGGCGATTTCAAGTAGAAAAGAACTGGATTTTAGGATATAATAACGCCAACCATGGAGGTACTAGCCAAGAAAAGTTGATAGAGAAGCTGAGGTCACAGGGCAAAGATTTTAAAAATATCTGCGAAAAAGAGGGATGGAAAGTCAAAGTGAAACTGGCCTTTTAGAAACATGTGATATTCATTTTTGCCATGGCAGTTTTATTCATTAACTTTCCTCAAAATTTGGAATCAGTTTACCAAATGAAAAGCCTGTCCATTTCTCAAACATATGACAATAATTTTTTTAAAAATCATTTTTCTTGGTCATTGAAAAACACCAAGTATATTCTCAGTCTTTTACCACTGTATTTTCCCAGTATACTTCTAGTATACATTCATCAGAACCACTTGGGTTACTTGGTATAATAGCACTTTTCCCCACATGTACAGAATTAGAAAGTCTGAAATTCTGATGGATTCATCAGCAAGTCATCAAAATGTATTCAAATCTATCAATTTCTCACCACCTATATGATTATTATAATTTTAGTCTAAACTATCATATCTTTCCTGGATCCCTGTAGTAAATATCTAGTTAGTCTCTCTCCTCTTACATTGTTGGACCATTATCCAAAGAACAGAGAGATCTTCAAAAACATAAATCTAATCACGCCCCTCTCTCTACCCACAGCTTAAAATGCCCCAAGGGCTTCTCACTGTTACTTGAATAAAATCTAAATGGCTTTCCATTCCCTTCCAAAGTCCCTCATGATCTGGCCCCTGCCTATTTCTCCAATTTCGTCTATACTCACTTCCATCTGGTCTTCAAGTTAGTTAAGTAAACCAGGATTAGTGGTTCTTGCACCTCAGCACTTCCTATTCCTTCTGTTTGAAAAGCCCTTTCCAGGATTTGACATGGCTGCCTTCTAGTCATTAAACTCCCAACTCAACTGTCATCTTCTCATAAAGGATTTTCCTCATAATTTTAGCCAAAGTCATTTCCCTCTTTTGTCTATATCCTATTATAGTGTTGTAGCCACGTGTTCCGGGAAACAAACTCACTCAGAAGGACAATGCAGATAGTGGAGTGCAGTTTATTACACCAGCGGGCCCAAGGCAGAGTCTCCTCTTAGCCAAGGACTCCGACCAGTTTTTGTGAAAACCTTATATACCCTAAGCGTATAAGTTTCCCTGAAACTAGTCTGAACAAAGGAAAAAGAAAGATACAATCAAAGTTAACCCGTGATTCATATGCCTTAAGCCTAGGTAGTTAACAGTGGACAATTATCAATAGGCCTATGATCATACCCCAATAAGAATAATAGAATGTATGATTCTATTCAGTTACACCAGATAATTAGGGTATTCTTTTAGGCAATGGAGAGCTCTGGGGCTCTTCCTTCCAGGGGCCTGGTTTTCCAGTTGGTATGTTGTTTTCATAGATACTGGGCATATAGTTCAAAGTCCACAGTCCGGCCCAAGACGGAGTCCTGCTTTCGAGATAGAGCCTGTTCTGTTTCCTCCTTCAATAGTTTCTTCTTAACTGCTATTAGAATTTGAAATTGGTGTATACGTTTCTTTTCTTTTTTTTTTTTTTGAGTGTGTCCCTTCTCCAGAATATAAATTATTTGAGTGCAGGTACACACCACTAACTTACCAACATCTTAACAGGCATCTTAAGACAATACCCAAAACATGTTGGATGTTACATGGCACATGGTAAGTGCTTGGTAGATATTTCTGCTGTCTATACTATCACAGTTACTGATAATATAAAAACATGTAAAAACATGACGTTTTTATCACATAAAGTTCACAAGAGTGATAAAAACATTAAAACCCTGGAATCTGGCTAAGTCTTTATGAAACTAAGCAGAAGTGCAAGTTAGTTTGTTAGTAAGAATACCTCAGTAGATAAGTGTCTTGATCAGCTTAGCTGACTATAAGAAAATACCATAGGCTGATAAAAAAAGAATGAAAGAATGCCATTTGCAGCAACGTGGATGAACCTAGAGATTTCCATACTAAATGAAGTGAATCAAACAGAAAAAGATAAATATTAATACCATATGATATCACTTACATGTGAAATCTAAAATACGATACAAAGGAACCTATTTAGAAAACAAACAGACTCACAGATGTAGAAAACAAACAAATTTGCCAAAGGGGACACGGGGTGGGGGAAGAATAAATTTTGGAGTTTGGGATCAATGGATACAAACTATTATATATAAAATAGATGAACAACAAGGTCCTACTGTATAGCACAGGAAACTATATTCAGTATCCTATAATAGACCATAATGGAAAAGTGTATGTATATGTGTGTGTGTGCACTAAGTCACTTCAGTTGTGTCTGACTCTTTGAGACACCATGGCCTGTATAGCCAATCAGGCTTCTCTGTCCATGTAATTTTCCAGGCAAAAATACCAGAGTGGGTTGCCAGTTCCTTCTCCAAGGGATCTTCCCGATCCAGGGATCGAACGCCAGGTCTCCTGCTTTACAGGATTCTTTACCATCTGAGCCACCGGGGAAGCCACAAACTGTATAGGTTGGATGGCTTAAATAACAGACATCTATTTCTTACACTTCTGGAGGCTGGGAAGTCTACACACAGGTGTCAGCAGATTCGGTTCTGGGTGAGGGCTGTCTTTCTGGCTTGTTGATGGCCCCTTCTTGCTGTATCCTCACATGGCAGAGACAATGAGCTCTGGTCTCTTCCTCTCCTCATAAGAGTACTAATCTGCTCAAGACCTCATCTAAACCTCATTACCTGCACAGCTCCACTTTCAAGTACCTTCACATACAGGGTTAGGACTGCAACACGAATTTGGGGAGTGCAGACTAAAAAAATGGTCACAACCTAGAAGCTGAGTGTTGTTTTTATTTGGTGGGAATTTTTAGGACTTCAAGCCCCAGAGATAGCATCTCAAGTGACCCTGAGAGAACTGTTGGGGGTGGGGGACTCAGATTACAGAGAAGTTTGCAACAAGGAGCAGGTGGTCTGAATATCAAAAGGTTACAGTTAATTAAGGAAAACCAGATATTTCAAGTTAAGGAATTTAGTGCTTTTCTGTGTATAGAAAGATGCAAGAGTCTGGTCTTACTGAAATCATTCCTTTCATATGCATCTCAGCTATCTGGGGCCAGTGCTAACCGTGGGGAATGGCTGATGGCTGCCAGATAACAGACACTGTTTTTCCTGGACTCCCTCAGGCTCAGAAATTCACATTTGGAATCGCTGATGGCTGTGATGTCCTTGTTTTTTGATATGGCAGGAAATACTCCATTTCACAGGGGCCACAAACATTCAGCCCACCACAGTAAGTGCACAATAACAGAAATACGGACAGGGAGGCCTGGCATGCGGCAGTCCAGGTGTCGCGAAGAGTCAGACATGACTGAGTGACTGAACTGAACTGAACTAAGAATTGAGAGAAATAACTAATAAAGCCCGCATATAAAGCATGTGCAAATATAGTAATTAAAAACATTCATTTGAACTCTATAATGATGTTTTATTTTTCTATTTTAACGCAATGTCTGATATAATGTAAGCTCTCAGTAAATATTTTGTGAATCAGTCTATTTTGATTGAAATCAATCAAGGTTTCTCAGCTGATGGTCCCCATACAGAGAAGATGGAGGAACCATCTCATTGTGGGTGTTAGTGATATAATATACACATTCTAGAGCAACCTGGGAGTGGCACTTTACCTCCACTTGTAATAAATTTCATGATCTCTCTGAGAAGACTTCTTCTTTGAGCCATCCAAGCAGAGTCATTCACACCACCCTTTATATCACCAGATCACACTATCTCTAGACGACACCTCCAATTGCTACAGCTACCATATTGTATTCCTTTATTTATATTTCTGATACTCATGAGATCGGCAGTTCCTTAAGGGCGAGGGTTATATTCACAGGGCCTTACTATAAGTTCAGTAGTCATTCTGTTGCTAAGTCACGTCCACCTCTTTGCAACCCCATGGACTGCAGCACACCAGGCTTCCTTGTCCTTCACCATCACTCAGAGCTTGCTCAAACTCATGTCCATTAAGTCAGTGATGCCATCCAACCATCTTGCCCTCTGTCATCCCCTTCTCCTCCTGTCTTCAATCTTTTCCAGTATCAGGGTCTCTTCTAATGTGTTGGTTCTTCAAATCAGTGTCCAAAGTATTGGAGCCTCAGCATCAGTCCTTCAGCTGATTAACATGTGTGTTCATTTGCTAGGGCTGTCACATCATAACACCATACACTGTGTGGCTTAAGCAGAAATTTATTTTCTCACAATTCTGGAGACACAAATTCCATCATCGAGGATCTTTCGAGTTCAGTTTCTGGTGAGGGCTCTCTCCCTGGCTTACAGACAGTCACATTCCCACTGTGTCCTCACATGGCATAGAGAGGGAGCAAGTGATCGAGCATTCTGGTGTCTCTTTTTATAAGGGTACTAATCCCACCATGAGGGTACCTCATCTTACCCTCATTACCTCCCAAAGACCCCGTCTCCAAGCCATTACATTGGAGCTGAGGGGTTTCGACATAGGCATTTGAGGGAGCACAAAATCAGACCATAACAGCTTGTTTGTTGAGTGGAAAAATGAGTGACTGACAAATGATCAGAATACTCTTGTTAGCTCCTCAGTGTATATTTTTTTCTCTAATAAAGTCTTTGTGGCAAGGGGAGGGGGCAAAATTATACTAAAAAGGGCAACTTTATGTTGAATTTACTCATTACTATTTCCCCAGAACTTAGCACAGTGCCATGTATCTATAGGCACTCAATTGTTATGCCCGATGTCCGAATCCCCGAGCGGGAAGAGAGAAGGCTTCCAAGACGATGCAACTCGCAAAAAAGGGAAGTTTATTACTGACTCGAATCAGGGCTCCTGCCACGCGTCCAACACAGTGGTATGGGGTCAGAGAGCCCTGAGCAGAGGCAGTTACCCAAATTTATAAGGTATGCACAAGAAGTTAGTAGCTGGCTTAAGCGGATTGGTTACATGTTTGCAAAGCAATTTTATTGGTACAAACTTTCGCGGGCTTTTTAGCTCTCCCTTTGTTTCTTACTGGGTGCATATTGATTGGCTGGCTCCAGGTTACCTGATGGGGGCGGAGAATCCCACCATTTCACGGAAACCGAAACCCAGGTCTGGGCCGTCTGCTAGCCCCGGCAGCCCCACACAATAAATAGCTGATGAGGGGCTTCCCTGGTGGCTCAGATGGTAAAGAACCTGCCTGCAACGCGGGAGACCCAGGTTCGATCCATGAGTTGGGAAGATCCCCTGGAGAAGGGAATGGCTATCCACTCCAGTATTCTTGCCTGAAGAATTCCACGGACAGAGGAGCCTGGTGGGCTGCAGTCAGTGGCATCGCATGGAGTCAGACACGACAGAGCAACTAACACTTTTCAAATATCTGATGATAAATTAGTGAACAAATTATAGTTTGAGAAGCATAAGCAAGATGTTTTTAATGAATAAGGTCTTCAGACCAGATGCAGCTCTTCTCTTCAGAGATACATTTGTCAAGTGGGCCAAACTACCAGACCTCTTTTCTTCTAGAGAGAGTTCTAAAGTAGCCATTCAGTCCAGAAATATGGTTCCTAAATGACAAGCAGTATTATGTCACCTTCATTCATATCTTGCTAATTCTGAAGGACAACTGTACGTTACATATTACAGTTGCTGAGTTTAACTTGCTCCAGATTATAGTGTATTAACTTGCTGCATAGTTAACCTAGGCAGCTAAACAAAACCCAGGTAATCAGATAAAATAAAGGAAATATTTAGATCCAATACCTACTATATTTTGATATGCCTCTGAGTGTATTACACCTTGTCCCCTTGACACATTCTTAATAATCCATGGAAGAAGATCAAAGTTTTATTGTGAAACCATACTATCCTTTGACAGTATTTCAAGAGTGTGTTTTCCAGAAAATTCAGTCTTGAGGTGTTTTGGTTTTAAAATTACTTAGTGGAGACTTCCCTAATGATCCAGTGGCTAAGGCTCCTCACTCCCAACACAGGGGGCCAGGTTCAATCCCTGGTCAGGGAAGTAGTTCCCACATACCACAACTAAGAGTTTGCATGCCTCAGTGAAGATCAAAGATCCCACGTGCCTCAACTAAGACCCAACACAGCCGTATAAATACAAAAATATTAAAAGCAAAAACTACTTTAGGGGAATTCTCTGGTGGTCCAGTAGTTAGGACTCCTCCCTTCCCCTGTAGGGGGTATGAGTTTGATCCCTGATTGGGGAACTAAGATCCTGCAAGCTGCACAATGCAGCCAAAAATTTGTAATAAAAATTTTTTATTATTATTTTATTTATAGAGCCGCCAAACTCTTAGAAAATAAGATGATGGTTGTCAGGGGGCAGAGGGAAGGGGAAAATAGGAGTTGTTGTTCAATGGATATAGAATTTCAGTTTTGAAAGATGAAAAAGTTCTGGAGACCTGTTGCATAACAAGGTCCATAGAGTTAACATTACTGCACCACACAGTTAAAAATGGTTAAAATGGAAAATTTTATGTTACATTTTTTTTTACCACAATAAACAAACAAACAAAATTGGTATGTGGGTAAACCAAATACCAATTTATATACCAAATATATAGTTTTATGACACCCAGTTTGGGAAATTATAATCGTTGCTGAACTTTAGGAAGAACTGTCATGTCACTGGTGAAGCCCTTGAGGATCCAAAATAAAAGGTTTAAATATAGAGACTGAACGATGTCCTCCCTGTTACTATTTTTTCCACCCACAGATCTCTCTCCAGACTTAAGGTGAAATTTAGAGTACTCAGCTTTGTTTGCTTGTTTTTTCCCCATTTGCGTCGGCTACATGTTCTCTTAGATATTTACTGATTTGAGTCGCCAGTCTAAGTTAACATCACTTATTTGTAGGATTTTTGATGGGATGTTGGGAAGAGAAGGCAGTTCTTGTTTTCATTATGGGTACTGTTGAAACTGGTGTGAGCTTCCCAGCTGGCTCAGTGATAAAGAATCCGCCTGCCAGTGCAGGAGAGGAAGGTTGGATTCCTGGAGTCCTGGGTCAAGAAGATCCCATAGAGAAGGAAATAGCAACCCACTCCAGTATTCTGACCTGGAAAATCCCATGGGCAGAGGAGCCTGGTGGGATACAGTCCATGGGGTAGCAAAGAGTCGGACACGACTGAGCACACACATGAGCTGTTGAAACTGAGCTGGATCCTATGGCCCTCCCAGGTACAGTAGTCTTTCTGTGTCCCCTCATTTCTCGTTTGTAAGAAAAAGGCTTCAGCTTCTTAGACCTTCTCTGAGTCTCAAAGGGCAGGCTCAAACAGTTACCCATCAGGGAAATGAGGGAACACAGGAATAAAGGAAAGGCGTAGTGATGGGGCAGGGTGTACAGAGCAATCTGATACACTTCTCAGAAACTAAGACCCACCCCCCCTTGCCCCAACTCTGTGGAGGATGGTAACTTCAGGTTGGATACAAGCAGGTGGACCCCAGACTGATTGTGGTTGTTTACTCACTGAATCGTGTCCAACTCTTTTGCGACCCCAGGGACTGTAGCCCGCCAGGCTCCTCTGTCCATGGAGTTTCCCAAGCAAGAACGCTTGAGTGGGTTGCCATTTCCTCCTCCAGGGGATCTTCCCCACCCACGGGTTGTACTGGCATCTCCTGCTTTGCAGATTCTTTACCACTGAGCCACCAGGGAAGCCCCCAGAATGATTGGAGCCAGCCAAATAAATAAATAAAAATTTTTAAAAAGAAGAAGAAAGGAATCATTTGCTGGACTGAAGTGAAAAAGTCAAGTTCCCTGATTCACTTCCCTCTCCCTGTATAAGACTAAAATGTTGACTGAGAAAGTGTGAGATCTTGGCCACTGGGGAGGGATTAATGGCAGATTTGGGGTACCTGACACCCCGGGCTACATCACAGGGCCCCACTGGCTCCCCTCATGACAAACAGGAAGGGGGGAGGGGCATGGCAAAATACACTGGGCTGGAAATCAGTGTGGGGGCAGGGTGATGTTCTAGAACAGTGGTCCCCATCCTTTTTGGCATCAGGAACCGGTTTCATAAAAGACAATTTTTTCATGGTGGGGGGTGGAGATGGTTCAAGCAGTAATGGGAGCAATGGGTAGCTATGGGGGATGGCAGATGAAGTTTCAAGTGTTTACCCACTGCTCACCTCCTGCTCTGCATCCCAGATTCTAACAGGCTGAGGACTCCAGTTCTAGAAGATAGAGAAGAAGAGTTTTCTGTCAGCCCAGTCTGTTTCTTCATTCATTCTGAGACAAAGTTTGTCAAGCAGTGCCCTGTATATGTGTTTTCCTCAGAGTTGCTGCTAATAAATAGGAAATCTATGAGGCCAGCCTAGACTTGTCTCTAATTTAGCAGCTTGTGATCTGACAAATTTTTTTGGTGTTTACTTTCAGGAAGTTCCCCGAAAATGAAACTGATAAACAGAAGACTAAAGTTTTATCAGAACTGCAGCACTGGCAGAAACCTAACCTGTATAACAGGCCTGTGATTCATTAAAATCAATGGGGCAGAATTTATGAAAATTCATCAAAGATGATCAAAGTAGATGCATTTTACTGTATTTAAATAATACCTCAATAAAGTTGATTTTTTTTAAATTTTTTAATTTTTTCCTTTTATTTTTATTAGTTGGAGGCTAATTACTTTACAACATTGCAGTGGTTTTTGTCATACATTGACATGAATTAGACATGGATTTACATGTATTCCCCATCCTGGTCCCCCCTCCCACCTCCCTCTCCACCCAATCCCTCTGGGTCTTCCCAGTGCACCAGGCCCGAGCACTTGTCTCATGCATCCAACCTGGGCTGGTGATCTGTTTCATCCTAGATAATATACATGTTTCGATGCTGTTCTCTTGAAACATCCCACCCTCGCCTTCTCCCACAGAGTTCACAAGTCTGTTCTATACATCTGAGTCTCTTTTTCTGTTTTGCATATAGGGTTATCATTACCATCTTTCTAAATTCCATATATATGTGTTAGTATACTGTAATGGTCTTTATCTTTCTGGCTTACTTCGCTCTGTATAATGGGCTCCAGTTTCATCCATCTCATTAGAACTGATTCAAATGAATTCTTAGTAATGGCTGAGTAATATTCCGTGGTGTATATGTACCACAGCTTCCTCATCCATTCGTCTGCTGATGGGCATCTGGGTTGCTTCCATGTCCTGGCTATTATAAACAGTGCTGCGATGAACATTGGGGTACACATGTCTCTTTCAGATCTGGTTTCCTTGGTGTGTATGCCCAGAAGTGGGATTGCTGGGTCATATGGCAGTTCTATTTCCAGCTTTTTAAGAAATCTCCACACTGTTTTCCATAGTGGCTGTACTAATTTGCATTCCCACCAACAGTGTAAGAGGGTTCCCTTTTCTCCACACCCTCTCCAGCATTTCTTGCTTGTAGATTTTTGGATAGCAGCCATCCTGACTGGCGTGTAATGGTACCTCATTGTGGTTTTGATTTGCATTTCTCTGATAATGAGTGATGTTGAGCATCTTTTCATGTGTTTTTGTGCCATCTGTATGTCTTCCTTGGAGAAATGTCTGTTTAGTTCTTTGGCTCATTTTTTGATTGGGTCATTTATTTTTCTGGAGTTGAGCTGGAGGAGTTGCTTGTATATACCTTAATAAAGTTGATTTTTAAAAATAAATAAATAAAATCAACCGGGCAGAATATCCTAATTCCTAGGGTCTCAAGAAGGGTCTCATATTTTTTTTTAACTTAAAATAATTATTTATTTGGCTGCACAAAGTCTTAGTTGCAGCATACAGGATTCATGCTCCCCAACCAGGGATTGAACCCAGGCCCCCTGCATTGGGAGCTTAGAGTCCAGGCCATTGGACTACCAGGGAATTCCCTTAACTTTTTATTTTGTATTGGAGTATAGTCAATTAACAATGCTGTGACAGTTTCAGGGGGACAGCAAAGGGACTCAGCCATACATAGACATGTATCCATTCTCCCCCAAACTCCCCTTCCATCCAGGCTGCCAGATAACATTGAGCAGAGTTCCCTGTGCTATACAGTAGGTCCTTGTTGGTTATCCATTTCAAATACAGCAATGTGCACATGTCGATCCCAGACTCCCTAACTATCCCTTCCCCTCATCAAGAAGAATCTCATTTTTACATCCAATACTTTTAACAAAATGTAATTGCAAATGAAATAGATCCCTCCCTTCTCCTTATATAGGATAGTCTCCTCTAAGGTCCTTTTACCCTGACAACAGTGATGATCCCAGCCAGCTGTATCTGAGAGTCCGATTCGCTGACAATAGGATTCTCACCACTGTCAAGTCAACCAAACGATACTCACGGAACTCAGTTGTTCCCTGCTTTGCTTCATTAACTCTGTACAACAGCAGACACTACATAGTCTGTGGTTTCTTCTCCTCTCTCCATGTTCTAAATGGAAGTTCTTATTGCAGTTATATTTGTTCTGCATTGTGGTACTTAAGAGGTGGTGGATAGGGATTTCATTTATGACTTAGTCTAAGACTGCAGGTTGAGGACTTCCTTGGTGGTCCAGTGGTTAAATCTCCACTTTCCAGTGCAGGGGGTGCAGGTTGGATCCCTGGTCAGGGACCTAAGATCCCACATGCTGCAGAGTGTGTCCAAAAATTCAAAAATAAATCAATAAAACTTGTTTTTAAAAAAAGACAACAGGATAATGAAATATGAAGACTAACCTAGGGGAGTTCCCTGGTGGTCCAGTGGTTGGGGCTCTGTGCTCTCACTGCCAAGGACATGGGTTCAATCCTTGGTCAGGGAACTAAGATCCCACAAGCCACAGGATGTAGCCAGCCAAACAAACAAAAAACCGGATTAGATTAAAACTCAACTAAAGGAAGAAGTAAGAGATATTGCACTGGAAAAAAAAGTAGACTTATGACATTGCCTCTAGAAGCATAGCTGGAAGGGGTTTTGGATTGTATCCTTTAGGGTGTGTGCTCAGGTGCTCAGTCATGTCCTACTCTTTGCAACCCCAAGGACTGTATTGTAGCCCGCCAGGCTCCTTTGTCCAGGGGATTTTCCAGGCAAGAATACTGGAGTGGGTTGCCATTTCCTACTCCCAGGATCTCCTTTTGAGGAAGTACAAATGTATATGTACTGAAGGGGAAATGACTAGAATTGTTAACTTTATGAACAGAGAGTATTTATGTTCTGGAGGTTTCTTCTATACCTTAAAAACTAGCCTTTGTTTACTTTTAAAAACTGGTGTCAAGCTTTTGACTTCAATTTTATACTGGAACTAGTCTTTTTGTAATAGTTGCCTTTGTCCTGGCTGTGAGCCCAAGATAGAACTATATCCAGAAGATGTCAATAAATGTGTGAAGTAAATGAAAGAAAGAGAAGGAAGGGAGAAGGTGGTTGAGAAGGAAGGACAGGAACAGGTATCTTTTTCTTCGAATTTGTATCTTTTTCTCAAACATTAGTAAAACAACATCAAATAAAATTTAGAATGTGAGTTGATTTGTTGACATTTATTGCCATTTCTGGTTTAATCTATGGCTCTGCCTCTGAGGACAGCATAGCTTATCCAGTGGGACAAATTGAGCTGCATTCAGAATGTCTGTTTTGCTGCCTGTTTGCTCTCTGTGGATTGGCTTCCTCTGCTTGGGGAAGGAAGGAGGTGGCTGGTTGTTAGTTCCTGTTAACATACCTTCCAAGTTAATGTAAGCAGATAAATAAGGGAGTCCCCAGAGAAAGAGAACCAGGAATGGCTTTCTTGACTTAGGTGAAGCCATTTTGGCCTAAGACATTTTGTGATCTGAGTCTGGCCACAATGATTGCCCTTGGACAGGTCTCAGTAATAATGATCTTAAGGGAACAAAGGAATGCAGGAACAGAGAAAAGTGCAGTGACAAAGTGGAGTCCTAGTTCCTCCTCATGGGATATACATAAAGATGTATCTTTCAGTGTGACAATAATCAAGGCCCCCAACCAAAAGCAGGATGGAAAGATGAGGCTGACCTTCCTGACTTCAGTCAACTAAATCTTGGACTCTGTCAACCTTTGCCTGAATTCTAGGCTGAACTCTCCTCTGCTCAAGCCCTTTCATGAATATGAATGTACCCTTAGCTTAAAACTTCCCCAGTTTGGCCATTTAGAGGGCCACTATGATGGGAAATATCCCCTGTGTTCTCCCTACTTGCTGACACAAATAAACGCTTCCTCCTCCACATCTTCGGCTTGATTGTGTCTTTTGGCTGCATTGTGCAGCTTGCAGGATCTTAGTTCCCCAATCAGGGATCAAACTCATACCCCCTACAGGGGAAGGGAGGAGTCCTAACTACTGGACCACCAGAGAATTCCCCTAAAGTAGTTTTTGCTTTTAATATTTTTGTATTTATACGGCTGTGTTGGGTCTTAGTTGAGGCACGAGGGATCTTTGATCTTCACTGAGGCATGCAAACTCTTAGTTGTGGTATGTGGGAACTACTTCCCTGACCAGGGATTGAACCTGGCCCCCTGTGTTGGGAGTGAGGAGCCTTAGCCACTGGATCATTAGGGAAGTCTCCACTAAAGTAATTTTAAAACCAAAACACCTCAAGACTGAATTTTCTGGAAAACACACTCTTGAAATACTGTCAAAGGATAGTATGGTTTCACAATAAGACTTTGATCTTCTTCCATGGATTATTAAGAATGTGTCAAGGGGACAAGGTGTAATACACTCAGAGGCATATCAAAATATAGTAGGTATTGGATCTAAATATTTCCTTTATTTTATCTGATTACCTGGGTTTTGTTTAGCTGCCTAGGTTAACTCTGCAGCAAGTTAATACACTATAATCTGGAGCAAGTTAAACTCAGCAACTGTAATATATAACGTACAGTTGTCCTTCAGAATTAGCAAGATATGAATGAAGGTGACATAATACTGCTTGTCATTTAGGAACCATATTTCTGGACTGAATGGCTACTTTAGAACTCTCTCTAGAAGAAAAGAGGTCTGGTAGTTTGGCCCACTTGACAAATGTATCTCTGAAGAGAAGAGCTGCATCTGGTCTGAAGACCTTATTCATTAAAAACATCTTGCTTATGCTTCTCAAACTATAATTTGTTCACTAATTTATCATCAGATATTTGAAAAGTGTTAGTTGCTCTGTCGTGTCTGACTCCATGCGATGCCACTGACTGCAGCCCACCAGGCTCCTCTGTCCGTGGAATTCTTCAGGCAAGAATACTGGAGTGGATAGCCATTCCCTTCTCCAGGGGATCTTCCCAACTCATGGATCGAACCTGGGTCTCCCGCGTTGCAGGCAGGTTCTTCACCATCTGAGCCACCAGGGAAGCCCCTCATCAGACATTTATTGAGTGCCTATAGATGCATGGCACTATGCTAAGTTCTGGGGAAATAGTAATGAGTAAATTCAACATAAAATTGCTCTTTTTAGTATAATTTTGCCCCCTCCCCTTGCCACAAAGACTTTATTAGAGAAAAATATATATACTGAGGAGCTAACAAGAGTATTCTGATCATTTGTCAGTCACTCATTTTTCCACTCAACAAACAAGCTGTTATGGTCTGATTTTGTGCTCCCTCAAATGCCTATGTCAAAACCCCTCAGCTCCAATGTAATGGCTTGGAGACGGGGTCTTTGGGAGGTAATGAGGGTAAGATGAGGTACCCTCATGGTGGGATTAGTACCCTTATAAAAAGAGACACCAGAATGCTCGATCACTTGCTCCCTCTCTATGCCATGTGAGGACACAGTGGGAATGTGACTGTCTGTAAGCCAGGGAGAGAGCCCTCACCAGAAACTGAACTCGAAAGATCCTCAATGATGGAATTTCTGTCTCCAGAATTGTGAGAAAATAAATTTCTGCTTAAGCCTCACAGTGTATGGTGTTATGATGTGACAGCCCTAGCAAATGAACACACATGTTAATCAGCTGAAGGACTGATGCTGAGGCTCCAATACTTTGGACACTGATTTGAAGAACCAACACATTAGAAGAGACCCTGATACTGGAAAAGATTGAAGACAGGAGGAGAAGGGGATGACAGAGGGCAAGATGGTTGGACATGACTTAGCAACTGAATGAGTACTCAGTTTTCAGATAACATGAATGCACTTAATGGAGAGTGACTAGAATATAGGGATCTCAATTCCATATTCTTGACAGCTCTATAGCCTTCACACTACAACTGATTGTGTGTATAGTCCCAACTTGTGACTGTCACACTTCAAGAATATGAAGTTGAGATGCCTATATTCTAGTCACTCTCCATCAAGTGCATTCAGGTTATCTGAAAACTGAGTTCACCTCTTGGGTACTGAGCCAATAGATACAACCAAGGCAAAGATGGGGAGAAGAAAGAGTTTATTATTTGCAGCAAGTAGAGAGAACACAGAGTGCCGGGGTTCAGCCTCAGCAGGATCCAGGGGGTACCCTCAGGATGAATGGCAGCGGAGTCTGGCAGAGTCTGGCAATGTTTTATTTTTTACCGTAGCTTTTATACCCTGAGTTAGAACATTTCTAAGGGGAAGATAGTTTAACATTACATCAGCTTGTTCTTCAGGAAACCAGGGTGTTTTCTGCATACTTCTTTGTTTATGAGGATCTTGTACATTATCTTCTGGCCTTGGGGCCTATTAACATTTTATGCAAGTCAGGTGAATGTAAACCTATTTTCTGTTTCTATGGTGATCTTAACTGAAACGTAGCAGTCTCATAGGGTAACAGTACATAGTGGAAGTATAACCTTGTTAACATAAAAATTAATCCTTCTGCAGAAGTTGTCAGTTGCATTTATCTAAGAAGTTTACCCCAGACTGACTCTGCGACTTTGGTGAGGCAGCCTCTGCCTAGCACTCCTGGCTGACAATTAACAACCATCTCATTGTTACCACACTAGGGCTAAGTTCTTATTTCTCTAGATCTTTAACTATATTAACAATGGTTTCTATAACACAACCTTAGCACATTAAAAGCAAAAACACAGCAAGCAAAACACAGCAAACAAACGTCAACCCAATAACCACCTTCAGAATAATTTTTCTTATGTTTTCTAATAGGACTCCTTCACCCCTCAAAAATGCTCTATGTCTATTAGGGCTTTTATATAATCAGGTTCTTTATGCTATTTTATGATTAGGATATTATAAGCAATCATGCATATTAGTACCAAGGGATAAATGCATTTGGCTAACAAACTACCAGCAAAGGAGTTTAAATTAAAATGCTCCTTTCAACCTGGATAATTTCATAAAATACCACCACCTGGGAAACTTATTGATTAAAGTTTTAAATTGATTCTTAGTTGGGAAGAGATCGGGGAAGGCCTTCTGCCTGTGTCACAGAAATTAGGGAGTAGTCTACTGAGGCAGGCATCAGAAAGACAGATATCATCTTTAAGGTGAGTACCGGGGGGCAGTTTTTTGAAACCCCTGAAAACCTGATCTGCCTTGCCTATCAGGCTTTCTCCTCGTGACCTTGTCACGGGTGGGATCTCATGAGCTGGCCTTTTCGAAATCCCTGAAAACCTGATCCGCCTTGCCTGTCAGGTTTTCTCCCTCACGACCTTGTCATGGGTGGGATCTCGTGTGCAGGCTCCCGGCAACAGAGGATCTTTCCCATAGTAGTGTCCCTCTAAACAGCTAAACTGGGGATGCTTTAAGCTAACGGTACCGGTGTATTCATCAAACGGCTTGAGTTGTATGGGCTTCCCTGTGACTCAGATGGTAAAGAATCTGCATGCAATGTGAGAGAACTGGGTTCAGTCCCTGGGTTGGGAATCCCTTGGAGAAGGGAATGGCTATCCACTCCAGTATTCTTGCCTGGACAATCCCTATGGACAGAGGGGCCTGGTGGGCTACAGTCCATGGGGTCGCAAAGAGTCAGACAGAACTGGGTGACTAAGTACACACACACACATAATAGTGTATAGAAATGCTGCTGATATGAAGTTAAACTCAGGTAAATAGCATGGAAATGCATTTATAATGGCATTTATGAAGGAGTTGAAATTTTTTTTTTTTTGAAGGAGTTGAAATTTAACTGTCCCAAACTATGGTAGACTAAAAACATAAATTTGCAGGACTTATGCTAGGGGGCATCTTCCAGGACTGCTACTGTCAGTACCCCTGACTCTGATACCTGAGCCACACACACAAACACACACACATGCATGCACATGCATGCATAAATGTTGGGGTGTAGGGGGAAAAATGAGTAATAAGTATTAATTCAGTTCAGTTCAGTTGCTCAGTTGTGTCCAACTCTTTGTGACCCCATGGACTGCAGCATGCCAGGCTTCCTTGTCCATCACCAACTCCTGAAGCTTGCTCAGACTCGCCCATTGAGAAGGTGATGCTGTCCAACCATCTCATCTTCTGATGGCCCCTTCTCCTCCTGCCTTCAATCTTTCCCAGCATCAGGGTCTTATCCAATGAGTCAGTTCTTTGCCTCAGGTGGCCAAAGTATTGAAATTTCAGCTTCAGCATCAGTCCTTCCAATGAATATTCAGGACTGATTTCCTTTAGATTTAACTGGTTGGATCTCCTTGCAGGCCAAGGGACTCTCAAGAGTCTTCTCCAACACCACAGTTCAAAAGCATCAATTCTTTGTCACTCAGCTTTCTTTATAGTCCAACTCTCACATCCATACATGACTACTGGAAAAAATATAGCTTTGAATAAACTGAACTTTGCTGGCAAAGCAATGTCTCTGCTTTTTAATATATTGTCTTGGTTGGTCATAGCTTTTCTTCCAAGGAGCAAGCATCTTTTAATTTTGTGGCTGCAGTCACCATCTGCAGTGATTTTGGAGCCAAAAAAAAAAAAAAAAAATCTATCACTGTTTCCATTGTTTCCCTGTCTATTTCCCATGAAGTGATAGGACTGGATACCATGATTTTCATTTTCTGAATGTTGAGCGTTAAGCCAACTTTTGCACTCTCCTCTTTGACTTTCATTAAGAGGCCTTTTAGTTCTTCTTTGCTTTCTGCCATAAGGGTGGTGTCATCTGCATATCTGAGGTTATTGATATTTCTTCCGGAAATCTTGATTCCAGCTTGTGCTTCATCCAGCCTGGCATTTCAAGTGATGTACTTTGCATAAAAGTTAAATAAGCAGCCTTGATGTACTCCTTTCCCAATTTGGAACCAGCCTGTTGTTCCATGTCCAGTTTTAACTGTGGCTTCTTGACCTGCATACAGATTTCTCAGGGGGCCAGTAAGATGGCCTGGTATTCCCATCTCTCGAAGAATTTTCCACAGTTTGTTGTGATTCACACATCAAAGACTTTGGTGTAGTCAATAAAGCAGAAGTAGATGTTTTTCTGGAACTCTTCTTGCTTTTGCGATGATCCAGTAGGTGTTGGCAATTTGATTTCTGGTTCCTCTGCCTTTTCTAAATCCAGCTTTAACATCTGGAAGTTAACGGTTCCAGATGTTGAAGCCTGGCTTGGAGAATTTTGAGCATTACTTTACTAGCGTGTGAGATGAGTGCAATTGTGCGGTAGTTTGAACATTCTTTGGCATTGCCTTATTTGGGATTGGAATGAAAACTAACCTTTTCCAGTTGTGTGGGCACTGCTGATTAGTATTAATTCAACAGGGATGAAAAGAACTTTACTTTTTTTTTTAATGCTTAAGCTATATGCCTTCAGTGAATAGGTTATTTATGTACATTGTCAGGAGTAATAATGAAAATATTTAACAATTGGAATCAAATGGCCATTCAAGACAGACTAGTGACCAATCAGAATCGGCCAGGCTGGAAAGGATTCTCAAAGCTGCACTGGTGCCAATCAGCTGAACATCATGACTCCACATGATACAAATTTAAATAGATACTGAAGGGCAGACGGTGAAAAGTGAGCCTCCCTCCTATTCCTTCTCCCAGCTTCCCCACTCACCTCTTCCGAGGCCATTACTTTTATCACAAAATGAGCTTTGAAGATTTTATAATAAGACAAAGCTAGGCTTTATCAAAAGAGAAATTAATTTTCTGAATGTATTTGTTTCCCCCTCTAGTATGTTAATTACCTGGCCTAGTAGACTTGACTGAAGAGCTTTACATACGGGAGCACCCCAGTCAGCCCATCAGCCATAAATGGCAAGGAGAAAGGTCCTTTCCTTCCAGTCCATGGGATTGTGAAATACAATTCATATTTTTTGGCAAGAGAAAAATTTAAACATAAAAAAATTTTCTCTGCCCTTAGGCCTCCCCTTTCCTACCACTGTGCATTGTGTATTTGCATCATGCATCAACAAAAGCTCCCCCATTAGCAGGAAACACCTGTTCAGCCATAAAAAGCAACATTCTCCGAGTATCATCAAGACAACTCCTTAAAAGATAACATTCCTCCTTGACCTTGTAAGGGCTCACATGACCCACCACGAGGATGCTTAGATCTGTGTTATGTAAACTGCCAATATCACATCATTTGCTGTACTGTCCTCTGTCTCGGAAAACCTATATAACTGTGCCGTAATTTCCAACAGGTGGGACAGTTCTCAGAGCTTTATTTTATTTACTAATCTGTTTATTTTTATTGAGGTATAATTGCTTTACAATGTCACATTAGTTTCTGCTGTACAACAAAGTGAATCAGCTATATGCAGATGTGTCTCCCCTCCCTCTCCCACCTCCCTCCGGGCCCTCCATCCCACCCTCTAAGTGATCACCAAGCACCGAGCTGAGCTCCCCATGTGATATGGCAAGTTCCCCTAGCTATCTGTTCTACATCAGGGAGTGTACTCTCTGGGTTTCCCTGGTGGCTCAGACAGTAAAGAATCCACCTGCATTGCAGGAGGCCTGGGTTTGATCCCTGGGTTGAGAAGATTACCCTGAAATAGGGCATGGCAACCCACTCTATTATTCTTGCCTGGAGAATCCCCATGGACAGAGGAACCTGGTGGGCTGCAGTCCATGGGGTCGCAAAGAATCAGACATGACTGAGTGACTCACCACAGCACAGCACAGTGTATTTGTGTGGGTGCCCAGTTGCTCAGTCATGTCTGATTCTTTGCGATGCTATAGACTGTAGCCCACCAGGCTCCTCTGTCCATGGAATTTTCCTGGCAAGAATACTGGAGTGGGTTTCCATTTCCTCTTCCAGGGGATCTTCTGGACCTAGGATCCAACCCGTATCTACTGCATTGGCAGGTGGATTCTTTACCACTGAGCCACCTGGGAAGCCCATGGTAGTGCATTTAAGTCAAATCTAATCTCCCAATTCATCTCACCCTCCTTCTACCTCCCCTACCATGTCCACACATTGGTTCTCTGCGTCTGCAGCTTGATTCCTGCCCTGAAACGATGTTCATCATTACCAGTTTTCTAGATTCCACATACATGAATTAATATATGAAATTTGTTTTTCTGACTTACTTCACTGTGTGTGACAGACTCCAGGTCCATCCACATCTCTACAAATGACCCAATTTTCGTTCCTTGCTTATGGCTGAGTAATATTCAATTCTATATCTCAGAGCTTTCTGAGAAGCTGTTCCCAGGTTATAATTCTCAAATTTAGCTTGAATAAAAATTTCCATTTCTTTCTTAGATTGATTGATTTTCACTGACAGAATTATAGTTGAAAAAGAGAAGAAAGATGTGTTAGATAGGTTGAGAGGAGAGCTGAGGGCTGGGGAGCTGAAAGCACATTGCCTCATAGGCTGTGCTGAACCAACCTATGGGTCAGCACTTCAGGCAAATCCAATGACATACAATGAGTCTTCCTCCCAGAGACAGGGAAGGGACCCCAGAGATGCGTTGGAGTACAGTTGTCTTGAGAAGATGAGAGACCTGCTGCATTGAGGATCAAGAAACCAGAAGATGACAGTGGCAGAGATCTAGAAGTTTCTACAGTATTGGTGAAATGGAATCAACCAGGGCACAGGGCAAGGCTGTGACCCAGCTAGGACAGGCCAGAGTAGCCCTCACCAGCAGGTTACCAGCAACAGAATGCCCAAGACTTGCATCTCAGAGAACAGTCAAAATTATCCTCTCTGTAGAAAAGTCCAGCAAGAATTTAAGGAGACTTTGTAGATCGTAGGACCAAGATCCCAGAATAGTGTCTCAAGTTCATGTCAGCTACCCTTTGTCTTTCTTTTTATCCTCCCATGTGTCATTTTGAGGATAGTCGACTGAGAGAGATGGACTATTAAGAGATTGAGTGTTTTAACATAAATTTAGAGGAAATATTTAAATTATTTCAACTAAGTTTATAAATTGGTCTAACATTTAGAGTTTTTCCCCTACTGTTCCCCAAACCTGAGGACATTTTATTTACACAGCTGAATGGATCTTGAGTAAATCTGTGACACTGCCATAAAAATATCAAGTAGCGTTTCATATAAAAAGCTGCCAAGACAGAAGGTTATGTCTTTTGGCATTTATGGTTTGTTTTTCTAAGCTTAACTCTCAGAAGGTGACTATATTTTCCTTATAGCCAAACTTTTGATGGATTTCCACATATGGCCAACTATACACATACATGTAAGTCAAATGATTTACCTGAGTCATAGACTATATGAAAACTAAAACAAATGTGTTTGGATTAGTGCATTGAGGAAGGTTGCCATTACTGAGAAAGAATGAAATAAAATTAAAAGTCACAAAATTAATGTTCTAATTAACAATTCTCAATGAGTAAAGGGAAACATTCTAAGTAGAAAATGCATTTTACTTCCTAAAGTGATTTTGATCCTAAAGTGATCAAAATAAGTAAAATATGATTGTGAATATGGTGTCAAAAATGTGAAATTTGGAACCCAAGAACCACTTTATGAGAGAATTTAAAAAGCACTTGGCAACTATTGCTATTAGGTATCCCTCCCATCAGGTGCTTTTCCTCCTCTGAAAAAATCTGAAGTTAAAATTAGCCTGTATGCTCCCACCTCTACTGTTTTTGCTAAGGATGAAAGGAAGAAAATAATGCCAAACACTGTAGATTGGTGGTGGAGGGAATTCGATGTTTACTGGACAAATAATTCAGCATTATTCTAGGAATTGTTTAAAGAGGTACATTAAGACCCATTTCAAGTCCGTACAAATCCAATCCTTCATCTTCTGCATCATAGTCACCGTTAATGAAAAATTTAATATTGATATTTTGGCAAATATCATTTTTTTGTTCTATCATTTTGATAGACTACCAAGAGTATAAATGAATTGAGAGCAAAGTTCATGATACCTATAACTTCCCTAGTGGTCCAGTGGCTAAGACTGAACCACCTGGACTCATTGCGAGGAGGCGAAGTTTGATCCCTGATCAATGTGTTGCCATGCCTTCCTCTAGGGGATCTTCCCGACCCAGGGATCCAATGCATGTCTCTTATGTCTCCTGCACTGGGAGGTGGGTTCTTTACCACTAGCACCATCTGGGAAGCCCCAGGGAACTAGATCCCACATGCTGCAACTAAAGATCCCCCATGCCCAGATGATACCACTCTAATGGCAGAAAGTGAAGAAGAACTAAAGAACCTCTTGATAACCATGCCGACAAAGGTCCATATAGTCATGGCTATGGTCTTCCAGAAGTCATTTATGGTTGTGAGAGCTGGACTGTAAAGAATGCAGAGCACTGAGAATTGATGGTTTCAAACTGTGGTGCTGGAGAAGACTCTTGAGAGCTCCTTGGACAGCAAGGAGATCAAACCAGTCAACCCTGAATATTCACTGGAAGGACTCATGCTGAAACTGAAGCTCCAATACCTTGGTCATCTGATGCAAACACCTGATTCATTGGAAAAGACCCTGATGCTGGGAAAGACTGAAGGTGTCAGAGGATGAGATGGCTAGATGGTGTCATCAATGCAATCGACATGAACTTGGGCAAATTACAGGAGATGGTGAGGCACAGGGATGCCTGACTTGCTGCGTGCAGTCCATGGGGCTACCAAGAGTTGGACACAACTGGGAGACTGAACAACAACATGCCCAGATGAAGATCCAAGACCTCAAGCGCCACAACTGAGGCCCAGGACAAATAAATATTTTTTAAAAGTTCATGACACCTGCATGACATTTAACACAGTGCCAAGAACAAGGTAGACAATAAATGACAGAATTGAATTAACTAAGCCTTTCAATAACTCCTAGTTATGATTCATTTAGTCCCTAGTGGAAAGCTTTAACAAAACACGGTAATGAAACTTATTCTTTCCTCAAGTGAATTGAGAATGCTTTATGATGTTCTAGATTTCTTTAGCTCTGTTCATGTAATTGTGACTTCATCTTATACACTTATTATTTGTGTGGATATATCTGGGAATTAAGGGCTCATTAAAAAAACATTTAGTCGATTACGGTAAAATGCCTAGATCCATGCTTCTACCTCATTTTTCTTCGAAGCTATCAAACAACAAAACAATGGTGTGGGGGAAAACCGTATTTGTGACTGCAACTCACTGTGTTAAGGTCTAAATATGAGGTCTAAAGCCTCTCAAGGAGGCTTATCTTTTTCTTCTCCAAAGGATTAAAATCCCATAACGGATTATTATAGAACACATCTTAGCAAGATCAAAACATTCTGACAAGGACCAAATCTAACACTATTAGGCAAGGCTTTTTTTTTTTTTTCATGGAAAAATTCTTGAAAACACCAGTGTATTTGATAAGAGTTCTGAGAGATGGGATCCTTGCTGGAGGGAGGCTGGGGGGTACGGGTGAGCACCCAGTGAGCACCAGCACCTGGTGATGTCACAAGCTGCTGCGGGCTACAAGCCCCGGTTGCTATGGAGGCCGCGTTCCCGCCTCTCCTCCACCCCAGGCTCGCGGCCCGCTCGGGCAGAGCCATGACCCAGGACAGCAGCTCGAGAGGGCGGCCGGATCCCGGTGCACCATGACCCTCGGGCCCGGCCCCGTTTCGGGCCGATGTGCACCACGTATTCCGCCTGCCTCTCTCCTCCCGGCCTCGGCTGCGAAGGCGGCAACGGCTGGACAAGAGGCCCGATTAAGGCGCCGGGCTTCTCTACGAACACTCGCCGCGGAAGCGGGTTCACCAGCCTCCGGTCTCTGGGGCTCCTAAGTGAGAGTGTACCCAAGCTGAGAGCGGGGGGCGGGGCGTGAGGCGGGGACGGGGCGGGGTTGAGAGGGGAGCCGCGGTACTGGGTAGATTGCCGCCCAGAGACCTACTGCCGCGCGGGTGGGAGAAAAGAGCCAGGGGAAAGGGAGGCTAGAAGCGCAGCAGAGGGCTGAGAGCGGGGTCGCGGAGCCCTGCAGAGCCAGGTACGCGAGAGGCCCTGGGCGGGGGAAGGGCTAGGAACGCCCTTCCCAGGTGAGAGGGGAGGCTCCCGGCTCGAGCGGAAGCAGCAGTGAAGCCAATCGCCGGGCTCTCGGCCGCCTCCTCCCGCTAGGCGCCGCCTTCCCGTCCTGCCCCTGTGGGAGCAGCGCCCCAGGGCACGACCCTAGCCCGGCGCGTGCGGCCGTTGCGTCTTCGCGTTCGGCCCCGCCCCTCCCGGGCCCCGCCCCCGGGCCCCGCCTGCTTCCTGGCGCGAGCGGCTTCCTGACGCGATTCCCCGCCCCCTTCGGGTTCGCTCAGGGAGTCAGGCCCCTGGCCGCCACCGTCACCTCGGCCGCTGCCGCCGCCATCGCCTTCATCCTTCGTCCCCCACCATGGCCGAGGAGCTCTCTGCGGCCACGTCCTACACCGAAGATGATTTCTACTGCCCTGTCTGTCAGGAGGTGCTCAAAACGCCCGTGCGGACTGCGGCCTGTCAGCACGTGTGAGTAGACGCCCCCTCCCCCGCGCGGAGCCGGGTGGTGGTTTAGGCCCCGCACCCCGCCCCTGACCCTGGGACGTGGCCTGGTGGGAGCCGAGCCCGCCGCGGCCTCCCCTCTCCTCAGCTCGGCGCTAAGGGCCCATTCCCGGTCAGTTGGAGGCCGGGCCGCCCTGCCTCCGAACTCGCGGGCCGCTCGCTGCGTCCGGCCCCCTCAGCCCGAGCCCCCTTGCTCCGGGGCTCGCTCCCTCGTCGCGCCCCCGGGGCAGTGCCCAGGCCAGCCCCCGTGGCGTCCTCGCTCCTCGAGGCCCCGGCCCTCTGCTGAAGGCCCGGGAGGAACTGCATAGAACGTGGAGCCTTTTTGTTTCCTAGCAACCCGAGTGAAGGCTGGGGTGTCGAGTGTCAAAATCGGCCTTGAGGTGCCCGCTCGCCGCGCTCCGCGACCCTACCCCCCACTCCCGGCTCTCAGGTCTCCTTTCCTTTCAGGACATTGGCCGCCCATGCGTTTCCAGATCTAGAGCTCTTATCTAACTTAACCTTTCAGTCCCGCTTCACAGACCACCCTTGATTTAATCGGTTCAAAATTTAGTGCAGGTTGGAATGCTCTATAATGGATTGGCTTCCCTCACATGTTAGAACTGACAGGATTTCCGGGTATTGAAGTGATAGTTTCCCTTTGTTTTACCATTCTGCTTATTACTTAATTGTTAACAACGATGGAAATGAGAAAGACCGCCCTTGTGAGGAATGAACTGAAATGAAGGCCGTAACCGTAGGGAGGGTGGTGGAGCACAGTAAGGGCTTGGTTGGTTGAGGTGGCCTGGAGCTGTTCGATTTGGCGTATTTAAAGGGAGCACTTCTATAATTATTAGAGGCTACTAGGATGTCAGTAAGATTTAGAAGGAGCCCTTCTTGTAAAGGTAGATAGCACTTCTGACAAACCTGACTGCTGATCGGGGTCTCTGGAGGAACTTTTTAAGTAAACATACCAATTCCCAGGCTCCATTCCAAACTTAGAAAGAATTTCTGGCAGGTGAGGCTTGGAAATCTCGTTTTGAAAAAAATACACCCAGTCTTGAAAGTTCTGTGTGCTTGCAAATAGCTGAAAGGAATCGAACCGTTTTCTAAACCGATTTCTCTTTCCGCTGGGTTCTGTAATTTTGTATTGAATGGGTTGTTGAATTTAGGGTTAGTCTCAAATTTCCTTACAGCTGTTTCTTGACACCCACTTTTCTCACTCCATTCCCAGTCTGTTGTCTACCTTACTTCTCTTCCGTAGTGTTGTATCAGCCCAAGAATATGTGACTTTTCTTGATAGAAGTTACACCAGTTATAGTTTTGCCGCTTATAGGAGATGAATGACAGTCTTTATTCCTTTATTATTTGGTGCAACAAATGCAGGTAGTTAAAATATCTTGAGATGTTTAGGGCACAGTGTATACCTTTTGGCTTTTAATCTACAAGTGTTTATTTTAACTTGATTCCTTTTCTGCCCTTGGGCTAGCAGTGGATAGAAGAAAGGGAGGGAAGGAGGGCAAAGTACGGAAGTAGGTCTTTTTTGGACAGAATCATTTCTAGTACCCATTGGGTCATTGACCTCATGGAGCTCATGGTAATCTCTAGTTCCCCTCAAAATTCCATGCAGTTTGCTCTGGTTCACTTCCCTTGTGAGACATTTTGTTAAATCAGACTGTAGTTTGGCTTGACCTCAAGGCTGTGGAAATGAGTTTGGAGATGATTTGTTGAGGGTTTTTCTCAAATCATCTTCTTTGGGCTGGAATGTGGAAATAAAATAGGGACTAGGTTTTGGTAAGAGGAATGGACACATTCTACTCAGTCTTCTCCATCCCCTCCTTTATCCACACTGTCCTTCATCAAACACATACAGTTGCTCTAAGGTTCTGACTAAACAATAAATTAAGGTGGAAGGAGAAAACATTTTCTTTTTAAAGGGTGATAATGGTAGAACAGGGTATTATTAGAAGGAGTTCAGTGGGGAAATAAAATTCTATTGTAAATAACCTAGTTTAGAATGTCATTTGCTCTACCCCTTTCACAGAGAACAAACCTGGGCCTCAAACAAATTTATATTTAGCTACAAAAGGAATTATTTGTTCATGGGTGGTGAGAGATGAGGTGATGAGAGCTTTGGCCCCTATGCCATTTCAACGGCAGTGAAGGATTTGACCATTCTGGTAAAATTCATTGTCCCTGGAATAACTTTACCAAAAAAATAGATTCCCATTTAATCCTCATTCATCCCTGGTGGCTCAGATGGTAAAGAATCTGCCTGGAATGCAGCAGACCAGGGTTCAAACCCAGGGTCAGAGAGATCCCCTGGAGAAGGGAATGGCTATCCATTCCAATATTCTTGGCTGGAGAATTTCATGAATAGTCAGGAGCCTGGCGAGCTACAGTCCAATGGGGTCTCAAAAGAGTCAAACACGACAGTGACTAATGCAAGAGTAACATTCCTTCAAACAGCTATTGTTGGATGCCTTCTGGGTGTCAGGTACAGAGAATATGAAGTGGTCTTTTTCTGGAGAATGTTAACAGTTTAATGGAGAAGATCTGTATCTGAATGTGATTGGTATGGAATAAATTGAGGAGGAAAATTTATGTGAGCTTTGAAAGCAGGTATCTAAATTAACCTATGAGTAGAGGAGAGAGTTCCTGGATGAAGTAATAGCTTAGGTCAAAATTGGTATTCAGGATTTGTTGGGGAATACCCTGATTAGGTGTACAGCACGGGGAGGGGTTACCAGGATGACTGTTCCCAGGTTACAAAGTTTGGCTGGAGCCAAAGATGGGAGTAGTGAGATGGAGCTTAGGGATGTTGGCAGGAATTTACTGTGTAAGCCAATTTGAACTTCTTGCTGAAAGCCATAAAGATCTACTGAATAATTTTGTCAGGGGAGCAACATGGTCACATTTAAATTTTAGAGTACTTATAGTTACTAGCCTGGTCTAGCTTGGTACTGGTGAGATTCGTGAAGAGATCATTCATTGCTCTGTCAGAGAGAGAAATGATTAGAACTTGAACCAAGGTAACAGTAGAGGGACTGGAGAGAGAAGGTTCCTGACATTTTAAGGAGATTGTGTAAGATTTGATGATTGTCCAATAGTTACAGTATATGTACAAAGATCTGGAATACATGGAACTAAAGCTGTGAGTATGGATGTAGCCACTGGGGGAGGTATATAAATTGAAAGATAGCAGGGATTGAGATGGAACAAAGTTCTGGAGAACATATATTTAACTGTGGAGTGGAGGAAAGTGCAGCCTGAGAAGGATTCGACTCAATAGGGAGAAAACCAGGATAGAGTGTGACAAGCAACCAAGAAGAATTTTAAGGAAAAGGTAGTCAGGAGTGTCAGATGCCTTAGAGTGGTCAGATGTTTTGAAAAACATGTAAAGATGAATTAACAATATTAAAGTTGAGCAGGTATGTTTCAGAAGGTACAGACTGATGTACCTTCTGTGAAAGTATTTGTGGTGAAGTATAAATGGTGAAGTATTTATCTCTCTTGCTTTTATCCTTTGTAATCTTCAAAGGCTCTTTGAAGCAAACCTCCCTTTTTTTCCCCATTCATTCAAAAAATCTTTATTGAATACTTACTATGTACCAGGCAGAAACAAAACAAAATTTTTCTCTTTGCTGAACTTACTTTCTAGTTGGGGAGGTAGGCAATAGACAACATGACAAATAAGCAAGTCATACAGTGTGTTAGAAAGTATTAAGTTCCGTAAGCAGGGCCTTACAGAACATTGTAAGAACTTTGGCTTTTACTCTGATTTTTTTTTTTTTTTTTTTTAGTGTAGAAATTCAGATGTTTTTTGTTTCTTATTGGGGTATAATAGCCTTACAATGTTGTGCTAATTTTTGCTGTACAACAAAGGGAAAGCAACTATATGTATACATATGTCCTCTCCCTCTTGGAACCTGCCCCCCACTGTTTCCACACACGCCTATCCCACCCATCTAGGTCACCACAGAGCACCAAGCTGAGCTCCCTGCGCTGTACAGTAGTGAACCAAACCTTTGTCTATTTTGAATGGTTAAGGAAATAACTCTGTATGCTGTTAGATCTAAGCTCTATCACAGTGAAAAATGACATACAATGACAAGTTAATGCCTGCCAGACTCTTTTTTTTTTGCCAGACTCTTAAAAATGGAAGTCTGATCCATTTGCTTTGGGGCATATATATAAGGAAGCATCTTTTATTTATTTTTGTGGCACCAGGCTGCATGCAGGACCTTAGTTCCCTGGCCAAGAATCCAACCTGTGCTCCCTTAAATTGGGAGCATAGAGTCTTAACCACTGGATGACCAGGGAAGTCCCAGGAAGCATCTTTTAAAATGAGCTGATATAGATCAGCTTCCACTTCTCATTAAGGACAGATTTGTATGATTTTTGTGTGTGTGTTTATGATTCTTTGTTGACCTGCTTTGGATTATCCAGTCCCTGAATTTTCACTTACTGTTTCTTATAATTGGAGCAACTTTATAGGTATCCTGTTTGGGCATTCATGCTCTAAATGCGTATTTTTTTAATTTCTTCTTTTCTACATACTAATTATAATTCTGAAAGCCAGGCTTGTGTGGTTTCTTGCTGATTTAATAAATACTGCTCTATTCTTAAAGTTTTTAAGACTTTATCTAAATGTTTTTGAAAAATATTTATAAAGTGGTATAATTTAAAAAAACTATGCTATTTGATTATATAACATAAGATTGATTTGATTTATTCTTAAAGACTAACTTGAAATATCTTGATTTTTTAAAAAGTTTTAAGTTATTTTGGGAAATGATTTTGATTATACACTAGAAAGATAAAAGATATACAATTTTAAATTAATAGTGAAGCAGGAGCTTGATGGATGGGAAAGTTGCTTTTCTCTCCCAGTGTCTGATCAACCTGTTGTTTGGAGAATGGATAAGGAAAATTCATCTGGCATTTGCTTAAAGTTAGGAGAAATTTAATCTTTTAAATTGTTTTACTATCCTAAAAATGCGGGCTCCTTTGATATATCAAAATAGTTCTAGTAATCTTGACTTGCACCTTTTTTCCATTTCCCTTGTACTTTGTTTTGAAATAAACTTTGCCTAGCAAATTCAGATAGTCTAGTGAAAGAGAGATGAGGAATAAGCAGTTTTGTATCTGAAGAAATGTGCTTGATGGTACAGAGGCAGAAACAGAATGGAGATAAAAGGCCTGAATAACTTTCTTTGTGTACCACTTATCAAAGTTTATAATCATAATATTTTTGGAATCAGTTGATTTGATGGATGCCATTCTCTTCAGTTAGACTGTAAGCTCTTAAAAGGCAGCAACCCAGGTCTACTTTTACTATCTGAGCCTAGTATATGCATTTGGTACTGAATAATTGTATGAATGGGTTTGTGTTAGGAACTCAGTTTACTAGCTGTATCACTTGGGCAAGCCATTTATCTCCTTTTAGCCTGTTTTCTTCTCCATAAAACAGGGGTAGAAGCAGCCTGTTTCTCAGTGTTATTGCAAGGACCAAATGAGGTAATGTTTGTGAATGATAGTAATAATCTTGTATGTGTATTTTATAGTTTTCAAAACCCACCAAAATATAAAAATATTTTTAATTTAGTACTTATAGCATCTAACATGAAAAGCTAGATTATTTTCGTAAACAAGAAGAAATCTTACTTCTAGTGTTTTGGTCCATATGTTTAATACTAAAGGCATTATTGTGAATGGAGAATATTGTAATTCACAATTTTAAAGGTACAAAAGGAAATAATATGACTGTCTCCCACAGTCACTGTTACCTTACATATTCTTCCAGAGTGCATACTGTATGCACTCTTTTGTACATTGCTATTTTCATGTTTTAGTGTATTGGAGGTTATTCTGTATCAGTACATAAAGGGCCTTCTTTCTTTCTCTTTTTTTTCTGGTTGTAGAGTTTTCATTAATTCATTCAGCCAACACTGAGTGTCCATTATGTGCTGACAGTACTGTTGTATATTCTAGGGCTCTATGGGTTCAACAAATCAGACAGAAATTCATGACCCCATTGGAACATACTGAGTGTTCTAGTATTCTGTTGTTTGATGTATCATTGTTTATTTATCTAATCTCTTACCTGATGGACACCTAGGTTGTTTCCAGTCTTTTTGCTGTTACAGATAGTGCCACAGTGATTAAACTTGTATGAATACCATTTCACATGTGAGCGTTTTTCCTGTAAGATAATTTTCACAAGTGGAATTGCTGGGTCAGAGGGTAAATACAAGTGAATTTGTCAGCTGTGTCACACAAGAATGATTATAGCTATATTGAAGTGTTTTGTACATGAAAGGTGCTCATGGTTTTGATTTGAGGACTGTGGATTGTATTTTGGGTTAAGTAAATTTTTGGATTAGATTAAGTAAGGTAGGTTAGCATTCAGTGCCTACTAGATTGAAGGCAAAAGGAGAAGTGGGTGGCAGAGGATGAGATGGTTACGTAGTATCACTGATTCAATGGACATGAATTTGAGCAAACTCTGGGAGATAGTGGAGGACAAAGGAGCCAGCGTGCTGCTGTCCATGGGATCTCAGAGTCAGACGTGACTTAGCAGTTGAGCAACAGCTAAGTGCCCAGCTCTGTGTTATAGTGCTGGTCACACAGTGGCGGGCAGTTAGATATGATCCCTGCCCTCAGAATTGGCATTGATGAGACACATTTTAGTTCAAATAAACACTCAGATAGATGTGTAGTTACAAACTCATAGGTTGAAAGAGCAAGTATAAGAAGGGGAGCAGATCCAGGTGAGTTGGTGATTGGATGGCTCAGTAGTCAAAGACCTTTCTTGAGGAAGTGAAATTGTTGCTGAGGTTTAAGTGATATGTAGGTGTTAATTTGTGGAGGACTATATTTGTATATAGAGTGTATTGGGGTGAGGGAACATTCAGGACTTTGTTTTTCAATGAAGAAACACCTTGCCTTAGTCTCTTACAGGTTTATTTATAAAGATATTTATTTGTTTGGCCGCGCTGGGTCTTCATTGTGACATGGGGGATCTTTTTGTTGTGGCATGCAAACTCTTTGTTGTGGCAATTGGGATCTAGTTCCCTGACCAAGGCTTGAACCGGGCCTCTGCCTTGGGAGCTCAGTCTTAGCCATTGGACCATCAGTGAAGCCTTGTTTACTTATTTTTTTAAACTCTTGGTTTCCTTATCTGTAAAATAAAGGAACTTTTAAACATTTATTTATTGTTAAGAGTTTAAGATAATGTATGTAAAGTTTCTGGAACGCTGCCTAGCACATACTAAACTCTCAAAAAATAGTTTCTGCTGTTTGTATAGATGTCATGTTGCTTTCTACAAAACTGGGCTTACATAATGCCATTAATACTATTAAAGTATATCTGTATTTTGCGAGCTTTTTTGGTAAACCAGTATTTTGTTAGTTTAATACAGTTCATAACGGTGTCTAGAAGTCACTTTAAAATTTGTTTCTTTAGTTGCTAGCAAGCTATATGCATTTTTCCATATTAAATATTTATATCCTAATTTATAGTTTTATTGTTCAGAGTGTGCTTTATGTACATTTGTGGTCATTTCTATGACTGATTCAGTAATAATCCATTGTAATTTATTACTTATTTCACATTATTTTCCTGCCTTTGTTTTGGTAGATTACTGTATCTTATTATACATTCAGATTTGAGATACTTGATTCCCTTTATCTAAGTTGTAATGCTGTTTCATTTTTTCTGTTTGTTGAATCAGAACATTTTCCATTTTCAGACTTACTTGGAAACTACTAAGATACATGGTTTTGAATCTTTATTAATTTGTCTATCTTATTTAATTGACCTTAGTATTTCTTAGAGGGCATTCCTTTTCTATTGTTTCTAAAATCTCTTTAGTATATTTGAGTTCTTATAATTTGATTCTTGGGGGTTTTTTCACTTTCATTAGTTACTTTTGCTGATTTTTAGCACAGTATCATATGACTTGTTAACTCTTTTTGAATGTAGTATATACACACAAACTTGGTGCAAGTACCTATGCTGTAAGTCCCATCAGGGTAGGGATTTTCATCGCTTTTGTTCTCTGATGTATCCCTAGTGTCTGTTATGTAGTAAGTACTTAATACATATTATTAGGTGAATATGTATTATACCATATGGATAAGTTATTTATTTTGAGATTATTGTAGATTCACATGTAGTTGTAAGAAATAATACACAAATTGTGTACCCTGACCCAGTTTCCCTTAATCATAATGTCTTGTAAATAAAACCAGGATATCTCACTGATAAAGAACATTTCCATCACCACAAAGATTTTTCCTGTATTTCTTATATACTCACACCCACTTTCCTCTTGATTCCACTCTGTCCCTCCTTCACCCTTGGCAAGCACTAATGTTCTCATGTTCTCTGTTTCCATAATTTTGTCATTTCAAGAATCTTAAATATTGTGCAACTCTGTAAAATACAATAAAAAAAACTCACCGAAATGTATGCTTTAACTGGGTGAATGGGGTATGGTATATGAGTTTTATCTCAATAGTTGTTGTTCAGTTGCCCAGTTGTGTCTGACTCTTTGTGACCCCATGGACTGCAGCACACAAGGCCTCCCTGTCCTTCACCATCTCCCGAAGTTTGCCCAAGTTCATGTCCATTGCATTGGTGATGCCATATCCAGCCATCTCATCCTCATATTTCAATAGAGCTGTTACCAAAGAGAGAATGTTACGTAATGTTGTATAAATGGAATCAAACAATATATAATTTGGGGGGATTTCTTTTTTCCCTCAGCATAATTCTCTAGAGATTCAGGTTGTTGTGTGTTACCACTAGTTCCTCTTATTGGTGAATATGCATGCATACATGGATGGATGTACTGCATTTTGATTAAACATTGATCCACTGAAGGCAATCTGGAATAGTCAGTTTTTGACTATTTCAAATAGAGCTGCTATAAATATTCATGTACAGATTTTTGTGAGAACATAAGTTTTCATTCCTCTAGGATAAATGCCCAGGAACACAATTAGTAGATCATATGGTGGTTGCATGTTTTATCTTTTAAGAAAATGCCAGATTATTTCCTATGGTATCTATACCATTTTACATTTCCACCAGCAGTGTATGAGTGATCCAGTTTCTTTATATACTCACCAGCATTTCATGTTGTCAATTTTTTTTTTCCTCCACTTATTTTTATTAGTTGGAGGCTAATTACTTTACATCATTGCAGTGGTTTTTGTCATACATTGAAATGAATTAGCCATGGATTTACATGTATTCCCCATCCCAGTCCCCCCTCCCATCTCCCTCTCCACCCGATCCCTCTGGGTCTTCCCAGTGCACCAGGCCCGAGCTCTTGTCTCATGCATCCAACCTGGGCTGGTGATCTGTTTCACCCTAGATAGTATACATGTTTCGATGCTGTTCTCTTGAAACATTCCCACCCTCGCCTTCTCCCAGAGTCCACAAGTCTGTTCTATACCTCTGAGTCTCTTTTTCTGTTTTGCATATAGGGTTATCATTACCATCTTTCTAAATTCCATATATATGTGTTAGTATACTGTAATGGTCTTTATCTTTCTGGCTTACTTCGCTCTGTATAATGGGCTCCAGTTTCATCCATCTCATTAGAACTGATTCAAATGAATTCTTTGTAATGGCTGAGTAATATTCCGTGGTGTATATGTACCACAGCTTCCTCATCCATTCGTCTGCTGATGGGCATCTACGTTGCTTCCATGTCCTGGCTATTATAAACAGTGCTGTGATGAACATTGGGGTGCCCGTGTCTCTTTCAGATCTGGTTTCCTCTGTGTTTATGCCCAGAAGTGGGATTGCTGGGTCATATGGCAGTTCTATTTCCAGCTTTTTAAGAAATCTCCTCACTGTTTTCCATAGTGGCTTTACTAATTTGCATTCCCACCAACAGTCTAAGAGGGTTCCCTTTTCTCCACACCCTCTCCAGCATTTCTTGCTTGTAGACTTTTGGATAGCAGCCATCCTGACTGGTGTGTAATGGTACCTCATTGTGGTTTTGATTTGCATTTCTCTGATAATGAGTGATGTTGAGCATCTTTTCATGTGTTTGTTAGCCATCTGTATGTCTTCTTTGAAGAAATGTCTGTTTAGTTCTTTGGCCCATTTTTTGATTGGGTCATTTATTTTTCTGGAGTTGAGCTGGAGGAGTTGCTTGTATATTTTTGAGATTAATCCTTTGTCTGTTGCTTCGTTTGCTATTATTTTCTCCCAATCTGAGAGCTGTCTTTTCACCTTGCTTATAGTTTCCTTTGTTGTGCAAAAGCTTTTAAGTTTCATTAGGTCCCATTTGTTTATTTTTGCTTTTGTTTCTAAAATTCTGGGATGTGGGTCATAGAGGATCCTGCTGTGATTTATGTCGGAGAGTGTTTTGCCTATGTTCTCCTCTAGGAGTTTTATAGTTTCTGGTCTTACATTTAGATCTTTAATCCATTTTGAGTTTATTTTTGTGTATGGTGTTAGAAAGTGTTCTAGTTTCATTCTTTTACAGGTGGTTGACCAGTTTTCCCAGCACCACTTGTTAAAGAGGTTGTCTTTTTTCCATTGTATATCCTTGCCTCCTTTGTCGAAGATAAGGTGACCATAGGTTCGTGGATTTATCTCTGGGCTTTCTATTCTGTTCCATTGATCTATATTTCTGTCTTTGTGCCAGTACCACACTGTCTTGATGACTGTGGCTTTGTAGTAGAGTCTGAAGTCAGGCAGGTTGATTCCTCCAGTTCCATTCTTCTTTCTCAAGATTACTTTGGCTATTCGAGGTTTTTTTGTATTTCCATACAAATTGTGAAATTATTTGTTCTAGTTCTGTGAAAAATACCGTTGGTAGTTTGATAGGGATTGCATTGAATCTATAGATTGCTTTGGGTAGTATAGCCATTTTGACAATATTGATTCTTCCAATCCATGAACACGGTATATTTCTCCATCTGTTTGTGTCCTCTTTGATTTCTTTCATCAGTGTTTTATAGTTTTCTATGCATAGGTCTTTTGTTTCTTTAGGTAGATATACTCCTAAGTATTTTATTCTTTTTGTTGCAATGTTGAATGGTGTTGTTTCCTTAATTTCTCTTTCTGTTTTTCATTGTTAGTGTATAGGAATGCGAGAGATTTCTGTGTGTTAACTTTATATCCTGCAACACTATTGTATTTGTTGATTAGCTCTAGTTAATTTCTGGTAGAGTCTTTAGGGTTTTCTATATAGAGGATCATGTCATCTGCAAACAGAGAGAGCTTCACTTCTTCTTTTCCTATCTGGATTCCTTTTACTTCTTTTTCTGCCCTGATTGCTGTGGCCAACACTTCCAAAACTATGTTGAATAGTAGTGGTGAGAGTGGGCACCCTTGTCTTGTTCCTGATTTCAGGGGAAATGCTTTCAATTTTTCACCATTGAGGGTGATGCTTGCTGTGGGTTTATCATATATAGCTTTTATTATGTTGAGGTATGTTCCTTCTATTCCTGCTTTCTGGAGAGAGTTAATCATTAATGGATGTTGAATTTTGTCAAAGGCTTTTTCTGCATCTATTGAGATAATCATATGGTTTTTATCTTTCAATTTGTTAATGTGGTGTATCACATTGATTGATTTGCAGATATTAAAGAATCCTTGCATTCCTAGGATAAAGCCCACTTGGTCATGGTGTATGATTTTTTTTAATATGTTGTTGGATTCTGTTTGCTAGAATTTTGTTAAGGATTTTTGCATCTATGTTCATCAGTGATATTGGCCTGTAGTTTTCTTTTTTTGTGGCATCTTTGTCTGGTTTTGGAATTAGGGTGATGGTGGCCTCATAGAATGAGTTTGGAAGTTTACCTTCTTCTGCAATTTTCTGGAGGAGTTTGAGTAAGATAGGTGTTAGCTCTTCTCTAAATTTTTGGTAGAATTCAGCTGTGAAACCATCTGGTCCTGGGCTTTTGTTTGCTGGAAGATTTCTGATTAGTTTCGATTTCCTTGCTTGTGATGGGTTTGTTAAGATCTTCTATTTCTTCCTGGTTCAGTTTTGGAAAGTTATACTTCTCTAAGAACTTGTCCATTTCTTCCAAGTTGTCCATTTTATTGGCATAGAGCTGCTGGTAGTAGTCTCTTATGATCGTTTGTATTTCAGTGTTGTCTGTTGTGATCTCTCCATTTTCGTTTCTAATTTTGTTAATTTGGTTCTTCTCCCTTTGTTTCTTAATGAGTCTTGCTAATGGTTTGTCAATTTTGTTTATTTTTTCAAAAAACCAGCTTTTAGCTTTGTTGATTTTTGCTATGGTCTCTTTAGTTTCTTTTGCATTTATTTCTGCCCTAATTTTTAAGATTTCTTTCCTTCTACTGACCCTGGGGTTCTTCATTTCTTCCTTCTCTAGTTGCTTTAGGTGTAGAGTTAGGTTATTTATTTGACTTTTTTCTTGTTTCTTGAGGTAGGCCTGTAATGCTATGAATCTTCCCCTTAGCACTGCTTTTACAGTGTCCCATAGGTTTTGGGTTGTTGTGTTTTCATTTTCATTCATTTCTATGCATATTTTGATTTCTTTTTTGATTTCTTCTATGATTTGTTGGTTATTCAGAAGCATGTTGTTTAGCCTCCATATGTTTGAATTTTTAATAATTTTTCTCCTGTAATTGGGATCTAATCTTACTGCACTGTGATCAGAAAAGATGACTGGAATGATTTCAATTTTTTTGAATTTACCAAGACTAGATTTATGGCCCAGGATGTGATCTATTCTGGAGAAGGTTCCGTGTGCACTTGAGAAAAAGGTGAAGTTGATTGTTTTGGGGTGAAACATCCTATAGATGTCAATGAGGTCTAGCTGGTCCATTGTGTCCTTTAAAGTTTGTGTTCCCTTGTTCATTTTCTGTTTAGTTGATCTATCCATAGTTGTGAGTGGGGTATTAAAGTCTCCTACTATTATTGTGTTACTATTAATTTCCTCTTTCATACTCGTTAGCGTTTGCCTTATATATTGTGGTGCTCCTATGTTGGGTGTATATATATTTATAATTGTTATATCTTCTTCTTGGATTGATCCTTTGATCATTATGTAGTGTCCATCTTTGTCTCTTTTCACAGCCTTTATTTGAAAGTCTATTTTATCTGATATGAGTATTGAGACTCCTGCTTTCTTTTGGTCTCCGTTTGCGTGGAATATTTTTTTCCAGCCCTTCACTTTTAGTCTGTATGTGTCCCTTGTTTTGAGGTGGGTCTCTTGTAGACAGCATATATAGGGGTCTTGCTTTTGTATCCATTCAGCCAGCCTTTGTCTTTTGGTTGGGGCATTCAACCCATTTACATTTAAGGTAATTATTGATAGGTATGGTCCTGTTGCCATTTATTTTGTTGTTTGGGGTTGACGTTTATACCACCTTTCTGTGTTTCCTGTCTAGAGAAGATCCTTTAGTATTTGTTGAAGAGCTGGTTTGGTGGTGCTGAATTCTCTCAGCTTTTGCTTGTCTGTAAAGCTTTTGAGTTCTCCTTCATATCTGAATGAGATCCTTGCTGGGTAGAGTAATTTAGGTTGTAGGTTATTCTCCTTCATTACTTTAAGTATGTCCTGCCATTCCCTTCTGGCCTGAAGGGTTTCTATTGATAGATCAGCTGTTATCCTTATGGGAATCCCTTTGTGTGTTATTTGTTGCTTCTCCCTTGCTGCTTTTAATATTTGTTCTTTGTGTTTGATCTTTGTTAATTTGATTAATATGTGTCTTAGGGTGTTTCGCCTTGGGTTTATCCTGTTTGGGACTCTCTGGGTTTCTTGGACTTGGGTGGCTATTTCCTTCCTCATTTTGGGGAAGTTTTCAGCTATTATCTCCTCGAGTATCTTCTCATGGCCTTTCTTTTTGTCTTCTTCTTCTGGGACTCCATGATTCGAATGTTGGGGCGTTTCACATTGTCCCAGAGGTCCCTGAGGTTGTCCTCATTTCTTTTGATTCTTTTTTCTTTTTTCCTCTCTGCTTCATTTATTTCCACCATTTTATCTTCTAACTCACTTATCCTATCTTCTGTCTCCGTTATTCTACTCATGGTTCCCTCCAGAGTGTTTTTTATCTCATTTATTTCATTCTTAATTTTTAATTGACTTTTTAAAATTTCTTCTAGGTCCTTGTTAAACCTTTCTTGCATCTTCTCAATCTTTGTCTCCAGGCTATTTATTTGTAACTCCATTTTGTTTTCAAGATTTTGGATCATTTTTATTATCATTATTTTTGTTGTTGTTGTTGTTTTTATTTTTATTTTTTTCCATTTATTTTTATTAGTTGGAGGCTAATTACTTTACATCATTACAGTAGTTTTTGTCATACATTGAAATGAATTAGCCATGGATTTACATGTATTCCCCATCCCGGTCCCTCCTCCCACCTCCCTCTCCACCCGATCCCTCTGGGTCTTCCCAGTGCACCAGGCCCGAGCACTTGTCTCATGCACCCAACCTGGGCTGGTGATCTGTTTCACCCTAGATAATATACATGTTTCAATGCTGTATTATCATTATTCTAAATTCTTTTTCAGGTAGATTCCCTATTTCCTCCTCTTTTGTTTGACTTGGTGGGCTTTTTTCATGTTCCTTTACCTGTTAGGTATTTCTCTGCCTTTTCATCTTGTTTAGATTGCTGTGTCTGGAGTGGGCTTTCTGTATACTTGTGGTTCCTTTTTATTGTGGAGGTTTCACCCAGTGGGTGGGGTTGGACGATTGGTTTGTCAAGGTTTCCTGGTTAGGGAAGCTTGTGTCAGCATTCTGGTGCGTGGAATTGGATTTCTTCTCTCTGGAGTGCAATGGAGTGTCCAGTAATGAGTTTTGCAGTGGGTCTATGTGTTAGGTGTGACTTTGGACAGCCTGTATGTTGACACTCAGGTCTATGTTCCTGCGTTGCTAAAGAATTTGTGTGGTATGTCTTGTACTGGAGCTTATTGGCTCTTGGGTGGTGGTTGGTTTTGGTGTAGGTATGGAGGCTTTTGGATGGTCTCTTATTCCTTAATGTTCTGTGTAGTCAGGAGTTTTCTGGTTTTCTCAGGTTTTGGGCTTACGTCTCCTGCCTCTGGGTTTCAGTTTTATTCTTCCAATAGTCTCAAGACTTCTCCAACTATACGGCACTGATAATAAAACTTCTAGGTTAATGGTGAAAAGATTCTCCACCGTGAGAGACAACCTGAGAGGTTCACAGAGTTACATGAAGAATAGGAGAGGGAGGAAGGAGATAGAGGTGAGCAGGAGGAGAAAAAGGGGACTCAAGAGGGGAGAAACAGATCTACGCAGTTATCTGTTCCCAAAGTGTTCTCCGTAGCCCAGCCACCCACAAAGATTCACAGAATTGGATTGGGAAGAGAAGGGGAAAGGAGGAAATAGAGGTGTTCTGAGGTAGAAAACAGAGAGTCAAAAGTGGGAGAGTAATCACCACACTCCTGAGTAAAAATGGGAACTGAGTATTAGATTCTTAAATGTCCAAAATTTATATCACATACTGAAAAACAAAGATTAAAAATCTAGTGTAGAGGTTAGACTCTTTGAAATACAATATTTAAAAACAAAAACACACAAAAAATTTAGAAATGTATATGAAGTTTGGTGTAAAAATAGGGTTTCTCTCTTTTTTTTTTGCAAGGTTATAGTGAAATGAAAATGAAAATTAAGGAATAATAGAGGAGTATTAGAGGACTTTAAAAGGAAATAGGAGAGACAAACAAGAAAAAGAAAAAAGAAAAAAAAAAATTTTCCCCCTAATTAAAAAAATTGTAAAAATATATGAAAACGAAAGTTGAGGAGTAATGGGGGAGTAATAGGGAATTTTAAAAGAAAATAAAAGAGAAAAAATTAAAAAAAAAGGAAAGAAAAAAAATTTTTTTTTAATTAAAAAAAATATATACATATATATCTAGTAATTTCTCTGGAGTTGTTGCGGTCAGTGTAGGTTCAGTTTAATTTCAGATAGCTCCTCTTTCCAGCTTACACTTCTCGATATCTATAGGCCCCTTCCCGTGTAGTCGGTGTTACCTTCAGGGATTTTAATCTGTTGCACTGGTCCTTTCTGAAGTGGTTCCCTTTGTTTGTTTGGCTTCTGTTTGCCGTCTCTTCGGTGTCTAATTTCCGCCCTGACACAGGCGGGCGGAGGTGATCTCTTATTTTGGTTCACTGGTTCAGTTCAGTCCTGCTACGGGGAGGGCGGGGCGCTGCAGACAGATATCGCTTTGTGTGGATAGCACTCACCGTGTTCCGGCCACACTGGGTTTGCCCCTCTCACGGGTGTCAGTGCTTTCCCCGCCTACACTGCTCAGGCTCCTGGCTGCTCTATATGGAGCGGGCCCTACGTTAAGTGCGGTTCCAGTTTTCGGGTACTCCACAAAAGCGCGGATTCGGTTGCGCCTGCGTTTTGTGCCTTCCCCGGCCTGAGCGGTTCAGGCAGCCAGAGGCTTGGGCGCACTCTCCCCGGGTGCAGCACGCCTTTTCCCTCCACGTCGAGCGGCCCAGGCAGCCAGAGGCTTGGGCGCACTCTCCCCGGATGCGGTGCGCCTTTTCCCTCCGCGGGCGAGCGGCTCAGGCAGCCAGAGGCTTGGGCGCACTCTCCCCGGTACGGTGCGCTTTTTCCCTCTGCAGCCCCAGCGCGCGCTGCCAGTCGGGTCTCAGGAAGTCTTTAGATAGGAACCGGGGGCCTGTTTGCAGTGTGGGAGGGTGTGGCTTCTCAGGGGCTGAGTTTGCCCTTTTCCCCTCTCCCTTGCCTCTACCTCGAGCGGGGATGGGCCGGCTCTTCTCCAGATCTTCTCAGTCCCTTTGTTTTGCGAACCGCCGGCAGTGTGTTCGGGCCGGTTAACTTTGTCCCTCGCTATCCCACAGTTCAAAAAAGCTCCCTCTGACCGCTCTCAGGGTCTTCGGGCCGGTCCTTACCCTAAGCAATGCCGCCCGCTCCTCTCCGTTCTGCCCCCGCTTGTTGCTGGCGGGTACGGGCATCTGGGGTACTTTTTTTCTGGGAGTTGCTTTTAGGCACGTAATCTGTGGGCCTTGTTTAATTTTTCCTCCCAGTTAGATTGCCGAAAACTTCCCCCAGTCCCGCCAGTGCGAGGGTTTCCTGGTGATTGGAAACTTCCTCTATTAAGACTCCCTTCCCGGGACGGGTCTCCGTCCGTAGCTCTTTTGACTCCCATTTTTCCTATACACTAACAATGAGAAAACAGAAAGAGAAATTAAGGAAACAATACCATTCACCATCGCAACAAAAAGAATAAAATACTTAGGAGTATATCTACCTAAAGAAACAAAACACTTATACATAGAAAACTATAAAACACTGATGAAAGAAATCAAAGAGGACACAAACAGATGGAGAAATATACCGTGTTCATGGATTGGAAGAATCAATATTGTCAAAATGGCTATACTACCCAAAGCAATCTATAGATTCAATGCAATCCCTATCAAACTACCAACGGTATTTTTCACAGAACTAGAACAAATAATTTCACAATTTGTATGGAAATACAAAAAACCTCGAATAGCCAAAGTAATCCTGAGAAAGAAGAATGGAACTGGAGGAATCAATCTGCCTGACTTCAGACTCTACTACAAAGCCACAGTCATCAAGACAGTATGGTACTGGCACAAAGACAGAAATATAGATCAATGGAACAGAATAGAAAGCCCAGAGATAAATCCACGAACCTATGGTCACCTTATCTTCGACAAAGGAGGCAAGGATATACAATGGAAAAAAGATAACCTCTTTAACAAGTGGTGCTGGGAAAACTGGTCAACCACCTGTAAAAGAATGAAACTAGAACACTTTCTAACACCATACACAAAAATAAACTCCAAATGGATTAAAGATCTAAATGTAAGACCAGAAACTATCAAACTCCTAGAGGAGAACATAGGCAAAACACTCTCCGACATAAATCACAGCAGGATCCTCTATGACCCACATCCCAGAATTTCAGAAATAAAACCATTTTATCTTTTATATTTTGTCCTACCTCCCTTCGAAGACAATGGGCTGCTTTTCTGGGTGCCTGATGTCCTCTGCTAGCGATCAGAAGTTGTTTTGTGAAATTTGTTAAGCGTTCAAATGTTCTTTAGATGAATTTGTAGGGGAGAAAGTGGTCTCCCCGTCCTATTCCTCCGCCATCTTTTCCATGTTGTCAATTTTTAAAAATTTAAGCCATTTCAATGTGTGCAGTGATATCTGATGACTTTAATTTGCATTTTACTAATGGCTGATGATGTTAAACATCTTTTCATGTGCTCATTTAGTATCTGTATCTTCTTAGGTAAAATTAGCATCATGTCTCTTCAGTTTCTTTAGCCTGTGTTGTTTAATTGGATTATTTGCTTTTTCCTTTTGAGCTTTGAGACTTCTTTATGTATTCTAGATACTACTCCTTTGTTAGGTACATGATTTACAATTTTTTTTCCAGTCTTTGGATTGTCTTTTCGTCTTTTTAACAGTCTTTGCACAGCAAACATTTAGGATTTCTATAATGTCCACTTTATCAATTTTACCTCTTGTGAAATGTGTTTTGAACATTAAGTCTAAGAACTCTGTCTGGCTTTGTATTCTAAATATTTTCTACCTTTTTCTAAAAGGTTTATGTTTTATATTTTGCTCTGTGAATTGGTCTCCTAGGACTGCTATGACAAATTACCACAAACTTGGTGACTTAAAAACAACAGAAATGAATTTTCTGCAGTTCTGTAGGATAGAAGTTTGAAATCAATTTCAGTGGGCCAAAATCAGGGTGTTGGCAGGGCCTTGAGAAGCTGGGGGCCACATCACTCCAGTCTTGGCCTCCATCTCAGTACGGCTTTCTTCTGTGTGTTTGTGTCAAATCCCCCTTTTCCTCTTTTACAAAGACTTGTAGCATTTGGGACCGACTTGGTTAATCTCAGCTAATTTCTTCATCCCCAATCCTTAACAGTAATCAGATCTCTTATAATATAAGGTGATATTATCTTGTCCTGGGAATTAGTAAGTGAATATATCTTTGGATGGCCGTTACCCAGTTTACTACAGTCTGTGATCTGTTTTGAGTTAACTTTACATAAAGGAGCAATTTGAATGGAGTTTATTTTTTTGGTCTATGGGTTTCTAGTTGCTGTAGCATCATTTATTAAAAAATCTATATTTCCTCCATTAAACTGTTTTTGCACCTTTGTAAATCAGTTTTGCTTTCTAAGATACATATTTACCAGTCTTTAAGAAGTAGTTTTAGTGTCTATTTAAAGGATAGCTGTGCTTAGTTACTAAGATTTGACTTAGGGTTTTTGGGGCGGGGGGGGCAAGCCACTCGGTTTGCAGGATCTCAGTTCCTCGACCAGGAATTGAACCCAAGCCACAGAATTGAAGGCTTGAAATCCTAACCACTAGGTGAGCAGACAACTTCCCCAAATCTTATTCCTGTTGTCACTTGTTTCATCCACCTCTGCCCCACAGTTCCCCAGTATATATCACTGTTTCTTTGGTATCTTTTCAGAAGTTTTACATATACATAGCAAATCTGAACATATATTCTTTCCCCTCCCTTTTTTTACACAAATGGTAGCATAGTGTACATAAAAATTGTATTCATACTTGCTTACAGCATTTCCCTTAGGGAATATAAAACATGAATAAAGCTAAAATACTCTTTCATGGTTATTGTAATGAGTAGTGTGTACTTTTTTCAGGCTAAATTAAGACTTTACATAGAGTGTTCTTTCAGATGTTCGCATTTGAGTTTTGCCCCAGTCCCATTTTTGGCATAGGCTCTTTGATTTTTACTGGATGACTTTGCATAGTGCAGTAATTTCTAGGAATGCATGTGTAATTTTACCAGAACTGAGTCTTTCAGAGAGTAAAAGTGCTAATTTTTCTGAGTGTATTTGTGTATCAGCCCAAAGAATGCTGGTATAGAAATATTAATATCAGACAGTATAATGCAGATAGTATGATATGAAAGGTCATTTCAGTTAGATAGAAGAAATCATGAATTTTTTTGCAGCCACCAGCATAACTTTAGATGAGAGCTGACAATTGTTGGGAGGAAATGACAGACCTCCAATTTTTCATCCTTTTAAATGGAACCAGTTTTCACTGGGCCTTAGAAAGTCAAGTGGGCCTTAGGAAGCATCACTCTGAACAAAGCTAGTGGAGGTGATGGAATTCCAGGTGAGCTATTTCAAATGCTTAAAGATGATGCTGTGAAAGTGCTGCACTCAGAATGCCAGCAAATTTGGAAAACTCAGCAGTGGCCACAGGATTGGAAAAGGTCAGTTTTCATTCTAATCCCAAAGAAAGGCAATGCCAAAAAATGTTCAAACGAACACACAATTGTACTCATCTCACATACTAGCAAAGTAATGCTCAAAATTCTCCAAGCTAGGCTTCAACAGTACGTGAACAGTGAACTTCCAGATGTTCAAGCTGGATTTAGAAAAGGCAGAGGAACCAGAGGTCAAATTGCCAACATCTGTTGGATCGTAAAATAAGCAAGCGAGTTCCAGAAAAACATCTCCTTTATTGACTATGCCAAAGCTTTTGACTGTGTGGATCACAACAAACTGTGGAAAATTCTTCAAGAGGTGGAAATACCAGACCACCTTACCTGCCTCCTGAGAAATCTATATGGAGGTCAAGAAGCAACAGTTAGAAACAGACATGGAACAACAGACTGATTCCAAATTGGGAATGGGGTACGTCAAGGCTGTGTATTGTTACCCTGCTTATTTAACTTATATGCAGAGTACATCATCCAAAATGCTGGGCAGGATGAAGCACAAGCTGGAGTCAAGACTGCTGGAAGAAATATCAATAACCTCAGGTACGCAGATAACACCACCCTTATGGCAGAAAGCGAAGGAAAACCAAAGAGCCTCTTGATGAAAATGAAAGAGGAGAGTAAAAGATTTGGCTTAAAACTCAACATTCAAAAAAGTAATATCATGACATCCAGTCCCATCAGTTCATGGCAAATAGATGGGGAAACAATGGAAACAGTGAATGACTTTAATTTTTTGGTCTCCAAAATCACTGCAGATGGTGACTGCAGCCATGAAATTATAAGATGCTTGCTCCTTGGAAGAAAAACTAAGACCAACCTACACAGCATATTAAAAAGCAGAGATATTACTTAGCTGACAAAGGTCTGTATAGTCAAATCTATGGTTTTTCCAGTAGTCATGTGTGGATGTGACAGTTGGACTATAAAGAAAGCTGAGCACCAAAGAATTGATGCTTTTGAACTGTGGTGTTGGAGAAGACTCTTGAGAGTCCCCTGGACTGCAGGGAGATCAAAGCAGTCCATCCTAAAGGATGTCAGTCCTGAATATTCATTGGAAGGATTGATGTTGAAGCTGAAACTCTAATACTTTGGCCACCTGATGCGAAGAACTGACTCATTTGGAAAGACCTTGATACTGGGAAAAATTGAAGGCAGGAGAAGGGAACAATGGAGAATGAGATGGTTGGATGGCATCACCGACTTAATGGCTATGAGTTTGAGCAAGCTCTGGGTGATGGTGATGGACAGGGAAGCCTGGCATGCTGCAGTCCATGGGGTCGCAAAGAGTCAGACATGACTGAGGATAATTACTTTACAATATTGTGGTGATTTTTGCCATAAATTGACATGAATCAGCCACCGGTGCACATATGACCCCCTATCCTGAACCCCCCTCCCACCTCCCTCTCCACCCCATTCCTCTAGGTTGCCCCAGAGCACCAGCTTTGAATACCCTGCTTCATGCATTGAACTTGCCCTGGTCATCTTTTTTACGTTTGGTATTATACATGTTTCAGTGATATTTCTCTCAAATCATTCCACCCTTGCCTTATCCCAAAGTCCAAAAGTCCGTTCTTTACATCTGTGTCTCTTTTGCTGCCTTGTGTGTAGGATTGTTGTTACCATCTTTCTAAATTCCATATATATGCGTTAATACACTATATTAGTGTTTCTCTTTGTGACTTACTTCACTCCCTACAATAGGCGCCAGTTTCATCCACCTCATTAGAACTGGTTCAAATGCATTCCTTTTTATAGCTGAGTAATGTACAGTGGAAGTGAGAAATAGATTTAAGGGACTTGACCTGATAGAGAGCCTGATGAACTATGGACAGAGATTTGAGACATTATACAAGAGACGGGGATCAAGACCATCCCCATGGAAAAGAAATGCAAAAAGGCAAAATGGTTGTCTGAGGAGGCCTTACAAATAGCTGTGAAAAGAAGAGAAACAAAAAGCAAGGGAGAAAAGGAAAGATATTCCCATTTGAATGCAGAGTTCCAAAGAATAGCCAGGAGAGATAAGAGAAAGCCTTCCTCAGCGATCAGTGCAAAAAAATAGCAGAAAACAACAGAATGGGAAAGACTAGAGATCTCTTCAAGAAAATTAGAGATATCAAGGGAACATTTCATGCAAAGATGGGTTCCATAAAGGATAGAAATGATATGGACCTAACAGAAGCAGAAGATACTAAGAAGAGGTGGCAAGAATACACAGAAGAACTGTACAAAAAAGATCTTCACGAGCCAGATAATCACAGTGGTGTGATCACTCACCTAGAACCAGACATCCTGGAATGTGAAGTCAAATGGGCCTTAGAAAGCATCACTATGAACAAAGCTAGTGGATGTGATGGAATTCCAGTTGAGCTATTTCACATCCTGAAAGATGATGCTGTGAAAGTGCTGCACTCAATATGCCAGCAAATTTGGAAAACTCAGCAGTGGCCACAGGACTGGAAAAGGTCAGTTTTCATTCCAATCCCTAAGAAAGGCAATCCCAAAGAATGCTCAAATTACCGCACAATTGTACTCATCTCACACGCTAGTAAAGTAATGCTCAAAATTCTCCAAGCCAAGCTTCAGCAATACTTGAACAGTGAACTTCCAGATGTTCAAGCTGGTTTTAGAAAGGCAGAGGAACCAGAGATCAAATTGCCAACATCCGCTGGATCATCAAGAAAGCAAGAGAGTTCCAGAAAAACATCTATTTCTGCTTCATTGACTACGCCAAAGCCTTCGACTGTGTGGATCACAATAAACTGTGGAAAATTCTGAAGGAGATGGGAATACCAGACCACCTGACCTGCCTCTTGAGAAACCTGTATGCAGGTCAGGAAGCAACAGGTAGAACTGGACATGGACCAACAGACTGGTTCCAAATAGGAAAAGGAGTACATCAAGGCTGTATATTGTCACCCTGCTTGTTTAACTTCTATACAGAGTATATCATGAGAAACGCTGGGCTGGAAGAAGCACAAGCTGGGATTAAGATTGCCGGGAGAAATATCAATAACCTCAGATATGCAGATGACACCACTTTTATGGCGGAGAATGAAGAGGAACTAAAAAGCCTCTTGATGAAAGTGAAAGAGAAGAGTGAAAAAGTTGGCTTAAAACTCAACATTCAGAAAACTAAGATCATGGCATCTGGTCCCATCACTTCATGGGAAGTAGATGGGGAGACAGTGGAAACAGTGTCAGGCTTTATTTTTGGAGGCTCTAAAATCACTTCAGATGGTGATTGCAGCCATGAAATCAAAAGACACTTACTCCTTGGAAGGAAAGTTATGACCAACCTAGATAGCATATTAAAAAGCAGAGATATTCCTTTGCCAACAAAGGTTTGTCTAGTCAAGGCTATGGTTTTTCCAGTGGTCATGTATCGATGTGAGAGTTGGACTGTGAAAAAAGCTGAGTGCTGAAGAATTGCTGCTTTTGAATGGTGGTGTTGGAGAAGACTCTTAAGAGTCCGTTGGACTGCAAGGAGATCCAACCAGTCCATCCTAAAGGAGATCAGTCCTGGGTGTTCACTGGAAGGACTGATGCTGAAGCTGAAACTCCAATACTTTGGCCATCTCATACGAAGAGTTGACTCATTTGAAAAGACCCTGATGCTGGGAGGGATTGGGGGCAGGAGGAGAAGGGGATGACAGGATGAGATGGCTGGATGGCATCACCGACTCGATGGGCATGAGTTTGAGTGAACTCCGGGAGTTGGTGATGGACAGGGAGGCCTTTCATGCTGCGATTCATGGGGTTGCAAAGAGTCGGACATGACTGAATGACTGAACTGAACTGAACTGAATATTCCATTGTATATATGTACCCCACCTTCCTTAGCCATTCATCCACCAATGGCTATCTAGGTTGTTTCCATGTCTTAGCTGTTGTAAACAGCTGAATGAACTGTGTTCAGTGAACATTGGAGTACATTTCTCTTTCAGTTCTGGTTTCCTCGGTATATATGCCCAGTAATGGGATTGCTGGGTTGTATGGCAGTTCTATTTTCAGTTTTTTAAGGAGTCTCCACACTGTTCTCCATAGTGGCTGTACCAGTTTGCATTCCCACTAACAGTGTAAGAGGGTTCCCTTTTCTCCACACCATCTCCAGCATTTATTGTTTGTAGACTTTTTGATGGCAGCCGTTCTGACTGTTGTGAGATGATACCTCATTGTGGTTTTCATTTGCATTTCTCTAATAATGATTGATGTCAAACATCTTTTCATGTGTTTATTAGCCATCTGTATGTGTTCTTTGGAGAAATGTCTGTTTAGTTCTTTGGACCACTTTTTGATCGGTTCGTTTTTCTGATGTTGAGCTGCTTGTATATTTTGGAGATTAATTCTTTGTTGGATGTTTCATTTGCTATTATTTTCTCCCATTCTGAAGGCTGCATTTTCACCTTGCTTATAGTTTCCTTTGCTGTGCAAAAACTTTTAAGTTTAATTAGGTCCCATTTGTTTATTTTTGTTTTTATTTCCATTACTCTGGGAGGTTGGTCATAGAGGATCTTGCTGCAATTTATGTCAGAGAATGTTCTGCCTATGTTTTCCTCTAAGAGTTTCATAGTTTCTGGTCTTACATTTAGGTTTTTAATCCATTTTGAGTTTATTTTTGTGTATGGTGTTAGAAAGTATTCTAGTTTCATTCTTTTACAAGTGGTTGACCAGTTTTCCCAGCACCTCTTCTTAAAGAGATTGTCTTTTCTCCATTGCATATTTTTGCCTCCTTAGTCACAGGTAATAAGGTGTCCATAGGTGTGTGAATTTGTCTCTGGGCTTTCTATTTTGTTCCATTGATCTATATTTCTGTCTTTGTGCCAGTACCATACTGTCTTGATGACTGTAGCTTTGTAGTATAGTCTGAAGTCAGGAAAGTTGATTCTTCTTGTTTCGTTCTTTTTTCTCTCAATTGCTTTGGCTGTTCGAGGTTTTTTGTATTTCCATACAATTTGTGAAATTATTTGTTCTAGTTCTCTGAAAAATACCATTGGAAGCTTGATAGGGATTACATTGAATCTATAGATTGCTTTGGGTAGTATACTCATTTTCACTATATTGATTGTTCCTATTTACGAACATGGTATATTTCTCCATCTATTTGTGTCATATTTTATTTCTTTCATCAGTGTTTTATAGTTTTCTATATATAGGTCTTTTGTTTCTTTAGGTAGATTTATTCCTAAGTATTTTATTATTTTCATTCCAGTGGTGAATGGGATTGTTTTCTTAATTTCTCTGTTTTTTTCATTGTTAGTGTATAGGAATGCAAGGGATTTTTGTGTATTAACTTTATATCCTGTAATTTTACTATATTCATTGATTAGCTCTAGTAATTTTCTGGTGGTATCTTTAAGGTCTTCTTTGTAGAGGATCATGTCCTCTGCAAACACTGAGAGTTTTGCTGCTTCTTTTCCAATCGATTCCTTTTATTTTTCTTTCTTCTCAGATTGCTGTGGCTAGGTCTTCCAAAACTATGTTGAATAGTAGTGGTGAGAGTGGGCACCCTTGTCTTGTTCCTAATTTTGGAGGAAGTGCTTTCAATTTTTTGCCATTGAGGATAATGTTTGCTCTGGGTTTGTCATGTATGGCTTTTATTATGTTGAGGTGGAGACTTCCCTCATTGCTCAGTTGATAAAGAATCTGCCTGCAATGCAGGAGACCTGGGTTTGATTCCTGGGTTGTGGAGATCAAGTGGAGGAGAAAATGGCAACCCACTCAAGTATTCTTGCCTGGAGAATCCCATGGACAGAGGAGCCTGGCAAGCTACAGTCCATGGGGTCACAAGAGTTGGACATGACTTAGTGACTAAACCACCATCATGTTCCTTCTATGCCTGCCTTCTGGAAAGTTTTTATCATAAATGGGTATTGAATTTTGTCAAAGGCTTTCTCTGCATCTATCAAGTTAATCATATGGTTTTTCTTTTTCAGTTTGTTAATATGATGTATCCCATTGATTGATTTGCGAATGTTGAAGAATTCTTGCATCCCTGGAATAAGGCCCACTTGGTCATGATGTATGATCTTTTTAAAATGTTGTTGGATTCTGTTCACTAGAATTTTGTTGAGGATTTTTGCATCTTTGTTCATCAGTGATAATGGCCCATAATTTTCTTTTTTCGTGGGATCTTTGTCTGGTTTTGGAATCAGGGTGATGGTGGCCTCATAGAATGAGTTTGGGAGTTTGCCTTTCTCTGCAGTTTTTTGGAAGAGTTTGATTAGAATAGGTGTTAGCGCTTCTCTAAATTTTTGATAGAATTCACCTGTGATCCCATTTGGTCCTGGGCTTTTGTTGGAAGATTTTTGATTACAGTTTTGATGTCCGTGCTTGTGATTGGTCTGTTCTGGTCTGTTCAGATTTTCTATTTCTTCCTGCCTCAGTTTTGGAAGGTTATACTTTTCTAAGAATTTGTCCATTTCTTCCAAGTTGCCCATTTTTTGGCATATAGTTGCTCATAGTAGTCTCCTATGATCTTTTGTATTTCTGTGTTGGCTTTGTGATTGATATCTCCATTTTCATTTCTAACTTTATTGATTTGATTCTTCTCCCTTTTTTTCTTGATGAGTCTGGCTAACAGTTTGTCTGCTTTATTTATCTTCTCAAAGAGCCAGCTTTTAGTTTTGTTGATCTTTGCTATAGTATCCTTCATTTCTTTTTCATTTACTTCTGCTCTGATTTTTATGATTTCTTTCCTTCTATTAACTTTGGGGTTCTTTTCTTCTTTATCTAGTTGCTTTAGATGTGAAGTTAGGTTGTTTATTTGATGTTTCTCTTGTTTCCTGAGATAAGCTTGTATTGCTGTGAACCTCCCTCTGAGCACTGCTTTTACTGAATCCCATAGGTGTTGTTCTGTTTTCATTTTCATTTATTTCTATGCATATTTTGATTTCCTTTTTGATTTCTTCTGTGATCAGTTGGTTATTCAGGAGCATGTTGTTTAGCCTCCATATGTTTGTGTTTTTTATAGTTTTCTTTTTTTTTCCTTTCTGTAGTTGATATCTAATCTTACCACATTGTGATCAGGAAAGATGCTTGAAATCATTTCAATTTTTAAAATTTACCATGGCTAGATTTGTGGCCCAGGAGGTGATCTCTCCTGGGGAATGTTCCATGTGCATTTGAGAGAAAGATGAAATCCATTGTTTTTGGGTGAAATGCCTTATAGATATCAACTAGATCTAATGAGTCCATTGTATTATTTAGCACTTGTGCTTCCTTGCTAATTTTGTTTGGTGGTTTATCCATAGGTGTGAGTGGGATATTAAAGTCCCCCACTATTACTATGCTACTGTTAAAATTTCCCCTTTCATGCTTGTTAGCATTTGCCTTACATACTGAGGTGCTCCTATGTTGGGTGCATATATGTTTATAATTATTATATTCTTGGATTGATCCCTTGATCATTATGTAGTGTCCTTCTTTGTCTCTTGTCATGGTCTTTATTTTAAAGTCTACTTTATCTGATATGAGTATTGCTACTCCTACTTTCTTCTGGTCTCCATTTGCATGAAATATCTTCTTCCAGCCCCTTATTTTGTCTGTATGTGTCCCTAGGTTTGATGTGGGTCTCTTGCAGACAGCATTTATAGGGGTTTTTGTTTTTGTATTGATTTGGTTCCCTGGTGGCTCAGTGGTGAATCATCTGCTTGCATTGCAGGAAACCTGCGTTCGATCCCTGGGTTGGGAAGATAGATATTCTCAGTTGAGTATACAGTAGAGAGCCCCAATGGGCTTTTGGTTTGTTTTATTTTAGGTCCCGTTAGAAGATAGTTTAGTTATTTTTATAAGTTTAAGCATTTTTACCCCCGTTTTTACTCCTAATTGAGAAAATTTAAGTCCAGCTCAGTGAATTTTTTTCATACTGAGTACATCTGTGTATTCAACATCCATGTCAAACAATAGAACTCCAGGACTGCATCACCAACTTTAGAAACTCCTCACTTCTCTGAGCCATATATCCCATTTCTTCAGGACACCATGGTTTTGACTTTTAACAGCATAGTATTACCTTCTTTTTGATCTTTATAAGAGTAGAATCATGCGGTTTGTAGTCTTTTGCATCTGACTTCCAAAGCTCAATATTGTTCATCTGAATTCATTCTCATTACAATATATTAGAGTTTCCATTTTGTGGATATGCCGTTATTGCTTATGCGTTATTCTGTTGATGGACATTTGTGTTGTTGGCTGTTATATACAGTGTGGCAGTGAACTTCCCAGGACATTTTTTCTGATTATATATGCAAGTCAGTTGGGTATATACTTTGGAGTGAAATTACTGGTTTGTAATTGTGTGTGCTAAATTGCTTCAGTCGTGACTGGCTGTTTGTGATCCCATGGACTGCCCACCGGGCTCCTCTGTCCATGGGATTCTCCAGGCAAGAATACTGGAGTAGGTTGCCATCCCATTCTGCAGGGGATCTTCCTGATGTAGGGATTAAACTCTAATATCTTGAGGCTCCTGCATAGCAGGCAGATTCTTTACTGCTGAGCCATGGGGGAAGCCCACTGGTCTGTAGAATATAATATTCTACCAAATGGTTGCATTAATCTTCAAAATATTCATATCAGTTTATACCTTTATAGCATTGAGTGCAATTTAGGCTGGTTGCACATCATCCTCAACACTTGGTACTTTCCATTTTTTTCATTTTGGTCATTCTGGCAGGTATGTAGTATCATCAAATTGATATTATTTTAGGTATTGAATAAGTGTACTTTGAAATTGTGCTTTCCCCAATACAACTTTTGTTTGTACATCAGGTTTCAAAAAATCTTTTAATTTGTGTTTATATTTTATTTGTAGTTAATTGTTTAGCATTATTGACTAATTTACCTGCTGATAGTTATTCTAACCTGCTTCGTTTTGTTCACTTATGTTCCATCAATTTTATGCATGGTTATCTTTTTTGTATTGAATTGTGTTGTTACTTAGTTCAATTTTTCAAAAAAATAATTGTTTATATCTATTGATGGCTGTATTGGGGCTTTGTTGCTGCATGGCGTTTTTCCCCCTAATTGTGGTAAGTGTGAGCTACTCTAGTTGCGGTGTGCAGCTTTCTCATTGCTGTGGCTTCTATTGTTGTGAAGCATGAGAAGCCATGTCTGTTCTTCGATAGTTGCTGCACGTTGACTCTGTAGTTGCGGCACATGGGCTCAGTGGTTGTGGCTCCTGGGCTCCAGAACACAGGCTTAATAGTTGTGGCACATGGGCTTAGTTGCTCTGTGGCAGGTGGGATCTTCTTGGATCAGGGGTGGAACCTGTGTCTCCCACATTGGCAGGTGGATTCTTTAGCACTGAGCCACTAGGGAAACCTGGCAGTTTCAATTTTTATTTAAAGAGAAATGTTAAGCTTAATAGTTTGGTTGATGGCTTTGCCTTTATCTCTTCAATTACTATTTCTTTTTGTTAGTTTACTAGACCGGGCTTCTATAACATTGTTTACTCTTAGTTTTTCTGTTTCTTTGAAACTTCCTTTAAATGTCTGTATTTCTCTAGATTGTTTCTTTAGTGTTTGTCTCACCTTGTCTGCTCTTCATATATTCCCCCTAATTTTCTTTTCCATCTTTCTACTTGTTTACTGGATATCATGCATTGAGGTTTTTTTAGGTGCTTTACATTTGTACTTTTCTGTCAAACCAACTTTTCCAGTATCTCTCAACTTGGTTAATACCGTCACGTTTTACTACTCTTCTCTTCCAGTGTTTCTTAACTTGGCTAATACAGTTACTTTTTACTCAGCCTTCTAAATCAGAAATGCTTTTCTTTCTCATTCTCCCACAAGTAATTGTCAAAAAGTTGTATTTTATTTTTTAACTTAGGACATTCCCTTCATATGCAATCATAGACATTGCTAAGTATGTCTCTAAAATAGTGATCCTCTATTCCTCCTTCCTGCTGCTGCTGCTGCTAAGTCACTTCAGTCATGACCGACTCTGCAGCCCACCAGGCTCCCCCGTCCCTGGGATTCTCCAGGCAAGAGTACTGCAGTGGGTTGCCATTTCCTTCTCCAATGCATGAAAGTGAAAAGTGAAAGTGAAGTCGCTCAGTCATGTCCGACTCTTAGTTACCCCATGGACTGCAGCCTACCAGCCTCCTTTGTCCATGGGATTTTCCAGGCAAGCGTACCGGAGTGGGTTGCCATTGCCTTCTCTGATACCTCCTTCCTACCTCTCCTTTAATGTAGACCATATCATGATGTAGACTATTGTTCCAGTTAGTCTTATGGGCTTTTTTTTTTGTCTGACTCTTCCTCTCTTTTTAACAGTCCCTCTGATTAAAGAATGCAAACATTGAAATAAAGAATTAAAATATGTTGTACTAAAAATTTACCAAAAAAATGTAAACAAAATTTCAGTTTTTAAACAAAGATGATGGTTTTTGTAACTGTAGTTATTAAAGCTGAAAATGGCATTCAGAGTTTTGGAACGCCTTCAGTAAGGGTTTTGTTATTTATTGGCAAGTTGCAATTTAGAAATACAGAGCACCTATAAATTTTGCTCTCCTTTATGTCTGCATATTATTATTTTTTAAATGAGTGTTTTGACAACTGAAAAAAAATCTCCCATCTAGTTTGTTTTGCATTTCTTTGACTCTTGGTTATGATGAGTATATTTAATGTTTTAATGTATCGTGATCTCTTCTCTGCTATCTTAGTGATGTTCAGTTCAGTTCAGTCGCTCAGTCTTGTCCGACTCTTTGCAACCCCATGAATCGCAGCATGAAAGGCCTCCCTGTCCATCACCAACTCCCGGAGTTCACTCAAACTCATGCCCATCGAGTCGGTGATGCCATCCAGCCATCTCATCCTCTGTCATCCCCTTCTTCTCCTGCCCCCAATCCCTCCCAGCATCAGGGTCTTTTCCAATGAGTCAGCTCTTCACATGAGATGGCCAAAGTACTGGAGTTTCAGCTTCAGCATCAGTCCTTCCAATGAACACCCAGGACTGATCTCCTTTAGGATGGACTGGTTGAATCTCCTTGCAGTCCAACGGACTCTCAAGAGTCTTCTCCAACACCATAGTTCAAAAGCATCAATTTTTCGGTGCTCAGCTTTTTTCACAGTCCAACTCTCACATCGATACATGACCACTGGAAAAACCATAGCCTCGACCAGACGGACCTTTGTTGGCAAAGGAATATCTCTGCTTTTTAATATGCTATCTAGGTTGGTCATAACTTTCCTTCCAAGGAGTAAGTGTCTTTTTATTTCATGGCTGCAATCACCATCTGAGGTGATTTTGTAGCCCCCAAAAATAGTCTGACACTGTTTCCACTGTCTCCCCATCTACTTCCCATGAAGTGATGGGACCAGATGCCATGATCTTAGTTTTCTGAATGTTGAGCTTGAAGCCAACTTTTCACTCCTCTTTCACTTTCATCAAGAGGCTTTTTAGTTCCTCTTCATTCTCCGCCATAAAAGTGGTGTCATCTGCATATCTGAGGTTATTGATATTTCTCCCGGCAATCTTGATTCCAGCTTGTGTTTCTTCCAGCCCAGCGTTTCTCATGATATACTCTGTATAGAAGTTAAATAAGCAGGGTGACAATATACAGCCTTGATGTACTCCTTTTCCTATTTGGAACCAGTCTGTTGGTCCATGTCCAGTTCTACCTGTTGCTTCCTGACCTGCATACAGGTTTCTCAAGAGGCAGGTCAGGTGGTCTGGTATTCCCATCTCCTTCAGAATTTTCCACAGTTTATTGTGATCCACACAGTCGAAGGCTTTGGCGTAGTCAATGAAGCAGAAATAGATGTTTTTCTGGAACTCTCTTGCTTTCTTGATGATCCAGCGGATGTTGGCAATTTGATCTCTGGTTCCTCTGCCTTTTCTAAAACCAGCTTGAACATCTGGAAGTTCACTGTTCAAGTATTGCTGAAGCCTGGCTTGGAGAATTTTGAGCATTACTTTACTAGCGTGTGAGATGAGTACAATTGTGCGGTAATTTGAGCATTCTTTGGGATTGCCTTTCTTAGGGATTGGAATGAAAACTGACCTTTTCCAGTCCTGTGGCCACTGCTGAGTTTTCCAAATTTGCTGGCATATTGAGTGCAGCACTTTCACAGCATCATCTTTCAGGATGTGAAATAGCTCAACTGGAATTCCATCACATCCACTAGCTTTGTTCATAGTGATGCTTTCTAAGGCCCATTTGACTTCACATTCCAGGATGTCTGGTTCTAGGTGAGTGATCACACCACTGTGATTATCTGGCTCGTGAAGATCTTTTTTGTACAGTTCTTCTGTGTATTCTTGCCACCTCTTCTTAGTATCTTCTGCTTCTGTTAGGTCCATATCATTTCTATCCTTTATGGAACCCTTTGCATGAAATGTTCCCTTGATATCTCTAATTTTCTTGAAGAGATCTCTAGTCTTTCCCATTCTGTTGTTTTCTGCTATTTTTTTGCACTGATCGCTGAGGAAGGCTTTCTTATCTCTCCTGGCTATTCTTTGGAACTCTGCATTCAAATGGGAATATCTTTCCTTTTCTCCCTTGCTTTTTGTTTCTCTTCTTTTCACAGCTATTTGTAAGGCCTCCTCAGACAACCATTTTGCCTTTTTGCATTTCTTTTCCATGGGGATGGTCTTGATCCCCGTCTCTTGTATAATGTCTCAAATTTCTGTCCATAGTTCATCAGGCTCTCTGTCTATCAGATCTAGTCCCTTAAAATCTATTTTTAACTTCCACTGTATAGTCATAAGGGATTTGATTTAGGTCATACCTGAATGGTCTAGTGGTTTTCCCTACTTCCTTCAATTTAAGTCTGAATTTGGCAATAAGGAATTCATGATCTGAGCCACAGTCAGCTCCCGGTCTTGTTTTTGCTGACTCTATAGAGCTTCTCCATCTTTGGCTGCAAAGAATATAATCAATCTGATTTCGGTGTTGACCATCTGGTGATGTTCATGTGTAGTCTTCTCTTGTGTTGTTGGAAGAGGGTGTTTGCTATGACCAGTGCATTCTCTTGGCAAAACTCTTATTAGCCTTTGCCCTGCTTCATTCTGTACTCCAAGGCCAAATTTGCCTGTTACTCCAGGTGTTTCTTGACTTCCTACCTTTGCATTCCAGTCCCCTATAATGAGAAGGACATCTTTTTTGGGTGTTAGTTCTAAACGGTCTTGTAGGTCTTAATAGGTTCGTTCAACTTCAGCTTCTTCAGCGTTACTGGTTGGGGCATAGGCTTGGATTACCGTGATATTGAATGGTTTGCCTTGGAAACGAACAGATATCATTTTGCCATTTTTGAGATTGCATCCAAGTACTGCATTTCGGACTCTTTTGTTGACCATGATGGCTAGGCTACTCCATTTCTTCTAAGGGATTCCTGCCCACAGTAGTAGATATAATGGTCATCTGAGTTAAATTCACCCATTCCAGTCCATTTTAGTTCGCTAATTCCTAGAATGTTGACGTTCACTCTTGCCATTTCCTGTTTGATCACTTTCAATTCGCCTTGATTCATGGACCTAACATTCCAGGTTCCTATGCAATATTGCTCTTTACGGCATCGGACCTTGCTTCTATCACCAGTCCCATCCACAACTGGGAATTGTTTTTGCTTTGGCTCCATCCCTTCATTCTTTCTGGGGTTATTTCTCCACTGATCTCCATTAGCATGTTGGGCACCTACCGACCTGGGGGGTTCCTCTTTCAGTATCCTATCATTTTGCCTTCTCATACTGTTCATGGGGTTCTCAAGGCAAGAATACTGAAGTGGCTTGCCATTCCCTTCTCCAGTGGACCACATTCTGTCAGACCTCTCCACCATGACCTGACCGCCTTGGGTGGCCCCACACGGCATGGCTTAGTTTCACTGAGTTAGACAAGGCTGTGGTCCTGTGATCAGATTGGCTAGTTTTCAGTGATAATGGTTTCAGTGTGTCTGCCCTCTGATGCCCTCTCGCAATACCTACCGTCTTACCTGGGTTTCTCTTACCTTGGACGTGGGGTATCTCTTCACGGCTGCTCCAGCAAAGCACAGCCGCTGCTCCTTACCTTGGACGAGGGGTTTCTTCTGAAGGCCACCCCTCCTGACCTTGAACGAGGAGTAGCTCCTCTCGCCCCTCTTGCACCCGCGCAGCAGCTGCTCCTTGGAGGTGGGTTAGTGATATTACCTTCTATTTATTGAGCACTTTCCTGGCTGTCAAAAATACTGTAGTAAGCATTTTACTACATGACCTGTCCTTTTTTTTTTTTTTTAACATGACCTATCTTCAGAGGATTAACTCTGAACAAGCCTGTCAAGTATACACAGTAACATTATTGTGTGACGAAACTGATTTTAAAGAAGTCACTTGTTCAGTGCTACATAGTTGAGAAACTCAGAGTGATACCGTATCATACTTTTACCTCTCAACTTTTGATAGTGTAGATGTGAAAGATTTGTATTTGTGTTTTTAGGGGTTTGGATTAAATGATTCTGGATCCCAGATAGAGATGGCTGTGATTTTTATCTCTTTTTCTAAAAGCAAGAGGTTCAACTTTGGTATTTGTTTAGGTTAGGGGAGAAGATTTTGGTGAATCTGTTTGCAATTAGAATATTGGTTATAGATATTTAGAACAGGATGAATTCTCAAGTATTTCTCAAATCATGTTCCGTTGCATATTGTGGGAATTTTCATATATCCTCACCACGGAAGTTTGGGCAACATTTGGTTTCTGTAGCAGAGAAACCTTAATAGCTTTGAATACTTCAGTTTCTGAAATAAGTTTCTGTAGGAGACATATTCATATGTAGAACAATATTTTGAAGTACATCAGTTTGAGACAAAAGCTTATGTGTGGTCCATTCTCTCATTTTGTTAGGGGAGGAAATGGAGACCCATTGTGGTTAAGTGTGTCGCCTAAAAATCACACAGCTGCTAAGCAACACAGGATAAGATCCAGTCATTCTTTTGTACCATGCTTTCTCTGATAATGTTATATAGTATCTATTTTTCCTGTATTATGTTAAAAGTTAAAAGACTTGTGTGTAGTTTATTTTATATTCCCATCTAGTCCAGACACTAGTCTTATACTGAGAAATTAACATACAGTTTTTAAAATTCAGGATTTATTCACATACAAATACCCTAGCATTATTGAGTATTCATAACTGCTGTGTTTAATCATTAAAATGAAAAGAGTACTTTTTCCTGTAGTAAAGTGTCACATATGTTTGGTTTAGTTTCTGTAGAAAGTGTTTCCTGACTGCAATGAGAGAAAGCGGAATACATTGTCCCCTCTGTCGTGGAAGTGTGAATAGAAGAGAGAGAGCATGTCCTGAATGGGCCTTAGATCTTGAAAATATCATGAGGAAATTTTCTGGTAGCTGCAGATGCTGTGCAAAACAGGTAGAGTAAATGTGATATAGTTCTTTGAAAGTCAAGCTTCTGTTCTGAAATTTCTGTTTGAATTGTCTTGGTGTGTACTGTTTTGAAGAGAAATTATTTAGGTTGGGAATAGGGTAAAAAAGGCCAGAAAAGCTGTGGCTGTAGATCTTGCTAGGTAATAAACTTACTGAGAACAGAGCCCAGAAGATACGTCCTTGAATTTGCCATAATGTTTAGCATGGCATTTTTTCAAAATAATCACTCTTGATTTACCTACTGAATGAACTGAATGAATAAACTGGCATTTAACTCCCTTAAACCCTGTTTTGGTACACTTTCAGTTCTTAAGTAGTTTTTCTGGTAGCATTATTATTGTAATTTTGCCTGTAGAAATGGGCCAAATGGATTATGTAGTCATGGGGAACTCTCTAACTGCCCACTTTACTTGGATATTTATGTGTTTATCTAAAAAAATCACAAAGTTTTTGGCAGAAAACTCCTTGCTTTTTAAGGAACAGATGGAAAAAATCAGGTATTGGCAATTAACCGACATTATTTCTCTAATCTGGATTTTATTTTGTCATTTGGAGAGGGAGTGAAATGGTGAGAGGTAGTTAGGCTTTGAGTATATTGGTTTATTTATAGATTTATCACAGCCACTTTCTCAAACAGCTAATAAAGTCATTGAGCAAAACCAATTGCTGTTTTATGCATTCACACAAGACATAGCTGATTTTCCATCTCTTTGAGGGAGGTGTTAACTGACAAGGCAGTGAAGTGAAGTTGGAAAATATACTTGAAATTTCTGGCTCTGCTCCTTAGAGAGAAACTGAAAAATGTTCCAAGTGTTAATTTGGGAACTTAGTTTTTTAAAGCATTTTCTAACTCTGCCAGGTTACAGTGTTAAAGAAAAATATGCCCAGTGCCATGAGGCAACTTCTTAATAATTTTAATATTATTTTGTGTCTATTAATAGTATTATTTTCAAGTGTAAAATTATTTATTAATTTATAGGGTCAGTTTATGGACAGTTGGACTCATCTCCATTTTCTCTGCATCTAATGGACAGAAACTTACTTCTTATTTTTAGAATTAAATCATTTACTTAAAAAAAAAAAACTCTTGTTGAAATGGAATATTTACTTACCTGTTTTTGTCTTGTTTTTTCCTCTTGTTGGCAGTGTCTCAAATCTTAATGAGTTCCCTTTTAAACTGAAAGTCACAGTACATTAAAGATTTTTTAAATTTATTTTTAATATGGTGAAAATGCATAATGTAAAATAGCCTTTTCTTAGTTTTTTTTTAATAAGTGAAAGATTATGGTAAACCTTATTTTTTTATATAATAAACATCTACATATATTTCCATTTGCTAAGGAAACATGATATGTATATGATATATATGTGTTATGTATATGTATACACATATATACACAATGAGGCATCAAGTGAACAATTAGAGTGCAGTATTATGAATGGTAAGGTAGAAAACATACCATTTTTAAGTGTACAATACAGTGATATTAAGTACATTTACTGTATTGTGTAACAGTCACCGCTGTCTGTTTCCAGAATTTTTTCATCATCACAAACAGAAAATCTGTACCTGTTAACTTGTAACTTGCTGTTCCCCCCACCCTGCCATCTTCCCAACCCCATCTAGTAACCTATGTTCTACATTATTTCTCTGAATTCTCTTCTGCCTTATAGAAGTGGAATCATACAATGTTTGTTCTTTTGAAAGTCACATTGCTTTTTTAATCAATAATTTACAGATTAAATTCTATCGCATGAGACATCATTACAAATCTTGTAAGAAGTATCAAGATGAATATGATGTTTCTTCTATTGTTCCAAACTTTCAGATCTCTCAAGATTCAGTAGGGAACAGGTAAGTAATGTTTATTTTTATCGTTAAAATGGAAATTTGGGGGAGGCTATGTGAGGTATTTTTTGTTTTATTTATGTGTGTTTATATTTTTTAATTGCCTGTCTTCATAAGTTTGACACATGTTAAATTGAATCTGGGAAATTGTGCTCAACTTAAGCTTATGTAAGAATTATTTTAAGAAAATTTACATGTTTGAGTAAAAAATAGATTTGTGAATTGAAGGTATTTTCTTTTGCAGGTGAAATTACTTGAAAACTAGAGGAAATCCCTTTTCAGTAATGTCTTTGCAAACTAGAATCTTTTTACTAGTTGTTTGAAATTTTTATTTTGATAAAAAATGTCATGTAAAAGGGAGACTTGGTACTATTATTAGTTCTATTTTAGTCTCAATTCTTTTAAAGCTAGGTTTTGGTTTGATATGTATCTTATTGTCTCAGGTTTATATATATTAAACATTTTTATGAAATGTATTTTATGCATAAGAATGGCCAGAATGCACATGTATGGTTTAAAAATTAGTCACAAAGCAAATCCCTAGTTATTCACTAACCCAAATCAAAAATTATGTAGCATTTTCCAGCCCCTTAGAGTCTCCTTGAATGCCCATGCTCCATTTGAACCCCATAATCCCAGAGATAATCACTATCCTCTTTTTTGGGTTATTCATTCTTTTGTTTTCTTTATAGTATTACCACCCATGGATGTATCTCTAAACAATGAAATGTTTTATTTTTAAAAACTCAACAGCAAGCACACACAGTTGTGTAAAGAAAGGCAGTATTGGCAGTATTATAGAAAGGCTCCCAGGAGATGATATGTTAAGCAGAGTCTTTTAACATTTTATTTTAGTAGCATTTCATTTCACTTGTTGCTAATTTTCAGTAATTTAACCACTCTTAAGCACTCATACTATAATAAAGCTTTTTCTCAACTCCTTAGTTAAAACTATTCTGGTAAAGGTCTTTCATAATTTTTTGATCACTTGTTTTTTAGGTTACTAGCCTTCTCATTTTACTTGGCTCAGTGTCATTGGATGAAATTGGTCACTCCTATTTTGCGATTTTTTAAAATTTCTTTTCATCTCCTTAGATTCATTCCTTCTGACTTTTTTTTTTAAGTTGTACTTCTGCTGTATTGGAATTACTCAACAATTTTTTATTAACTCAGTAGATTATTCTTAAGTGCCGGGATTATCTTTGTCTTGTTCAACAATCATGTCTCTGTCTATTAGCAAAGTTCCTAGTATATGATGTGGGCAGTCACGGCTTGTTAAATAACTCAGTTTTCTTCTCATGAGACATGGCTTCTTCCCTCTTATTCTCCAGGTCCAGCTGGTCGTAGGTAATAGCAGTATTCCTTATCTGTATTCTTCTTCTACCCTATTGTCGTTTCCCTATCAAGTCTCCCATCATCTCTCACTTGAACTGTTGGAGTATTCTTTTAGCTGGTGATCCTCCTTTAGTCTGTCCTGCATGCTATTGTCAATGTGTATTTCAGAAGTGTAGCTCTGACCTTTTTCTCTGTCTTTGTACCTTCCCTCTGTACCTTGTCAATGACGTCCCATGACCCCATAGCAGTGTTTCTCATCCTGAATTCCATGGGCCAGTAACAGCTCTGTGAACTACCTAAACTGCCATTTTGTGTGTAGGTACTATGTGTGCATTTTTTCTGGAGAGAGAATATAAAAATTCTCAAGGGGTTCCATGATCTAATTCAGCAGCTAGCTTAATAAGACAAAATCCCGTATTCTAAAGCCGTTTCTTATTTGCCCTCACCTTTCTTTTTTAGCTTTTGTCTTTCTTGGTTATTCATTACTGCATCATATACCTTAGCTGTGTTGAATTATTCCCACCATATCCTTTCCGTTCTTGAGAAACAGAATAACTTAGTTGTTAAACATGAAGGCTTGGAGCCAGACTGCCTGGGTACCAGGCTCTTTCCTTTACTAATTGTATGAGTTTGGCAAGAAAGTGTACCTCAGTTTTCTCATTTGTTAGAAAGAGAAAGGGGTAGTGATGATACTATTAAACACCTTATTAGATTGGGAGTCAATAAATAAATAAATAAATAGATTGGTCAATATTGTATTAACCAATAAATAGGTACAACAATCAACAAATAAAACAGTCAATGTTAAGCCCTTTTTTTTTTTTTTCTTTTCTGTTTTGGTCACACCGTGCAGCTTGTGGAATCTTAGTTCCTTGACCAGGGATTGAACCTGCAGTCTCAGCAGTGAAAGTCCCAGAGTCCTAACCACTAGTTGTAAAAGTTGCTCAGTCGTGTCTGACTCTTTTTGACCCCATGGATTTAGTTCATGGAATTCTCCAGGTCAGAATACTGGAGTGGGTATCCTTTCCCTTCTCCAGGGGATCTTCCCAACCCAGGAATCGAACCCAGGTCTCCCACATTGCGGGCAGATTCTTTACCAACTGAGCCATAAGGGAAGCCCCCTAACCACTAGACCTCCAGGGAATTCCCTAAATGCTAGTTTTTAATTATCATCATCGTCATAATCATCATCATTCCCTCACCTCCACACTTTCACCCCCGTTCTAACCCATACTCTTTGCCAGCTAGTGGACTTTTTCTCTTAGAAAACTTAGACCAAGTGTTAGTTACTCTGAAGTCTTTCCTGTTTACTTGTCTCTCTCTCTTTTTTTTTATCTAGTATTAATAGAATGGGCTTCCTAGTCTTATTCATGGCGTTTATATCCTGTGCATTTGTTTTGGATATATAATGTGAGGTAGGAAAAGTTTTCCCCAGGTGATAACCATTTGTCCTAGTACCATTCATTGAGGTGTCCATTCATTCCCACTGATTTATGATGCCATTTTGGTCCTATACATCTCTATTCTTTTGTGTTGCTTCATCCCTCAAGAACTATGTTATAGTAATAATTGTGGCTTTAACAGTAGGTTTTAATATAACATCAGCTAGGGAAAGTTCTTCTTGTTGTACCTAGTACCATTCATTGAGGAGTCCATTCATTCCCACTGATAAATAATGCCATTTTGGTCCTATACATCTCTATTCTTTTGTGTTGCTTCATTTGTTCCTCAAGAACATGTTACAGTAATTATTGTGGCTTTAACAGTAGGTTTTAATATCACATCAGCTAGGGAAAGTTCTTGTTGTACTTATTAAATTGTTTCTCTTATTTTTAGCTCTTTGCTATTCCACATGAATTTTAGGATCAGACTTTTGGGCTTCCCAAAAATTCCTGTAGAGGTTTTAATTGGCAGCATTGTTTGAATTTACTGAAATCATATATTAATTTGGAGAGAATTGGCATCATGTGATACTTATTTTTCCCACCATTTCCCATCTGTTTGTCTCTCCATTAAAAAAAATGCACTAAAAGAGGTCCATGTAGAGCACAAGTGAGTATGTTCTAGTATATCCTTTCCTGGCTTCCCGGGTGGTGCTAGTGGTAAAGAACCTGCCTGCCAATGCAGAAGACTCAAGAGACATGGGTTCAGTCCCTGTGTTGGGAAGATCCCCTGGAGAAGGAAATGTCAACCCACTCCAGTATTCTTTCCTGGAGAATCCCCTGGACAGAGGAGCCTGGTGGGCTGCAGTCCTTGAGGGGTGGGAAAGAGTCAGACACGACTGAGCACACGTAGACACACACACACACACACACACACACACACACACACACACACACACCTTTTCCTAGTAGTAGTGACAGTGAAAGTGTTTGTTAGGAAAGCCTTTAGTTTTTGTTGCTGTACAAATAGATCTTTTTTTTTCTTGTTTTGTAATCTAAGTGGTTATTACTAGTGAGTAGGAATATTGAGGATTTTTATGTAATTTTGTATTTAGAAACCTTGGTGACTAGTTCTAATAGTTCTAAATAATTTTCCTATGTATTCTTTTGGATTTATTACATAGAAACTTATTTGGTTTGTTAGTGCAATTTTGTTTCTTACTGCTTTATTTCATACTTGATTTATTGCATTAAATAAAATCTCTATCAATTTTAAATAACAGGTACCTTTTAAAAATTCTTGATTTAGTGGGAATGTGTCTAAAATTTTATTATTAAGTATAGTTGTTTACTACAGTTTTTTAACATAGATATTCTTCATCTGTTCTGTGATTCTGTCATCCTGAATTTTAAGATTTCTCCATAGACTAGTTCTTACTCAAATTAGAATCTTTTATGTGGTTATAAAAGTATGTATGTCTGGCTCCATTCCCAGATAGTCTGCTATCTAAAGTTTTGGCATTTATATTTTTAAAAGCATTGTGGGTGATCAGAGGGTTTTTTGTTTTTGTTTCTATTTATAGAGGTTGAATTTTATTGAATGGTTTTTCTGTATCAGATAAAATGATCATTTTTTAAAAATTGATAATATGGTTGCCAGTAATAGATATTCTATTGTTGAGCTCATTCATATGTTTCTAGAATATACGAGTATGCTACCAGTAGTAGTGTAGGCATGATACAGGATAGTCAGGAAGAGCTAGAATGATAATGAAAACTAAATAATAATGGAAAGTAGAGAACTGTAAGAGGAGGTGGAGGGGAAAAGCATTTTAAAAGGGCATTAACTTTGATTTTAAAATGCTTTAAATTGGAAGTTTTGTGACTGTGTATCCTACCAGTGGAAAAAATTGAGACTATACTCCCAGTATATGTGTGTTTATTTTAAGACTAAGCATGTATTTTATAGTACTGATTGATACTTTATTTTATAAAACATGTAACAGTTAAGATGAAAAAGTTACTTTAAAGAGAAGTTTGCACAGCAGAAACCAACACAAAATTTTTAAGCAATTTTCAACCAATTAATAAGTTTGCTTTATTTAATGGTATAAAATATTTTCATTCTTAAAGTTTTAATAGTGTTTTTACTGAAAACAGTATTGCTGACTGTGATTTCTAAAATTTCTTAAAATCTTGATTTAGTACAGTGACAATAATTTAAAGATTTGATTTAGATCCAAATCTTTAGATTATTGATACTTGGTCTTGATGACTATCATGGCTGAAAAAGATACCTACAACACACAAAATAATAGATCCAAATGGAAGAAATATGTCATAGGTTGAGATTCCTATATTTTTCAATCCTGTTTGATAAATACCAGAAGGGCTTTTGTTGAAATTTTTATCTTTTGACAAAAACCACTGCAATGATGTAAAGTAGTTAGCCTCCAACTAATAAAAATGAAAAAAAAAAAAAAAAAGAAATTTTTATCTTCTTTGATGTTACAGTTATTCTTACAAACCATTTGCAAGTTTTTATAATGTTTTATAAGGGCATGTTCAAAACCAAATGATTATATTTATTTGGAAGATTTGAAAATAGTTTAAAAATCTGTTACCAAGTATAGATATGAGACTTAAAAAGAACAGGTGACATCCTGTTTTTGGTAAAGTCATAACATCCTTTTAATAAATGTAATCTCCATAGTGTAAATTTATTTTAAAAGCAGTTTTTAGTTTCCACCTTTACCTGCAGAAACAGATTAATAACTGCTAAAAAGATACAAAATAATGGTTAATAGTCGTCTATGTGAGTATGAAATCAGGGACGCTTCCTTGCAGAGAATATGTGTGGAGACACAACAATAGTATTTTCCCAGAAGGGAAATGACTGTCATTGGAGAACATCTGTTAGGTAGACGATACAGTGTTGCTTGTTATTCTATTAAAAGAAAAATGAATAATCAGTTTTCTAAGCTTTACAACTCTTTAACTCTGGTACTCAGATGTAAGCAAAGCTCTTGTGTGGTACAGTTTTTTGGTCCACTGCCTATCTCATTTTTATTTTAATGTTTCTGCTATTGAAAGGTCTTGCTTTTATAAAATTGACTACATTGATAAAATTCTGTAATGCATAGCTGACAATCCCCATAGCATGCCCACCTTTCTTGGGATTTCTCGAATACTGCAAGTGACACATGACACTGGCATGGGGTCCGAATGAGGACATCAAGTTGTTTTGTATGTTAAATGTCAAAAAGCCTTGTTCCTTTTTGGAAAATATAAACATAGTGAACATTCAAATATTTTCTTAACCTCCATTTTGGATGCTGCAACTTTAAGCTATGTCCTAGTTACAAGCCAGAAAGTTCACAAATTCTTGATCCTGCCCCAGCATTCAAAAACTTACTAGTCCAGGTAGAGGTAGAGAGTCTCTTAATTTGAAAGTCTAAAGGACCTGGGGAAATATTCATGCTGTGGATTTAAGATAATTCTGCAGAATTCTGTGTTCTTTATACTTTTGTAACTATGTCTAAGTTAATTTTTAGAGGATATGATAAGGACATCATAAGCAGTCTTCTTACCAGAATTTATTTAAAAAATAATGCCATAATTATGTCATAGTTCAGAACTATTTGAAGTTCAGGCTTTTCAAACAAATTCAGACTAGTTGTCTTCATTAGCAGGTAATGAATCTGTATCGTGCTTTATTACTTGAGGTATTAACTTCTTTTTCCCTCCCTCCACCCCCTACCAATGATTCTTAAGTAATAGGAGTGAAACATCTGCATCTGATAACACAGAAACTTACCAAGAGAATACAAGGTAAGCTTTGGAAATTCTATTACTTTAGTAAATAATACCCATCATTTTGTAATGATGGATTTTTATTTTTTATTTTTATTTTAATTTAAAAAATTAATTAGAGGCTATTTACTTTATAATGTTGTGGTGGTTTTTGCCATACATTCACATGAATCAGCCACGGGAGTACATGTGTCCCCCATCCTGAACCCCCCTTCTACCTCTCTCCCCATTCCATCCCTCAGGGTCATCCCAGTGCACCAGCCCTGAGCACCCTGTCTCATGCATCCAACCTGAACTGATGATCTATTTCACATATGATAATATACATGTTTCAGTGCTATTCTCTCAAATCATCCCACCCTTGCCTTCTCCCACAGAGTCCAAAAATCTGCTGTTTACATCTGTGTCTCTTTTACTATCTTGCATATAGGGTCATCATTACCATCTTTCTAAATTCTATATATATGTGTTAATATACTGTATTGGTGTTTTTCTTTCTGACTTACTTTGCTCTGTATAATAGGCTCCAGTTTCATTCACCTCATTAGAACTGATTCAAATGCATTCTTTTTAATAGCTGAGCAATATTCCATTGTTTATATGTACCACAGCTTTCTTATCCATTTGTCTTGAAAGCATTTCCCCTAAAGTCAGGAACAAGACAAGGATGCCCATTCTCACCACTACTGTTCAACATAGTTTTGGAAGTTTTAGTCACAGCAATCAGAGAAGAAAAAGAAATAAAAGGAATCCAGATTGGAAAAGAGGAAGTAAAACTCTGTTTGCAGATGACATGATCCTCTATGTAGAAAACCCTAAAGACTCCACCAGAAAATTAATGGAGCTAATCAGTGAATATAGTAAACTTGCAGGATATAAAATTAACACACAGGAATCCCTTGCATTCCTATACACTTAACAGTGAGAAAACAGAGAAATTAAGGAACAGTTCCATTCACCATTGCAATGAAAAGATTAAGATAACTTAGGAATAAATCTACCTAAAGAAACAAAAGACCTATATATAGAAAACTATAAAACACTGATGAAAGAAATCAAAGATGACACAAATAGATGAAGAAATATACCATGTTCATGGATCAGAAGAATCAATATAGTGAAAATGTGTATACTACCCAAAGCAATCTGTAGATTCAATGCAATCCCTATCAAGCTACCAACGGTATTTTTCAGAGAACTAGAACAAATAATTTCACAATTTTTGTATGGGAATACGAAAAAACCTCTAATAGCCAAAGCAATCTTGAGAAAGAAGAATGGAACTGGAGGAATCAACCTGCTTGACCTCAGGCTATACTACAAACCTACAGCCATCAAGACGGTATGGTACTGGCACAAAGACAGAAATATAGATCAATGGAACAAAATTGAAAGCCCAGAGATAAATCCACACACGTATGGACACTGTATCTTAGACAAAGGAGGCAAGACTATACAATGGAGAGAAGACAGTCTCTTTAACAAGTGGTGCTGGGAAAACTGGTCAACCACTTGTAAAAGAATGAAACTGGAATACTTTCTAACACCATACACAAAAATAAACTCAAAATGGATTAAAGATCTAAATGTAAGACCAGAAACCATAAAACTCCTAAAGGAAAACATAGGCAAAACACTCTCTGACATAAACCATAAACTCTATGACCCACCTCCCAGAGTAATGGAAATAAAAGCAAAAATAAACAAATGGGACCTAATTAAACTTAAAAGCTTTTGCACAATGAAGGAAACTATAAGCAAGGTGAAAAGACAGCCTTCAGAGTGGGAGAAAGTAATAGCAAATGAAGCAGCTGACAAAGAATTAATCTAAAAAAATGTAGAAGCAACTCCTCCTGCAGCTCAATTCCAGAAAAATAAACGACCCAATCAAAAAGTGGGCCAAAGAACTAAACAGACATTTCTCCAATGATGGGTTTTTAAATTAAAATTTTTAAATTCAGTTAAGTCATCAGACAATGCTGGAAGTTAGCAGTTTAGAAAGAAATCAGTTGGTTTACGGATCACATTAAATTAGAAGTAGTTAGCTTTTCTGTGTCACTGTGGTCAAGTTTCATCCATGCATAATTTATGCAAGGTTGTCAGTATTGAACTGTCCCTTGCTGAAATTGAGGGATTAAAAGCCAGTGATGTATGATCCTCAAAATATTTTGAAATGTTGATCATTTTGATAATTGATGTTTTCATTTTTCTGTGAATTTTGTGTGTGTACTCTTAGAAACTAGGATAAATTACAGTTATATACCATATTTATGGAAGTCTTTTAAAAATTTTAATTTCCTAGATATGGTGTTTCCACACTGGGATACAATGGAATATTTAAAATTTTCAAGAGATATACAGTGGTATCTATTGGTTACATTAATGACTGAATTAAGTTGTTTAAATTTGCTTAATAAATGGGACAACTGGGTTTGTTTTTCTTTTTGTTAAGGCCTATTTTAGAGGCACCATGAAAAAGTTTTTCCTAGACAATAAGAGAACTGTAAACTAAGATTGTCTGGGAATATCTCTTGTAGATTATTTATTGAAAACATAGTTTTCAAAAAATGAGAGAATCTTTGATTAGTTTGATAATTGTAACTTTTAAAGAAAGAAATAGTAATTGATCAAAAAATAGGAGTGCATCATTCTTACATTACAATTTCAAATTCAGTATGCTTCATTTAAAATTGTTTTATAGTTCTTCTGGGCAGCCCACCTTTAAGTGTCCCTTGTGTCAAGAATCAAATTTTACCGGACAGTGTTTATGGGATCATTATAGCGGTAACCACCTATTTCAGATAGTTCCTGTGGTAAGTATGTATGTTTACGACAGTTCTGTTTAAGGTATGCTGTTCTATTTATTTCCCTTCATCTGTACACGGGACAGTGGTTAATTTAGATTTGGATGGGGCATTATCAGTAAGGTATGTTTTGTCATCAAAGATTGATAACTGTGAAGCAAAATGAGATACTTAAAATTCTAGTAACTAGGAACTTCCCTGGCAGTCCAGTGTTTAAGACTCGCCTTGCAGTGCAAGGGGGTAGGGGTTCCATACCTGGTCTGGGATCTCTGAGATCCCACATACCTTGTGGCCAAGAAATCAAAACATAAAACAGAAGCATACTGTAATAAATTCAGTAAAGACTTTAAAAATTGTCCACATCAAAACAACAAAAAAAATCTTATTTAAAAAAAAATCCCAGTAACTATAAGAAGAGAGAGGCTTATTGTGAGGGTAAAGTAAGAGCAGAGCTTGGAAAAGAGCAGAGTGAGGAAAGGTGCACTGAGGACTCGTTACTGAGGGGAGCTTTGTAAACAGTGTCTTTGCTGAATGCTGGCGCTAGTGGTGAAGAACCCACCTGCCAGTGCGGGAGATGGTAGAGACGTGGGCTTGATCTCTGGGTCAGGAAGATCCCCTGGAGAAGGAAATGGCAACCCACTCCAGTAATCTTGCCTCAAGAATCCCATGGGCAGAGGAGCCTGGCGGGGTACAGTCCGTAGGGTTGCAGTCAGACATTACTGAAGTGACTTCGCACATAAGCACACACAGAATGTGGTACGTTCTACATGAGAACATAAAGCAAAGAAGGAAAAGAATCATACTTTCTTTCTGATGGATTCATATCTTTTTGATGCCCTTTTGAGGATGTATGGGAAGTGGTGGGACCTTTCTGATGATGGAAGGAGGTAGAGGGGAGTGCAGGATTCCACCATTATGTTCATGGGCCTCCCGCTCTGACATGAGTTTCAGTTTCAGCTGTGGATGAAACACAAACTGAGCTGGAAGAACTACTTCCCATTTTGACACATAAATGTTTTCCTTAGAAGTTAGAAGGAAAATATAGATAAAATAAGGATTGTGTATACATCTAAGCAATTTTAGTGGCTATACTAGAGAAAAGTTGTGGAAGAGTATGTCTCAGTATGCCCTTGAAGTCCCATGTGTTGTCATGGAGATACCCCATCTACTTTCCCCATTAGGAGAGAGTCTGTTACTGTTTAGCAGTGCCAAAAGACATCTCTAGGGAAAAATCACATATTTAAGAGATTTCATTTCATTTGTTTTATATTGCATTAGTGATTTTTTTGTTGCTGCATTATATTCAATATAGCACAAACTTTGTCTATGGTCCGGTTACTGAAGTTCTGTTTTGTTTCATTTCTCTCTAATTCATTCACTTTTTAAGAGGTACTTTAAACCTTTAGGGGCTTCCCTTGTGGCTCAGATGGTAAAAGAATCCACCTCATCGTGGGAGACCTGGGTTTGATCCCTGGGTTGGGAAGATCTCCTGAAGAAGGGAAAGGCTACCCATGCCAGTACTCTGGCCTGGAGAATTCCATGGACTGTATAGACCATGGGGTTGCAAAGTCAGACACGACTAAGCAACATTCACTTTCACTTTCAAACCTTAAGGATACAATTTAAAGCTTCCTTTCATCTTATAAATGATGTTGAACTAGTAATAATTATTATATCACAGTTTTTTTCTGACTCTAATGAGAATACATTCTGTTGTTCAGTCACTAAGTTATGTCTGACTCTGCAACCCCTTGTACTGCAGCATGCCAGCCTTCCCTGTCCTTCATTATCTCCTGGAGTTTGCTCAAACTTAACATCCTTTTGAGTCGGTGATGCTATCTGACCATCTCATCCTTTGCAGCCGCTTTCTCCTTTTCCCTTCACTCTTTCCCAGCATCAGGGTCTTTTCCAGTGAGTTGACTCTTTGCATCAGGTGGCCAAGTATTGGAGCTTCAGCTTCAGCATCAGTCCTTCCAATGAATATTCAGGATTGATTTCCTTTAGGATTGACTGGTTTGATTTCCTTGCAGTGCAAGGGACTCTCAAGAGTCTTCTCCCATACCACAGTTCAAAAACATCAATTCTTCAGTGCTCAGCCTTCTTTATGGCCCAACAGATGTGAGAACATCTGTACATGACTATTGGAAAAATTGTAACTTTGACTATATAGGCCTTTGTTGGCAAAGTGATGTCTCTGCTTTTTAATATGGTTTGTCATAGCCTTTCTTCCAAGGAGCAAGAGTCTTAATTTTATGACTACAGTCACCATCTGCAGTGATTTTGGAGCCCAAGAAAATAAAACCTTCCACTGTTTCCATTTTTTCTATTTGTTTGCCATCAAATATTGGGACCAGATACCATGATCTTAGTTTTTTGAATGTTGAATTTAAAGCCAGCTTTTTTACTCCTCTTTCACCTTCATCAAGAGGCTCCTTAGTTCTTCTTCAGTCTCTGCCATTAGAGTGGTATCATCTGCTTCTCTGAGGTTGCAGATACTTCTCTTGACAGTCTTGATTCTAGCTTGTGATTCATCAGCCTGGCATTTTGCGTGATGTACTCTGCATAGAAATTAAATAAGCAGGGTGACAATATACAGCCTTGACATACTCCTTTCCCAATTTTGAACCAGTTCATTGTTCCATGTCTGGTTCTAACTTTTGCTTCTTGACCTGCATATAGGTTTCTCAGGAGGCAGGTAAGGTGGTCTGGCATCTTCTTAAGAATTTTTCAGTTTGTTGTGATCCACAAAGTCAAAGGCTTAGCGTAATCAATGAAGCAGAAGTAGATACTTTTCTGGAATTCTCTTGCTTTTTCTGTGATTCAACGGATGTTGGCAGTTTGATCTCTGGTTCCTCTTAGGCTTCATCAGCATGAGCATTACCTTGCTAACGTGAAATAAGCACAGTAGTATGGTAGTTTGAACATTCTTTGGCATTGCCCTTCTTTGGGACTGGAATGAAAACTGACCTTTTCCAGTCCTGTGGCTTTTGCTGAGTTTTCCAAATTTGTTGGCATATTAAGTGCAGCACTTTTTAACAGCATCATCTTTTAGGATTTGAAATATCTCAGCTGGAATTCCATCACCTCCACTAGCTCTGTTCATAGTAATTCTTCCTCAGGCCCACTTGACTTCACACTCCAAGATGTCTGACTTTAGGTGAGTGACCATTCCGTAATGGTTATCTAGATTATTAAGATCTTTTTTGTACAGTTCTGAGTATTCTTGCCACCTCTTCTTAATCTCTTCTGCTTCTCTTAGGTCCTTGCCTTTTCTGTCTTTGATTGTGCCCATCTTTGTATGACATGTTGCCTTGGTGTCTCTGATTTTCTTGAAGAGATCTCTAGTCTTTCCCATTCTATTGTTTTCCTCTGTTTCTTTGCATTGTTCACCTAAGAAAGCTTTCTTATGTCTCTTTGCTATTCTTTGGAACTCTGCATTCAGTTGGGTATGTCTTTCCCTTTCTCTGTTGCCTTTCACGTCTCTTTTCTCAGCTGTTTGTAAGGCCTCCTTAGATAACCATTTTGCCTTTTTGCATTTGTTAAACCAAAAACACAGAAAGCTAACCAAAATGATCACATGGATCACAGCCTTGTATAACTCAGTGAAATTATGAGCCATGTGGTGCAGGACCACCCGAGACAGATGGGTCATGGTGGTGAGTTCTGACAAAATGTGGTCTATGGTGGGAGTAGCAAACTACTTCAGTGTTCTTGCTTTAAGAGTCCCTTGAACAGAGAATACATTCTGGTTAACGGTAATTGTCATTACAGTTGGTTAAGGCTGGATGTGGTGTTTTTGTTAAAAAGTAGAATAATCAGATTTAAGTAACAGAATATATAGTATCTTTCTTTTTATTGTGTTGCATCAGGTTAGTATACTTTGTCTAAGGTAATTTGGTCTAGAAATAATCTAATCATGAAATTTGGCCCTTAGAAGTGCTTTATGTACAATTTTTTAGTAACATGTTTTAATGCTTTCAATAATAATGTTGAGTTATTTTCATTATTTTTTATTTGAAATATTCTGTTTCTTATAGACGTGTCCTATTTGTGTGTCTCTTCCTTGGGGAGATCCTAGCCAGGTTACTAGAAATTTTGTTAGTCATCTAAATCAAAGGCATCAGTTTGATTATGGAGAATTTGTGGTAAGTGAATTTTTCAATATTAAGAAAATACTTTTTAAATATTGAAGTCACATTAACCTTTCAGTCTAGATGAGTTTTGAGGTGAAATACTGTATCATGTTGGATGAATATAGAGCAAGTTCTGTTGATTTTATAATAACATAGGTGAACTTTGGTTTGTATAAGTGGTGAATTTATTGTCCACATCCTATACTAGAGAGATTATTAATAGAGGACTAGCAAACCCCTGGATTAACAAGATGCTCATTTATATGAATATTATCTAGATTTAAGAAAAATTATAACTGCTAGAAAAGTAAAGTTGGCATGACAGAGGATGTATTTCTTGTGTAGTATAGCTTGTTAAACTCATAATATCTACATGTGAGAGACATTCTTTTTTAAAAATGCAGAGCTTATTTATTAAGTAATGAAAGTGAGAGTGTTAGTCACTCGGTTATGTCTGACTCTTTGCAGCCCCATGGACTGTAGCCCACCAGACTCCTCTGTCCATGGAATTGTCCAGGCAAGAATACGGAAGTGGGTCCCTTCTCTAGGGGATCTTCCTGACCCAGGGTAAAGTCAGGTTGAATAGTGGATTCTGGCCTTAGTTCACTGCTTTAACAGAGTACATGAGGGAAGTTATATAAAAATGGATCTCCAGAGCAAAGCATGAATTTAATTTTTACTTCCCAAATGTGTCTTGATAGTTTAAAAAAATTAGATGACTTTTATTAATTATGAATTTTCATTTTATTCATCTTCAGTGAATTAAAAGTCTTGTTAAAATTCAGCCTGACAAAAAATGGTTCATATTTGTTTTCCTGTTTAGGTGAACACAGGCATGGGCAATTCTGAGATTGGCAGGAACAGAATTTACACATCCCTGCCCCTCAGTGTTGAAATTACATCATTCTTGATATATATTTTTATTTTGTGTAATTTGTACTTTTTAGTGATACCATATAAAAATGGTCAAATATATGTAGAATTCAGGTGTAGTCTGATAATTTTAGCATTTTTATGGTGTAATTATAGATTATTCTGAATTCTCAATGTAAGAAAGGTTACTGCATCTGGAGAATTATGTTTGGAAAAACAAAAATATATTTTGTGAACCACTTTCGATCTGATTGTCAGATTGTTTTAACTTGCCACAGAAGAGCATTTAATTTTAATTATTCGAGTTGTAAAAGAGGAGGCCTATTTTAAAGCAAATCCATGGACCATAATTGAAAGGAAACAGAATTTTTTAAGTTAAGGAGTAATAGTATAATCAGATTGAGTGGACTTTAGTTGTTATCTTTATATTATGATTAAGATGCTATTAATTCAGGTTAGCATCAGGCATTGTAACTCTCAAATTTCATTCTCTGCTGATCCTCTCTTTTGTTTTTATAAATAGTTTATATAAATAGTTTTTATATAAATAGTTTTATAAATAGTTTTTATAAATAGTTATAGCTGAATTTTAAAATTTTAGATCTTATATTTTAAGTTTATGTTGTAACATAAACGATTTCAAGTATATGTAATGTGTATCAAGATGTGTAATGTGTATCAAGATGTGTAATGTATTGGGCAAAGTATTGAGTAATTGAGTATGTTTTTTCTATTGACATGTTAATGTTACATTTTTAGAATCTTCAGCTAGATGAGGAAACCCCGTATCAAACTGCTGTTGAAGAATCTTTTCAAGTAAACATCTGAAGGCTGTAGACACCTCTGCATCTTTGTACCTGCAAGTGCCATCTTTAAGGAGAAAACTACAGGAAGTCACCATTTCAATAACTTGATGTGGATATGAATAAAAGTAATTCAGTCTATTGTTTAAATTTTTTTAATTGAAAAATAAAGGTGGGCCATGTAAAAACTTAATTCTTTTGATAAGTTAAAAGATAAAGCTTAGGACATTATCTTTATAAACATTAAAAGGATTATATTTCATTAATGGTGAAAAGAGAATCCCTATTGTACTTATCTTTTTTGCATTACATATTCTTGAATTTTTCCTTACTTTTGAAATTTGGTGCAGTTCCTCCCATTGACATTATTGTACACAGGTAACACAGTACCAAATTCTGAACGATGTGATTAATATAAACCTAACAAAACTGAGCCAGTTATTTGAGTTGCACATGGAGACTTGAAGTGCTAAATGAAACAATCCAAAGGAAACTTTTTAAATACAGATTCTAGCTGCAGTATTCAACTATAAGAAAATAGTATTTATATAATATTTAGTATTTTTGAAGACTAGTGAGATTTCTTTAATAATTTTAACTCTTTAAAAACCAAAAGCTCATTGTATAGATATTTCCTTTTTGCTGTTAGAAGGAAATATCAAGAGAAAACTTGATTTCTTTGGTGGACAGTTGGTAATGTCAAATCTTGTTTGTTTGGCTGACTGATTTGTAAGCCTCAAGTACAGTAAGTTGAATTACAGCTCTTTGGCCTCGGAATTTTCAATAACAGAATTGCTGGTTAGCTATGATGAACCTTTTATTAGAAACCTGCAGTTGGTGATATTACATTCTCTCTATATATTTAAATGAGAGGTTTGACTTCATCTCAATTTAGAAATTTGTTCAAAGCTCAAGACGTGTATGTATATATACATGCACGTTTGTATGTGTATATACACATGTAAGCATGCAATTTGTCTGGTTATATGCAGAATTTCTATTAAGATTTCTAAAAGGGACAAGTAATATGCGGTTGATATGTTTATCTGAGTTGATTAAAATTTTGTATGTTACCAAAGTTTTTGAAGTAACAGTCAAATGCTAAGTTGTCTACTTGGCTACTCTGGCACCTTAAAAATTGAGTTTACACACCTACACAATTATATGTTTATATGGTGCTCATTTGTTATCTGAAAGATAATGCGGGACTATAGTAGTGAGATGGATCCTACCAGCCACTCTGTTTCACTACATTTTAGTCAAAATTGAGTTCATTCTTGGTATTCATTAATGAAAGTCATAAAATAACTTGTACTAGAAGGCCCAAATCACAGAATAAAGCTGAAGAGTGGATTAGCTGACATTCCATACTAATTGTTTATGCTTTCTTTAAATTAAATAACTAAAAGAACATAAAATCTCAGAAGTAGTTTGCTGCCAATATATACATATGTTGTATAAAAAGGTATATTTTGGTATTGTTAAAACCCTTGTTGACTTTTCTACAGTGAATATTTTTTTAACTTGATTTAACAAAAATGTTAATTTTGAAACGGAGTTTTGTAAAAACCTTTTTCAGTCAAACTAATGACTTTATTTATGGGTAGTAATAGCAATCACCAAAAAGCCATACATCTTAACACATGCCTTGTTTCTGTCATCCTGGAGAGTGGTGTTTACTATGTGCTTGAACGTTTCTCTGTGGTTACATGAGTGTAATTGTAAGAATAGCTGTTTAATGAACTCTTTTTAAAAAGACTTTTGACTATAGATTTTTCCAGTTTAAAGCAATAACTTCAGTACTTCTTTCAGAATTTAGTAATTCCAGTATGTCAAGTAAAACCATTCTGAGATTTGAGAACTTCTTTAAAGGAAAATATAGAGATCATCTTGATGAAATTGTGTTTTGAAGTTTGTGGATTAGTTAAATACCATTTTATTGTCTTGTGTGTCTTTCATAAACGTTTTTTCATAAGGAAAATACCAACTTTTACTCGCTGTTACCTGGGAACTCCTCAGTATGGAAATATTTGTTGAAAACCTCCCATCCTTTGAGCAGTGGTTTAGGAGTAGGGAGGAAACGGTTGATACTTTACACCTAAATTTCACAGTACCACTTAACAGGCCTCAGAAGTTTATGTTGTTAAGCAGAGTCTTATTTGAGATGTATTACTTTATTTTTCAATTAAACATGGTTTTCTCCTACTTGTGTGTCTAATTAAAATTTTGTCTAGAGGCAAACATGATAGCATTTTAACTCTTATAACTCATCCTGGAAGACATGTAGGAGATAACCCATTATTTTGTATTTAAAAACGTGGATAGGAGAAAGCTACCACATGCTGATGCTGTATGTTGGGAGTAACTTTACAAACCTATTTTATCTTTATTTCAAATGTTAATCAACTTATAAAGCTATTTTATCAAGTGTTCACACAGCAGGATTTTCAAGCCCTGCAATTTAATAGCAATCAGGCAGAAAGCTAGTTAACTGGTTAACAGACATTTTTTAATGGAAAAGTTACCCTTAAATAAGGTATCAGGGTTATAAGAATGCATTGCCAAACACAATGTCATATACCTGTTGCGTGCTTAGTAAGTATTACAGTCTTCAGTGAATCATAACTTGATAGGAACCCCTTAGGGCTGCTACTTAAAGAATAAACCCTCTCTGGAGGTGGTGATATTTGTAGAAAAGGTGTGGCCCAGAATACATGTGAATACATACAGTATAAAACTTCTAATAGAAATATGAATTAAAAACTCATTCTGTGATACCACTTAGTATGCAATGTAATTTTCTAATTAGGCAGTGCAGTTCTGAAAAAGATGGGGAATAGAAATGAGTTTTATCAAGGGATTAAAAGAGGATACAGAGAATCCCATAAGTCCTCTTACTTGAGTGACAACTTGCCACTAATATCACAAATTGTTTTGCCTGTTTTTATACTCTTACAGGGGGAAGCACTCAGTAAAGATTGTATCCAGCTACTTTTGTTCAATATTGTTTTGAAATTTCTAGATCAGTTTTTAGGCTGATCAGTAACTTGTCTTTTGTCCAGAACAGAAAAGCTAAAAAGTTGCTTCTAAAGCTACTTTTAAATATTTGTGTGTGAAAATTAACTGAATTACAAGTGGTTCTTTTTTCATGTATGTTGACTCCTAGTGGTTCCACATCTAGATAAAACCTGAAAACTGACTGGTCTTCCTTTTGTAATAACTGGAAAAACAGGTGAAGAGTGTAACCAAATGGTTTTCCACTGAAACCAGGTAAGAACCTGACTTTTCTCATACTGTTTTCAAGGGCATTTTGTTAGAAACAAGATTTTAATAAATATGTCAGGACTGTATTTTCTGGCAGTAGTGTGTAACACTACCAATAGAAGCTTAAAAAGGGCTGCTGCAGTTGATACAGAAGAAGGGAGTAAATGTATGTTCATGGGATAGTATAAAAGCTCTTAAAACAACCAAGCCTAGTTTCTTGGACTAGGTAGCCTGGTTTTGATGGTTCTGCAAGTTGATACACTTCCTGTGGTTGGGAACAAATTGTGTAGCCTCTCACCTCTGGACTGTGGAGATTAGGAGTTAATATGCAGAGTTCTTGAAATAGAGCCTGTTGTCTTTACTATTACTGTGTATTCAGTACAAATTAACAGTTATGTTTACATCTGGCATGTCTCTTCAATTTCTGTAAAATTTTGTTTGTAAAATCTGGATTTTTGTTTTGTTTTTTACAATTTTTTAAGGATTTATTTATTTTTTTATTGAAGGATAATTGCTTTACAGACTTTTGTTGTTTTCTGTCAAACCTCAACATGAATCAGCCATAGGTATACATATATCCCCTCCCTTTTGAACTTCCCTGCCATCTCCCTCCCCATCCTACCCCTCTAGGTCGATACAAAGCCCTTGTTTGAGTTTCCTTAGCTATACAGAAAATTCCTGTTGGCTATCTATTTTACATATGGTAATGTAAGTTTCCGTGTTACTCTTTCTATACATCTCACCCTCTTCTCCCCTCCCCCCACGTTCACAAGTCTATTCTCTATGTCTGTTTGTCCATTGCTGCCCTATAAGTAAATTCTTCAGTACCGTTCTGTATATATGCGTTAGAATACAATATTTATCTTTCTCTTTCTGACTGACTTCACTCTGTATAATAGGCTCTAGGTTCATCCACCTCAGAACTGACTCAAAGGCATTCCTTTTTATGGCTGAGTAATATTCCATTTTGCATATGTACCACAACTTCTTTATCCATTGATCTGTTGATGGACATCTAGGTTGCTTCCGTGTTCTACCTATTATAAATAGTGCTGCAGTGAACAATGGGATACATGTGTCTTCCAATTTTGGTTTCCTCAGGGTATATGCCTAGGAGTGGGATTGCTGGGTCATATGGTGGTTTTATTCCTAGTTTTTTAAGGAATCTCCATATCATTTTCCATAGTGGCTGTATCAATTTACATTCTCACCAACAGTGCAAGAGGGTTCCCTTTTCTCCACACTCTGTCCAGCACTTATTCTTTGTAGACTTTTTGTTGATGACTGTTCTGACCAGTGTGAGGTGGTGTCTCATTGTAGTTTTGATGTGCATTTCTCTAATAACAAGTGATGTTGAGCGTCTTTTCATGTGTTCATTAACCATCTGTATGTCTCCTTTGGAGAAATGTCTGTTTAGGTCTTTTTCGCACTTTTTGATTTGAGTTTTTTGTTTTTCTGGTATTGAGTTGTATGAGGTACTTACATATTTTGGAAATTAATCCTTTGTCAGTTTCATTTGCTATTATTTTCTCCCATTCTGAGGGTTGTCTTCATCTCCAAGAAGTACAAATAATCCAGAAAAATAAATTTTAAATAAAGAATATCTTTAAAAATAATCTTTATAAAAAGAATAATCAGCTGATTGTCATCCTGTTGAGAAGAAAAATGTACAATATTTGTAATATTAGCAGATGACTTGAATAGCTTTTATATGATTGCCTAGGTTATTCGGTTGTCTCTTTAAGACCCCCCCCCTTTTTTTTGTAAATTTTTTTGATGTGGACCATTTTTAAAGTTTTATTGAATTTGTTGCACTATTGCTCCTGTTTTATGTTTTGGCTTTTTGCTACAAGGCATCTTGGGCTCCCTGATTAGGGATTTAATCCATAACCCCTGTATTAAAAGGTGATGTCTTAGCCACTGGACTGCCAAGGAAATCACTAACCTTTAAGGTTTTAAATTGTTTTTCTGACCTTTTTGAAAAGTTCATGAATGTTAGTTTAGTATTACTTTATACCAACCATTTTCTGTTTTCAGAGAGACTATCAAGCTCATTATATTAACGTTAATATTTTTAGTGGAAAATAACTTAAGAAATGTTTCATTGAGAGTAATGGCATTGTTTGGCATCTTAACAGATCTCTTTTAATATCTTATTAATGAAAGACTGCACTTGGGTGTTAACCGCTTAGTCATGTCCGACTCTTTGTGACCCCGTGGACTGTAGCCAATTAGGCACCTCTGTCCTTGGGATTCTCCAGGCAAGAATATTGGAGTGGGTAGCCATTCCCTTCTCCAGGGGATCTTCCATACCTAGGGATCAAACCTGGGTCTGCGGCATTGCAGGCAGATTCTTTACCGTCTGAGCCACCAGGGAAGTCCCTGCACTTGAATGCATGATGTGAAAACTAGTATGTTCAGTGCCACTGCCTTGATTCATATAATGCATTAACACCACCAGTAACACACTAAGGCAATTAAAAATCAGTATTTTTATGAAAATAGTTTTGATCTTACAGACCCTTGGAGGTGTTCATGTTCAGAAACTATTTCCCCTTCCCAAGGGTTCATGCCCCACCCTTTTGATAGAGAACATGTTTTATAAGTTAAAATTGTTTTAGCACATTTTTATTTTCTTAATGGTATGAAGTACAAACTTTTGAATTTTGGTGAGTTCAATTTGATCATTTTTTCTTCCTTTCATGGTTCTGTGTCTTTTTTTTTTTTGGTTCTGTGTCTTATATAAGAAATCTTTGCCTAACCCAGGGTGTTGGATTTTTTAATGTTTTCTTTTTAAGTTTTATTGTTTTTGCTCTTCCATTTAAGTCTGTAATCTCTTTAAGGTTGATTTGTGTATGGCATGAACTATAGTTCTTGCATGGAGATAGCCAGTACATGACTTTCCTTTTCATCAAAGAATTCCCTTGGCACCTTTGATAGCAATCTATTGACTATAGTAACAGGATTTATTTTAGGACTCTGCGTTCTTTTCTATTCACCTATATCTATCATTATGCCAGTATGACACTGTCTTGATAATTGTAACTTTATGGTGAGTATTGGAATCCATAAGAAAGTCCTCCAACTTTGTTCTTTGTCAAAACTGTTTTGTTTGTTGCAGGTCTTTTGCATTTCCATGTAGATTTTAGGATCTACTTGGCATCTGCAAGAAGTATGGTACATTCTTTTTTATTTATTGAGGTAAGATTGGTATGACACTATGTAAGTTCCAGATATATAACGTTTTGTAAATGGATATTTGTATATGCTACAAAAGTAATCACCACCATAAGTCTATCATTCATCACCAGGCACTTGATCCCATTCACCCATTTCACCCTCCCTGCCATTTCCTTTGCTTTCTGCTGAGCACCAGTCTATTCTCTGCCAATGAGTTTGTGTATGTTTTGTCTCACGTGATTTTTTTTAGATTCCACATATAAGTGAAATCACAGGGTATTTGTGTTTCACTTCACAAAATATCCTCTAAGTCCACCTGTGTCTTAGATGTCATGTCTTTTATGGCCAGTATTCCATTGCTAGATTTGCTTCAGTATTCATTCCATTGCTACAGTATTGCCTTGTAAAGATTTACTTCAAATCTTTATGTACATTGCATATATGTAATGCATCTTCTTTATCTGTTTACTTCTTGATGGACACTTGGATATCTTGACTTAAATAAATAAAACTGCCATGGATATAGGAGTGCATATATCTTTTCTAGTTTGTTTTCATATTCTTCAGGTAAATACCCAGAAGTGGAATAACTGGATTATATGGCAGTGTTATTTTTTGAAGAACCTCCATACTGTCTTCCATGGTGGCTGCACCAATTTAACATTATCAGCAGTAGTCTACAGGGGTATCCCTTTTCTCCACATTCTCTCCAACACTTGTTATTTCTTGTCTTTTTGATTATAGCCAGTCTTAACAGTTTTGAGATGAAATCTCATTATGACTTTTCATTTTCCTGATAGTGATGTTGAGCATCTTTTAATGTACCTCTTGGCCATCCATATATCTTTTTTTGGAATTATCTATTCAGATTCTCTACCTATTTTTTAAATACTTGCTTTGTTGTTGTTGAGTTATAGTATAAGTTATTTGTGTATTTTTGACATTAACCTCTTATCAGATAGATGAATTGTTAATATCTCCTCTCATTCCATAGATTACCTTATTTTGTTGATAGTTTCCTTTTCTGTGAAGAAGACTTTAGATTGATGATGTCTTATTTATTTCTCTTGTTTCCTTTGCCTTTGGAGTCAGATCTAAAAGCAAAAATTGCTAAAACAGATGCCAAGGAGGTTACTGCCTCTGTTTCTTTTAGGAATTTTATGGTTTCAGGTCTTATCTTCAAATCTTTAACTCCATTTTGTGTTGTTTTGTGTATGGTGTAAGATAGTGGTCTAGTTTCATTCTTTTGCATATGGCTGCCCAGTTTTTCAACACCATTTATTAAACAGAGTGACCTCTCTCCCGTTGTATGTTCTTGGCTTCTTTGTCATAAATCAGTTGTCCATATATGTATGGGTTTATTTCTGTACTCTATTCACTTCCATTGATTAGTGTGTCTGTTTTTATACTCTTCCCATATTGTCTTGATTACTCTTGTTTTGTAGTATAGCTTGAAATCAAGGATCATGATCCTTCCAGCTCCGTTCTATTTTCTCAGGATTGCTTTGGCTATTCAGGGTCTTTGTGGTTCCATACAAATTTTAGAATTTGTTCTATTAAAAATTCACTGAAATTTTTATAAGATTTGCATTGAATCTGTAAACTGCCTTAGGTAGTCCGGACACTTGAACAATATTCTTCTAATCCATGACCTCAGAATATCTTTCCATTTCTGTCTTCTTTAATTTCTTTCATCATGTCTTACACTTTTTTTGGGGAGGGGTGGCATACTGCACAAGCAGGACATGACATGAGGGATCTTAGTTCCCCAACTAGGGATTGAACCCACACCCCCTGCAGTAGAAGCACAGAGTCTTAACCATTGTACTACCAGGGAAGTCTTGTCATACAGTGTTCAATATGCAAGTCTTTTACCTTCTTGGTTAACTTTGTTCCTAAGTATTTTGTTCTTTTCTATACAGTTGTAAATGGGAGTTTTCTTAATTTCTCTTTGTGATACTTTGTCACTAATGCATAGAAATATCACATGTTTATATTAATTTTATATCCTGCAAATTTATTGATTTTGTGTATTTCTAACAGTTTTTTTGGGTAGTTTTTAGGGTTTTCTGTAAGTAATATCATGTCATCTGCAAATTGTGGCAGTTTTACTTCTTTCTCACTTCCAAGTACTGACCAGGCCCGACCCTGCTTAGCTTCTGAGATCAGACGAGATCGGGCGCGTTCAGGGTGGTATGGCTGTAGACAGTTTTACTTCTTTCTTTACAATTTGAATACCTTTTCTCTTTCTTGCTTAATTGCTGTGCTAGAACTTCTAACACTATATTGTTTCTTTTTGGCTGCACTGTGCAGCTTGCCCCTGACCAGGGATTGAACCTGTGTCCTTAGCAGTGAAAGTAGAGTCCTAACCACTGAACTGCCAGAGAATTCCCTCCAATTCTGCATTGAATACAAGTGGGAAGAGTGGTCATCCTTGTCTTGTTCCTAATTGTAGAGGAAAATCTTTCAGCGTTTCACTGTTGAGTATGTTAGCTGTGAGTTTGTGATAAATGTCTTTGATTTTGTTAAGGTATGTCCCCTCTATACCCACTTTGTTGAGAGTTTTTATCATTAATAGATACTGAATTTTGTCAAATGCTTCTCTGCATCTAATTGAGATGATAATACTACTTTTACCCTTCAGAAATGTGGTGCATTCTTAAATGTAGAAATTCCCTTAAAAATCAATCTTACATATTTAGTGAACCCATAATGAATGTAGTATGGTGTAAAAAAGATTTTTGTTATAGTATGTAATCTTGGATATAAGAAAACACTAGTTTTCTGAATATTTACATTGTCGGATTTTATTAACAAAAATATTCTGTTGGAGAACTGACACATCTTCTACTTATGATTGCTTATTGCTTACCTAGAATATAAGTAAGATACTGTACTGTTTCCTAACACATTTATTCCTTAAAAAACTACCATCCTACAAAGATAACATCTTTAAGCAACATCCTATGCAATTTCTTTTATTTCTTTTTTTTTTTTTGCAATTTCTTTTAAAAACTTGTGTATTTAAAGTAGAAGGCTTTCTGTTGGTTGTTCATCCATAAGTGTATCAGTCCTCTGTCTACCTACTTGTTTGTTGTCGGAGATTACATTTTTGTGTGCTAGCTGGTGGTTTTTAAAAATTTACTTGAAAAAGTTGCTTTCAGGATTCTGCAAAATAATTATTTTATACAACATTGGTCAGATTTAAGTTCGCAGTAAATCCATTTTTTGCTTGTATGTGTTGGCATAATGTTTTGCCTTGAAAATGTAATACTATTTACAACATTTGAAAATTGTTATGTTAATCAATATTCAGATGCTTTTTAAAAAATTGCTCACTTTTAGCTTGTTCCTTCTTGGTAAAATAAAGACTTCCTGAAGATTTCCAAGTTACTTCACTTGGTGGAATGAACATCTGAGTGAACGAGCCCCCCCCACCCCCCCCCAATCTTGTGGTGTGCATTTGCACCAGTACAGGTTTGAATTTTGCATTTTTTAATCGATTCTATTTTCTTACCAGACTCCTCATATTTTTTCTTATTTTTAATATTACTAAGTAATTATGCCCCATTTGTGCCTATTTTTAAAAAATAAATATATGTACATCTTGCACTAATTTGAGTGTGATTTTTTATAAATCTGTGGTCTGTTTAATCCATTTTTGATCATTTATTCATTAATTTACCTTTTGTAGTTTTCACTGCAAAGGATAAGATATTCATCCCCTTCCCCCAAATATTAAATAATAATAATTTAGTTTAAAGGAAAATTTGATTGACTTTCTGTGCTCAATAATTATTTCTTCTAGTTTTATTTCCTCTTTAATGAATGACCTTGCCTTGATTTAAACCCAGCTAACTTCCCAGGGATCTGCCGTCTTCCTCTAAAAGTTTTACCTTTAGAGCCTGAAGTGTGCTTCAGAAAATCTTTCTCATGATCCCTTTAAAGAAGAAACCAGTTTTAATAGTGAATGAATGACCTAGAAGCCTATACTCTTGAGAAAACTTTGGGTTTGAAACTACGTCCCATCATATATTAACTGTCACCTTGGGTAAGTCATTTAATCTGTATAATACAATCTCAGTTTCCTATCTGTGAAATAGCAGTGCCCTGCCTCAGAGAGTCATGGTGAAGATTAAGACAATGCTTGATATGTAGTAAGCATTCCATTTCAGCCCTTTTTAATCTATTTTTATTTCTTTTCTCCTGAGAAGTTGAAAAACTTAGGCTCAATATTTCAGCTTTTATAAATACCTTTACCTATTATTCATTTTTGTGGTATATAGTTATGAAAATATCTAAAAACAAAACAAAATTCAACTTAAAATGTCCCCTGTGTACATGACAAGTGGTTACACTTGTTTCTAAATGGATAAGAATGCATGGATCCACCATGGGGAAAATTGCCTTTATAAAGAACAGTAACTGGGACAACTGGTGAAATTTGTATGTTGACCATGTATTAGGTAATATTTTAACATTTCCTGAGTTTGATGTTGTATTGTGGATATGTATACATAGTTTTATGAGAAACTGCCAAGTTTGTTCAGTTATACCTTTTTACCAACCATGTATGAGGGATTCAGTTTCTACACATCATCACCAGCATTTGGTATTTTGAATATTTTTTTTTATTTTAGCCATTCAGATAGGTATATGATGATATCTCATTGTGGTTTTAATTCATGTTTTCCTAATGGCTAATGATGTTGCATCTTTTAGTGTGTTTATTTGCCATCTGTATGTCCTTTTTAGTGAAACATCTGTTCATATCTTTTGCCCATTTTCCAGCTGGATTATTTGTTTCTCTGCTGTTGAGTTTAGAAATTCTTTATATATTCTAGGTCCAAGCCTTTTGTCACATATATGGTTTGCAGATATTTTATCCCAGTCTTGGCTTCTCTTTTTTTCTTCTTAAAAAGGTTTAAAGTTCTACATTTTGTTGTTGTTGTTTTGTTGCTAAGTTGTGTTTGACTCTTTGCCACCCCTATGGACTGCAGCCTGCCTGGCTCCTCTTTCCATGGAATTTCCCAGGGAAATGGAGTGGGTTGCCATTTCTTTCTCCAGGGGATCTTCCTGACCCAGGGATCAAACCCATGTCTTCAGGTGGCTGGATGGATTCTTTACCACTGAGCCACCAGGGAAGACCCTTTAAATTTTGATGAAGTACAATTTATTGATTTTTCTTTTATGAATTATGCTATACACATAAGAACTCTTGACTAGCCCTGTGTCTTAGAAGTTTCTTCCTATGTTTTCTTCTGAAAGTTTCATAATTTTCTGTTTTACCTTTAAACCTATAATCCATTAATTGTTGTGTAAAGTATGAGATTTAAGCTGAGGTTCCTTTTTATTTATTTGTTATTTGCTTATGGATGTCCAGTTGCTTCAGCACCATTTGTTGAAAAGACTGCTATCCTGCATAGAGTTTGCTTTTTCATCATTTTTTGGAAAAAACAAAAGTTACTTGAGTGTACTTGTGTGGCTCTTTTTGGGGATTCTCTCTTCTGTTCTGTGGTCTCTGTGTTTAGCCCTTCACCAGTATGTAAAGTAGATATGTAAGAGACCATCTCTGTTCTTAAAAGATAAATCAGAACTATTAGGTCATGATAGTTGCAATTTTCACTTGAATGGTTAGGCTAAAAGGAAAGACACATAGATAAATGTGACACAATATTAACACCTAACAGAGGAGCCTGGCAGGCTACAGTCCATGGGGGTCACAAGAGTCAGACATGACTTACTGACTAAACCACCACATTAACACCTAAAGACAATAGAAGAAAGATATATGAGAACTTATGTAATAGTCTTGTAAATTTTCTGCAAGTTTGAACTTTTTTCACAATAAACCAAAATGTATTCTAAAAAAAGCAAAGTATTTATTTTAACTTTTTATTTTATGTTGTGGTATAGCTGATTAACAGTGTTATGACATTTTTAGGTGAATAGTGAAGGAACTCTGCCATATATATGCATGTAGCCACTCTCCCCCAAACTTCCCTCCTATCCAGGCTGCCACATAACATTTAGCAGAGTTCCATGTGCTATACAGTAGGTCCTTGTTGGTTATTCATTATAAATATAGCAGTTAAAGTTTTTAATGGGAAGAAAAACATAATTTGTGACTTGCCTTTTGAAATTTAAAGCTGTGTCTTCAAGTTGACAAGCTGCAGAACTCCAGCAGCTTTTGGAGGAGATTAAGCTGAGCAGAGATGATGGCTTAGCAAGAGTGATTAAGTCTGTGATTCTAGTATCATGGAGCTGAGAGGTGTACTTTCCAAGGTACTGAGCTTTTCCAGAATATTTTCAGACTGTAAGGCATGATGATACCCAATTGAATACCATAAGATAGCTTCATCATTCTGTACTTTAGTCTGATCAAAAATAAAAAAGTTATGACCTGTTTTTGAATACATAAAATAAGACATTCTTGCAATACCAGGAATTTTTAAAATTACAGTTTAAACTTCCTCATTTTTTTTTTTTTTTGGATCATTCCTCATGACCTGGTTTTAGGATCTTCATTGTCTTATCCCAGTTTAATTTTGTTAATGCTTTCAGTTGGTTCCCTGATCACAATACGGTGCTTTAAAATTTCTTCTGATCCTTTCAGGATAATTTGGTCCTACTATGTATGTTGTTTTAGAAACCAAATTTTTATCAAAATTGCTGAAGTGTGCATGAGCATTGATGGCAGTCTGTCAATTATAACCTATAAAATATTTTTTATAGTTTAGGACCTTACCTTTATGACTATTGGATTTTACCTTTTTAGTTTTGCCCCTGTTGCCACTTACATGTTTTGAATTTTGATTTTGGCATTCATATTAATCACTCCCGAGATTCATTTGCAAATTTGGTTAGCAGGCTTTGGCCTTACTGTTTAGGACCAAGGCTAACTCAGGAGCAAACCACTAAAGACTGTTTTAGACAGGTTCCATCTACTAAACAATAATCTTTGAGTATGGTTATTAAACTACTTACAAATATGCCTAAATATCCTAGTCTCCAGCTCTTGCATTTTGTTCACGAGGCTAACAACTCTTTATTTATTTATTTAATTTATTTTTTAATTGAAGGATAATTGCTTTACAGAATTTTGTTGTTTTCTGTCAAACCTTAACATGAATCAGCCATAGGTATACATATATGCCCTCCCTCTAGAACCTCCCTCCCATCACCCTCCGCATCCTGTTTGAGTTTCCTGAGACATACAGCAAATTCCCGTTGGCTATCTATTTTACATATGGTAATGTAAGTTTCCATGGTCTATTAAATGCATTAAAATATGAAATATTTTTAGTTCAGTGTGACTTATTGAATATACAATGCATTCTCTAATTACTATTTTCTAATTACTTACAAGCCAGCAGTTCTAGAATTTTGTCAAGTAACATGATTCTCATTGGTAATTTCCAGAGTACACTTTCTATGTCCTTGGAACATAAGTTCTTCTAGGGGTGCTTAAAGGGGGACTATATGTGAGATGTATTGTCTTCACTGGCGAAAGGTGTGATTATTTCAGTTAAGTTAGAAGTTTTTGTTTCCTCCATTGTTTGTTTAGGCCATGATATTGGAGAGGATATTCTGGTTCTAAACAAGTGTTTCTTGTACCAAAAATCAGGAGTTGATCCAGATAGAAGTCTATGATATCGTGAGTATGAGGTTCTTCAGTACAAACCTGTCTATTAGTAAACTGAAGTGGAGATTCTGTTTTCGGGCCCTGCTGCTTAGTATGTGATGTCAGAAAATAGGGTAATAAAGAGGCAAGTAGATCTGAAATTTGTGAAAATTGTAATACTGGAAAGGGCGTGTTAATTGTATAACAAATTTTGAGTTGGTTTGAGCCATTACATCATTTAATCCAAAGATGGAAATGTACACATGAGGCCACTGTAGACTCTCCTTTTTATTCTAAACCTGGGACTTCCTGGTTTACTTGACTCTTGTCTTGCCTTTTTAAAATTAATCTTTATTTTTTAAAATTAATTTTTATTGGGGTATAGTTGATTCTCAGTGTTGGTTTCTGCTGTACAGCAAAGTGAATCAGTTATACATATACATATATCTACTCTTCTTTAACCCTTATCATTACTTGAAGATTATTTATAACATCAAGGATTATTGTCATAATTATCAGAGATTGTTACTCAGCCCACCTTGAGAACATGACAAGGCTGGGTCCTCCTGGGCTGTATGTCTTGAGTTATCTGTGAGTCTGGGCCCCAGAATCAGAATCTTGAGGTAAAACTATAGGTCAGTTAATGTGTGACCAGTTCAAAATCACTAGGCCAAGAAGGAAGAGAGAAACTGCAGTGACCAATAGGAAGAGAAGAGGTCAGATAAGAGTATTCTAGGGTGTGTGTTGGGTTCAGGCAATCCCCAGCAGAAGTAGATCCATGGAAGATAGACATCCTTTATGTTCTTTTCGTGTTAACCTGCAGATTGAATATGAAGTTTTAATGTGGAAGGTGCTCAGCAAACAACTGTCATTATTACCATTGTCATGGAGTTGTCTCACTCTTTTGTCATTCTGGGATGCTATTAATCTAGACCTAAAGGTGTAAATTCATCTGAAGCAGCTGTTTACTCTTACTCATGTATATTGAGCTTTAATCTCTACTTACTTTGTTTCTGCCACTCTTCCTGATATTTTCCTCAGTAGAAAAGGTGGAAGTCAGGGTTTGTATCTCTAGAACCTTAGTGCTGAGAAGTCCCTTACTTCCTTGATGGAAATCTCATAGCTGGTTAGTACTTGTTTTATTTTATTGTATTGAGATACTTATTTTTCTAGGTGTATATATATATATAGCACTCTACTTTCCTGGTTCTCCTTAGATTACACTCCTTGTGGGTTGATCATCTTTGACCAGGCATTCGAGTAGAATTTTTCAGGGCTCAACCTAACCCTTCCTGTTTCTGACAGTGTTCTTTGTCCCTAATCGAGGATTTTCATCCTTCATTGTACACTGGTGATCACATTCATACAGGTTTCAAGTACCATCTTCATGTAAACCAGTCTCAAGTTTTCATCTGCACCTCTCCTCTGAGTACCAGAGCTGTGTATCGAGCTATTTCCTCAGCATCTCTGATGGTCTCCCAGGCATCTCAAATTTGTGATAGATTACACTTACTTTCTCCTCATTCCTAGTTCTCTGTGTTCCAAAACGCAGAATCATAGTAGCTTCCAGTACTTCTTTAGGCTGAAAAAAGCCTAGGGGTTGTTCTTGGCACTTCTCTTTCCTTACCTCACATAGCCAAGTCTTATTAAATCCTATTTTATTTCCTAAAAAGCAGAAATATCACTTTGCCAACAAAGGTCTGTATAGTCAAAGCTATGATTTTTCCAGTAGTCATGTACACATGTGAGAGTTGGACCATAAAGAAGCTGAGCACCAAAATATTGATGCTTTTGAACTGTGGTGCTGATGAATTCTCTTGAGAGTCCCTTGGATAGCAAGGAGATCAAACCAGCCAGTCCTAAAGGAAATCAACCCTGAATATCATTGGAAGGACCGATACTGAAGCTCCAGTACTTTGGCCACCTGATGCAAAGAACCGACTTATTGGAAAACACCCTGACCAAAAGATTAAGGGGAAAAAGAGAATGGAGTGACAAAGAATGAGACAGTTGGATGGCATCACCAAATCAATGGACATGAGTTTGAGTAAACTCTGGGAGATAGTGAAGGACAGGAAAACCTGGCGTGCTGTAGTCCATGGGCTCACAAAGAGTCAAACATGATTTAGAGACTAAACAACAGCAATATATCTCTAAAATGTCTTTACATTTCTTCCTTTTCACTGTCATCCCACTACCCAAAGATTTCACCCCTACTTGACGGGTGCTACCAGACTTCCTGCATCTGCTTTTGTTCCCCTTAGTGTATATCCTCGAACTTCTCATCATTTTCTGGTTCAGTTCAGTTAATTTCAGTCCCTCAGTCGTGTCCGACTCTGCGACCCCATGAACCACAGCATGTCAGGCCTCCCTGTCTATCACCAATTCCCGGAGTCCACCTAAACCCATGTCCACTGAGTCGGTGATGCCATCCAACCATCTCATCCTCTGTCGTCCCCTTCTCCTCTTGCCCTCAATCTTTCCCAGCATCAGGGTCTTTTCAAATGAGTCAGCTCTTTGCATCAGGTGGCCAAAGTATTGGAGTTTCAGCTTCAACATCAGTCCTTCCAATGAATATCCAGGACTGATCTCCTTTAGGGTGAACTGGTTGGATCTCCTTGCAGTCTAAGGGACTCTCAAGAGTTTCTCCAACACCACAGTTCAAAAGCATCAATTCTTCTGCGTTCAGCTTTCTTTATAGTCCAACTCTCACATCCATACATGATCACTGGAAAAACCATAGCCTTGACTAGACGGATCTTTGTTGACAAAGTAATGTCTCTCTCTCTTTTTTTAATGTCTCTGTTTTTTAATATGCTGTCTCTGTTGGTCATTAACTTTCCTTCCAAGGAGTAAGCGTCTTTTAATTTCATGGCTGCAATCACCATCTGCAGTGATTTTGGAGCCTCAAAAAGTAAAGTCAGCCACTGTTTCCACTGTTTCCCTATCTATTTGCCATGAAGTGATGGGACCGGATGCCATGATCTTAGTTTTCTGAATGTTGAGTTTTTAAGCCAACTTTTTCACTCTCCTCTTTCACTTTCATCAAGAGACTCTTTAGTTCTTCTTCACTTTCTGCCATAAGGGTGGTGTCATCGGCATATCTGAGGTTATTGATATTTCTCCCGGCAATCTTGATTCCAGCTTGTGCTTCCTCCAGCCCAGCATTTCTCATGATGTACTATGCATATAAGTTAAACAAGCAGGGTGACAATCTACAGCCTTGATGTACTCCTTTTCCTGTTTGGAACCAGTCTGTTGTTCCATGTCCAGTTCTAACTGTTGCTTCCTAATCTGCATACAGGTTTCTCAAGAGGCATGGCCATGGATTTACATGTGTTCCCCATCCTGATCCCCCCTCCTGCCTCCCTCTCCATCCCATCTCTCTGGGTCTTCTCTGGGTCTTCCCAGTGCACCAGCCCTGAGCACTTGTCTCATGCATCCAACCTGGGCTGGTGATCTGTTTCACCCTTGATAGTATACTTGTTTCAATGCTATTCTCTCAGTTTATGTTTACATTATTATTAATAGAATACCCTTTCCAGGAACCACCATTTTCTTTTTAAAATTTCTGACCTGGGGATCACACTACCTTCCTTTAAACTTGTTGAAATTAGAATTTTTTCTCTACTAATTCATGAGTCTTCCTCCAAAGACAAATTTTCCTTTGAAGAATTTCTTTCCAATCTGTTAAAGACATTCAATTCAGAATTCTTACTACTACTGCTAATAATTATTATTAATGATTTGATGATCTGCTTCAAGAGATATTTATTCCCAACAATGTTATATATTTTTACCATCTTCTAATGTTAAATCTCCAACCAAGTCTTTCTTTGTATCTTGTGTTTCTGTAGTAAAATACAGGCAACGTACCAGTCTTGCTTCTTTGTCCAACTCTTAACCGAGTTCCTTGAACACAAGGTGATTAACCTTATCATCTTTCTTCCACTATAAAAATGAATGCAGGTATCTTTTTTATAGGAGTGCTGGTACATAAATAGAAATGTTTGATAACATTAGAAACTGAGGGTTATTTTTGAAAATTACAGAGTTGGTAGTGTTTTGGTCTTATTTACTGATTTATGTGCACAACAGATAGAACAACTTCCTTAGTCTAGAGATCAACAGTTTTCCACTAGTGTCCATTTTGTATCTACAACCTAGTTTTAGTCAACTGCAATTCTTTCCACTTACTCTACACTTATTCACATGTCTCTTAGTATTTCTGCTTTGAATACCTTTCCCATACCTTATCTTGTTGAAATTCTATTTATTCATTTTAAAAGTTACAGTTCAGCAATATGAGTTGGTTTCCTATGTTACATATTTTCTAGTGCTTGAGATCTTTGTTGTTGTTGGTCATTCAGTTGTGTCTGACTCTTTGTGATACATGGACTGCAGCCCGCCAGGCTCCTCTGTCCATGGAATTCTCCAAGCAGGAATACTGGAGGGGGTTTCCATTCCCTTCTCCAGGTGGTCTTCCTGATCCAGGGATCAAACCCAGATCTCCTGCATTGCCGACAGATTCTTTACCATCTGAGTCACCAAGGAAGCAGATATATCAGTAAACAAACAAAAACAAAGATCTCTGCCTTCATGAAGCTTATATTCTGTTTATTCCCCGAGCAGCATTTATTACATCAATAGAGATTTGTTATCAGAGCATTATGTTAATTTGTATAAGACTCTTTCCCAGCTAGACCAGTGGTATTCAACACTGTCTGACCAACAGAGTCACTGGGAAACTGGAAAAACAACTATGCCCTTAACCCATCATCCTGAGATTTTGATTTGTTTGGTTTAGGATGAGGCCCATCTGCTTGGCTGTCCATAGGGTCACACAGAGTTGGACGTGACAGTACACACACACACACAGAGTCTCTTGACTGCCTTTCCTTTACACACACACACACACACACACACAGTCTTTTGACTGCCTTTCCTTTATGCATTTCCTCACTCCACTCATTAGTAACTGTTTGAATCTGCCCTTTGGAACTCAGGAACAGGCGGTCTCAGAGGGTGCAGCGTTTTCCCTTCAAAAATCAAACAGGACACACAAAGACTTTTGTATCTGGGAGGGCTCCGCAGGGTCCAGCTTGGTGTTGGTTCTCCTAAGAATGTTTAAACAGGTCTCTTTAAAAGCTAGATCCTGTAAATGCATAGTTGACTCATGTCAGTGTATGGCAAAAACCACTACAATACTGTAAAGTAATTAGCCTCCAACTAATAAAAATAAATGGAAAAAAAATAATAAAAGCTAGACCCTAGAGTGCTGCCTGGGCTAGTGAAACAAAATCGAGTCCCAGGACGGGGTTGTGTGTGCTTTCCCACCTGACGGTTCTGCTCTCCCTCTCCCTGGAATGTTCGACCTCCACTTCATCCCCCTGACTTTGGCCCCTTGACCTCTGACTTAAGCCTCAGCCTAAACTCTTCTGTGAAGACATCACTGACTCCTTCAGGGGGAACTTGAGTGCTCTTTCCAGGCCCCCAGTGGACAAAAATCCTCAGGGTAAGATTGCAACACAGCAGTAGTCTGTCATGTCTCCCTCCTTACAGGGCTGGGGCCTCCTTCACATAGTGGCAAATAGGCATGCAATAAATGCTTGTGAAAGGAATTTGTTGTTGCTTGTGGGATACTGGGGTTTAAAATAAAGATTACATGTAATTTGGGAGAAAACCATAATGATGTCTAGACTGTAATGTGCAACCCTGCCAAGATTTTATTATAATTTATTATAATTTTAGTTAAGTTCTTGGGACACTTGTTATCCCGAAAGATGTAAAAGATTGTAATCTATTTTCATAAGAAAGCACATATTTCTACTCTTCATCTGTCATGTAAGGAACACACTGTTCCTCGACGCCAGGTGGAGTCAGTGGTTTTGAAAATGCAGCTGTTAGGAATGGCATCAAATTACAAGCGGCGCAGCAAGAGGCTGGTTAAAACACATAATGTGTAACAGCCACGAGGTGGCAGCCTAGAACCACTACATTATGGTTAGAACATTGAAAGACCAGTTGCTTGGAATACAGTCGAAGTGGAGAATTGTCCCTTATTGGGGCAATCGGAACCTGAAAAAGAGACAGTGATTTATAGTGCTTACTGCACACATCTTTATAATTTTCCTTTTCCTCGAGAAAAGGAAAGGCAGACAGGTAACACACTCATACACAGCAAATTCTCATCTCGTACACAACATATCAGGCAGAAGGCAACAAGAGGGGAAGAGAATGTCTATTTCATTTTTCTCAGCACAAACCTTTCTCCAGGGCCATGGGCTTCCCTGGTGATGCAAGTGACAACGAATCTGCCTGCCAGTGCAGGAGATGCAAAAGACGCCGGTTTGATCCCTGGGTTGGGAAGATATCCTGGAGAAGGAAAGGGCAAACCAATATTTCTTGCCTGGAGAATTCCATGGACAGAGGAGCCTGGAGGGCTACAGTCCATGGGATTGCAAAGAATCGGACACGACTGAGCACGCATATGCTACGCTATGCTGCAGAGCAAATCTGCCACACCCAGGGGTCCGTGAAACTTGGAGTTCACACCTCAGTTTCCATTCAGACTGTCAACATGTCTGCTTGTCCTAAAGATTTGAACACCAGTTCCTATAGTATGATTGTGATTATTTAGGAAAAATAAGATTATCATGAAGGTGATTGCTAGAAGGGAGATTTTCTAAGGGTAAGCATGCTGTTTGAACTCTCACATTTCCACTTCCTTACACAGACTAGTTGTTCAATCACTAAGTCAAGTCCAACTCTTTGTGACCCCATGGACTGCAAAACGCCAGGCTTCCCTGTCCTTCAATATCTTCTGGAATTTGCTCAAACTCATATCTGTTGAGCTGGTGATACTATACTATACTATCTCATCCTCTCTGCCCCCTTCTCTTTTTGTCTTCAGTCTTTCCCAGCTTCAGGGTCTTTTTCAACGAGTCACCTCTTCACTTGAGGTGGGCAAAGTATTGGAGCTTCAGCATCAGTATACCTCTTAAAACATAGTTTTTATGTATCTAACAAATGGAAATTACCTTTTAGCAAAATCATCTTTCCTCAGATTCACACTAGGCTCAAAACTATGGATATAGGGCAAAGGGTACTATATCACCCTGCCTTCAAGGAATTTACATGATAACTTTGTAGGAGAAGACAGCATGTCCATAAAAAGCATCTCCAATGAACAAATTCTGTAGGATTTCAGAGGAGAGATCACTTTGCTGATGTCAAGGAAGAGGAGACTGACCTTGACTTGGACTTTAGAAGGTGAGTCATACCTAGATAAGAATAGGAGGGGCAGAGTGCCAGGAATAGACTCTGGAATAGACTCTCTGTTTAGGAGAAGAGGAGGGAAGCAGTTCCTGTAGGGTGTGGTGGGAGATAAGACAGACTGATGGGCAGAGCAGGAGGACTCCTGAGAGCCAAGCTCAAAAGCTCTGTTCATTTTTTTTGTTGTTGTTGTTAAATTGGAGTATAGTTGATTTACAGTACTGTGTTTCAGGTGTAAAGCAAAGTATATCAGTTATAGCCACTGTTTTTTTTTTTAATGTTCTTTTTCTCTATAAGCCTTTACAGAGTATGAAGTAAAGTTCTCTGTACTATACAGCAGGTTCTTATTACTTTATGTATGTATGTATATGTCAATCCCAATCCCCCAATTTATCCCCCACCTGGTAACCATAAATTTTTTTTCTACATCTATGACTCTACTTCTGTTTTTGTAAATATGTTCATTTGTATCCCCTTTTTTAGATTCCACATATAAACGTTATCATATGATATCTGTCTTTCTATGTTTGACTTACTTTACTCAGTAAGACAATCTATAGGTCCATCCATGTTGCTACAAATAGCATTATTTTGTTCTTTTTTATGGCTGAGTAAATATTCCATTGTATATATGTACCACATCTTCTTTATCCGTTCCTCTGTTGATGGACATTTAGGTTGCTTCCATGTCCTGGCTGCTGTAAACAGTGCTGCAGTGAACATTGGGGTACATGTGTCTTTTTGAATCCTGGTTTTCTCTGGGTATATGCCCAGCAAATGGTCTGTTCTTTACCCCAGGGGCACGCAAGGTCTTTGAGGAGGGTAATAACTGGTGGAGGCTGAACTTTTGAAAGATTATGCAGAGTATATTGGTTTAGCTCTAGTGAGAGATTTCAATGGTGTTTTATTTTGTGTTGTTTTTTAAAAATCATCCAAATACCATAAAATACAACCCATAGCTGCTATGCATATATAAGTGCTCAGACATTACAGCCAATAGATTTATCACACAGTTGCTATTGGATGACAAATGCACTTTTGTTATTTGTATTGGGGCCAAGTTGATAGATTGCAAGTTTTCATTGATTGAAGTCAGGAGGGTCAAAAAAGGACAGCACCATCATGCCTTAATTTCTAGTTGATCTGGTGGTTGAGAGCCCAAGGGGGGTTTCAGTTCTGCACAACAGCTCAGGAAAGTTCTTCAGGCTAATCTTTAATGTTGAAACAGAATTGGGAATCTTTACAACTGATTCATTTTCTTTGCTATTGTTATTTCTCTTACCTGATAACTCAGTTCGTTCTTTTGTTCCTTTAAGATCATCATTACTGAAACCTGTTCAAGGACAAGCATTGAAGCCAGGCTTAGATCACGAAATGGCTTAGGCCAAAATGGCTTCTCTTATGTCAAGAAAGCCATGCCTACTTCTCTTTCTCCAGGGAATCCCCTTCTCCTGCCCCATCTGCTTACCAAATGGCTCAGGCATGAGTCAGAGGGAAAGGAAGAGATTCAGAAAACAGGTATCCTGGTTGATGTTCCTCTGGAGAAGGAGGAGCCATTCACTGTGATGAGCTTGGAGGAGATGGAGTTGCCATGAGAGGAACAAAGTGAGTTGAGTTCTAGACCTGTTGATTTTGAGAACTGTCCTGCAGGAGAGGGATCTTAAATCTGAAGTTAAGGATAGGAGGTTGTGGTTTTAATGCCACAAGAATAGATGAGATCACTGAGACTAATATGTAGTACTATTTTAATATTTCACATTTATTACACTCTCTTATGGGCTTCCCTGGTGGCTCAGATGGTAAGGATCTGTCTGCAATTCGGGAGACCTGGGTTCGATCCCTGGGTCAGGAAGATCCCCTGCAGAAGGGAGTGGCAACCCACTCCAGTATTCTTGCCTGGAGAATTCCATAGACAGAAGAGCCTGGTGGGCTACTGTCCATGAGGTTGCAAAGCGTCAGACATGACTGAGCGACTAAGCATACACACACACACACACACACACACACACACACACCCCTCTCCTCTTGTGTTAGCTTCTTTGAATACTCCAAACAAATCTATTCAGTTGATGCTTTTGCTCCATTTATATAGTAAAAGAGATTAGGAATAATAATAAGAGAACTTCCAGAACCTCCCCCTCACCCCCATCTGCTCACCTGCCTCAGGTACTAGTCTACTCACCTCACATGCTTGGTCTGCTGCAGAGACCAGGTTCACTTACTCAGAGAGCAGTCCCACCACTTGTGTACTAGGTGTCATTCTTACTCATCTACTGAAGGATGTTGCTCCAGCAATTATTCCTCTGTGTCCATCATAAAAATTTCCCTCTCTATTGACTCACTCTTAAGTGGCTATCAATGCACTATTATTTCTCCTGGTTCAAACAAAACAAAAACCCAAACTCTCTTGACCCCATTCTGCCTCTCAGTCATGTCCCATTTTTGTTCTCCCTCTCACACCTCTATAAAGAGTTGTCTATACTCATTGTCTCTAACTTCTGTATTTCATTCTTGCTTGACTTAACTCCAGAGTGGTTGTTACTGCTTTAGGTCTCCCCAAACTATATAATAAGGTGGCCAAAGATGCCATTTTGCTAAATCATTGATCTACCCTCAGTTCTAATCCTTTATGACTCATCTGCAAATTAATTAATCATGCCCTCTGTCTTTTTGTCTCTTGCTCGGTTCTCTTGGTTCTTCTGTGACCCTCTCTGGTTACTCCCTGTTAGTTTGTTTTGCTTATTCCTCCTCGCTTCCCTGAGCTTTTAGTGGGCAGGACCTCAGGGCCTAGTCCTTGCAGCTTATTTTGCGCCTTGGTGGTCTCATCCAATTTCATGGTGTTAAATACTCTTTGCTGTTAATCCCAACTTTATAACTTTAACCTCTGCGGTGCTGTGCTCAGACACTCAGATGTGTCTGACTCTTTGCAACCCCGTGGACTGTAGCCCACCAGGCTCCTCTGTCCATGGAATTTTCCAGGCAAGAATACTGGAGCGGGTTGCCATGCCCTCCTCCAGGGTATCTTGCTGACCCAGGGATGGAACCCATGTGTCTCATATCTCCTGCATTGGCAGGTGGATTCTTTACCACTAGTGCCTTCAACCTGTACTTGCCCTCTAAACTTCCAGTTCATAGATCTGTCATCTTCAATTTGATTTAAAGAAAATCTCAAGCTTAATTTGTTCAAATTGAACCCTGATCACCTGTTCCCATCCAAGCTTGATTGTCCTTCAGTTTTTCCACTTCTCATTCATAGCAACTCTGTTGTTCTAGTTGCTCAGCCCCCAAACCTGGACTCATCTTTGATTACTCTGTTTCTCCCATGTCCCATATCCAGTCCCATTTCTATTGATTCTACCTTCAAAAGATGTTCAGGAATCCAGCCTCTCAGCATCATCCATCTTGCTGCTTCCTTGATCTAGGCTGTCAGCAGCTTTCCTGTGGATTTTTGTGGCAACCTTACCATCTGCATTTGCTGACCTTTCAGTCTGCTCCTGAGATAGCAGCCAGAATGAAACCGATGAGACTTGTTTGGTGTTGTTATTCCCCTGCTCAGAATCATCCAGTGGATGCTATCCTGCACAGAGTAGAAGCCAAGTTTTTGGCAAAATCCTATATGACACCCCCCCCCCCCCAGGAGACACACACCACACACCCATACATACACACACACAAATACACACACCTGGCCTTTACCCTTTGACGTCACTGTCCTCACTGTCTCATGTACTCACTCCAGTCACACATCACCCCTGTAGTTCTTTTAGCGTGTGAAGTATGCCTCCAACTTGGGGTCTTTTCATTTGTTGTCCCCTCTGCCTGGAACTTCCTTCTCATAAAAATCCACAAAGTTTTACTCCCTCACTTCCTTCAATTTATTATTCAAATGTCACTTTATTAGTAAGTCCTTGTGAAACGGGACATCAGGTGGGACTCAGACCCACAATCTTCCAACTGAAACCACACAACTCATCTCAGGACTTAAGGAAACTTAGGTTTTCATCTTAAGGAAACTTAGGTTCAGTGCAGAAGGAATTCAAGCAAGAGGCAAAGTGAAAGGTAAGAAGTAGTTTTATTAATGCTTGTGAAGGCTACAAGTGGGCAGACAGAGGGCTATACCCTGAGAACCACGTGGGCTACATTTTCATAATCAAAGGAAGGGTGTGGAGGGACAGAAGACCACCTTCTTCCTCCTCCTTTGTAAAGATGTTGCAGGAAAATGGAGTGTGAGAGGATGGTCAAGTCCCAGATCTCAGGCAAGTTCCTGGGACAGGGCCTCAAAGAGAAAGTCCTTGGCTTTGCACAGGAAAGAATTCAAGAGTGAGCCACAGTAAAGTGAAAGTAGGTTTACTGACAGAGATACATATTCCACAAATAGAATGTGATCCATCTCAGAAGGTGAGAATGGTCCTAAATTATGGGGTGGTTAGTTTTTATGGTCTGGGTAACTTCTTGGGCTGATAAGAGGGAGGATTATTTCGACTATTTTGGGAAAGGGGCAGGGATTTCCAGGAATTGGGTCACTGCCCATTTTTTGGCCTTTTATGGTCAACCTTGGAATGTCATGGCACCTGTGAGGGTGTCATTTAGCATATGCTAATATATTGCAGTGAGCATATAATGAGGATCAAGTTCTATTGAAAGTTGAAGAATCATCTTCCATCTTCTAACCAATTTATTTTGTATCCTCAGCAGCTATGTCATTCTTTTAAAGGTTGTGCCCTGCCCCCTTCCTGTCTCACTTCTATGAAAATCCTATTGAAAATTGCTACCAATACTCCTTATTCCCTTTCCTAATCATGGTGGATTTATATTGTCAACTTAGCTGAGCTGGAACTTCGTTCCTCAGGTTCTCTTTCCTACAGAGTTCCCAGGTCATATGGATCAAAGAAACATTTTGCACGACATTTGGAAGATAGAAGTGAAGGCACAGCCATATTGTTTTTACACTCAGAGGACTGACATAGTTACAAGGTCTACTGGTGTAGTCACATCTGGTGTCATTTACCTGTTGCCTCATTTGGCTGGCTCACCTCTAGCTCAGCTGGTTGGCTCACCTGGTTGGCAAGGGGAAGTGGCTGAACCCACAACTCTCTAGCTCTAACTGGATCCTCCTTTAATTTCTGAGACTCTGAGATTGGAGATGTGTTTAGCTCCATGAAGAAGGGCACCAGCTTCTCCGGTAAAACCTTCCTAACCTACTGTCCGCATCAGTGAAGTCTGAGGGTTAGAGATGATGGGAGAGCGATGAGAGTTCTAGTCCATCCTCTTGGTTTCTAGCTCAGCTGTGCAGGTTCCATCTTGTTTGGATTACTTCATATCCATCTCCCCTTCCTGGCTACCTACCCTGCTGACTTCAGGCCCCAACCCCAGACACAGAAGAAATAGCCCCGATAGACTGTTCAACCAGCCCTCACAATGTATAAAGTCAAATCTCCGTAATAAATCTGTGTGTATGTGTGTCAGTGTGTTGTTCTGAGAAATGTTGAACAACTAGCTTTCCAGAAAAAGAGAAGTACTGATTCATAGCACCTGACAATTTCCCTGATAGAATAGTCCTACCTTGGCAGTTTTATTATGTATTTGTTTATTTTGGCTGTGCTGGATCTTCATTGCCTTGCATTGACTTTCATTGCAGCAAGCGGGGGGCTACTCTCGAGTGCGGCGCAAGGACTTTTCATTCTGGTGGCTTCCCTTGTTGTGGAGCCCAGGCTCTAGGCACTTGGGCTTTGGTTGTTGCAACTCTTGGGCTCAGCAGTTGCAGCACACAGCCTCAGTAGTTGTGGCTCGCCAGCCCTAGAGCATGTGAGCTTCAGTAGTTGTGGCACATGGGCTTTATGTGCTCCAAGGCAATTTTTAACTACTCATGTGACATCACTGGGATTTCCAGGTGGCACCAGTGGTAAAGAACTTGCCTGCCAAAGCAGGAGACCTAAGAGACGTAGGTTCATTCCCTGGGTTGAGAAGATCCCCTGGAAGAGGGCATGGCAACCTACTCCAATATTCTTGCTTGAAGAATCCCATGGACAGAGAAAACTGGCAGGCTACAGTCCATGGGGTGGCAAAGAGTTGGACACGACTGAAGAGACAGTGCGCACGCACGTGTGAAATCACAAATGGAGAAGTGGTGGGAGAGGGATGTTAACAATTTGATCTCTTAGGCCAACTCCTGCACATCACTGGGGGAGAAGGCAATGGCACCCCACTCCAGTACTCTTGCCTGGAGAATCCCATGGACGGAGGAGCCTGGTGGGCTGCAGTCCATGGGGTCACTAAGAGTCAGATACAACTAAGCGACTTCACTTTCACTTTTCACTTTCATGCATTGGAGAAGGAAATGGCAACCCACTCCAGTGTTCTTGCCTGGAGAATCCCAGGGATGGGGGAGCCTGGTGGGCTGCCATCTATGGGGTCACACAGAGTCAGACACGACAAGCGACTTAGCAGCAGCAGCAGCAGCACATCACTGGGAGTATCCTTTAAGGTCTTGCTTCTCTGACTGTACCCTATCTAACAGACCAGTTTAATTTTTCCGTAGTTCTAAGTATCTTGTATGATGCTATAGATTTTAGTCATGTCTCCTGTCTTGGGATGTTAACCCTAACCAGGGCAGGGATTTTTGCTTGTTTTATTCCCTGCTATATCACTGACAGTCAGAATAGGTCCTGGCACTTAGAGCATCACATATGTGTTTATTGAATGAAGGAATATAGTGTAGAAGAAGGCTGGGGCAAGACAGGAATACAACTCTGGGTGTGGCAGAGGAAGAACCTGAATGAGAGTTTACTAAGGTGTCACCTGGTTTGGTTCAATTTGACAAATATTTGTGGAGTACCTCTTGTCTGTCAGGTAGTTTGCTAGCTTCTGGGGCACATAAAAAGAATAAGATATGGTAAGGCAATGAGGAAAGTGTTAGTCACTCAGTCATGTCTGACTCTGTGACCTATGGACTGTAGCCCACCAGGCTCCTCTGTCCATGGGATACTCTAGGCAAGAATACTGGAGTGGGTAGCCATTCACTTCTTCAGGGGATCTTCCTGACCTCGGGATCAGACCCAGGTCTCCTACGTTGCAAGCAGATTTCTTTGTTGTCAGAGCCACCAGAGGAGCCCATAAGGAAAGGTACAGGGCTTTCTTTGAGAAGCTCTTGGTTTCTTTTCTCTGGGGGTTATATTCTCAAAGCACCTTGGTCATGTTCTTTTGTAGCCATGCAATGTAACTAGTTAGTAGTAGTTTCCAGTCTGCCATCCCTTTCAGCAGTGGAATCTCAGAGGACAGGGCTGTGGCTCAAAATCTTGACCCGTGGTGCTCAGGCCAGTGTTTAGCACTTGTGGGTGTAGAGCACATGTTTGATGAATAATTAAATTACAAGGAGATTTTGAAATATTTTAGACATCTCAGCTATTTGTCTCAGGCTTTTTTAAGTGTCATTTTCTCTTAGCATTTTCCATGCTAACTTAACAGAAATTGGATTATTATAATACTAATTTTATCCTTCAGTTCTCCAAAATTTAAGCCTGTTCGGATCAAAAATAAGTATTAAATAGCATTTTGGGTCCCATTTGGGATTAATAGAGAGTTGATTTGCAGCCCAAGTTTTTATTGGGAAATGCCACTGTTGGTATAACTAGTAACTGGTGAGGCTACTGGGTTTTTTTTGACTGTGCAGTGAAGCTTACAGGATCTTAGTTCCCCCACCAGGGATTGAACTGGCACCCTCATCAGTAAAAGTGCAGAGTCCTAACTGCTGGATGCCAGGGAAGTCCCCAGGTTACTTTTGTTTATTCATTTTCCTGAAAGGTGTTATTTTGTGTGATCCCTAAGCCTGAAACTTCATACCTACCACTCACTAAATTCTGTCCTTCTGGTCTCAGAGAATGTCATCTGATGAGAGATCTGCCCACCCTCACCACCGGCTGCCGACTGCCTCCCACAAATAGTGCCCTCAGCTACCCTGGACCTCCTTAGCTTGGACTGCATTCCGTCAGGGAATCACTTCCACAAGTGCTGTTTTAAGTAACAGATTTGAGAGTTGTCTTCTATTCCATGAGAACATAAGCTCCATGAGGGCAGGATTTCATCTGTTTGGTTCACTACCTTATTCCAGACACTGAGAATAACATCAGCATAAAACAGAATGGTAATCTGTTGACTGGATGGTTATGAGCCTTTGTCTTTTAAAAACAAAGTGACGCATACGGAATTCCCTGGTGGTCCTGTGGTTAAGACTTGGGGCCTTCATTGCTGTGGAACCAGGTACAATTCCTGGTTGGGGAACCAAGAACCCACAAGCCACCCTGCATGGCCAAAAAGAAAAATGATGCATATCTGGATGGCCAAAAAGAAAAATTGATATTGGCGTGTGATGTTTTGTAAGATTCAGGTGTACAATGTGATTTTTAATACTGCAATATGATTAGCTAACACCTCTATCAAGTTCCATACTATTTCTTTTTTTTTTTCCTGTGGTGGCGGGGATAATTAAGATCCAGTCTCTGAGCAAGTTTGAGGTTTCTAGTATGGTTTTTGTTGTCTACAATCTCTATATCATGCATTAGCTCTCCAGGACTTATTTATCTACTAGTTGCAAGAAGCCTGTTTTCAGAAAGTTTTCAGAAACTGATAAAGGTGGGATCACGGGGGCTGATAGTAAAACTTCGTGATCCACGGCATCTGCCTCCTTCCTTTCTATAGAAATGGGGAGATGTCTCCTCCACAGTCCTCTGCCAGGACTTCCCCTGTGGCCTTTCTCCCCTGCCCCCATCTTTCCTGACTCTGGCTTTGCTGCCTACATGCCAAGTCTCTTCCTGTCTCTATTAGAACCTGTTAGAACCTCCCTTAAGTTACTATCATCCTACCTTTCTTCTCTCTCTCATTGCCCAGATGTGATTCTCAAGCCAAGGACAGTGTTGACAACACCTATCTCTTGCTCATCTCATCTGTTCCTTTTTTATAATCTGGCTCATATTCCTAAGCATTTCTGGAAACTTCTTTTTACGCACTTATATCCTAAATGGTCTCTCCTAATCTTGAATCTATCCTTTAATCAGCAAAGTAATCTACCTAAAATAAAAATCTGATCATGACAACTTCCTGCTTGAAAACTTCCTTGTCTTCCCATTGCTTTCAGGATCAAGTTCAAGTCTGCTTAGCATGGCATCCCAGGGCTGATGTGGTTCCTGACGCTCTTCCTCAGTCAGGTCTTAATATTTTATGACAGGTATTTGGCTTTCCATCTAGAACCTCTGTTTTATCCTTGCTTGCACTATATTCCTATCTTTATTATGATGACTTTGGTCTGGCTGCCTTCTGTCTAAAATGTCCTGGCTACTTCCCCACCCCCATCCAGCTAATTCCACCTGATACTTTTAGTCTTCAAATTTTTAAAAAAACAACTATGTATCTAGTTTTCTCAACATCATTAATTATAACCCATCATTTGTCTACTGTTTTTAAATATCAGTTCTAGCATATAATAGATCTTTACATTGGCTCTGGTTTGGGGCTTTATATCATTTTATTAATCAATCTATTCCTGGTTGTTACTGTTTTTATTATTATAAATTCCAAATGACTTCCAATACCTAGTTATAGGCAAGACAAATCCCTGCACTTTTCTTCCTACATAAACACTTATGCACACTCTTCTCAAATTTCTCAAAATTTTATTGATTATTTTAAATGTTTATTTTTTTAGGTGAGCTTTGGAATCTTCCCCCCACCCCCAGGTTTATCCCTCTTCAGAAGAAAGAATTTGGATGGAAATTGTATAGTTTATAAAGAATTTTAGAAACTATTATAATACTTTGTTACTATAAGGTCAGAAATGAGAAAGTAGAGGACCCAGCAATTGTTCATCTGTGTTTCCATAGTCCCCATTCACCATTAATTTATTGTTGCTTTTGCTTTTGATGCAGTACATTTGTTGATCTACTCCGGTGGCTCAGCTGGTAAAGAATCTGCCTGTAATGCAGGAGACTGGGGTTTGGTCCCTGGGTTGGGAAGATACCCTGGAGTAGGAATAGCAACCCACTCCAGTGTTCTTGTCTGGAGAATTCCATGTACAGAAGGAGCCTGGCGGGCTAGAGTCCATGGGGTCACAAAGAGTTGGACATGACTGAGTGACTAACACTTTCACTTTCACAATTGTTGATAAAGTGGTTTATTGTCAGGAAAATTGTCTAAAACTAGAAATTGGCTGAAGAGATTATTGGGTTGTCTTTCAGTGGAGTGCTATGCACTGCCAAGAGAACAATGTCTGTTTCTTTTTTTTTTTTTTTTGGACACACCACGTGGTATGTGGGATCTTAGTTCCCCTATCAGGGCTCAAATCCATAGCTGCTGCATTGGAAGGGCAGAGCCCTAACCACTGGGCTGCCAGGAAAGTCCCAACACTGATTTCAATTTTTCCCTATTGACTAGGGCAAAATTGAAGTTGCAGAACACTGGTAGTCATGCAAGTGACCTTTATCAACAGTCATGGAAGTGCTGTTGTCCAGTAGAGGTATTGTACAATGACTGTTGCCCTGTAGAAAGATAACCTCATTATGACATTTCATTTTCCTATATAATATTAGTCAGTTTTGCAACTATTAGCACATTTATTCCTGATTGCCTAAATATGAGTGTCCTTTAAATTCTTGAAACTGGTTCTTACGTCTCATTTTGTTGTTGTTGTTGTCAACTAATTAAATAAAAGCTTTGGTATGTGTCGATTTAATGTTTTCATGAGAGTCATAATTCTACTTTTTTGAAAATATTACTTTATCAGTATGCTGCCTTAACAGAAATGTTATTAAAGCAAAATTCCTTTGCCTACAACCTATACAAGTAATTCAGTTGTACAGAAGCCAGCAGAATTAGAGATCTTTAACCCTGCAAAGATCATGGTGCCCAACACCTTTACTTTCAAATAGAAACAATAGTAGTGTTAAAGAAAACTTTCAGACAATTGGGTCATGAGCAGATATCAAAGTTTTATGACATTCTCACAACCAAGAGAAAGGCCTTATAGAAGCTAATTTAAAGATTTATTCTCAGTAGGGATTTTTAAAAATATGTAAAAATATTGGCAAATATCTTTTTTATTGAAGTATAATTTACCTATAAGACTATGCTAGTTTCAGGTATACAACATAGTAATTCAATCTTTCTGTATATGAGTAAATGATCACCATAAGCTCGAGTTACCATCTGTCACTATACAAAGTTACTACAGTGTTATTGACTATATTCCCCCACTCTGTACATTTCACCCCGTGACTCATTTATTATGGAGCTGGATTTCACACCTCTGTTTCCTCCCTTATTTCACAGATTTCCCCACACTCCTTCCCTCTGGCCAACACATGTTCTTTCTCAGTGTCTTTGAGTCTGTGGCGGTTTTATGTTTGCTCATTTGTTTTGTGTTTTAGATTCCACATATAAGCAAAATCATACAGTATTTGTCTTTCTCTGTATGTTCACTTTGTATGTGAGTATGTTCACTTGGGATAATACTCTCCAGGTCCATCCATGTTGTCACAGATGGCAAAATCTCATTCTTCTTTACGGCCGAGTAATACTTCATTGTAAGTATGCATACCACATCTTCATCTGTTCCTCTACTGATGGGCACAGGTTGTTTCCATATCTTGACTATTGTATATTATGTTGCAGTGAACACAGGGGTGTATATATCTTTCTGAATTAGTGTTTTTGTTTTCTTCAAAAAAATACCCAAGAATGGAGTTGCTGGATCATGTGGTAGTTCTATTTTTAATTTTTGAGGAATCTCCATACTGTTTTCCGTAGTGGCTGCACCAATGTACATTTCCACCAACAGTGTACTAGGGTTCTTTTTTTCTACACATGCTTGTGAACACTTGTTATTTCTTTTCTTTTTGACAGTTGCCATTCTGACAGGTGTGAGGTGATATCTCATTGTGGTTTTGATTTGTATTTCCCTGATGATTAGTGATGTTGAGCATCTTTTCCTGTGCCTGTTGGCCATCTGTCAGTCTTCTGCCCATTTTTCAATCGAGTTGTCTGTTTTGATGTTGAGTTGTATATGTTCTTTGTATATTTTGAATGTCAACCTCTTATCAGATATATCATTTGCAAATATCATCTCCCATTCAGTAGGCTACCTTTTTGCTTCATTGATAGTTCCCTTTGCCATGCAAAGGTTTTTAGTTTATGTAGTCCCATTTGTTTATTTTTGCTTTTGTTTCCCTTGTCTGAGGAAAGATATCCAAAAAATATATCGCTAAGGCCAGTGTCAAAGAGCACAGTGTCTATGTTTATTCTAGAATTTTTATGGTTTAGGTCTTACATTTAAGTCTTTAATCTGTTTTGAGTTTATTTTTGTATATGGTGTGAGAAAGTAGTCCAGTTTGATTCTTCTCCATGTAGTTGTCTCGTTTTCCCAACACCATTTATTGAAGAGGCTGTGTTTTTCCCCATTGTATATTCTTGCCAACTTTGCCATAGATTAATTGACAATATATATGTGTGGGTTCATTTCTGGGCTCTCTATTTTGACCCATTGATCTGTATATCTGTTTATGTGACAATATCATACTGTTTTGATTATTGTAGTATAGTTTGAAATCAGGGATGATACTACCTCCAGCTTTGTTCTTTCTTGAGATTGCTTTTGGTATTTGGGGGTCTTTGTGTTTTCATATAAATTTCAGAATTATTTGTTCTAGTTTTGTGAAAAATGCCATAGGTATTTTTTTTTATTTTTATTTTTTTAGTTTATTTTTGGCTGTGCTACGTCTTTGTTGCCACACATGGGCTTTCTCTAGTTGTGGCGAGCAGGAGACACTCTTCAGTTGTAGTGAGTGTGGGCTTCTAGTGGTGGTGGTTTCTCTTGTTTTAGAACATGGGCTCTAGGGTGTGTGACCTTCAGCAGTTGTGACACACGGGCTCTAGAACACAGACTCGGTAGTTGCGGTGCAATGACTTAGTGGTTCCAGAGCACGTGCGGTCTTCCCAAACCAGGGATCAAACCTGTGTCTCCTGCATTTGATGGACTTTTTACCACTGAGCTGCCAGGGAAGCGCAGCAGGTGGATTCTTCACCACTGGACCACCAGGGAAGTCCACCATAGGTATTTTGACAGGGATTGCTTTGAATCTGTAGATTGTCTTGGGTAGTATGGCCATTTTTACAATATTAATTCTTCCAATTCAGAGTTTAGTGTATCTTTCCGCTTGTTTGTGCCATCTTCAGTTTCTTCTATAGTTTTCCAAGAACAGATTTTTCACCTCCTTGGGTAGAATTATTCCTAGGTATTTTATTCTTTTGATGCAATTATAAATGGGATTGTTTTCTTAATTTCTTTTTCTGATAGTTCATTATTAATGCATAGAAACAGAGCAGATTTCAGAATATTAATTGTATTTCCTAAAACTTTACTAGATTCATTTATTGGTTCTAATAATTTTTTGGTGAACTTTTTAGGATTTTCTGTATATAGTTTGATGTTATCTGCAAACCAGTGTCAGTTTTACTTCCTCTTCCCAATTTGAATTTCTTTATTTTTCTTGTCTGATTTTCACAGTTATGACTTCCTAAACTATGTTGAATAAAAGTGCTAGGAGTGGGCATCCTTGTCTTGTTCTTGATCTAAAAAGGAACACTTTTAGCTTTTGACTGTTGACTATGATGTTAGCTGTAGGCTTGCCATATAAAGCCTTTATTATGTTGAAAAATGTTCCCTTACACCCACTTTGTTAAGAAATTTTAAAAGTCACAAATGGATATTGAATTTTGTCAAAAATGTTTTTCTGTGTCTATTGAGATGGTCATATGATTTTTACTTTTCAATTCGTTAATGTGGTGTATCACATTGATTGATTTGCAGATTTGAACATGGTGAATGATCATTTTAATGCATTGTTGTATTTGGTTTTATTAATATTTTAGTGTAGGACAGAGGAACCTGGCATGCTACAGTCCATGGAGTCTCAAAGAGGCAAGCATGACTTAGTGACTAAACAACAATATTTTGCTGAGGATTTTTGTATCATGTTCATCAGTGATATTGGCCTTTAGTTTTCCTTTTTTGTGTGTGATGTCTTTGGTTTTGATATCCAGGTCATTTCTGGCCTTGTAGAATAAGTTTAGAAGCATTCATCTTTCTTCAATTTTTGGAATAATTTGAGGATATTTAACTCATCTTTAAATACTTGATATAATTCACCCTTGAAGCCATGTGGTCCTGAACTTTTGTTTGTTGGAAGGTTGCCAGCCCCCCACCCCGACCCCCCCGTCCCACCCCCCCCCCCCCCCACCTCTGGCTGCACTGTGGCAGCCTGTAGGATCTTAGTCCCCCTACCAGGGATCCAACCCATGTCCCTGTATTGGAAGCGTGGAGTCTTCATTACTGGGCCATTAAGAAAGGCCTGGGAATCTTTTTTTTTTTTTTTACTAATTTGGTTTAAAAAATATATGAACAGATGGTTTGTTTATGTTTTCTGTTTCTTCCTGTTTCAATCTTAGGAGATTGTCATTTCTAGGAATTTATCCATTTCTTCTAGGTTGTCTATTTTATTAGTATATAATTGTTGGTAGTAATCTTTTATGATCCTTCGGATTTCTGTGGTGTCAGTAGTAATTTCTCTTTCATTTTTGATTTCATTTATTTGGCTCTTTCTGTCTTTTTTTTCCTTTTCCTTTTTTTGGTTGAGGAGTCTAGCTAGAAACTAGATTTTATTTCATTAACAGTTTTGTTTATCATTTCAAAGAACCAGCTCTTAACTTCATTGACTTTTTTCTTTTTTTTGTCTTTGTTTTTGTTTCATTTATTTCCACTCTGATCTTTATTATTTCTTTCCTTCCTTCTAATAACTTTGGGTTTTGTTTGTTCTTCTCTTCCTAGTTCCTTTGGGTGTAAGGTTAAGTGGTCTATTTGAGATTTTTCTTGTTTCCTAAGATAGGATTGTATTGCTATAAGCCTCCTCATAACTGCTTTTGCTGTTTCCCATAGATTTTGGTTCATTGTGTTTTAATTTTCATTTGTCTCCAGGTATTTTTTTTAAATTTCATCTTTGATTTACTCAGTGACTCATTGGTTGTTTAGTATCATTTTGTTTATCCCTATGGTGGTGGTTTAGTTGCTAAGTCATGACCGACTCTTGCGACCTCGTGGACTATAGCCCTCCAGGTTCCTCTGTCCATGGGATTCTCCACGCAAGAATACTGGAGTGGGTTGCCATTTCATTCTACAGGGGATCTTCCCACCCCAGGAATCGAACCCAGGTCTCCTACATTGTAGGCAGATTCTTTACTGACTGAGCTACAAGGGAATCCATTTATCCCTATGTATTTGTACTTTTTGCAGTTTTTCCTTGTTGTTTTTTCATATTGTTGTGGTTATTAAAGATATTTGATATGATTTCAATCTTACTGAGGTTTGTTTTGTGATGTAGTATGTGATCTATCCTGGAGTGCAATTGAAGAATGTGTATTTGGCTTGGGTGGGATGTTAACTGTATTTTCCTCTGTCCACATCGGTAAACATCTAAAGGAGGGTGCCTGGCCCTCTTGTGTCAGAATTCTACCATGTCCTCTCGCTTGGCTTTTCCTCTCTATACCAGAAATGCTGTGTCTGGTTTCCTCAAAGACCTTCAGACTAGCCCGCCTTTGACAGCGAGGAAATAGTAACACTGAGACTCAGAAAGTGAAGTGCTTAGGGGCAGGGGAGTGAGGCTGAAAGTGAGGGCTGAGGGAGGGTGGTGAGGGGATTGAGAAGCTGGTGAGAGGGAGGGAAAAATGATGCCATGACTGGGAATCTTCCCAGAGCATAAACTCTGAACTTTCTAGGAGTCAAGAGGACAAGCTAAAACTTCAGGTGAGTGCAGTTTTGAGACTTCTGGAGGCCTGTGCCTTCTCCCTTAATTGAGGCCCCACTTTACATCTCTTCAAACATACTAAAATGTACTAAAAAGTACTGACATTCCACATTATGCAAATATAGCTTCCCCATAAAATATTGGACGTGGCTCTGCTTTTGAATATATTTGTTTGTAACCTTTAATTTTTTATTGCCTTAAAAATTTTTTTAATTTTATATTGGATTATAGTTGATTTATAATGTATCCATTTCAGGTATACAGGAAAATGATTCCGTTATACATATAGTCATTCCTTTTCAAATTCTTTTCCCATTTAGGTTATTAAAGAATATTGAGATTTAGCAGCATTTGCTGTGCTCTTCAGTAGGTCCTTATTGGTTATCTATTTTAAGTATAGTATTGTGTGTATGTTAATCCCAAACTCCCTATTTATCCCTTGCTACCCGTTGCCTTTCTTAATAATCATGTTTTTTTGAGTCTTTATAAAGTGAGAAACTCTTATTTGTAAATTTTTTTCAAATGCAGAAACAGTTATGAATATTAAATGAGATGACAAATAAGTTTGACACAGGAGATTTGGTACAACATTTAACTAGACATTTATTAATTTCACATCTGTAGCTTTGTTAGCTGAGAGGAAATTTTTTTCACCTAGATCTGTCTCAAGCATTTGTGTGGACAGCTCACTGTTCAAGCTCGTTGGCTCTAGGCCCTGTTTCTATGGAGCCTAATGGATAAAACAGCTTGCTTACAGTCCTCTGACTTGATGGTTTGGTCTGCTTCCTGGAACTGTCATGAAAAAACTGCCTGTTCTTTCAAGAGAATTCAGTGCAGTGTCCATCTTGGGGAGATGGGCCACTGTGGAAGGAGGCAGCTTCCATCCTAACATTTTTGGGCCACAAACCCCTTTGTTAGTCTAATAAAGCCAGATTCCTTCTCAGAATAAAGTTTCAAATGCACAAAATAAAATATATAGAATTACAAAGAAAACAAATTATATTAAAATACAGTTATCAAAACAAATATGCTTGTGACTAATACAAATGTTTATTAATGTATTAAATGACAGGATTTAGCTGTAGTCCTCATAACTATCATAATTCTAATCAGCAATGAGTATAAAGAATATTTTGAGATATCAACACACTGATCTGATATGAAAATATTTTTTTTTGTCTTTAAACTTTATTTTGAGATAACTATGGAGTCATATGAAATGTAAGAAATAATACTGAGATATTCCACATACTCTTTATCCAGTGTCCTCTCTGGTAATGCCTTGCAAAACTATAGGACAGTATGACAATCAGAATATTGACATTGATATAATGGAAATGCAAACATTACTATTACCATGTATTACCCTTTTATAGCCACATCTACTTCATTCCTGCCCCATACCTCTTTGAAAATATTTGCTATTTTTATTGATGACAAAGTCATAGATACCACTAGGGTTTTTAGCCTATTTTTGTGATGAAGGGAAATGTTATATTTTAACTAGAAGTGAATGATATTAAGATGCAATTATTTCCTTTGTTTAATTCATAGAACCCCTGAATTCTATTGATGGCTATGGATTTCACGTTAAGCTCAATAGATGGTGAGGGATACCCTCCCATCATGAATTATTATTATGAGGATTATAGACACCAAATAACTCTCAAATCTGAGAGATTCTGAGGCTGTTTCTGATCTCTGTACTGTACTATGGTGTTCTTAGTCACTCAGTCATGTCCAACTCTTTGTGACCCCATGGACTGTAGCCTGCCAGGCTCCTCTGTCCATGGAGATTCTCCAGGCAAGAATACTGGAGTGGGTTGCCATGCCCTCCTCCAGGGGATCGTTCTAACCCAGGGATCAAACCCAGGCCTCCTGCACTGCAGGCAGATTCTTAACAGTCTGAGCCACCAGGGAAACCCAAGAATACTGGAGCGGGGAGCCTATCCCTTTGCCAGGGGAACTTCCAGACCCAGGAATCGAACTGGGGTCTCCTGCAATGCAGGCGGACCTTTACTAGCCAAGCTACCTGGGAAGGCCCCTCTGATCTCTAAGTTCCCTAAATCTTCTGATAGCGTATCAGTTAGAAAGTAAGTGCCCTGGAGTATTTGAGATGTTCACAGTGATTTCCAATCTCCAGATCAAGGCCAGGACTATGACTTGGAATTGTGCTCTACATTCTTTGGTCAAATGATCCCCAGAGAGCTCTCCTGAAGTATTCTTCCTTAGAAGATTTTAATTTCTTCCAAAATGTATTTCATCTTTAGCTTTGAAGTTCACATTTCACACCAAACCACCCCTAACCCACCTACCCATCCATCCAAACATTTAACTGTACATTTCATAAGGATGCCATGATATGAAGGTACAAATGAGAACTTAGCTGTCTTTCCAAATTCTTCCTTGTTCATAAACTCATACTGGAAAACACCTATGTTAACTGCAAAAGATAATCTATGATAGAGTAATTCTCAGAAGTTTCTAAAGTCACTTCACTCTACAGGTCTGGTTTGAGGGCCAGTTGGTGAGATATGCAGTTTATTCTTGGCTCCTGGTCCTCCGACCTGAAATGTCTAGTGCTGGTGGTAAATTCCCTAAGCCTACATGTAAGATGACATTTATTTCCATGATAGCTCGTTATCTCTATCCTCTCTCTTTTCTCAGATGAAGATGAAATAGTAGCTTGTATGTCCTGCCTGCTTTGTCTGAAAACAATGATGACTTAATCAGCTGTATCTGTGAGGTGTCATTCTTTTGTGTCCCAGGCCCATTCATAACCGTTCAGAACTCTCATCTGGGGATCCAGCTCCATGGAAACACTGACCAGTGGCTTAAATTATGACACTTGAAGCAAATGCTTTTCTTTCCCTTCTATTCTTACCCAAACCTGCAATGAATCACATCTTGCCTACACCGTGCATACATTTCCCTTCTTGCCACACAAAGTGCAAAACTTGAGGACCCAGAACCTACAGTGGTGTTGTTTAGGTCACTGTGTCATGTCTGACTCTTTTGCAACCCCATGGCCTGTAGCCTTCCAGGCTTCTTGGTCCATGGGATTTCCCAGGCAAGAATACTGGAGTGGGTTGCTGTTTCCTTCTCTAGGAGATCCTCCTGACCCAGGGATCGAACTCATGTCTCTTGCATTTGCAGGCGGATTCTTTACCACTGAGACCTGGGAAGCCCCGGTCATAGAAAAGCTGAGCATTATTTGTCTGTGTCTGCAGGTTCCCATGATGTATGTATGAGGATCAACTGCTGCTGCTTCTCACTGCCGTGGTGGGGGCCCGAAAGTCCGGAGCTCATGGCACTTTTGTTGTGACTCTTCCCCATCCGAGGGCAGAGTTTGTAGTTCAGAGTGATGGGGCTCCCGCTCTCCTTCTTAACTCACTGGGTACTTTGGTGGCCTGTAAACCTCGTCAAAGTCAGGCTGTCTGTAGTCTTCTCCCCTTGTATTGGCTCAGGAGCCCATCTCTCCTTTTAAACTGACTTTCTAAATCCAGATAAAGACTCCAAGCAAGTGTTTCACTGCTTGACCTTGGCACTTGGAGCATACCTGTTTTTTCTTTTTTTAATGACACTCATCAGATTGAGTCCTTCCAGTTGATTTAAATGTCCTTGTAAACTGTTTAAGAGCAGGGCTCATGTCATTTGTTTCTAAATCTCCATCATCTAGCACAGTGTCTGGCTGTGACTCTCTATAAATATTTTGGAACAAATGCATGAATATATTTTTTTGAACTTTTTATTTGTATTGGGGTATAGCTGATTGACATTGCTGTGATCATTTCAGGTGAACAGCCAAGGGACTCAGCCACACATATACATGGATCCATTCTCCCCCGAAACCTGCTCCCCTCCAGCTGCTGCATAACATTGAGCAGAGTTCTGTGAGCTTGGTGTCCAGTTTAAATACAGCAGTGTGTACATGTCCATCCCAAACTCCCTAACTATTCCTTCCCCTCGTCCTTCCCCCTGGCAACCATAAGTTTGTTCTCTAAGTCTGTGAGTCTCTTTCTGTTTTATAAGTTCATTTGTAGCATTTCTTTTCAAATTCCATGTATAAGGGATGTCTTATGATACTTCTCCTTCACCTACATCTCTTATGTCTCCTGCGTTGGCAGGTGAATCCTTTACCACTAGCGCCCACTGGGATTCCAGGCACTAACTTTATGTATATAACTTTAAAAGCATACTGAACATGCCCATTTGTTTTATTATTTCTATTTCATACATAAAAAATGTTGAGACTCAGACAGTTTCTTTTCTATGCTCAGGTAGCTAATAAATAGGTGAAGTTCTTACCTAAACGCCTAAACCCCAGTCATTTTGAGTCTGGTTCTATTTTCCCCTCGCTGTAAGGCAACAGCTCTCAAAATATGGTCCACAGACCCATGAGTGTCCCTGAGACACTTTTAGGGATCCACAGGCCAAACTACTTTTGTAAAATCCTGAACTTTTGACCTGGGATTTTTCTGGTGACCTGGTGGTTAAGACTCTGAGCTCGCAGTGCAGGGGGCCTGAGTTCCATCCCTGGTCAGGGAACTAGATCCCACACTCCCTGGAGTCTCTAGTGCCTAGGTTCAGTGATTGTGGTACGCAGGCTTAATGGCTCCATGGCATGTGGGATCTTCCCAGACCAGATACTGAACTCATGTCGCCTGCTTTAGCAGGCAGATTCTTTACCACTGAGCCAGCAGGGAAGCCCCTTAAATTGTTATTTTAAAATAAATTATGCTCATTTAAATTTTTTCTCAGTTTTTAATTTTTAATGAGGTCAGTATTGTGTGATAACTCAGAACAATAAAATTTCTTTGGGGTTTCCTCAGTCATTTTTCAGAATGAAAATGAGTTTCAAGAGAAAATGTTGGGGATGGATACCAGAGGGGAAGAGATGGGGTGGGAGGATTTGGGAGATTGGGATTGACACTTACACACTATTGATACCAGGTATAAAATGGACCATGTATAAAATTGATGTGAACATACTGTGTAGCACAGAGAACCCTACTTAATGCACTGTAGTGACCTAAAGGGGAAGGAAGTCCAAAAGAGGGGACATAGGGCTTATTCATTGTGCTGTGCAGTAGAAGCTGGCACAACATTGTAAAGCAACTACACTGCAATAAAAATTAATTAATGAAAAAAAAGAAAAGAAGAGCAAAGGTTGGTGGACATCTATAGAGGACTGCACACGTGACAAGAAGGACCAGGAGCCAGACACATGGCTAAGTGCTTCAGGGAATCTCTTCTATTCACAGCTGACGACAATGAAGTGAATCATACAATCAAGCTTTTCTTAGTAGTTTTTGTGGTTTAAGTGGCTCAGGCTGAATGTTACTGCGTGTTCAAAGCTGGAGCCCAGAGAACGGAAGGAGGAAAGAGGACTAACCTCTCAAATGTCCTTTGCTTCTGTCCAGCAAGTTTTCTCCCTCCAGAGGGAGTGAAGGCTTGAGCAGTGCTGCTGATGCTCAGACCCAGCGCAGCCGAGTCCAGTTCCTCCCCCACAGCACCAGTCCAGGCTTGTGACTGTGTGAGACCCTGTTTACCTCTGCTCTCTTCTTGTTGTTCCTTGGCAGATAGTGTCATTTATGTATTTGTTGCAAAGTAGTTGTCACTTTAGCACATGTCTGGGTGGCTTATCTTTGCAGGACACTGTAAAACAAAATGAAGCAAAAAGCCAATGCAGGGGAAAACAAGATGATGACGCATGGGCACATGGAAGGTGTCACCTGCTCCTTGTTTAATCAGATTAATTGCACTTCAGTGATTGTATCTAAGGGCCTAAGAGTGTCACCTTAGCTAACGCAAAAAGCCAATGATCCATGCACTCAACATACATGGTTTTGAGGAAAAACACTTACGTGTTTTTTTGACATATGAACTAAACTAGCTGCTTTTCTCATTAGATTAAAAAAAAACCATATTTACTTAAAGAACAACCGACAAACTATGGTAATTGGGTATTTGGCAAAAATTTCCTCAAAAATAAATGGAGTGAGCTTACACTGAATACTGCCGTATTGATGAATAGCTTTTTACATTGTGTTCATGTTGGACACACACAACCCCACCCCTGGGAAGGACTCTTATGTCACTTTGCACGTAAGTCTGATTTGGCCCAAGGAAACTGTGAAAACTTCATCTGTGCACAGGCAACCCAGAACAATAGGTCACAACAAAGTCTTACTTTTCTTCCCAGTGGGAAATGTTAGGTTTTTTTTTTTTTGAAATGTTAGTTCTTATTGGACAAAAACATACAGGACAAAACCATGTGGTTTTATTGGCCTCTGTGCCCATAAAAACATGTTACGTGACTAGTGTCATTGCAGTAGGTTTATAATGAGAGCGATTTCTAGATACTGATTTTCAATAGTTCATTCTCATTTCTTCCAATAAGTGTTTACCAAACACCTATTAAGTGCCAAGCACTGGCACTTACAAATTTCAGTGAGTGGTTTATATGTAGTATATATAAATAGTAACTATATAATATATATAGTAACTATAACTTTGGGTAATGACTGTCATACATAAGTGCAACCAGAACACAAAGGAGTGATTGATTCCTTCTTCCAAGTCTTTTCAGGCTTGAGATACAGGAGTAGTAAACTGGATTGGAGTTGGAGGACATAACTTTTTTTGGGCTGCACCATGTGACTTATGAGATCTTACTTCCCCGTCCAGAGACTGAATCTGTGCCCCCTGCATTGGAAGGCTGAGTGGTTTTTTTAAACTTTTTTTTAGCTTTTTATTTAATATTGGAGTATAGCTGATAGTCTTAGGTTCACAGCAGAGCAACTCAGTCATAATATATGTGTATCCATTCTCCCCCAAACTCCCTTCCCATCCAGGTTGCCACATAACATTGAGCCAGAGTTCCCCGTTGGGAACATGTAGGTCCTTTTTGGTTATCTACTTTAAATATAGCAGTGTGTATATGTCCATTTCAAACTCCCTAATTATCCTTTCCCCCCACCCTTCTCCCTGATAGGCAGAGTCCTTAACCATTGAACTGCCAGGAAAGTCCCTGAGGCCATTAAACCTCTTGAACAGTCCCAGAAAGTAGATGAACAGGTATTGGCTTGGAGCCATCTCAGTTGGGACCATTTCCATCACAGAGTGAATGGATGCCTCCTGTGGACCTGTTTGAGCTTGGGGTGAATTCTTAATGACACCAAGCCAACTGAACTAGACTAGGGTTGCAGAACTTTACAAGCTCTACCTGGTGCTCCTCTTGTAGTGGTGGGAGGAAGCTGTTTATCTCATTGTGCCACAGCAATTTCCAACCCCCACCCCCCACTCTTTCTTTGTGGGCTGCCTCTTAGTATAAAACAAGTACAGAGATTTGAAGTAGGATCATCTGTTTCCCCGAGAACAGAATTGTTCCTCGGGGTCTCAGCCTACTGGCTGCTTGAAATCTGAAAGATTACTTTTTGTCCTTTGATATTCTCTAGCATCAAAGATGTAACTGTATTGTACTTGGTGCTCCTCATGAACTGTAATAAATAACATCTTTGTCTTCAGCCAGGGTTATAGCTGACAGTCAAGACACTTGTATTAAGTGGCAACAGTAGTCACCTCTGGTGTGACCAGTAGCCATCTCGTAAACAGATGGTCATCTGCAAATAAAAGAAGAGCAGCAAAACTGTGATGGTTCATTTCATGTGTCAACCTGGCTAGGCCACAGTGTCCAGATATTTGCAAACTCAGATATAAATGACCCTGTGAAAGTATTTTAGGTGATATTAATATTTAAATTAGTAGACTTTGAGTAGCAGACGACTTGCTCCTACTGTGAGTGGGCCTCATCTAATCCATTGAAGGATTGAAGCAATGAGAGACAGAGGTCCTCAGAAGAAGAGGAAATTCTGCCTGCAGATTGTTTTTGAACTTCTTTTTCTTTTTTAAAATCTGCAACATCAGCTTTTCTCTAGGTCTCCAACATGCTGGCCCACTCTGTAGATTTTGGACCTCTGCAATGACATGAGCCAATTCCTTAAAATAAATTTCTCTATCTATATATATATATATCCTATCTGTTCTGCTTCTCTGGAGAATCCTGAATAATACAGAAACATACCATGATTTTGGAAAATGGGGTAAGAAATGGTAATTTTGGGGAGGGGCTTAGAAGATTCGTGTGAAGAATGTGATTGTGTCTGCTCAACATATGGGGATGCAGATGTCTTAGGAGCTCTCTGCCCTTCACTTGGCTGGGACATTACTGAATTTGTGTCCCCTAGCTGCCCAGGGACTTCTATCATCACCACACTCCCCATTCTTTTAGTTTTTCCTAGATCCATTTAGTTAAATTTAAATTTGTGTACATCCCCAATACATTATACAAGTGCTTATAAGATTTCATAAAAGTCTAATATTGGGAAACTAATAATAACTTACAAAACTTTTTTCACCCAGTTTTACTGAGATATAATTGACATACAGGACTGTGTAAATTTAAGGTGTCTTGATGACATATATAATAATTTGACTTACCTACATCATGAAACAGTGATCACAATAAGTTTACTGAGCATCCATCATCTCATGTAAATTCAAAATTAAAGAAGTAGAAAAAAAGTAGTTTCCTTGTGATGAGAACTCTTAGAATTTACTCTTAATAGCTTTCATATATAGCATACATCAGTGTTAATTATATTTACCAGTTGTACATTATATCCCTCGTACTTATTATCTCTCTCTCTTTTTTTAAACTTTTATTTGCATTTATTTTCTGTGGCATTTATTCCCGGGCCATAAGTTTCTGTTTTTTCAGTTTCTCCTGGGATATCTTTTTCTTCTGTGCAGCCTCCTCCTCTGGTTTAGGAACAGTCTGTTCTTTTTCAGTAAGGATCATCTCAGTGTGGCCGGGAGAGCTCATGTCGGGGCTGATCCGCCCGTGAGCTCTGTAAGTCCTGCGCCGCGTCCTGGGGGCTTTGTTCACTTGGATGTGCTCAGTGACCAGAGAATCTACATCTAAATCTACATCTAAAGCCCTTAAATTCAGCATACTCTCTGCATTTTTGAGCATGTGTAGTAAAAATTCAGCACTCTGTTTGGGCCACCGACCCTGCGTCAGAGAGGGTAACAAGCAGGAAGGCCAGGGGTCTCCAAAGGGAAGAAATAGGCTGCAAGTGCCAGACATTTTTCTCTCTCTTAAGCGGCAGGAAGAAACCAACTAGCGATATTTTTGTTTTTCTTCTCTATACAGATTTGAAAGGAGTTTTCTCTTAAAATGCTATGTTGCCATGATTTGAAAGGAGGTTTCTCTTAAAATGCTGTGTTGCCATGACACCTGGTTTCACCTCTGAAGCTAACTATTTTCAAACCTTCAGTTAACCAATACATTTTTTTGTCTTATGGAAATGTTTGTCTTAAGATATGTTAATTAACCCCAGACTCTGTAAATTCCGCCAAATGGCCCAACCTACTTACTCAGATATTGTTCCCCTAATCTATGTAAACGAAACTATTTGTTTGGTAATCTGCCCTTCTACAAGATTCAAGTCAATCGTTTATGGCCGGGGATGAATTATCTGGTGCCATTCTAAACTTTAAGACATTCCTTTCTTTTCATTAACAGAGCGCGAGTGACTATATAACATCCAGCTGAAGACTAGAAGGGGGGTACTCTTTCTGCCCCCTTCTGATGCCTATGTCAGAAGCTTTCTCTATCTCCTTTATACTTTAATAAAACTGTATTACACAAAAACTCTGAGCGATCCAGCCTCGTCTCTGTCCCCGGATTGAATTCGTCTCCTCTGGAGGCCAAGAATCCTGGCGTCTTATCGTTCAGCAACAACCTTTCACGTCCAGCCCCACTCTTTGGCCTGTGCACACCTACCAACTCCACCACTGTAACGACGGAATGGCACACATTGCTTCTTTAAAGTGACATCCTTCAGATACTTGGTGGCTTTTCGGATATGCATACCCTTTATGGCCTGGGCAGTTTCACGAGTGTTCTTAAAGTGAACACGAAGATTTGAACCTCTTGATTTGCATGATTTTGTGGGGTTTTCTGGGTCAAGTGAATAGCGCACCATTTTTAGGGGTCAGCTTATCGGAGAAGGAGATTATTATCTCTTTTTAAGTGAAAGTTTGTCTAGAGAGATACATATTCCATGGATAGGATGTTGACTGTCTCAGAAAGTGAGTGGATCTTATTTATCTTATGACTGGAAGTCTGTGCCTTGTTACTGTATTCATCCAATTTCCCTCCCCGACTCCTGCCTCTAGGAACTGAAAATCTGATCTTGTTTTCTATGAATGTGTTTGTTTGTTTGTGACCTGCAACACTATGTTAGTTCCTGTTGTACAACATCGTGATTCAGTATTTCTATACATTTCAAAATGTTCACCACCACATGTCTAGTCACCATCTGTCACCAGACAAAGATATGACATAGTTACTGACTGTATTCCCTGAACTGTACACTTCATACAAATGACTCATTTATTTTCAAGTGGAAGTTTGTATTTCTTAATCTCTCTCATCTGTTTCTTTACTCCCCTCACCCTGTCTCCTCTGGTAACCGTGTGTTTATTCTCTGTATCTATGAGTCTGTTTTGAAAAAAAAAAATTTTCCTGAAAGGAAAATCAAGTGAAGGAAACAGGTATCACAAGAAGGAAGATACAAAGTCTTTTGGATCTTTGTTGCAATCTCTCTGCTACTTCTTGTTAGGAAGTTCTTTACTCATGGTCTGCTACTCTCAGGTCTAGAATGAACTCATATTCCCTGAGGATGTATAGAACTGCATTTCTAAGAGAAATATGATTTCCCAATGGTTTGAGATGCTTTCAGAACAATTCATAAGGCCAAGAATCTCAAGCACAGGATTCCCTGTTTATGAATCCCTGTTCCTTCCATACTACCTGGGAGAAAGGAAGACCAGGGGAGGACCAAGAACCAGAGACAGATGTTTTCCCGGGATCTGACTGCAGGTTCCGAGATGAGCTTGAAAAATTTTCCTAGGGGGCAGGATAAAACCACAGGTGTGTTAGACCAGGTCAAGTATAATTTCTGCATTAAAGAGTATCACTGACAACCCCAGAAAGAAGGAAATGTAAAAGCTATCCATTAATTGTTGTCAAAACACATTATAGTTGGATTTCAGCTGTGCCTCTACAACTCTGTGAGATTCGTAGCGAGGCTGTGTCCATTTGTTGTATTAATAATTAGGGTTCAAAACAGACTCCATCAGTCCTAGGATGCTGCCTCCTCTCTTCCTGCTTCTAGTTCCCTAACTTCAAATGTGAACTGCTTGTCCCGACACATATGGAATGCAGTCAGGAGTCTCAGCTTCATGTCTTGGCTCACAAAACAGACACATGTAATAAATACCTTTAGTTTTTTGTAAACAAAGTTATCATTTTAGGTCCCTAGCCATACAAGTGGAGACATTTAATTGTAGCAAATTCAAGATTTCTTTTACCCCTAAGAAAGGGGCCTGTGCCTAAACTTAACAGCCGAGGCCCCATCTGCTCCTGATGTCATCTATCTTCACAAGCATCCTCTGAAACTTCCATCCCTCTGTCTGGGCTGGCTGTCATTATGTGCAGTCTGCTGTGGAGACATTCCTATCCACATGGCCCATCAGACCTGGTCCCTTTCTTTGTTACTTCTGGGTACTCTTGGCCTCAAAGGATTTATTCTCCTCCACTGGTGGCTCAGACAGTAAGGAGTCTGCCCACAATGCAGGAGGCCCGAATTCTATCCCTAGGTTGAGAAGATATCCTGGAGAAGGGAGTGGCAACCCCTCCAGTATTCTTGCCTGGAGAATTTCAGGGACAGAGGAGCCTGGCAGGCTATGGTCCATGGGGTTGTAAAGAGCCGGACACAACTGAGAGACTAACAGACACACACACTGAAGACATGACTTCTTTTGTAGAGCATTGTTGTTCCCTTGGATCTCTCACCAGGAAATAGGTGTGTTTGATTTTGGATCTCACAAACTATCTGCGTGTTCCCCAGGAACAAGTGAGAAATTGATCATCCCCACCATCTTTAACTTTCCCTTTTAACTCTTTTCCTATTCTCAGAGGGTGGGCTGATTGCTTATATTCACAAAGAATCCTCCCTTCACAAAGGAAATCTTTTGTCTCTGCATCATGTCTTTTCATATCCTTTATTTTATTTATGGTTGTGCTGGGTCCTCATTGCTGACGGGCTTGTCTCTAGTTGCAGTAAGGGAGGCTTCTCATGCGGTAGCTTCTTTTTTTGCAGAGCACAGGCTCTAGGGCCTTGGACTCAGTAGTTGTGGCACATGGAATCTTCCTGGACTAGGGATTGAACCCATGTCTCCTGCATTGGCAGGTGGATTCTTGACCACTAAGCCACCAGGGAAGTCCTCCGATCTTTTTTTATTAGCTCAGAATGCGGCAAAGACCAGTCTTGAATGAAGGAAATACTGAGGGGGGAGAAAATTCACATTTCAAAAGTATTATCCTACATCACACTTAAGTTAAGAGTGAAACTCTGGGAAATGAGAGAGCAGATTGTCTCTAAAGAGAAATTACCCCAAGAAGAAAAAATGAGCAAGAACTGAGAGATGGGTTGGAAACATTGGTTTTTCAGTGTTCTCTTGACTTTGTTTGATGGGAATATTCATGAGGGACATGTGTTGCGGTTTTGCTACTTTAAATGTGAATGTCAAGTAGGCCAAATTTCTAGGATATTAATGGATTTTGTGTTACAAATCAATACATTTTTATTAAATGAATGAACAACAAACAGTGATGGACATAACTAGATATATTAAAGCAGCTCAGGGCTAGAAAAGCAGAAAGAACTTCACAAATGTTTATATTTGAAAGATTGAGATTAGAAATTAACTTGGTATTATTGTTCTCAAGTGGCACTTAATAATCTTGGGGCACAGTATTGCACATTAGAGAACTTATTTCGTTAACAGTTCTCAGTCAGGCGCTTGGCTATTGAATGTTGACACAGGGGAAATAAAAACCTACAAAAAACAACCAATGAGCTCTGCAGAGCTGTGCTAAGGATTTGGACTTTAACTTTTTGATTGGAGGTATTACTACTGCAGTCGGCTGACCTGCCAGAAGGATCATTAAGATCAAAGGCTATACCTTATGATGTTTGCCTTTTAAAAAGTAAATGCTATGCTGAATTTCATAGTTCACAGCTTTCAGCTGGAAGTGACAGCATGAACTCTTGGTATCTGCCTTGGTTTCTGTGTCCTGCTGCCTTCCTCTTGGTTTCTGGCTTGGTAAGGAAACAATGTAGGGAAAAAAATTAGAAAAACTGGGGATAATTGATACTGATTACTAAAGAACAACCTATTTGTTTTTGTTTTTTTTAAGGAATTTCAAAATGTTAATGAAATTAAATGTTTTTTGTTTTTTTGGTGAGCAGGGGCAGGCAGAGTACTGGGAGTGAGAAGAAGATGTACCAGAGGAAAAGTCAGGGACATGAGATAAAATTACGTTTTCTCTGCAGTTTCATTGTTGTGTAACAAGTTTTCTTACGATAAGATGGAAATTTGAAAATCATTCCCTTTTTACTAAGGAATGTGATATGTATTGCTGTTATAGGAACGCGAGATGTGACAGAGTGAATAATGAATGTCATGGGCACAGCCAATACTTAAGTTTTGTAGCGTGGAATCTCTCTTCTTCTTCATCAGGTTAGACCAGTCTTTCTACAATGACAGGTAGTTGGTGCCACAAACCAACTTGAGGTTTTATTTATTATTTTTATTGGAGTGTAGGTGATTTACAACGTTGTGTTAGTTTCAGGTATGCAGCAAAGTTAATCAGTTATACATATACATATAATCCACTCTTTTCCTTTCCTTTTTTTTTAAAGATTCTTTTTCCATATAGGCCATTACAAAGTATTGAGTAGAGTTCCCTGTGCTATACAGTAGGTCCTTATTAGTTACCTATTTTATATAAGTGGTTTGTACATGTCAATCCCAATCTCCCGACTTATCTCCCCCTCCAACATCCCCTGGTAACCATTATTGAGGTTTTTAATGAAGTTTCAAATGCCTGGGGAGAACCTTTAGTTGTGATTTTTAAATAACAATTATTATGTTGAGCTAATATTTGGTGAACAGAACTACTGCAGTGAGAACAAGAAATACCATGGGAGACTCATTAAAACTGTAATTATGAATGAATGCTTGGTAACGTTTTTTCGGGAGGTGTGTTGGCATTCGTCTGTGAGGGTGTGCCTGTGTGTGGCCAAGGTGTGAGACAAGACACTAATTAATATAAAAAAGCGTGGTCACCATCCAACCTATTTATCTTCACTGCTTGCCAGATACCCCAATTGTTTCTATCATGGAGATTCTAGTAGCTACAGGTAATCTGTATTTAAATAAAATTGTCCCTTACATTTGTATGACATTTTATTATAGTTTGCCACATTGTTTCACATTATATCATTTAACTGTCATAATACCCAGAAAGCCAGCACTGACCACATTGTACAGATACTCCAAGTATCCGAGTACCAGGAAGGTGAACTGACTTGCTGGTAATTGGTAGAAGCAGGAATAAAAGCCAGACCTACTGTCTACAAGTCCATGAGCTTTTTAAACTGGACTTCATTACAAAATCTCAGGTTTACTTAGTTTTCTCCACTGGGTATGTGGTCTGGGTTTCATTTGGTCTGCAGCTGCCCACTTGTTTCAGTTGTGTCTGACTCGTTGCAACCACATGGATTGTAGCCCACCAGGCTTCTCTGTCCATGGCATTTTCCAGGCAAGAATACTGGACTGGGTTGTCATTTCCTCCTCCAGGAATCTTCCTGACCCAGGCATCAAACCCGTGTCTCCTGTGTCTCCTGCCTTTGTTGGTGAATTCTTTACCGTTGAGCCACCGAGGAGCCCTTCATTTGGTCACATGTAGAGAATCTATTTTCAGTTTTTTTTTTTCATGTGCAAAGTATAGCCATAGATTTTTTTTTTCCCTGAAGTATTTGGTATTGACTTTGAAGACAGAGTCTTGAGTGAAATGTGAAATTAAACCATGGTTAATGAGGTCTTCAATAAAATTTTCTGTTTAAAGCACCATTATAAATTATAATGTTTTAATGCCTAGAATAAGTCCATTAGATATTTCAAATGAAGCTCCATGAATTCTTTAGAAAATCCTGTTTAATGAGAACACTTATTGGAGGGCAGGACTCATGTTCTGCCTTCTTTTGAATCTGAGAACTTGGCTTCTTGCTTCATCCCTTCAAATTCATACAACAGACTGTTTCATTTTTTATATGAAACTAGAAGACCCTTGGGTCAAAAAGTTATCTTAGACTCTGATTTAGTTCTCTTGAATACATGCCAGAAACTGATCCATAATATTAAGGAAAAAACAAAACCCCACAGATGACTAGATGGAAATTGGAATCAATAAGACTATTATGTCACAGACATCATAATAATATCATTTTTTTATGTGTTTGTTTCCCAGCCAACTCCAGAAATCTTTGGTGAGTCTATTTTGAGTTTTGCCCTATGGGACTGAGCAGGGCACAGCACAAATAGTAAAAGAAGGTCGTGTGAATAATAGAACACCAGAACAGAAGAACTTAGGACACACTTCATGCTAAGCACAATGCATGCTTGCACTGAACTTTGATCAAGCACTGGCTTCTTTTGATTTATTGAAGAACGTTTTATTGTTTCTGCTCAGGGGTTCCACATACTCAGCAAAAAAAAAAAAAAAGATGATGGTATAAGAAAGTCCATACATAGTGACTGACATATTGGCATCCCATAAATATCTACTATTGTTATTTTTGCTATCTTTGTGCCAAATCAGATGAACCTGATATTCTTCCTATTCAGTTGTACGCTTAGAGACTTGGCCATATTATCTACCTTTTGAAACTTAAGAGTAATTCAAATATAGATTAGGAATTTTGCTTGAGAGTTCCAAGTTACAGTATTAGCAAGGAATATACATATATGGATTGATTGAACTGAATTTACCTTGTGTAAACATTTGCTTCCTATATAGTCATCTAATCTAGTCTTTCAAATTAACATTATATGGAGTGACCAATTTCTTATTTCTGAAGGGAATTGTCATTTAAGGGACATGGATAAAACAAGAGCATATGTATGCAAAACTCCATAGCCCCAAGCCTGACTCAAGGGAGGTTCTCAATCAATCAATCAATCAATCAATCAATGTATATTGAATCAGAGCATGGTACTCTCTTATCTGAGACAAAAGAAACTGGCTTACTTCTAACCAGTGGTTGATAAAGATTTTCTTCTTTCATAAACACAACATTCAATGTGTTTTTGTTATTTTTGTTAAAGATGTAGATAATGGACTTGACCGGGATATATTTGATATCAATGAAGGTTTGTGGATTTTTTATTTTACATTCTTTATTAAGTGGGGAGTTTGAATCCAATTTGCTAACAAAAATTTTTATCTTCCTTCTTAGATCTGGGACTGGATCTTTTTGAGGGAGACATCATACTTGATGGGGTGAGTTGAAACAATGTAAGGAAGAACTTTCAATTAATCACCGCAAGCTGAAATCAAGTACCTGACAATGATGGGACAGTGTGGGCTTTGTTAAACCCAACTGTCTCTAAGGATGTAGGATCATAGTTGACACATTTAGTCAATGAATACATTATGTGCTAAGGGATTCACATAATGGTATCTTCATCATTCATTACTCAGATTCTTTGCAGTTGAAGACTGTCACTCATCTTGCATGCTTTGCTCTGACTGATCTAATTGATTTTCTTTCTTTTTTTTTTTTTTGATCTAATTGATCTTCATTATTGCAATGCTTCCTTGGTAACTCAGCTGGTAAAGAATCCTCCTGCAATGTGGGAGACTGCGGTTCAGTTCGTGGGTCAGGAAGATCCCCTAGAGAAGGAATAGGCTACCCACTCCAGTATTCATGAACTTCCCCGGTGGCTCAGATAGTAAAGAAACTGCCCGCAAGGTGGGAGACCTGGGTTCGATCCCTGGGTTGGGAAGACACCCTGGAAGTGGGCATGGCAACCCACTGCAGTATTCTTGCCTGGGAAATCCCATGGACAGAGCAGCCTGGTGGGCTATAGTTCATGGGGTCACAAAGAGTTGGACATGACTGAACATAAGTACACATGATATTTTTGTTTTAAATAGAACCTCACTGATTAAAGCTAGTTGAAGCAAAATTGAATTGGTAAATTTAATGAATCTGGCTTTTTATCATAAGAGAGAGATTTTGTGACTTTTACTCCGACAGCTGAGGATAGTGTTGCCACGTAAAGATCCTCCTAAAATATTCATAAAGAGTACTGGTTCTTACCTTGCCATCATAGCACACAGATAAACACAGGTATCATGTTTAAACATCCCTCAACCCCCATATGAACTTCAGCTCAAGAAACAGAGCTACAGTGTTTGAGGTTTAGTCCTTGGTCTGCTCTTCTCCCCTTCCTGATCCGATCCTGTGTCAGGGCCTTAAATGTCACCTCTATGCTGACGACTCCAAATTTATAACTCTGGTTCATTCCTTCCCCCAAGTTCCCGACTGTCTATCCTGATGCTAATCCATCAGTTCCATTGGAATATTTACGAGATACCTCAACATAATTGTATCCTCAATTCAACTCTGATTTCCCATGAAAGCTTTCCCTCTCCAGTTTTCCCTCTTAGTGAAGTCATCACCACTCCCTCTCCCCACTCCACTGAATAATAAGTAAAAAATCCAGGAGTCACCTTTGCTTCTTCCCTTTTCTTCACCTTGCCATCCTCTCCTTCAGTAAGTTCTAACATTTCTATCTCCAGTGCATCTATACTCCTAAGAATCCACTTTTCTTCAATTAATCTACTTCAAATGCGGATCTCCTAGAATTGTTTCTACTCTGTCCCTGTCCCCTGTCCTCCACAACAAAGTGATCTTTTAAATCAGCAATGCCACCTTTTTACTTCCCTCCTTGAGACTCTTCAATGGCTTCATCTTGTATTTAGAATAATATCCAGATTGACCCACAGCCTCCAGGACCTTGCACGATTTAACTCCTGCCTGCCTCTCCTCCCATCTCCTCTCTTTAGTCTCATCTCATTAGGACACTGGCCTCAAACATGCAAGTGATACCAAGCATATACCCACCTCGGAGTAGAACAATGACTGTTTCCTTTGTCTCGAATGATCTTTCCAAGTTCAGTTCAGTTCAGTTGCTCAGTCATGTCCGACTCTTTGCAACCCCATGGACTGCAGCTCACCAGGCTTCCCTATCCAACACCAACTCCCGGAGTTTATTCAAACTCCTCTCCACTGAGTCGGTGATACCATCCAACCATCTCATCCTTTGTCGTCCCCTTTTCCTCCTGCCTTCAGTCTTTCCCAGCATCAGGGTCTTTTCAAATGAGTCAACTTGTTGCATCAGGTGGCCAGAGTATTGGAGTATCAGTCCTTCCACTGATTATTCAGTACTGATCTCCTTTAGGATGGACAGATTGGATCTCCTTGCAGTCCAAGGTACTCTCAAGAGTCTTCTTCAACACCACAATTCAAAAGTATCAATTCTTCAGCACTCAGCTTTCTTTATAGTCCAACTCTCACATCCCTACATGACTACTGGAAAAACCATAGCTTTGACTAGATGGACCTTTGTTGGCAAAGTAATGTCTCTGCTTTTTAATAAGCTGTCTCGGTTGGCAAAAGTTTTTCTTCCAAGGAGCAAGCATCTTTTAATTTCACTGCAATCACTATCTGCAGTGATTTTGGAGCCACAAAAAATAAAGTCAGCCACTGTTATCACTGTTTCCCCATCCATTTGCCATGAAGTGATGGGACCAGATACCATGATCTTAGTTTTCTGAATGTTGAGTTTTAAGCCAACTTTTTCACTCTCCTCTTTCACTTTCATCAAGAAGCTTCTTAGTTCCTCTTCACTTTCTGCCATAAGGGTGGTGTTATCTGTGTATCTGAGGTGATTGATATTTCTCCTAGAAATCTTGATTCCAGCTTGTGCTTCATCCAGCCTGGCATTTCACATGATGTACTCTGCACATAAGTTAAATAAGCAGGGTGACAATATACAGCCTTGACGTACTCCTTTCCTGATTTGGAACCAGTCTGTTGTTCCATGTCCAGTTCTAACTGTTGCTTCTTGACCTGCATACAGATTTCTCAGAAGGTAGGTCAGGCAGTCTGGTATTCCCATCTCTTTAAGAATTTTCCACAGTTTGTTGTGATCCACACAGTCAAAGGCTTTGGCATAGTCAATAAAGCAGAAGTAGATGTTTTTCTGGAACTTTCTCACTTCTTTAATGATCCAACAGATGTCGGCAATTTGATCTCTGGTTTCTCTGCCTTTTCTAAATCCAACTTGAACATCTGGAAATTCTTTGTTCACATACTGTTGAAGCCTGGTTTGAAGAATTTTGAGCATTACTTTGCTAGCTTGTGAGATGAGTACAATTGTGCGGTAGTTTGAGCATTCTTTGGCATTGCCTTTCTTTGGGTTTGGAATGAAAACTGACCTTTTCCAGTCCTGTGGCCACTGCTGAGTTTTCCAAATTTGGCATATTGAGTACAGCATTTTCACACCATCATCTTTCAGGATGTGAAATAGCTCAGCTGGAATTATATCACCTCCACTAGCTTTGTTCATGGTGATGCTTCCTAAGGCCCACTTGACTTCACATTCTAGAATGTCTGGCTCTAGGTAAGTGATCACACCATCATGATCATCTAGGGCATAAAGATCTTTTTTGTACAGTTCTTCTGTGTATTCTTGCCACCTCTTCTTAGTATCTTCTGCTTCTGTTAGGTCCATACCATTTCTGTCCTTTATTGTACCCATCTTTGCATGAAAAATTCCCTTGGTATCTCTAATTTTCTTGAAAAGATCTTTAGTCTTTCCCATTCTATTGTTTTCCTCTATTTCTTTGCATTGATCATTAAGGAAGGCTTTCTTTTTTTTTCCCATTTATTTTTATTAGTTGGAGGCTAATTACTTTACAATATTGTAGTAGTTTTTGCCATACATTGACATGAATCAGCCATGGATTTACATGTGTTTCCTATCCTGAACCCCCCTCCCACCTCCCTCCCCATCCCATCCCTCTGGGTCATCCCAGTGCACCAGCCCCGAACACTTGTCTCATGCATCCAACCTGGACTGGTGATCTGTTTCACACTTGATAATATACATGTTTCAATGCTATTCTCTCAGATCATCCCACCCTCACCTTCTCCCATAGAGTCCAAAAGTCTGTTCTATACATCTGTGTCTCTTTTTCTGTCTTGCATATAGGGTTATCGTTACCATCTTTCTAAATTCCATATATATGCATTAGTATACTGTATTGGTCTTTATCTTTCTGGCTTACTTCACTCTGTATAATGGGCTCCAGTTTTATCCATCTCATTAGAACTGATTCAAATGTATTCTTTTTAATGGCCGAGTAATATTCCATTGTGTATATGTACCACAGCTTTCTTATCCATTCATCTGCTGATGGGCACCTAGGTTGCTTCCATGTCCTGACTATTATAAAGAGTGCTATGATGAACATTGGGGTACACGTGTCTCTTTCAGATCTGGTTTTGAGGAAGGCTTTTTTTTTTTTTTTCATTTATTTTTATTAGTTGGAGGCTAATTACTTTACATCATTACAGTAGTTTTTGTTATACATTGAAATGAATTAGCCATGGATTTACATGTATTCCCCGTCCCGATCCCCCCTTCCACCTCCCTCTCTACCCGCTCCCTCTGGGTCTTCCCAGTGCACCAGGCCCGAGCACTTGTCTCATGCATCCAACCCGGGCTGGTGATCTGTTTCACCCTAGATAATACACATGTTTTGATGCTGTTCTTTCGAAACATCCCACCCTCGCCTTCTCCCACAGAGTCCAAAAGTCCGTTCTATACATCTGAGTCTCTTTTTCTGTTTTGCATGTAGGGTTATCATTACCATCTTTCTAAAGTCCATATATATGTGTTAGTATACTGTAATGGTCTTTATCTTTCTGGCTTACTTCGCTCTGTATAATGGGCTCCAGTTTCATCCATCTCATTAGAACTGATTCAAATGAATTCTTTTTAATGGCCGAGTAATATTCCATGGTGTATATGTACCACAGCTTTGAGGAAGCCTTTCTTATCTCTCTCTGCTACTCTTTAGAACTCTGCATTCATATGGGTGTATCTTTCCTTTTCTCCTTTGCCTTTCACTTCTATTCTTTTCATAGCTGTTTGTAAGGCCTCCTCAGACAACCATTTTGCCTTCTTGCATTTCTTTTTCTTGGGGATGGTCTTGATCTCTGCCTCCTGTACAATGTTATGAACCTTTGTCCATAGCTCTTCAGGTGATGTCCAAGGAACCTTTCAAGTCTGGCAATTTCTTGTCACTCTCAGTTCATCTTTAATGTCATCCTTTCAAAGAGTCCTGTCCTGACCACTTTATCTAATGCACTCCCCCCAGTTCCTTTATTCTTGTTTGCATCTCCCTTTTTATATCCTCTGCTACTATTAAATAGATCCTGTTTAAACTTTTTTCTTACATGCCGTTTGTCTCCTCCACTAGAGCCTGAGAAATGTAGAGACATTGGTACTTTTGTTACCAATGGATCTCTTTTCTCATCAATGGATCTCTTTTCTCTTGAACAGTGTTCATTTCATTGACTGGATGAATACATTAATGAAATATTATGTTTTCTGTTCCAAAAATTTCAATATTTTAAAATTTTTTGAAAATTTTGGTATAGCTCATGTGGAACTTTTTCTCATATTGTGAGATCAAGATGACTGAAGTTTTGCTATCACTTCTTTCTTATATGTTTTTAAATCTTTAGTATAGGAAACTAGTCTATGAATCTACCATATTTGTAGCCCAGTTTTACATCAATCATTATTTACATGATTTTGCATGGTTCCTTCTTCAACTTCATCAACAAAGTTAATGATAGTAATTAATGATTTCCCACCAGGCAATCATAGAATTCTGAATGAACTGATCACATATCCTGTGCCTCCCTCTCACTCATCTGGCTTTTACAAATGCTTTGCCAAAACCCTTCAGGGAGTTAGGGGTTTTGAGGGGCCTGAGCCACCCGTCTCCTTGCATGGCCCTTCAGTAAACATTTCTCTGCTCCAAACTCTGATGTTTTGGGCATATAAACTTGCACTAACACTTAAAAGAATATGTAAAAATATGAATAATTGAAGTGAAATAAGATTAAAGGAAATATTAATGCTCGCCATTCTCCTTATTAAAAAAGAGAAGTTAGTGATTTCCTCCTAAAACTTTTGTTATGATATGTAAAAGTAGGTGTATACACACATGTGTACATGCATACACACACGGACAGTTTGTTTAGGTTGCCTTGTTGTTATTTAGTTCCTAAGTCCTGTCTAGATTCTTTTACGACCTTATGACTATAGCCCGCCAGCCTCCTCTGTTCATGGAATTCTTCCAGGCAAGAATACTGGAGTGGCCAGAAAAATAAATGACCCAATCAAAAAATGGGCCAAAGAACTCAACAGACATTTCTCCAAGGAAGACATACAGATGGCTAACAAACACATGAAAAGATGCTCAACATCACTCATTATCAGAGAAATGCAAATCAAAACCACAATGAGGTACCATTACACGCCAGTCAGGATGGCTGCTATCCAAAAGTCTACAAGCAATAAATGCTGGAGAGGGTGTGGAGAAAAGGGAACCCTCTTACATTGTTGGTGGGAATGCAAATTAGTACAGCCACTATGGAAAACAGTGTGGAGATTTCTTAAAAAGCTGGAAATAGAACTGCCGTATGACCCAGCAGTCCCACTTCTGGGCATACACACCAAGGAAACCAGATCTGAAAGAGACACATGCACCCCAATGTTCATCGCAGCAATGTTTATAATAGCCAGGACATGGAAGCAACCCAGATGCCCATCAGCAGACGAATAGATGAGGAAGCTGTGGTACATATACACCATGGAATATTACTCAGCCATTAAAAAGAATTCATTTGAATCAGTTCTAATGAGATGGATGAAACTGGAGCCCATTATACAGAGCGAAGTAAGCCAGAAAGATAAAGACCATTACAGTATACTAACACATATATATGGACTTTAGAAAGATGGTAACGATAACCCTATATGCAAAACAGAAAAAGAGACTCAGATGTATGGAACAGACTTGTGGACTCTGGGAGAAGGCGAGGGTGGGATGTTTCAGGAGAACAGCATTGAAACATGTATATTATCTAGGGTGAAACAGATCACCAGCCTAGGTTGGGTGCATGAGACAAGTGCTCGGGCCTGGTGCACTGGGAAGACCCAGAGGGATCAGGTGGAGAGGGAGGTGGGAGGGGGGACTGGGATGGGGAATACATGTAAATCCATGGCTAATTCATATCAATGTATAACAAAAACTACTGTAATGATGTAAAGTAATTAGCCTCCAACTAATAAAAATTAAAAAAAAAAAAAAAAAAAGAATACTGGAGTGGGTTTTCCCTTGTCCAGGAGATCTTCCCAACTTAGGGATTGAACCTGAGTCTCTTGCTTTGGCAGGCAGATTCTTTACCACTGAGCTACAAGGAAGCCCTTAGGTTGCTTGGGAAAGCTTAAAACTTCTTTTATTTCTGGGTTAACTATTGCTTGTTTCATAGTTTTTGACTGATACCTTCAATGACTCCTTTCCCACTTATTTTTGACAGATACAAGAAAGAAATGCCATCGTTGGAGAAAGATATAGGTGGCCTCATACTATTCCATATGTTCTAGATGATAGCTTGGGTTAGTATGAAATTTGGAGTGTGAACAAATAACATATGTTCCTAACAGAATAGGATGACGGTATTTTCAAGGGAAGACTCACATGGCCATTAAGCAGTTTGTTTGTTGCTTTGTGTGGCTAAGTGTGTGTGTGTGAGTGTATGTGTGCATTATCATTTGTGTCTGACTCTTTGTGACCCTCATGGATTGTAGCCTGCCTACATACACTTATGTAAAAATAAATCAGCAAAATGAAGAATGAACAGAACCTAAATGATTTTGTATTAAATATTTGCTGAGTTTTGACCAGTAAAGGGCTTCCCTTGTGGCTCAGCTGGTAAAGAGTCTGCCTTCAATGTGGGAGACCTCGGTTTGATCCCTGGGTTGGGAAGATCCCCTGGAGAAAGGAACGGCTACCCACTCCAGTATTCTGGCCTGGAGAATTCCATGGACTCTATAATCCATGGGGTCGCAAAGAGTCGGACGTGACTGAGCAGCTTTCACTTTGACCAGTAAAGGGATTAATTCAGCCAAGGTTTACGGAGCGCCTACTCTGTACTGGACAGTTGGAACATAAAGATTCGGAAGCTAGTCTATTTTAAAGGAGAGGCTTCATCTATGTTCAGACTTCACTCATGACTGAAAAACAAGCATCAAATAAACAAACAAAACTCTAGGAACTATCATTATTTTACTAACATTTTATTTTGCCAAGTCAGGAATTTAGTAAGAACCCACTTTCTTTTTATCATCCTTTTTCTTATAAAATAAATAATGTTTTAATACTAAAAAGTCAGAAGAATCTAGTCCAAAAGAAGGGGCAAGTTTTCTGTATTAGAAATTTATTGTCATGGAAAACACTAAACAAAATTCTCATTTTACCCATGGATTAGTAAAAATGATATCACTGACCAGCATCAGTTTAGGAACTGCCATTTGGGAAATTTTCGCTTACGTATCATTTATTTGGGCTTCCCCGCTGGCTTAGCGGTAAACAATCTACCTGTATACAGGAGATGCTGGAGACAGGGTTGGATCCTTGGGTCTAGAAGATCCCCTGGAGGAGGAAATGGCAACCCACTCCAGTATTCTTGCTGGGAAAATCCCATGGACAGAGGAGCCTGGTGGGCTATACAGTCCATGGGGTCACAATGAGTTGGACATGACTGAGCGACTAACATGTTTCAGTGTGTGTGCTCAGTCATGTCCAACTCTTTGCAACCCCAAGGACTGTAGCCCACAGGCTCCTCCGTCCATGGAATTCTCAAGGCAAGATACTGGAGTGGGTTGCTCTTTCCTACTCCAGGGAATCTTTCTGACCCAGAGATTGAACTCGTGTCTTTTGCATCTCTTGCATTGGTAGACAGATTCTTTTTCACTAGCACAACCTAGGAAGCCTCATTTCAGTAGAGATAATTATAAATCAAAAGCTAATTATATAGAATGGAATACATATTATGATTGATATGTTCAAAGAGCTATGGGAGCCCATTGGAGGACATTTAACTCAAACTAGATATAAAGGTATGTACAATAGGGAGCAAGTGACCCTGTGCAGTAGGGCTGCTGTGAAGCTTGTGCAAGTTGTACTCCACACATGGGTGCCTGCGGAGGGGGGCAAGTGGGACTGAAATTAAGTTTGCGTCATATTCATCAAGAGGCATTCATCTCTGAATGAAGTGCTATTCATCCACCTACCAAGATAGTACTGGCAGTATCTGCTCAGATTTGATGCCTGTTTCTTCCTTCCCTCTTTCCATTCTTCTTTCCTTCCTTTCTTAACTAAAGTATGTTTGATTTATAATATTGTGTTAGTTTCTGGTGTACAGTGAGGTGCTTCTTTCTAAGGCACTGTGTGAGCTAGTGCAGCCACTGACAGCAAGCGAAGGATGCTCTAAGCAGACATCACTATGTGCAAAGGCATGGGAAAAGGAGAAAACTGCTGGTTAGAATTAGGTTTATAGTGGGGAGATAATGAATTTGAACAGGTAGGCAGAATCCAGCCTTGAGTCTTTCCTGTGTTAAAGAACTTGGTGTGTTTACCAAGGGTCAAGTGGAACCACCAAAGGTTTTAGTGCAGAAATGAGATCATTATCACTCTTATTGCAGTCCAGAAGATGTATTATCAGTGGGGCAGAAAAAGAGTAGGGAGATCAATTAGACTGTTGAAATTCAGAGAAGGATTAAAACATTTCTAAACCAAGACTCTCTCAGTGATGATAGACAAGAGTGAATGATTCTAAGAGAACCTTAGGAAGCAATTAGATTCAGTGATTGACTGTGAGAGATCAAGAAGAAGGTGGGTCTAGGGAAAGAGGGGCTAGTGCCCAGGATTCGTTCTTAGGTGACTGGATGGATAGCAATGACTTTAACAAGAGTAGGAAATATGTCTTGAAGAGGGTGAGATGAAGTATGGTGGAAATTGCTTTTTGGCATGCAGAATTTGAAATGCTTCAGGCTCACTGTGGTGGAGACATCATATGATGTCTTGGTGTCTGGTGTGGCCATTCAAGATAGAGAGATATAACAGGGAGTTGCTAAGGGTATGGGAGATGGTTGAAACCATGGGTATGGATGAGTTTTTCACTGGTACCTTGCATATCACACATACGCCATAGATAATGGATCTTTCTGGATGACCCAGGAAGATTGTATTGAGTTAGATGGCAGAGTGGAATTCAGCCTGGGAGAGCAACATTTTGGAATTGATATAGATGGAAGATCTGATAGAAGTTTTTGAGAAGGCAAGACTGGCCATAAACAAATAAAAAGCCAAGAGTAGGGTAGAAAAAGCCAAACAACAGTCATTCATAGAATTAGAAGCTATGAAGAGTTGTGTAACATGAGGAGAAAATGATGTCCATTGACTTTCGGAATTGACGGGGATCTGAAACACTTTATTAAAATATAAATTTTTTTTCAGCTTTATTGAGGTGTAATTGACGTGAAATTGTTAGATACTTGGTATACATTGTAGTGATTTGACATGTGTATACATTGTGAAAGGATTCCCCTGTTGAATTAGCTAACACATCCATCACCTCAGGTATTTTCCTTGCGTGTGTGTGAGAACATTTATGTTCTACTCTCTTAGCAAATTTCAATTGTGCAATACAGTGCTATCAAATATAACACCATGTTTTACATTTGATCCTTGGGCCTTATTTATCTTATAGCTGAAAGTTTTTACTTTTACTAACCTCTCCTTATTTAAATATTTATTTTTGGTTTTAATCTTTTGATTAAAAGTTTAAAAATACTTTCGTTTCAAAATCACACACACACACACATATATATATGCATGATTAAAACTTTATATATATAAAACTGTATTCTCCTGTGTTCCATGAAAGACCAGTGAGCTTTTTTTTTTTCCTTTTTAAATTTGGCTGCACCAGGTCTTTGTTTCAGCACATGGGATCTTCTATCTTCACAGGGGCATGCAGGATCTTTTTTTAAGTTGCAGCATGCAAATTCTTAGCTGTGGCATATGGGGTCTAGTTCCCTGACCAAAGATTGAACCCGAGCCTCCTGCACTGGGAGCATGGAGTCTTAGCCACTGGACTACCAGGGAAGTCCCCAGTGAGCTTTAATTTGACTGTACCTCTTAGGTTATTTTTGCCATGCATTTTACCTAAAGCTATCCTAACCATATAAGCTTTGCATACCTGTTTCTTTTTTTTTTTTTAATTTTTGCTTTTTAATTGAAGTGCAGTTGATGTTTAATATTATGTAAGTTACAAGTATACAACATAGTGATTTAAAATTTTTACAGGTTATACTACATTTTTGCTCATTATAAAATATTGGCTATATTCCTCATTTGTTCAGTATATCCTTGTAGCTTCAGTTCAGTTCAGTCACTCAGTCATGTCCAACTCTTTGCAACCCCTGTGAACCACAGCATGCCAGGCCTCCCTCTCCATCACCAACTCCTGGAGTCCACCCAAACCCATGTTCATTGAGTCAGTGATGCCATCCAACCATCTCATCCTCTGTCATCCCCTTCTCCTCCTGCCCTCAATCTTTACCAGCATCAGGGTCTTTTCCAATGAGTCAACTCTTTGCACCAGGTGGCCAAAGTATTTCAGTTTCAGGTTCAACATCAGTCCTTCCAATGAACACCCAGGACTGATTTCCTTTAGGATGGACTGGTTGAATCTCCTCACAGTCCAAGGGACTCTCAAAAGTCTTCTCCAACACCACAGTTCAAAAGCATCAATTTTTCTGTGCTCAGCTTTCTTTATAGTCCAACTCTCACATCCATACATGACCACTGGAAAAACCCATAGCCTAGACTAGACGGAGCTTTGTTGACAAAGTAATATCTCTGCTTTTTACTATGCTGTCTCAGTTGGTCATAACTTTCCTTCCAAGGAGTAAGCATCTTTCAATTTCATGGCTGCAATCACCATCTGCAGTGATTTTGGAGCCCAGAAAAATAAAGTCAGCCACTTTTTCCACTGTTTCCCCATCTATCTGCCACGAAGTGATGGGACCGGATGCCATGATCTTAGTTTTCTGAATGTTGAGCTTTAAGCCAAATTTTCGCTCTCCTCTTTCACTTTCATCAAGAGGCTTTTTAGTTCCTCTTCACTTTCTGCCATAAGGGTGGTGTCATCTGCATATCTGAGGTTATTGATATTTCTCCCAGCAATCTTGATTCCAGCTTGTGCTTCTTCCAGCCCAGCATTTCTCATGATGTACTCTGCATATAAGTTAAATAAGTAGGGTAACAATATACAGCCTCATTATAAAATATTGGCTATATTCCTTATTTGTACAATATATCCTTGTAGCTTATTTTATACCTAATAGTTGGTACTTCTTAATCCCTTACCCTTATATTACCCCAGCCCCCTTCCATCTCTCCACTGGTAACCAGCAGTTTGTTCTCTTTATCTGTGAGTCTGCTTCTTTTTTGTTATATTAACTAGTTTTTTGTACTTTTTAAATTCCACATGTAAGTGATATCTACAGTATTTATGTTTCTCTCTCTGACTTATTTTGCTTGTGTAATTGCCTCTAAGTCCCTTCATGTTTCTGCAAAGGGCAAAAATTTGTTCTTTTTCACAACTGAATAGTACTCCATCATGTACTTAATCTTCTTAATCCATTTATCTGTGTTCTTTTTTTATTTTACAAAGTTAAGGAACTTTTTAAAAAAGAAATATTTATTTATTTATTTGGCCTTCCTGGGTCTCAGCTGCAGTATGCTGGATCTTTAGTTATGGAATGCAAACTCTTAGTTGCGGCATATGGGATCTAGTTCCCTGACCAAGGGTTGAACCTGGGCCTCCTGCATTTGGAGCATGGAGTCTTAGCTACTGGACCACCAGGGAGGTCCCTCCATTCTTCTCTTGAGGGACATTTAGGTTTCTTTCATATCCTGGCAATTGTTAATAGTGCTGCTATCAACATTTGGGGTGTGTCTTTTCAGATGGTGGTGTGTTTTTGTTTTTTTCAGGTATATACACAGGAGTGGTCATATGGAAGTTCTATTTTTAGTTTTTTTGAGAAACCTCCATACTGTTTTCCATATGAAATTCTGCCAGTAGGGCTTTAGTCTTTTAGCTTAAGCCTTGGGTATCATCTGGCTGTTAGTGGCAACTCACCTGAAAGGGGTAAAGAAGCAGCCATGTGTAGCTTCCCGTGAGTTACAGTTGCATGCCTGAGTGCCAGATTTGAGATGAGTGGTGGGAAGTAAGAAGTGAAGGAAAAGGGTTAAATGTGGGGCTAGAAATGAAGATCAAGGTGCCAGGAGCAGGAAGGGGCTTAACAAGGGGAAAATAATCCTAAACAACTGTTTACTTAACTCCTAGGATTTAGATAGCAGGATCCCTGGTGGAGCTTTTCTGAATCTGTGATGCAAAGTGAATTCAGTTCAGTTCAGTTCAGTCGCTCAGTCGTGTCCTACTCTGCGATCCCATGAATTGCAGCACGCCAGGCCTCCCTGTCCATCACCAACTCCCAGAGTTGAAAGCACTTGGTAAATAAAGATACAGGGTATATAAGGATCTTATATAATTTTTACAAAACTTCCACATTTATTCCCTTATTTGAGTCTCCAAACAATTTTCAGGATAGACACTATCCTCGTTAAGCTTTGATAAAAGACCCAGACAAGCAAGCTCCTTAGACCTTCAATTCAAAAATAGTCATGTGGTGGTCAGCGTCATCATCCCTTATTTTTAGGACGTGTTAGATATGAAATAATGATCCAAATGTGATATTTACAATACAGAAAACGTAAAAACAGTTTAAATATTTGATAACAGGAAGTTACTTATATGTTACAGTCATATAAGGTGGCTATTAAAATGGTAAAAATAGTATTTCATGATGAAGCAAGGTTTAAGATGTATTACTTAGTGAAGTGGAGAAGGAAATGGCTACCCACTTCAGTATTCTTGCCTGAGAAATTCCATGGACAGAGAAGCCGGCAGACTATAGTCCATGGGGTTGCAAAGAATCAGATATGATTTTGTGACTGAACGTTTAGTGAAAAAATAGTTTATAAAATATTGTGAAGGCTGTGTGTATTGCACATGTATTCATAAGAAAATGTGCTTGGTTATTTCTGTGTTTATAATTTCTAACTTATTTATAATAACCATATATTATTTTTTCATAGCTACTTTTAGAAAACTTATTATTTTAAAAAATTATTGTTACTTTAAAAATATTTATTTAGCTACATTGGGTCTTAGTTGCAGCGCGTGACCTTAGTTGCCCCTTGGCGTGTGGGATCTTAGTCCCCACCAGGGACTGAACCCAAATCCTCTGCAGTGAAAGGTGAATTCTCAACCACTGGACCACGAGGGAGGTCCCTGAGCATGTATCATTTGTGTGATATTGTAAATGGTTGAATTCTGAGTGCTTGTTAGAGATTCATGGATTTTAGGTCCTATGTGTATCCTGTTCTTTACCTTCACCTAGACTGAGGCATTCTGAATAATGTCTTTAAATTGTCTGTGAAATGGACATGTAAGGAGATAGAAGAAAATGAACATTTGATAAATGCTCATGTTATAGTAGTGCCCCCTTATCCTTGGGGCATATGTTCCAAGACTTCCAGTGGATGACTGAAACTGTGGAGAGTACCAAACCCTATATATACTGTGTTTTTACCTAATCTATGTATGTATGATAAAGTTAAACTGATAAATTAAGCACAGTAAGAGATAGTAACTAATAAGAAAATAGAACAATTATAATAACCTATAATAAAAGTTATGTGAATGTGGTCTTTCCAAATATTTTACTGAACTGTTATTATCCTTCTTATGATGATGGGACATGATGAAATGCCTACTTCATGGAATGAAATGAGGTGAATGACATAGGTGTTGTGATGTATCGTTAGGCTACTATTGACCTTCTGATGACACATCAAAAGGAGGATAGTCCTGCTTTGGGCAATGCTGGGTCATTGAACGTTGATGAAGTCGATGAGTGGATACTGAGAGCAGATGATGGACATCCGAGATTGGGGAATCCCTGGCGGGATGGAGCAGCATGGCACAAGATTTCGTCAGGCTGCTCAGAGCAGCATGCAGTTTCATGATCATGAACTTTTACATCTGCAGTTTTCCATTTAATATTTCTGGACTTTGGTTGATGGCAAGTAACGAAAGCCACAGAAAGTGAAACCACATATCCATGGGGACTACTGTGCTTGGAACTTCACCTCGTCTTTCTGTGCTAGCCTTACAATATTCCTGCAAAGTTGATTTTATTTCCCCACTTAGCTGGTCTTGTGATAATACCAAAACTCTAAAGATTAATTAAATTGACAAAGATTATGCATCAAAAGTAAATGGATAGAAAGCTAGTAGGAAGTTGTTATATAACACAAGGGGCTCATCCTTGTGGTGTGGATGACCTAGAGGGGTGGGATGAGGGGTGGTGGGAAGGAGGCTTTAGATGGAGGGGACATAGGTATACTGATGGCTGATTCACGTTGTTGTATGGCAGGAACCAACACAATATTGTAAAGCAATTGTCCTCCAATTAAAAAAAAATAGGAAGGACTAGAATAGGAATGGGGCTTCCCTGGTGGTTCAGAATGTAAAGAATCTGCCTGCTATTCGGGACACCCAGGTTCAGTCCCCGGGTTCAGAAGATCCCCTGGAGAAGGGAATGGCAACCCACTCCAGTAGTCTTGCCTGGAAAATTCCACGGACAGGAGAACCTGGTAAGTTACAGTCCATGGGGTTGCAAGGAGTCGGGCACGATTAAGCGACTAACACTTTTCACTTTTCACAGAATAGGAAAATCCACACAGAGAGAATGCAATGGTTTAATGGATACAAAGTGTCCTCTGGGGGTGATGAAGGTGTTTTGGAACTAGACAGACAAGGTGTTGAAGAACATTAATGCATGTACTAAATTGCCCCTGCAATGTTCACTTTTGAATGGTTGTTTTTATAATTGTTTAATTTCTAACTTAACAGTTGTTCATTGTTTTAATTGTATAAAAAGCATAAAGTTAGCTGCTCAGTCGTGTCTGACTCTGGTTTAGGAAAAAAGTAAGTAGTGAGGATAGGAGAGAACTTAGGTGTGTCTGGTTGGAATCAGTAGGCACACCATCTTCTCTGTCACCCACCGCTGGCAGCCACCATCCTTCACTTCACCAGCACCTGCTCTGATTTGTGACCATCTCTTCGTATGCACCTGATACAGCCCCTTCCCCCAGATTGCCCTCTGAGCTTCTTTTCCTGCATACCTTTGTTGGTTTCTTGCCCCTGCCTTCTTTGAGCACTTTTCTATCTAAACTGTTAGCATCAGTCAACTTGGAAGCAATGGTTCTTATTCGTGTTTTAGACCCTGAACTCATTTGAGAATCTTATGAATGCTTTCCCCAGAAATTGCACTTTGCTGAGAAGATATGAATAGAGGTATAGACATAATTCTTTGAATACTATCTCAACATATTCATGGTCCCTCTCATCTCAAGGTCCTCAGATTATAAACTCTGCTGTGAGCCTTTAAATATATATTATAGCTTCTTAGATGAAGCATGTGACAGTGATGGTTCATTTTGGTTGCCTGTGAATGAGTGTATGTGTTCTCTGAGGTAAGGAAATTCCGCCCCCCCCCCTTTATTTTTGCTATCTGCCCTATACTGGCTCTAGAGAAATATACATGGGGCAAAATAAGATAATCTGAAGAACAACCAAATATTTACATGTGATACTTAATTGATACTGTAAACTAAGTTATGTAAAAATAAAATGCTAAATTTTCATAGAGGGACTAACTCATGATAAACAATATATAGCAGGCCCTGTTTCCATGGTGAATTGTTCAATGGTGATAATTTTAATAAGTTTATTTTTGTTTGTTTTCTTCCTTCAGAGATGAATGCCAGGGGGGTTATCCTCAAGGCATTTGAACGCTATCGCCTTAAATCATGCATTGACTTCAAGCCTTGGTCTGGAGAACCCAACTATATATCAGTGTTCAAGGGCAGTGGGTAAATTGAAGAGTTTGTCTTCTAAGTGTTCTGAGAAGAATTGTTGTGGCTGGGACATTGCATCAGAGTGATTGCCCTGGACCCTAACCTTGAGGGAGGCTGGGGCTTCCATTGCTATTTGCTGGAGGTAGTTTCCCTCTAGCCATAAAACCAGACTGCACTGTCTCAACCTTGTAAAGACAAGGAGGGTGGAGTCACATGCCATCCACCCTAAGACTCTGACCTGTTTGTAGTTTCTGCACTCCTTATTTCTTTTATTTATTTAGTTGAGCAGTGTTGGCTCCTTGTTGCTGCATGGGCTTTTCTTTAGTTGTGGTGAGCGGGGGCTACTTTCTGGTTTTGGTGTGTGGGTTTCTCATTGCGGTGGCTTCTCTTGTTGCAGAACTTGGGCTCTAGGGCCCTCAGGCATTGGTAGTTATGGCACATGGGCTTTAGAGCACAGGCTCAATAGCTGTGGTGCATGCGCCTAGTTGCTCCATGGTATGTGGGGTCTTCCCGGACCAGGGATCAAATCCATGTCTCCTGCATTCACAGGCAGATTCTTTACCACTGAGGCACCAAGGAAGCCCCTCTTTTTTTTTTTTTTTTAATATTTACTTATTTAGCTACACCAGGTCTTAGTTGGGGCATGTGGGATCTAGTTCCCTGACCAGGGATTAAATTCAGGCCCCTTGCATTGGAAGCTTGGAATCTTAGCCACTAGATCACCAGGGAAGCTCCAATATGCTCCTTACTTCTGCCTTCAAGTAAAAGGCGTCTGTATGCATGTGAGCACATGTATTTAAATTTATTTTAACCCAAGAACTCTTGTTGTTCAGTCTCTCAGTCATGTCCAACTCTTTGTGACCCCATGGACTGCAGCACTCTAGACCTCCCTGTCCCTCACCATCTCCCAGAGTTTGCCCAAGTTCATGTCCATTGAATCTGTGATACCATCCAACCATCTCATCCTCTGTCACCCTCTTCTCCTTCTGTCTCCACTCTTTCCCAGCATCAGGGTCTTTTCCAGTGAGTAAGCTCTTCGCATCAGGTGCCCAAGTTTTGGAACTTCAGTTTCAGCATCAGTTCTTTCAATTAATATTCAGGGTGGATTTCCTTTAAGATTTACTGGTTTGATCTCCTTGCTGTCCGAGAACTCTTACTACTTTGCCTAAGAAGATGATAGTTATTTGATTCAAGGTCAGCAGTTCTGAGTGGTTGCTCTATCTGTATAAAACCCTTATTCAAGGACCATCTGAAAAATTTTGGGATATTCAGAAAAAATCAGGCCAGGCTGAGTGGAGGGTGATTTACTCCTTAACATTTGGTGTCAGCCCAAGTTCTCCAAAGATTATGTGATCTGGAAGGCTTTTCATACCTCACTGGGTTTTGGGAGAAATGCACGGTGTTTAGACACAAGTGAAAGATCTAGGATCTTAGGTAACCAGGTAGATTATGCATTAAGCATTTTGCTCTAAGACCTTAACCTACATCAAGCCTCTTCTCCTTGTACTATAAACTCCCCTGTCAGCTGCTGGTCTTCAGTGGGGAAGCAACTTCCTAGGATGCAACAACTGTCGATCGGAGAGGGCTGCGACAAAATAGCAACGGTTCAGCATGAGTTTCTCCATGCCCTTGGGTTCTGGCATGAACAGTCACGGTCCGATCGGGATGACTATGTCAGCATAATTTGGGACAGAATTATTTCAGGTATGTTTATCTTGTTGTTTTACATTATTTTAAACTTAAATACTGAATTTCTAAATATGTGCTTTCTTCTGCCACTGGTGTTGTCTATTAATAATGGGAAAACTCTGATGTTTTGATCTATCTTCATTTGGCTCTGGGCTTCCCAAGTGGCACTAGTGGTAAAGAATCTGCCTGCCAATACAGGAGATGCAAGAGACACAGATTTGATTCCTGGGTCGGAAAGATCCCCTGGAGAAGGAATGGCTACTCATTCTAGTATTCTTGCCTGGAGAATCCCATGGACAAGGAGCCTGCTGGGCTATAGTCTATAGGGTCACCAAGAGTTGGACATGGCTGAGCACATTTGGCTCTAATTCAGTAAGAGTTGAAGTGCCTGAAGGCCATTGGGGAACAGTTTTCCAGAACCCCAGTTTGAGCTGGATGTGATGTTAGGAACCAGTGTTTCCTAAAGAGTATTTTATGGAGCACTGTCCCGCAATTTTTTCACATGTGTTTTGTAGAAAGGAATCTGTGGTCAAATTAACTTGGGAAATCCTAGGTTAAAAGAAATTGAACTTAGCTATTTACACTGTTGTACTGTTCAGAGTCTTTGCTCAACTAACACAAACTGCAAATCTCCAGCAGGAGCGTTTTCCAAAGTGACTTGATCATGGCGTGTGTGTGTGTGTGTGTGTGTGTGTGTGTGTGTGTGGAGTATCTGGAGTATCTGGTTGTATCTGTTGTGTGTGGAGTATAATCCCTTGGAGCCCATATTGGAAAACACTGTGGTAGTTGAACAGCTGGAACTTTTTGGTGACTTTGTGCTCAAAGTCAGAAAGATTTTTTTTTCCCCCCAAAAATGTGTTTATTTGACTGCACTGGGTCTTAGTTGTGCCACTTGGGGTATTCATTGCAGTATGTGGGATCTATTTCCCAGACCAGGGATCAAACCTGGGCCTCTTGCATTGGGAGCATGGAGTCTTAGCCACTGGATCACCGGGGAAATCCCCAGAAAGATTTTAATAGTCATGTCCAACTAGAATTCATGTTTTCTGCAGTGACATTTTGTTTCCCCATCTGTCTTGCCTCCATAGGGTATGGTGAAGGGAATGGGGAGGCAGAGAAGTGAGAGGGGAGGGATGACATGGCTATCACATGAGGCCAGTGAGGGTTGCTCTGTGCTGGGGGACCCTGACACCACAATCCCAACATCACATTACTTGCCCCTGCCTTTGCCCCCACCCGGAGTCTGGGGGAAGATACTATAACTGAGTCTAAAAGATTTCTAGAGCAAGAGAAGTGCTTAGCTTCAATCCATGGCCTCATTTTTCAGGGTTTCCAATGTCTTATTTTTGGTAGAAACTTCTGCCTGATTTGATAATGCATCTTTATGCATTGACAATCAGACCCATTTGTAGTGATGCTAAGTGGTCAGGAATCTTCTCTAAGTGTATTTATTTACATACATCTACACACATTCCAGTAACTGAGAAATCACTGATGATGTCAATACTTCCTGCGTTATCATCCCTGTCCCATCCCACCACGCCTCCCAAAGTCCTCTTGTTTTCATCTCCATCCAGTGAAAATACCTACATCTCGTCACTGCAGTCAATGACACTGAGTGTTTCAACAATACCTTTTAGACCTTTTCTATCTGTTGTTGTTATTCAGTTGCTAAGTCATGTCTGACTCTTTGTGACCCTGTGGACTGCAGCATGCCAGCCTTCCTTGTCTTGATTTCCTTTGATTGGTTTGATCTCTTGCAGTCCAAGGGACTCTCAAGAGTCTTCTCCAGTACCAAAGTTCAAAAGCATCAGTTCTTCAGCGCCCAGCCTTCTTTATAGTCCAATTCTCACATCAATTCGTGACTACTGGAAAAGCCATAGCTTTCCGTTAGCAGTTCTTAGAACCTTAGGCCAAATGCTCAAGTCCAACTTTGAGCTGCAATGAAAGCTTAGACAAGTTCAGCATGACGGTGTTATCATAATTCTAAGTTTGAATAGTCTATTCCAAGACAGGAGTATTTGAAGCACTCTTGAAATACCATCAAGCGTCAGTTGTAACCAAGGTTGTGCAATGTTTATTATAGTCTTTATTTCTGAGTTAACAGTCTTTGGAGTAAGACAAACTGAATTTTGTAATTAAAATTTTTATTTATCATTTAGGCAAAGAGAGGAATTTTGACTCCTATGATGATCAAGTGATAGACTCCATGAATATTCCCTATGATTACAGCTCGGTGATGCACTACAGTAAAACTGCATTCGGAAATGGATCAGAACCTACAATTGTAACAAGGGTCCCGGACTTCATGGATGTGATTGGCCAGCGAATGGATTTCAGTGACTCTGATGTCTTAAAGTTGAATCAACTGTATAACTGCTGTATGTGACAGATTCTTTGACATGATTTCTCTTCCTTTCGGCTCTGTAGGAAAACATTCTACTCTGTGCTGGGTTTTCTGAAATTATAGTTAATTATAGGTTGATAGTTGAAGTTTGATGTTCAGAAAGGAAAAAAAAAACAAAAAAGATTAGCACCCAGATCCCAAATGACAACATGGAAGTAGCATTTTTCTTCTCGTGTGTTCTGGGCTTCAGATTTAAAAACCAACTGAGTTCTGTCACAGCATGCCCCCTTCAAGTTTCTGAGGCTGTTGTTAACTCAAATGTATAGACTAACTATATTCAAAACTCTTTTCAGTCCAAATGAAGTCTACAGTCATAAAAGAGTTCAAATAACTTTAGTTGCAGTTTATTAATCTGAATAACTAGAGGATTGTAGACTCATATTTCTTTCTTTTCAAAATATTTATTTGGTTGCTCCAGATCTTAGTTGTAGCACTTGAAATCTTTGATCTTTATCACAGCATGCAGGATCTTTTTAGTTGCAGCTCCTTAGTTGCAGCACGCAAACTCTTAGTTGTGGCGTGCAAACTCAGTTGAGGCATGTGAGATCTAGTCCCTTGACTAAGGATGGAACCTGGGCCCTCTGCATTGAGAGCACAGAGTCAGCCACTAGACCACCAGGGAAGTGGCTAGACTCAGGTTTCGAACACAGCTAGTTAATCTGATAAACAAGACTCAGGGAGGCAGCTTATACAGAATTCACAGTTGGTTGGTTGTCTTGGTTTTGCAGATATCAAGAGATCTTCAAGCCACCATCACCCTGACTCAGCGACGAGTCCCCTTTAATATCACCCTAGAATTCCTAGTTCTTCTAGTTGAGCTGTTTTTACTACTTAGCTTACTGAGTTAGATCTGCATGTCAGTAATTGTTTCTGTTGCCTTGGTAGCCTCCTCCTTGAGCTTTATGGAGTCCTGCGATTTTGAGCTGGGAAATGTGTGTGGGATGATTCAGAGTTCAGCAGACAGTGCTGACTGGCAGCGGCTCTCCCAGGCCTCTGAGGGGCCAGAGAGCGATCACTCCAACATGGGCCGGTGCAGAGGTAACAGGAGTGAGATTCTTCTGGGTTTTATTCTCAGCGCTTCTAGCCTTTTTCTTACTTTCTTCTTTTTAAATTTGCTTTTAATTGGAGGGTAATGGCTTTACAATATTGTGTTAGCTTCCGCCATACATCAACATGAATCAGCTATAGGTATACATATGTCCCTCCCTCCCACCTCCCATCCCTTCCCACTCCTCTAGGTCATCACAGAGCACCAGGCTGAGCTCCCTGTTTCACACTGCAACTTGCAACTTCCCACTAGCTAGCTCTTTTACATTTGGAAATGTACATGTCTCCATGTGCCTACCAATTTGTGACACCCTTTCTTCCCCTGCGGTGTCCAAAGTCTGTTCTCTATGTCTGTGTCTCCTGCAAATAAGTTCATTAGTTCCATTTATCTAGATTTCATAGATACGCATTAATATACAATATTTATTTTTCTCTGACTTGCTTCACTCTGTATAACAGGCTCTAGGTAGCCTTTTTCTTTGCTGTGAAATACTGGGATCTGAATTCTTATTTGTATTAGAATTACTAATGATAACCCACTAGTGCTACTTAAGAATTGGTTCTGTATGTTATAAGGATATGGTTAATGTCTTTGCTTTTACTGTCTGAGTTTGCTTTTTTCCCCATGGGTCAGCCCCGGGCTCTGTGAAGCCTCTACCCATAGTATGTGCCCACTGCAAGGCAGGGCTGCCACTCTCCGGAAGAACTCTTACCTCTGGAAAAGTGGGGTTTTGTTTCCTCGAAGTTTTCAGAATCCAAGAGATCTTCCAGTGAACAGCACCAGACTGGGAATTAATCCATTTCAGAACTTCAGCTGGTTGAGGTTACACATTCCTGTTGCAAACATACTTAAAATGAAGGTAGCAAGTACAATGTATTTAATTTTACTCAGATGAGTAAAAAATTTCTACTGAAATTTTGTTTTGAATCAAATAATCATTTTTTAGCTACAGATACCACATTTTTTACTTATTTGGTAATTTCTGGCAGCAAATAGGTAAAACTAGACTTCAGAACCCAGGACTGTTGCTTGACAGCTCAGATGGTCTGGGCAAGCCTTGGGGTCTCTAAGAGCATGGAGGTGCTTTTCCTTTTTCTTTTATGGGGGTTGGTGAGAACAGGACAGATATTGTTTAAAGGTACAAACTTGTAACAAGTAGTAAATTAGCCCTAGAGATAGAATGTACAGCATCTTGAATATAGGCAACAATATTGTATTATAATCATCAAATGTGCTAAGAGACTAGACTTCACTATTCCCAGCACCAAAAAAAATGATGCTATGTATCAAATAGAAACACCAAATTTTTGCCAGGATGGCAATGAGAAGCCAATATATAAATGTGTCAAATGAACATGCATACCTTAAATTTACACAATGATTCAGTTCAGTCGCTCAGTCATGTCCAACTCTTTGCAACTCCATGAACTGCAGCATGTGAGGCCTCCCTGTCCATCACCAATTCCCGGAGTCCACCTAAACCCATGTCCATTGAGTTGGTGATGCCATCCAACCATCTCATCCTCTGTCATCCCCTTCTCCTGCCCTCAATCTTTCCCAGCATCAGTCTTTTCCAATGAGTCAGCTCTTCACATCAGGTGGCCAAAGTATTAGAGTTTCAACTTCAACATCAGTCCTTCCAATGAATATTCAGGACTGATTTCCTTTAGGATGGACTGGTTGGATCTCCTCACAGTCCAAGGGACTCTCAAGAGTCTTCTCCAACACCACAGTTCAAAAGCATCAATTCTTTTGTGCTCAGCTTTCTTTATAGTCCAACTCTCACATCCATACATGACCACTGGAAAAACCATAGCCTTGACTAGACGGACCTTTGTTGGCAAAGTAATGTCTCTGCTTTTTAATATGCTGTCTAGGTTGGTCATAACGTTCCTTCCAAGGAGTAAGCGTCTTTTAATTTCATGGCTGCAATCACCATCTGCATGTCACATATTTTCAATAAAAAATATTTTTTAAATGTAGATTTAAATAGTGGATAGTGGTCCTCCATAGATACTACTGTAGGAGGGAGGAAGGGGTGGAGAGAGAAGCTAGACTAAGCAGGTAACGCTTTTTTCCATTTTTTAAAAGATTTTTTTGATGTGGACCATTTTTAAAGTCCTTATTGAATTTGTTACAATACTGCTTCTGTTTTATGTTTTAGTTTTTTGGCCCGAGACATGTGGGATCTTAACTCCCTGAACAGATTTTGGACCTGCACCTCCTGCATTGGAAGGTGAAGTCTCAACCATTGGACCCAGGGAAGTCCCCCCTTTTTTCATTTTTGAAAACTACCGACTGTAGTAAGAAAAAAGTGATCTAATGTTGCTATTTTCATGGTCTGCCTGCTCCAAGATCTGCATTTCAGTGCTCAAAACAGTGCCCTGCATACAGTGGGAACTAAGTGGAAGCAGAGTGCCCACAAGATATGCATTCCTGTATCCAGTACCTGTTTTCTCAGTTCTGCTCTTACCCTCTTAACAGGTTCTGGCTTCTTCATGCATTTCAACAGTAGCTCTGTAAACGAGGGAGCCACAGCAATACTGGAAAGTAGAATACTCTACCCTAAACGAGGATTTCAGTGCTTGGAATTTTTTTTGTACAACAGTGGAAGCGAAGATGACCAACTGAACATCTATATCAGGGAATATTCTGTGGCTCATGTGAGCAGTACTCTAACCCTTGTGGAACAAATAAAAGGTACGGTATTAACATTTTTATTCTTGCATTCAAAGTGAGGCAATCTTTTTATTTTTTAAATTTTTATCTTGTATTGGGGTATAGCTGACTAACAATGTAATAGTATAGTTTCAGGTGAACAACGAAGAGACTCAGTCATACATATGCATGTACCCATTCTCCCCCAAACTCCCCTCCCATCCAGGCTGCCGCATAACATTGAGCAGAGTTCCCTGTGCTATACAGGATGTCCTTGTTGGTTATCCATTTTAAATATAGCAGTGTGTCCAAGTCCAACCCAAACAGAGCGAGACAGTCTTAACGTTTTATTTAATGCAGCCACTTACAACAGGGTAGGGTTTATGATCCTAGAACCTAGAACCTGATCCTCCTTGTTTTATGCTGTGGTTAGGAAGCTAAAATGAAAATGCTTTCTGTGCTATAGAATATGTGATGCTCACTTAAGAAACTGTAGATTGGTCTCTGGTGTTGGTGAAGTTAGTTCTTGGCAAGTAATAAAATAGAATGGAAACTAGCTTAGGCAAAATGGGAAGAGTTTCTGGCTCAACATAACTAAATTATAGGATGAAGAAGAGAGAAACTGGCTGCAGGTAGGATGGGACCTGTCCCTGAATATGGCTGGCGACCTTTCCTGTTATCTCAGAGGGGCTTTGTCCAGAAAACTGGTGCTTTGGCTGTTTCACTTCCCAGTTTGCATTTTTATATTTTACATTTATATTACAAATGTACCATCAGACTAGAGAAGGATCTCTTCCTCTAATTTGTAGCCTAAAAAAAAATTCCAATGCAGGATTCTAATTGTTATGATTTGGGTTAAATGTATCTTCTGGAGCAATTTGGAGTGGAGAGAGGGCAACACCAATGGGATGGCCACTCTTCCTTCCAATCGTGTGTCTGGGAGTTGGGTCATGTTGACCAGCTATTAGATGGTTCAGAAGGTTCCCTGAGGGAGGGAGGGAGGAGTTATAGGCTGGTGACTATATTACTATTTGCTTCACATATTGACTTCTTGATTTGAATGAATTGACTAAAACCTATTATAAAAATCGATCCATGTTATGCCATATATCATGCCATTTCCCCCCTGTTTAACAAGAAGAAACAATCTGAAATATAGATAATATTTCCCTTTAAGACCAGTTTAAGATGAGGTTCTTAATCTCATATTATACATACATGTATATATATCATATAGTATACATGTATATAATATGTATCTAATGCATATGCAAAAGATTATAAATAAAATTATTGCATGCATACATGACTATACATATATAATCCTTTGCATTAGCAATCTGTGGGTGTTATTACTGATAGATAATAGCACAAAATGTACTTAAGAAACCTGCCTAGAAGTCCAGAATTTAAGCTGAAAGTACTGATAAAAATCAAGGGGAAGCTCTCATGAAAGATTTTTATTCAATCCAGGGTCTTTCCAAGGAAAACAGTGTTTCCTGTAATTTGGATCTTTCTAACTGATTCTCAAGCAACATGTTTCTCATTAAGTATTAATACATTTAAGTGTTAAGGCACTGTGTTAACTACTATTTGACATGAATTCCTGAGCTATTCTTTCCCTGGGTGGGGGGAGCTTCTGAAAATTGTTTAATGTACTTCTTATTTGAGTGTATGATATAAGAAAATAACACAAGATGTCCTATGGTGCGCTGTTCTTAGGGTAGGGAGTAATAGTGGAGGGGGATGTGTGGTTTGGGAAGAAAGGAGATGGTACCAGGTATCAGATAAATACTTAGGACTTTGCATGCTCAGTTGCTCAGTCATGTCCGACTCTTTGTAACCCCATGGACTGTAGCCCACCAGACCGGACTCCCCTGTCCATGGAATTCTCCAGGCTAGGATACTGGAGTGGTTTGCCATTTCCCATGCTAGGAGATCTTCCCAAATCAGGGATCAAATCTGCGTCACCTGCACTGACAGGTGGATTCTCTACCACTGCACCACCTGGGAAGCTTGTAACACTGAGACTCTGGTAAATGATGTAAGGAGTCAATTGTAGGTTGTAGGCCTTCTAGGGTCTGATGAATTCCTGTCTAACACTGCCAAAAACTGATTGAAAATTTTGCACCTGAAGGAAATATTCCAATCAAAGTTTAGATAGATTAAAGGAGGCTTTGGCTGAGGACCACAGGGATCTGGGGTACAAATGTAAAGTCTTGGACTTGCTAGTCTGTTTAACCAACTGAAGGGAGGTGACTTATAAGTTGGGTATGGAGTACTCATGAGTTAGATGCTATGGTTTGCTCACCTGTGTCTGGAAAATGGTGATCTATCTAAGAATAAAAATGAGCTAGAAGCATTCAAATATTGCAGAGAGCCACTCAGCCCTACAAAAGTGCCTTGGAGTAACTGGACCTGAGCTGGAGGAAGAAAGCCATACCTTACACCTGCAGGAGGCAGCAGCTCTAGAAATATCCTTTGGCCATGAAGATTAGGACTCTAATGTCAATTTGTATGTGACCCACATGGTCCTTTATCCTCTTTGAAATAATATACCTCTTTTGCAGATATACCCTCTGGGAGCTGGCAACTTTACCACGTAACACTGAATGTGACCAGTAAATTTCGAGTGGTGTTTGAAGGGGTCAGAGGCGCTGGTGCCTCACTGGGTGGCCTGTCTATTGACGACATCAATCTCTCAGAAACATGGTGCCCTCATCATGTCTGGCATATAAGGAATTTCACACAGCTCATTGGCAGCCCCAATGGGTCTTTCTTCAGCCCTCCATTTTATTCTTCTAAGGGATATGCCTTTCAGATTTACTTGGATCTATATAGTTTGCCTAAAATAGGAATGTATTTCCACCTGATCTCTGGAGCCAATGACGATCAGTTAGAGTGGCCATGTCCTTGGCAACAAGTCACGATAACAATCTTGGATCAAACTCCTGACATTCGACAGCGTATGTCCAACCAGCGGAGTCTAACGACAGACCCATTTCTGACCATCGGTTCGTGGCTCATCTTTTTTATTGTTAATACACAATCATTGCTCTAGGAGGGATGGATGATTTGGGAATGAGAGAATGCACAACCAGGCACCCAGGGAATTTTTGAGGCCCAAGCCTTAGGATCAGAAGCTACGTAGGGGAAGTCTGATAGTCTCTCAGTCATGTCTGACTCTTTGCGACCCCGTGGACAGGCTTCTTCGTCCATGGAATTCTCCAGGAAAGAATACTTGACTGGGTTGCCATTTCCTTCTTCAATGTAGGGGAAGGGCTTCAGCAATTCTGGACAGAGTCTCCCAGGCAGGAGACTGTCAGGAGTAATCAGCAGAGATGCCAACAAATTGAGAAGATTCTGGCTGTATTTTTGGAATTTGATGACAACGCCTGAATTCTCAAGGTTGTACGAGGAGTGTGTGCATGCTAAGTCACTTCAATCATAACCAACTCTCTGTGACCCTATGGACCATAGCCTGCCAGGCTCCTCTGTCCATGGGATTCCGCCTGCCAGACTCCTCTGTCCATGGGATTCTCCAGGCAAAGATGCTGGAGTGGGTTGCCATTTCTTCCTCTAGGGGATCTTCTCGACCCAGAGATCGAGCGCTGTCTCTTATGTCTCCTGCACTGGCAGGCGGGTTTTTTTTCTCCTACCACTAGCACCACCTGGGACGAGGTGTGTTGTTGGTTTTAGAGTCTGACAAGCCTAGGTTCAAATCCAGGGTTTGCTTCTCATTAGCATTGTGAATTTGCACTGATAATCTCTTGAAACCTCAGTGTCCTCAGCAGTAAAACCAGGACAGTAATAATAACCCCACAATTTTATTAACAGTGTCTCTACAGTTCAAAGAGGGAAGTTTGTGGAAGGGCCTGGCAGGGGGAGAGTCTCAGATGCTGAGTTCTCCTAACCCATGCTGTCCTTGTCTTGTCACTGATATTGTCAAAAACAGCTCAGCTTTTGAAATGGGGGTGGTATTTGATCAGAAAGAAGATGCTAAGTAGATGTTCTTAGTATTGGGAAGGGTGTGGGAATGGATCGTAACTTCTTACTGAAGGGTCCTGGGGGTCTTGCCAATAGTGACATCATTCCCCATCTTTCTAGACTGAAAGATGCAGTGCCCAGAAAGCAATGCCCAGAAAAAGAAGCAGTGCCCAGAAAGTAATGATCACATTTCTAATTATAATAATCCTTTGTCCTCTGGGAACCTAACAAAGTAAAACATGGAATTATGACAAGGTCAATATTGTCAAATCTGAATTCCGCATGTGAAAAGAATGGACCTAAGTGATCTGGGGGAGAAAAATCTAATCTGATAGGAAAAAAAAAAATAGTATCCACAAAGAGGTGTGGGAATTTGATGTTCACTATTTCTTTACCTTTTTTCAAAACATTTTTCCCTGAATGATGTTGAAAATGGCTCAAGGTTGGATGGGTCATCACCTGTTTTTTCAGAAACAGTGCTTCTCACTGTCTTCTACTCCTGAAGCACTTTGCTATGTTGGGTGAATAATTCAGTTAATAAGATGAATTGTTCTATGCTAAAATTAATAACTCTCTCAGTAATGCATTGATTTAACTCAGTTTAAAGGGCTGTCTGTAACTGAGAAGGCCACTACAGAATGATTCTAATGGGTAGCTGAATTTCTACACTGGTCAGTCAGTAAAAGTGTAGAACCTTACTACCCAGGCCTCCTACCCAGGAAACTTTCAGTAACCCTGAGTGTGGTCCTCCCTGCTGCGCCATCTCATTTCCATCAGGAAAATATAAATGAAAAACTCCAGTGATTTGCCAGGGACTACAACACAGGTCAATAGCATCATTTAATTATTTTGAGCTCTATCTTAATTGTGCTTCACATTGCCTGCATTTTCCTGCCACCAAAAGCTATGATGATGCTAAACATAATCCATTAATATAAATTGCTTTTTCAGATAATGGAACCTATTTTTGGGACAGGCCTTCCAAAGTGGGAGCACAAGTTATTTTCCCTAATGGAACTCAGTTTCAAAGAGGTAGGGGCCGTGGATTCCCTAACTTTATGACCCAAGAAATGCTGAAAAGCAGAGATTTTATCAAAGGAGATGATGTTTATATCCTACTGACAGTGGAAGGTATGTCAAAAATAGTTTTCTTTTTTTTTTTTTTCTTGTGGTCACTGATTATTTACTGTGTTCTTCTGGGTTCTATTTTCAGATATATTAGATAGAGATGTGGGAAGAAGTGGGCATGAGTGGGATTTTTTTTTTATGAATCATTAACAATATAAAAATAATTTAGATGGAAACAGAGATAGTGCCAGGACAAATTAATTACCACTGCATGGAACAACAGTGGAAAGCTTTAGTCCAGAAGACTTCTTTAGAAATAAGCTAAAGTATATTCATTATACCCTAAAATTTAATTCTTGGATTCTAGAAGTAAAAATGTCACACAAAACATAAAATGAAAGTGGAAATAGACTTTGTTGTCTCTTAAATATGTATACACATGTGTGCACACGCATATATGTCTTGTCAGTAACAGCATTAATCTCTTGTCTTCTTAAGTTTCTTAGTCATGGCAGCCAACAATAACACTTTTCAGGAATAACTGGTCATTTCCATGTTTTATGTGATAGGATTTTAACTCATTTACTATTAAAGACCCACTTGCATCTCAGTAAGTCAGAATTATTTTTTATGGCAAAAGGTGGTGTCATTAAAATCCATAAAATTTTGATATCTGTGTCAGAGTAAATCTAGATGATACTTCAGGGGAAAAACTATTCAGAAATAACTTTCATCGAGGGAGAAAACATTTTAGGTAGCCAAGACAAATTCATATATTCATCATGTCTGTTTGACTGGACCAGAAAACACCGAAAAGAACAGATTCTTGGTTGTCAGGGGACCTGGTATCTTGAGCTGAATATCTATCTACTTGCTCTGCCAATCAAGAGACCTGTGATCTTGGGCAAGCCCCTCTTTGCATTTCTTTGCATTTCTGAGCTTTCGTTTCCTTGTTGGACCCTTGGGGCTTGAACACAGGTCCCCTTTGAGCTCAAGTGAGCCCAGACCCAGGCAAACACATGTTCAGTTGTAGCCCCACAGGCTGTCCCAGCTTCCCTTTGTGGCTAGCTCTCAACCCACCTGTTTGTTTTTTTCACTCCTGTGAACGTTACTGGACAGTGCTTCAGGATTGCCTGAATGTATTACAAACTAAACGTTTGATTTTTTTTTTAAGGAGTTGGCTTTTTAATTGACCCTTTCTTTTTATTTATTTAGTTGGTTGGTTGCACAAGGTCTTAGTTGTGACATGTGGGATCTAGTTTCCTGACCAGGGATCAAACCCAGGCCTCCTGCATTGGGAGCACAGAGTCTTAGCCGCTAGGCCACCCCAGAAGTCCCTGAACGTTTGATTTAGAACTTAAATATCAAATGCTCATTAAACCCCAGCTGACTTCCCTCCCTGCTCTCCTCCCATCCTCCTTAGACATATCCCACCTTAATGAACAAAATTACCCACTTCCAACCTTGGGCGTCAGTGACCTCTGCTCAAGTTTCAGGTGTGAGAATGATGGGATCTGCATTCTCCAGAATGGCAAAGCTGAGTGCAGGTAAGGGCGCCATCTCCCCATCCTTTTGTTAGCTATTTGTTTCATTCCCACAATGTACGATTCATGTGATATTTCATATGAGTGAAATCAGTTGATTCTCATCTCAAAACTGTTATAGGGTATTTATTGTTTGCTCTCCATTTGGGAGTTTGGGCTGCCAGTAGAACAATGAAATTATTAATGTAAAGTGAGTACATTATATATATTTTTAATTTTATTTATTTATGGCTCTGCTGGGTCTTTGTTGCTATGTGGCATGCGTGCATGCTTAGTCACTTCAGTTGTGTCTGACTCTCTGCAACCCCATGGACCATGGCCCACCAGACTCCTCTGTCCATGTGATTCTCCAGGCAAGAATACTGGAGTGGGTTGCCATTTCCTTCTCCAGTGATAAAGTATGGAGTGAAGTGAAGTCGCTCAATCATGTCCAACTCTTTGCAACCCCATGGACTGTAGCCTATCAGGCTCCTCCATCCAGGGGATTTTTGAGGCAAGAGTGCTGGAGGGGCTTGCCATTGCCTTTTCCTTGCTATGTGGGTTTTTCTGTAATTGCAGAGAGTGGACACTCCTCTCTAGTTGTGGTGCTTGGGCTTCTCACTGTGGTGGCTTCTCTTGTTGGGGAGCACGGGCTCCCGGATGCATGGGCTTCAGTAGTTGTGGCTCCTGGGCGCTAGAGCACAGGCTCACAGCTATAGTTGCTCTGAGGCAGGTGGGATCCTCCCTGCTCAGGGACGGAACCCACATCTCCTGCTTTGTCATGTTGATTCTTTGCCACTGAGCCACCAGGGAAGCCTGAATGTTCTTTTCTAATTGCCTGAAACAGTCCTTGTGAGTTATAAATCCTCACAATAGTCTGGTGTGGTCAATGTGACTGTCCACATTCTGTAGATGGAGATACCTAAATTCTGAGAAGAACCTGGCCATAGTCACAGCTGGGATGTTCTGGACTGGGACACTGAGAACTAAAGTTTCTCCACTACCTGTGCTGCGTTTTTTCCCCAGCTGGGAGCTGCTATTTTAAATCCCAGATTAGGAATAATTTCATTGCTCCTTGCTGTTGGCCCTGCCTGGCTTCCTGGGCTACTCTAACCAATCCTTTCAGTCCGAGTGGGTGACCAATGGTTCCATCTGCCAATGACCTGAGTGTTGACTCACACCTTCAATGGCGAAGATTTTCAGATTTAAATGTCAGCTCATAACTCAGCCATGTTTCAAACGTGTAGGTGTCGGTCGGGGGATGGCTGGTGGTACATGGGAGAAAGGTGTGAAAAGAGAGGCTCAACACGAGACACCGTTGTCATCGCCACATCATCCACTGCTGCTGTGTTTGCCCTGATGCTGATCATCACTCTCGTTAGCGTCTACTGTACCAGGAAGAAGTATCGTAAAGAGTCAGATTCAAGGACAGTCAACACTATTATGGAAAATGTAAGTTGACTCTGATATTTGGTTATTCAAAACCCACTGATGGAATCATAAACAGGAAAATTAGGACTTTTTTAATATCTTAAAATTTTTTTTTTCTATTCCCTGTGCTGGGTAAAAAGGCTTGGAGACTATGAGTTCTTGTTACCTTCACTATAAATCAATGATTCTTGAATTGGAATCCATGGAAACTTTTGGAGGGGAGGTTTATTATCCTCCTGAAACTGTACCCAGAATTGTGTATGGTTCTGCAGTTTTCTGGGGTGGGAGTCTGTGACCCTACTGAAAGGCATGACTGATTTTTGCCTACACACTTCAGTCTACCTGGTTAAGTGGAAAGATAACCATGTGTCTCTGTTCTAAAGGCTGAGCTCAGGCTTGTAGGAAGGGGGCACTAGGCACATTTGGGGCATTTGCATTAAAGAAGATCCCAACTAATTCTGGCTTCAGGTGCGATAACTCTTAGGCAAGGTTTTCAAGTAGAAATTTTAAAGTTTTGCCTCAGATGGTCTCCAGAATGGCAACAGACTCTTGAAATTACCCTAGGAAGCAGAGACTCTGAGATGGGTGTTGGCATAAAGGATGTTTACCGAGGACACCACTGATGGAGTGAGGGAAGCTGGACCAGGCAGCTCTATTTTAAAGTTATGGTTTTTTTTAAGTGGACAGATTTATTTGTTTGAAGACCTTTGTTTGTTAAAGACACTAAATTTTTTTGTGAAGTTATTCAAAAGATGGACAATGATAATGAACAGAAAGCAAACAGTTTTATTCTCATATACAGCTGTCATATTTCCTGAACCTCAGGAAGATATTTAAAGCTAGTCGTAAGGCAGTGGATCTCTTCCTTCACAAGCTCATTAGAAAAGTACTTAAAATGTATATATTAATAGGTTTTTTTTAAGAAAAACTTATATTTCCAGCTTATCTTATGACTTAAAAGGGACAGATCAACTAGTGATCCAGTAGGTGAGCCTGGTGGAAACTCGGGGCCATTAGGGAAGTACTTGGGGGTTGGGGTAACTATGGTGGGGGGCAGTGATTAGAAAGGAGAGGACTGGTTAGCTGAAGGGTGAGACTACCAAGATATTCCTCTGGAAATGAAAGATGTAAGAACTATTATACAGGCTGATTTATCAAGCTAAAGTTGGAAGTAAAATGATAAAACAATAAGCAGAAAAAGAAGGAAGTTAATCCAATAAAGGAACTATTAGGACCATTAAATGGAAACACACACAAACACACACAACCACCATAATATAACAACACAACTGTTTTTGCCCCTGGGTCATTTAAACACATGCCCAAGAGTAAGGAATCAACTCAGTCTAGGCATTTCTGGGGCTTCCCTGGTTGCTCAAACGGTAAAGAATCTGCCTGCAATGCAGGAGAAGTTGGATCCCTGGGTGGGAAAGATTCCCCTGGAGAAGGAAATGGCAACCCGCTCCAGGAGTCTTGCGTGGAGAATTCCATGGACAGAGGAGCTTGGTGGGTTACAGTCCATGGGGTCACAAAGCATTTCTACAGTTAATTCACTGATAGCAGAACCTCTACCTGTAGTTTAAATCTTAAACTGAAATGACCTTTTTTTCGGAGTCGGAAGTGTGTGCTCACCCTGATGTTTGAACATCTGAATAAAGCGGGACATGCCTGTGCATTTTGCTGCAGCCCAAGCCTTGAAAGGATGCCAGCCGGGAGGGAAGCCAGAAGACTGCAGAGGGCACTTCATTGAAACAGTAGACTGTTTCATTGTGATGCATTTCAATGACAGTTTTTAAATTTAGAAATTAAGTCATCAATTGTTCTTCCCCCTTTTAGCAATATGCACTTTGAAGATTAACTCTGCAATACAGCCAGCCAATGAAATGAAAGACTCTTCATCGTGGATTCACCCATAATATATTACAACCACTTCCTCCTTCTGTAAATGGATCATCTCTGTAAATAGCTGGGTACACTATAAATCATTATTTTGGTAAAAGTCTAATTGGTGAGATGTTGCTTCTGTTTTTGTTTTTAAAGGAAGGGGGTAAAAAAATGAAAAATAAAAATAGATAAAGTGGAGAAGCAATTCAGGCTGTTGTGGAAGAAAAACATTGTTTATAAGTTGGAGAGCAAGAACCGGGAATAGCTTCCCAAGTGACTGATCCTTCTCTTTGGGGGCCAAGTGCCATGGCCTCACAGGCGATTCCCTAGATTTGCCCAATGGGAATGATCTTCCATGTAGAATCTCCCCATTGCCATGTTGTCCTGTCCCAGTGGACAGAGGGGCAGAGGGCAGCTCTGTTCTCCCTGGGGACATCTGCCCTTCCATCCGAAACTGGCTACTTCCTTGTTTTCTGTATTATTATTTAATCACGCTTAAGGCTTGTAGAATTTTAATTCCCCAGCCAGGAATCAAACCTAGGCCCTCAGCAGTGAGAGAGTGAAGTCCTAACCACTAGACTGCCAGGGAATTCCTTTGTCGCTATTTTTTATTTTAGCCATCCCTGTTAAGTGATATCTCATTGTGGTTGTAGTCTGCAGGTCCCTAGTGACTTATGATATTGAACCTCTTCTCAAGTGCTTATTTGCTGTCTCTATAGCATCTTCAGTGGACTATCTCTTTACATCTTTCACTTATGCTCTGAATGAGATTTTTGCTCTTACAGTGTTTTGAGAACTTTTAATATATTTTGATCTATCTATTTCATTGTCAAATATGTGGTTTGGAAACATATTTTCCCACTCTGCCACTTGCCTTATTCACTTAAAATAATATTTTGCAGAGCAGAAGTTTTTAATTTTGATAAAGTTCAGCTGATCATTATTTTTTTAGTGGATTGTGGTTTTGGTGTCAAATATAAGAAATCTTTGTCTACTCCTAGATCCTGAATACTTTCTCCTACTTAAAAAATGTTTTGTGTATTTTTTGTTTTATATTTAACTCAATAACACATTTTGAGTTAATTTTTGTAAAAGGTGTAAGGTTTAGGTTGAGGTTAATATTTTGGCATTATTTCCTCTGTTGAATTGTATTACATGTTATATATATATATATATAAATAACTTACACATAATGTTACATCTTATTGATAATTCAGTTCAGTTCAGTCACTCAGTTGTGTCTGACTTTGTGACCCCATGAACTGCCCCACACTGGGCTTCCCTTTCCATCACCAACTCCCGGAGCTTGCTCAAACTCATGTCCATTGAGTCGGTGATGCCATCAAACCATCTCATCCTCTGTTGTCCCCTTCTCCTCCTGCCTTCAATCTTTGCCAGCGTCAGAATCTTTTCTAATGAGTGAGCTCTTCACATCAGGTGGCCAGAGTACTGGAATTTCAGCTTCAGCATCAAGTCCTTCTAATGAATATTCAGGACTGATTTCCTTTAGGATTGACTGGTTGGATCTGCTTGCAGTCCAAATGACTCACAAGAGTCTTCTCCAACACCACAGTTCAAAAACATCAGTTCTTGGACACTCTGCTTTCTTTATGGTCCAACTTTACATCCATATGTGACTAATGGAAAAACCATAGCTTTGACTATACAGACCTTTGTAGGCAAAATGATGTCTACTTTTGAATATGCTGTCTAGGTTGGTCATAGCTTTTCTTCCAAGGAGCAAGTGTCTTTTAATTTCATGACTGCAGTCACCATCTGCAGTGATTTTGGAGTCCAAGAAAAGAAAGTCTGTCACTGTTTCCATTGTTTCGCCATCTATTTGCCATGATCTTCATTTTTAGAATGTTGAGTTTTAAGCCAGCTTTTTCACTCTCCTCTTTCACTTTAATCAAGTGGCTCTTTAGTTCCTCTTTGTTTTCTGTCATGAAGGTGGTATCTGAGGTTATTGATATTTCTCCCAGCAAACTTGATTCCAGCTTGTGCTTCATCCAGCCTGGCATTTGGCTTGATGTACTCTGCATATAAATTGAATAAATAGGCAGGCTGACAATATACGTCCTTGACATACTACTTCTCCGATTTGGAACCAGTCTGTTTTTCCATGTCTGGTTCTAACTGTTGCTTCTTGACCTGTATACAGATTTCTCAGAAGGCAGGTAAGGTGGTCTGGTATTCCCATCTCTTTAAGAATTTTCCCGTTTGTTTTGCACACAGTCAAAGGCTTTAGTGTAGTCAATGAAGCAGAAGTAGATGTTTTTCTGGAATTCTCTTGCTTTCTCTGTGATCCACCGGATGTTGGTAATTTGATCTCTGGTTCCTCTGCTTTTTCTTTTTTTAAATACTTTATTTATTTATCTGGCTGCACTGGGTTGTAGCTGCAGCATGCAGCATCTTTTTTCGTTTTAGCTGCAGCATGTGGGATCTTACTTCCCCAACCAGGAATCGAACCCAGGCCCCTGAATGCAGGCCCCCTGCATTGGGAATGCAGCATTTTAGCCACTGGACCACCAGGGAAGTCCCCTCTGCTTTTTCTAAATCCAACTTGTACATTTTGAATTATTAGATTTATAGTTATATATCTAATGTAATACCTAAAGCAACCACTATAAAAGCCATAGACACTAAAAGTCATATATAATGTATTAAACTTCATATATATTGCATTATATATGTATACAAAATCATAGCCTTCTTTCAATTTTGGAAAAAAATCTGTACAATAACCAAGTTTAAATAACCATTGTTTGCCCTTCAAGTGTTTTGTTTTTTTCTAAAAGTAAAAGCGATGTTCTATGAGAAAAGCAGCTAATTCATCTCACAACTCAAAAATCTTACAGGTTCTTCCCCTTAACTTAACCGTACTTCATTACAAAGCAAAAGTGCCTTTTTTAGTACATTCCATTTTATCAGACAGAATAGAAAAAATATGTATGCTCAAGGGTTGAGATTTTGTAAAGTTAATCATATTTACTGCTTCATTAAGGATATTTTTGAGTAAGATTGGCTTTAAAGTTACTCATTTATTGATTTATTTAACACAATGTGTCACAGTGAAGATTGCAATGACTATTAGTACAGTTTGGTACATTGCCTTGATTTGTGCTAAGACATCAGCAATTCTATTTATCATTGCTTTCTTTCTTTTTTTTTCCGATTTTTTATTGCAATAAGAATTTTAAAACAACAAAATTCACCATTCTAACCATTTTAAAGGGACATTTAGAACATCACAAAGTTATATCACGACCATCACAATGCAGTGGTAGATCATTTTCATCACCCCAAAGAACATTCCATATCCATTAAACACTTATTTCTCTTCCTCCTTGCTCCAGTACCCACAACCCTACTGCAGTCCTTGGCAACTACTAATTTGCTTTCTGTCTTTATGGATTTGCCTGTTCTGGACATTTTGTGTAACTAGAATCACATAATATGTGACCTTTTATGTTGGGCTTCTTTCGTTTAGCGTAAGATTTTCAAGGTTCATTTATGTTGTAGCCTATATCAGTACATCATTCCTTTTCACAGGTGAATAATATTTCACTGGATGAATATACCACTAATCAAAGGGAGTCGTAGGGAGTTGTTTTAGCACAAAAGAGACAGTGTTGCCCACATGCTGGTGGTTAAGACTCTGAAGCCAGACTGCCCTGGTTCAAATCTTACCACACAATTGTGGTGTGACCTGGGAGAGTTACACAATCTGTCTGTGCCTTCATTTCCTCATCTCTACACTGAGTAGTAATAATGCTTAGCTTACAATGTTGTTGCAATAATAAACTATAATATATTCAAAGTGCTTGGAACAGTGCCTGGCACATCATAACCACCGTGTAAGTAAGACCCGCTGTTGCTAGAAAAGGGAATCAAAAGGGTGATGAATGGGAGGGTAAGAAAGTGGAAGCAAGTATCTTGGATGATAATGGCTTTTTCTCAGTGATTTTTTTCAAATTAAAAGTAATTTTTATAATTGTGTATGTGCCTCTCCTCACAACACACATCCATGGCAGTTTACAATTAAAACCCTGGTTAAGAGAGTTCGGCCCTTCAAAAGCAGATTTCATCATTGTTTTTTCTATGCAGTTCATGACTGTGTTGCAAATGTTATTTGTCTCCTATTGTTTGGTTCTTGGATGATTAACACACCAAATTATGGGCAAGCTGTCTTGTTATGTAGTTTAGTTACTAAATTGTGTTCAACGCATTGTGACCCCAGGGACCGTAGCCTGCCAGGCTCCTCTGTCCATGGGATTTCCCAAGCAAGAATACTGGAATGGATTGCTGTTTCCTCCTCCAGGGGATCTTCCCAAACCAGGGATTGAACCTGCACCTCCTGCAATGGCTGCATTGGCAGGTGGATTCTTTACAATGAGCCTCTAGGGAACCCTGGGCAAACTGTTACTATTCCATAATCTGGAAGTTCCAAATTGAGGTTGAGATACATTTTTGAGAAGTTTGTATTTTTAATTCTGGGAGCAATAGAGGAAAACCTCTCCAATTTCTTATATATGAGTATAGTCATATTACTCATGTATATATGAAGATTTTATAAAGACACGGGAATGAACAGATACATAGGTGTGCATGCATGCTAAGTCACTTCAGTTGTATCTGACTCTCTGTGACCCTATGGACTATAGCCTGCCAGGCTCCTCTGCCCATGGGATTCTCCAGGCAAGAATACTGGAGTGGGTTGCCATGGCCTCCTCTGGGGGATCTTCCTGAACCAGGGATTGAACCCGAGTCTGTTATGTCTCCTGCATTGGCAGGCAGGTTCTTTACCACTAACACCACCTGAGAAGCCCGTAGGTATGTATGCTGCTGTTGCTGCTAAGTCACTTCAGTCGTGTCCGACTCTGTGCGACCCCATAGATGGCAGCCCACCAGGCTCTCCTGTCCCTGGGATTCTCCAGGCAAGAACACTGGAGTGGGTTTCCATTTCCTTCTCCAATGCATGAAAGTGAAAAGTGAAAGTGAAGTTGCTCAGTCATGTCCGACTCTTTGCGACCCCATGGACTGCAGCCTACCAGGCTCCTCCATCCATGGGATTTTCCAGGCAAGAGCACTGGAGTGGGTTGCCATCGCCTTCTCCACGTAGGTATGTATACACTTTGGTAAAATGTCATTTACTAATATCATGTGGCCATACTGGGTTCATATTTGAGTTACCTGTTAGTCTCAGGCTTTAATCTTTTTAATAGTATATGGATTTTTGATTTTACACTGGTTTCCAATGGTTTAACTGGAGCATGTAACAGTTTACATAAATGTCTTCTCTTTTTCAATTATACAAAAACTCCCCTTTCACACTCAGTTTTCTTTAAAGTGAGAGGGGAAATGGAGCCATCTCAGCCTGTTGTGATCCAGCACCTGCATGATCCTCACAGCAGGATATTTTTCTTTAGTCATTTTTCCCTTGGTCCTTGTTCCTTGTGATTGTTTAAGACATGTGGCCTGAGGTGTTAGGGCTTCCCCAGTGGTTCAGTGGGCAAAGAATCCACCTACAATGCAGGAGACACAGGAGACACAGGCTTGATCTGGTCGGGAGGATCCCTTGGAGGAGGAAATGGACACTCACTCCAGTATTCTTGCCTGAAAAATTCCATGGACAGAGGAGCCTGGCAGGATACAGTCTAAAGGGTCGCGAAGAGTCGTACATAACTGAGCGACTAAGCATGAGCACTGAGGCATTAAGTAACTAACTACTCCTCCAGTGGGGGCAGTTCGAGAATTTTCAGCATTGGTTTAAGGAAGATAGTAGGTCACTTTAATGGACTGTTGCACCCTGTAAAATGAGGTTGCATTTGATCATCTAAAGACTTCCTGTGGAAGCATCATTCTGTGGTTCCAGGCCTGCCACGCAGCATGGTTGTCAAGTCAGACTTGTGAGGCCTATGATTGCAAGTTTGTGATGTCAGTTGTTTCTACCAGTTTTGATTGACAAGTTACAATGGGTATTTTTGGAAACCAGCTAAAGTGGCACTGCCCTGTGGTTAGGGAATAATCACAGTTTTCAGTTCTTGTGGGCCACTAGTTTTAAAATTAAGAGATTCTGAAAGAATTTTAAATTTAAGATGTTTCCCATTATTTTAATTTTGCACAGAGAGACAGAGAGATTTTCTACTAAGACTTTTAATACTGTGCTATTTCAAGTGATTCTTTATTTCAAATAAAGAATTTCATACTTTGCGTAGAATTTAATTACCTCTTATTTCATAGGCAAAATCATGCCCTTGTCATTAAACACCCATGGAAGCACATTCACTCTTTCACTCACTCTTCTGTACATTTTGGTACCTGGTTATATTGATGAGTTAATCTGTTCTTTGAAATTCCAGGAGAGAGTGAACTGTATTTAATCTTACGGTTCAAAATGAACTTAAATCCCTGTATTTCTATGGAAACCACTGCTTGGGGCCTGGAAAGAATGAAGCTCCATTCAGATTATCTTTATTTATTAATTTCATTTTTTTTTTTTTTTAGGTTTTTAAGGTTCATGTTTCTGTATACAATTTTTTATTTTGTTTTTTCTGCTGTCCTATTATTTGTCTTAGAACATTCCTATTAAATGTTTCCACCCAACAGACACTCACACATGTGTCAAAAAGCTTGTGCTCATAGAAACTTCATTCCCATCAGGGATCTAGAGCCCTCTGTGGCACAGACCAGTTAGAAACTGAAATCTTCAAAAGTGAGACTCCGGCCTTGAGCCCTGAAAGACTATATTGAGGACAAGAAATCTCTGTGAAAATTATAAACTCAGATCAAATGTTCTTTGACATGATGAGCTGGTGGCATTGCTTCCTTCTAGGAAATTTCTCTTTTTTAAAAAACAAACTATTAAAATTATTTTACCTTTTATTTTAAAAAACTTTATTGATTATCTTTAATATTTAAAGATATTAAATAAATTTTAAATATTTAATTTTAATTAATCAAATATTTATTTGTTTAAATTTTTAATTCAATTTCATTTTAATTGATTTAAATAATAATTATTTTAATTAAATTAAATACCTATTTAAATTATTTGATTTAATATTTTAATTTTAAGCAAATATTAAATATTTTAATATTTAAAGATCATATTTAAATAAGAACATGAACTGCAGAGAGGACAAATAATTATCCTTTGACATCTAGAATTTTACCATAAATCCAAATTTCACCACTGAAGTCAAGTCTGACCATTAAAGCCTGGAAGCCTTCTAGAACATTGACTCCAGTCCTCAGATGTAGTTTACATCAGAGACACAGTGCTTGCCATCATAAGAGTTAACAATTATAGGAAATTTTCATCAGAGCTGTCAGATGACTGGGAAATGCTGTTATGGAAACAATTAATCATTGGCCAGTTAAACACCCATTTCAAACCAACCTAGGAGATGAAAACAAGCTACTGGAAATGGACACTCCATAAACTTTTGGGACTTTGGAGATCAGCACGATCAGAAGGAGAACTAAGCTTCTTGGTCAGGAGAATAGAACTAAAATTTCCGGGTACGTTTAGTTATATGCAATTCTAGGCTTTGTGGGGTGTTTTATATATTTAATTCTCACAACAGTCCTTTGTGATGAATATTATCCTTATTTGACAGGTAAAAAATATTATGTTTATAGTTAGGTCAATTTGGCTTTCAACTTGTAGTTATTCTAACTCTGTTATGTCCAGTGTGGCCCATCTGTTAGACAACAGAAAATTCAACTGAGTAAATTTAAAGCTCAGACTGGCTTTATTAAATGACTTATAAATTGGGCTTCCCTTTTGGTTCAGCTGGTAAAGAATCTGCCTGCAATGCGGGAGACCTGGGTTTGTTCCCTGGGTTGGGAAGATCCCCTGGAGAAGGGAAAGGCCACCCACTCCAGTATTCTGGCCTGGAGAATTCCATGGACTACACAGCCCAAGGGGTCACAAAGAGTCTGACATGACTGAGTGACTTTCACTTTCACTTTCCATCTGTAAACTTGAAAGGAGTTCCACCAAGTTGTAGGAAAGGGAAGGGTTTTCTTTTTTAACACAGGCAACTTTATTAAAAAATTATTTATTTATACACACTGGGTCTTAGTTGAGGCATGTGGAATCTTTAGTTGCAGTATGTGGGATCTAGTTCTCTGATGAGGGATTGAACGTGGGCCTCCTGCATTGACAGTCTTAGCCACTGGACAACCAGATTAGTCCCAGGGAAGGGTATTAAAGGCTTGAAGAGATAGAATAAGGAAATTATTAGTAAAGAATGCATTATTTTAGGCAAGGCCACCTTCCTAAGGGGATGGGAAGAGGTAGATGACCTCACCAGTGCTAACCAGGTGATTTCCAGGTTGACTGGGTTACAGGTTACTTTCCCAGAAGGGTTGAAACTGCAATTAAGTCAGGTATTAAGTTTTGGCTTGGTGATGCAAGTTGAGCACAAGTGACTACATTTGGGACCTTCTGTCTCCTCACACCACTGAGGAACAGGCTACAACTCGGGAGAGGGAGATGGTTCATCTGGTCTGCCCTTGAAGTGCAACCTGTGCAGAACCTCCATTAAATCTTTAAGGTGGAATGATCCAGCAAAGCCCAACTAAATGAAACCCCTACTTGCAGAAGAAACAGAAAGAGATTTTCTGCTAAGTGTGAGTGATAATGTGATTTCTAGTAAGAAACATGTATTTGGTCTTTCTGTTCCTGCCACAGAGCTCCTAAAAACCTTGGAATTTCCTAAACAATGAGAACTGTAAAGGAGTCTTATGTTAATGAGGTGACTTTCAAAACTCACCTAAGGATGGGGGCTGGTTGCCAGGGGAACCAACCAAGATCAAAGTGTTGGAATTTTCATCCCACCCCCTGATTTCCAGAGAAAGGTGGGATTGGAGGTGGAATCAATGGCCAATGGCCAAAAATCAATGGTCAATGATTTAATCAATTGTGATTTAATTAATTGTGCCTATGTAATGAAGCTTCCATCAAACCCCAAAAGGTGATGGGGTTGGTGAACACAGGGTGGTGTGGGCAGAGTGGGCCTCTGAGAGAGCATGAAGCTCCACACCGTTTCCCCATACCTTGCCTGACACATCTCTTCTATCTGCTGTTCCTGAGTTATATCCTTTTATAATAAGACAGTAATCTAGTAAGTAAAATGTTTCTCTGAGTTCTGTGAGCTCCTTTAGCAAATTAATCAAACCCAACAAAGGGGGTCATTGGATCAGAAGCATGAGTGATAACCTGGGTTTGCAACTGACTTCTGAAATAGGCCTAAGTCTTTAACCTGTGGAGTCTGATGCTATTTCCAGGTGGAGAGTGTCAGAACTGAGTTGAGTTGTAGGACACCCAGCTGGTGTAGAAGTGCTTGGTGGCCTGTGGAACACCTGCCCTTCCTGCCCCCTCCCCCACTCCTGACATTGGAATGGGGAGCAGAATCCTTCGATGGGGACATGGGGTGAAAATCCAACTCACAGTTTCACTGAGACTCCAATTGAGTTCCTCAAACTGCAGAGTTTGCTTTACCAAGAAATTTACTATTTGACCTGCCAGTCCAAGGACTGGGACTCAGACCTAAGGTCTTTCCTCATCTCTGTTTTGTTTTTTATAATTTTGGGGTACACCATGAAGCATGAGGAATCTTAGTTCCCCAACCAGGGATCAAACCCATGCTCCCTGCAGTGGAAGCTCAGTGTCTTAACCACTGGACCAATAGGGAAGTCCCCCTCATCTCTGCTTTTAACTGCTCTTGGGCTTCCAAAGACCTAAGGCCTGGGTTCCAGGTACTGTCTCTCAGGAAGTCTTTCTGTTCCTGAGTCTTTCTGTTCCTGTGGCCATAACAGATTCCAAGGCTATTAAGAGCTCCTCTCCTGCTCCCTTTCCGGGCACCCATGCGGACCCCACATAGGTCTCCCAGAGGCTTGGAAAAGGCATATGTGGACAGGAGCAGGAGAAAGAGGAAAAAAGGTAAGATATTTTTCTTTTTAATTTTGGAAGTGATTAAATTGTCCACAGGTTCCCAGTCACTGCAATAGGACATCTACACTGTGAGGAGAATTTTTTTTAAAGGAATTTTATTTGTATATTTTTCATGTAAGTACCTCAAGTGTGTATAGTTAATGTCAGATAATGTGTTGAATTAACTGTCTGGTTCCCCACCACCCTTTCCAAGTATTTCCCAATATTACATGTTCTTTTGGGTTGACTTGTGTGCTTACTCTAATGGTCACAATAAAAAGATTTACGTTTTTATCATCATTCTCTGATAATCATATAAGGAACAAAACCAAAGTCATCCCCAGGTCCTCAAGAACTTCCTTTCTGGATTAGTAGCTTTAGATCAAAGGTGTCCCCTTTCTGGGGAGTGACTCCTTCTTCATAAATCTTAATGAGGATGATTTGGTACCCTCAAAAGCAACTGGGATTATGCAATATTTCCTTTTAGATGGAGCCTTGGAGAACTGTCACATATAAGGGACACATGGTGAGATAATGCATTAACTGATAAGGTAGCTGCAGTGTCATCAATGTACAACAAACCCTTGCTTATCTGTAAACCTTAGCCATAGGAGCGACCTACTCACGAGTGTGTCCTCCGCTTCCACAGTTCAGCAGTATCTCATGGATTAATTTCCATAGTCTGAAAGCTCCTAGGCTAATATTAAGGTAGCTATAAAAAAAGGTAGTTAATATCAGAAAAGACCTGAATACATAGGGCTTTCCTGGTGTCCAGTGGTTAGAATCCACCTGCTGATGTAGGTTAGGTCTTTCATCCGGGAAGATACTATGTGCTGCGGGGCGACTAAGCCTGTGAGCCACAACTATTGAACCTATGAGCCTAGAGCCCATGCTCTGCAACAAAAGAAGGCACTGCAGTGAGAAGCCCCCACACCAGGAGGAGGTAGACCTTGCTCGCTGGAACTAGAAAAAGCCTGAGTGCAGCAACGAAGACCTCGTCCAGCCAAAGATTAAAAAAAAAAAGAAAAACTTATAAAAGAATGGAATACATTTCTCTCCTTGGAAGCTCTAACAGTCCCAAGAAACTTTGTTTTCTATTTTTAATCTCCCTCAAACTTGTGTCATCTCTTGGCTGCTGCTGCCTCTGGTTAAAATTTCTTGGATCATTTATAGCAACAATATAAGCTGGAATAGGGTAGAGAAAGGATAAGTAAAGAAAGACTCCCCATTATAGAACCCTTTCAAACAGACTGTTTCCTCCCGGAGTCACCACTGTGCTTTGATCTCTCAGCTAGTAAATCCTCGAGCTGAGATTTTATAAACAGATAGGGTAGGGGGTCCCTGGAGAAAGAGAATCAGTCATAGTTTTTTTGACAGAAGAGAAACCATTTTTGGCCTAAGGCATTTGGTGATCTAAACTGGGCCACTTGCATGCCTGCCCTTGCACAGGTCTCAGTAATGAATGATCTTAAGGGAAGTGAGGGGATGCAGAAACAAAGGAAAAGCAATCAAGAAACAGTTGTTCAGTTGCTAAGTTGTGTTTGACTCTTTGCAACCCCATGGTCTGCAGCACGCCAGGCTCCTCTGTTCTCCACTATCCCCCAGAGTTTGCTCAAATTCATGTCCATTGAGTTGGTGATGCTATCTAACTATCTTATCTTCTTCCAGGCCCTTCTCCTTTTGCCTTCAATCTTTCCCAGCATCAGGGTCTTTTCCAATGAGTTGGTTCTTTGTATCAGGTAGCCAAAGTATTGATTGGAACTTTAGCCTCAGCATCAGTCCTTTCAATGAATATTCAGGGTTGATTTCCTTTAGGATGGACTGACTGGATCTCCTTGCTGTCCAAGGAACTCTCAAGAGTCTTCTCCAGCACCACAGTTCAAAAGCATCAATTCTTTGGCGCTCAACCTACCTTATGGTCCAAGAAACAAAAGTTCGATGATAAAACAAGTACCTGCTTCTCCTCACGGGATATAACATCAATCTGATACATGTCTGAGTTCTCCATGAGCTAAGGTCCCCCCATCCAGGTGGAGGATGGTAGCAACATGCTGAGACCCCAAACTTGTTGGAACTTAAAGGATGATAATGTTGATCTTTTTGATCCTCCTGACTTCAGTCAACTTCAGCTTGGACTCTGGTAACATTTCCCCCAATTCTATGCTGCATTTTCTTCTGCTCAAGCCCCTTTATGAATATGCATACACAACCCAAACCCTTCATAAATGCGTACATACATACAGTTTGAAATTTCCTCAGTTTTTCTCTTTGGGGAAACACTGGTCTGGGAAAGATCCCTGGAGTTCTCCCTACTTGCTTCAAGTTATTCTTCCTTCCTCTTCTCTTCATCTTGGTTACATCTTTTGGCTCTACAAATACCAAGAAGCAAACCTAACTTTGGGGTAACAATTTGACCAGGACTTTCTGACTCAAGACCCCAGGCATTTCACCATGGCTCCCTGGCAAAGTCAATGAGAAAGGAGAAAGAAAGTGTAGCTGTCTTTAAGGAAGCACCATCACTGTTCTTGAGTCACAGACATCCCTGTGGGATTCCAGAGAAGTGTGAAAGACAAATTCAAGAAACAGCTTTGCTGAAACTTGACTTTTGGTTGTAGAATTCAGGATTCCTTGGCTTATAAGTGAAGAGGTGACAAGTTTGCTTAAGCAAACGGGACTTCATTGGCTTGCATATTCTGACCTTAGGAGGCTGGGCTTGAGCTGGTCCCAGGGATGAACAGAATCAAGAACATATGTACAACCAAGCCTCAACCTCGGCCATCCCAATTCCACCTCTCTGCGTGTGTTGGCATTGTTCTGCCAAACTACTTGTCTGTGGCAGGGGATGTGGTGTTAGTGCACCAGACTCATGTCCTCGGAGTTCTGTCCCGGACAGGACATGGTGCTGCCTCCAGCTCCATTCTGAAATATCACGGAGAAGGGTTTTGATTGCCATGGCTTAGGTTATGTGCTGGTTTCTTGTGGCCAGGGGTAAGGTGCCCTGTTTGGTCCAGTCTGGTTCAGTGCATACCCTTGTTGCAAAAGGAGCAGAGAGAATGACTGCTGGGAAATCACCATCAATTGGGTGTCCGTTCTGTTTTGTACCTTCTGTAGGTAACTAATGTTGGAATGACCAAAAACACTTTTTAAAAATTTTTAAAAAGGATAAGGTGTGTTTAGTTATGCTACAGGCCAACCAGTTGATCATGCAACTAGTCTCATTAATTATCCTCTTTTCTATTTTAAAAGCCACTAATATAACTTAAAAAAAAAGTCTTCATTGAATTTGTTACAATATTGCTTCTGTTTTATGTGTTAGTGTTTTGGCTTCAAGGCATGTTGGATCTTAGCTCCTGACCAGAAATCAAACCTGCACCCACTGCATTGGAAGGCGAGGTGTTAACCACTAGGCCACCAGGAAAGTCTATGATAGAATGTTATATATATAGCTAAAAGAAAGAGACTCTTAAAAATTTATCAAATTATACACTTAAAACAAAAGAAAAAAGACAAAAGATATAGGTACTGTGAGGAGTTTGGGAGCGTGACTTCCTGCTGCTCTTCTCTTCTTCTGGACACAATTCACTCAGGTCTCTGAACCCCTTCTCACCATTCCTGCCTTCCTCCCCTGCCCTCTAACCCCATTTATAGGCTGTGTTGTTCTGGAAGACTTCAGGGAAAAAGAAAGTAGTGAATGGCCCCCCAAAGTTGGTGATTATGAGATCCATCTCAAATAGTTATTCTTTAGAAATAGGTAGATAACTATTTTCTAATTCATTAAAAGGAATCAAAGCCTCCCACTTACCATTTGAATTTTTTTATATTTAAACACATGTTCTTTCCATTTAGTTTTAAAAATTGCTTATGTTAAGATGTGTAGAAATAAAAAGAATTGCTTAATTTAGCACTAGGGATAGTCTTATTAGACACAGAAAAGCCTCAGTTACCATTTAAAAATTCTAATGATAGTTAAGAAGGAAAAAATAATCATAATGGAAATAAAGAAATAAACATTTTAATTTTGTAGGTTTTATGAGTCACTTATTGCAAAAGAATTAAAAATAATCTATAAAAATTTTTCAGAGGTAGTAAGTTTTCCTAAATGTGTATATATAAAAATATATAACTTGAATATAGAAGATTTATTATTGTATGTGTGTGCTGTAATGCTCAGAGAAGGCAATGGCACCCCACTCCAGTACTCTTGCCTGGAAAATCCCATGGACAGAGGAGCCTGGTGGATTGCAGTCCATGGGATCACAAAGCGTCGGACACGACTGAGCGACTTCACTTTCACTGTTCACTTTCATGCATTGGAGAAGGAAATGGCAGCCCACTCCTGTGTTCTTGCCTGGAGAATCCCAGGGACGGTGGAGCCTGGTGGGCTGTCGTCTGTGGGGTCTCACGGAGTTGGACACGACTGAAGCGACTTAGCAGCAGCAGCAGCAGCCGTAATGCTAAAATACACAATGATAATGAAAGATTATTTGTCGTTGTTGTTTGTGCAAATATTGAATTACTGAGAATTAACTCAGAACATGCAACATTTATTTTTTTTTATAGTCTAGAGAAACTTTACTATGAAAATACAATTTCATAAGATGACTGTGGGAACAAATATTAGAAATTTCTATCAACATGATATGTATGGATCACTAAAGCATTTTGCCATTTTTTTTCCATTTATTTTTATTAGTTGGAGGCTAATTACTTTACAATATTGTAGTGGGTTTTGTTATACATTGATATGAATTAGCCATGGATTTACATGTATTCCCCATCCTGGTCCCCCCTCCCACCTCCCTCTCCACCCGCTCCCTCTGGGTCTTCCCAGTGCACCAGGCCCGAGCACTTGTCTCATGCATCCAACCTGGGCTGGTGATCTGTTTCACCATAGATAATATACATGTTTCGATGCTGTTCTCTCAAAACATCCCACCCTCACCTTCTCCAACAGAGTCCAAAAGTCTGTTCTGTACATCTGTGTCTCTTTTTCTGTTTTGCATATAGGGTTATTATTACCATCTTTCTAAATTCCATACATATGTTAGTAAGAACATGCAACATTTAAAATATAAACCTTAACATGAAAAATAAGAGGATAAGAATAAATGGACAGACATGTAATATTCCCAGTTGAGAATTTTAAATAAAGGAGACAATCATCCTAAGTATAATACATGGGTTTATGCATCATTGATGCATTTTATCAAGGGAAGTTATAACAGAATAAAAAATAGAACTTGACAATTTGATAGTCACCTGGAGCACTAAAGGACTCAGTATGAATTTATAAATGTGTACATATTTACATAAAATTGATCATAGTGAAACATTTTAGAAAGCAATGAAAACCAAAACATTATAGTACTGAGTTAAAAGAAGACGCATTGCCCAGGGGATTCTATTCCGTGCTCATTTACTATAAAATTAATGTATGACAGAACAAGAGCCGTACAAGCTGCCGGTGGGCAATTCTGCCCTCAGCTCACCTCTCCGCCTCCCTGTTTCCAGGGTCAAGCATCTCCCACGCGCTTGGCTAAGTGGACTCAGGGCCTGCCATGTCTCTTTCTTCTCTGTGTACCCGTCTGAAGGTGGGGATCGCTGCGCTGCTGTACCCTGCATCTGGCACTATCTCAGGCTTTTATTATTATTATTTATTTTTAATAATATAATTATTATATTTATATACTTATATTTAATATATATAAATATATAAATATAAATGTAATATAAATATTATATAAAATAAATATATTATTATTTATTATTATTATTATTGTCTGCACTGGGTCTTTGTTTCTATACTCCAGCTTTCTCTAGTTTTGGTGAGCAAGGGCTGCTCTCTCGTTGCTGTGTGGGGGCTTCTCATTGTGGTGGCTTCTCCTGTTGTGGAGCACAGGGGCTTCTGTAGTTGCAGTGTATGGGCCCAGCTGCCCTGCGGCATGTGGAATCTTCCCCGACCAGGGATTGAACCCATGTCCCCTGCTTTGGCAGGCAGATTCTTAACCACTGGACCACCAGGGAAGTCCTGTTGCAGGCTTTCGTTGGGAGGTCCAGGATTGCATGTTCCAGCCCAGTTTTATCATAGATATACACTGGGAGTATTAGGCACTTGTTCAGTTCTATCAAATAGATACTTTCTTCTTTGTTTCTCACGGCAAATTTTTGGGGAGACTGAAGGGAAGGCTTGGATGGATATGGTTGACAGAGGTGGATATGAGAATTCCTCCTTCTCTGACTATAATGCAATATGAACTCACTACAAATTCTTCTCAAGTCATTACTAATATTATTGTGGTAACTGGATAGCAAGATTCAGTTCAGTTCAGTTAAGTTGCTCAGTCGCGTCCGGCTGTTTGCGACCCCATGAACCGCAGCATGCCAGGCTTCCTCGTCCATCACCAACTCCCAGAGTACACTCAAACCCATGTCCATTGAGTTGGTGATGCCATCCAACCATCTCATCCTCTGTCGTCCCCTTCTCCTGCCCTCAATCTTTCCCAGCATCAGGGACTTTTCAAATGAGTCAGCTCTTTGCATCAGGTGGCCAAAGTATTGGAGTTTCAGCTTCAAAATCAGTCCTACCAATGAACACCCAGGACTGGTCTCCTTTATTTATTTATTTATTTATTTTTGACTGGTCTCCTTTAGGATGGACTGGTTGGATCTCCTTGCAGTCCAAGGGACTCTCAAGAGTCTTCTCCAACACCACAGTTCAAAAGCATCAATTCTTCGGCCCTCAGCTTTCTTTATAGTCCAACTCTCACATCCATACATGACCACTGGAAAAACCATAGCCTTGACTAGACAGACCTTTGTTGACAAAGTAATGTCAAGAATGGGAAAATTAATTTAGATTTATACTTATTCTATATACTGCAATGAATTTGAAACTGTTTAGAGACTTAAACATTAAAATTTCCTCCAGTCAACACAGAGGAAAACAGAATAGCATATGAAACATATCTCACTGTTCTGGGTAGTAAAATTAAGGTCTCATTAACAGTGACCTCAACATAATAAAGTCTATATAAAACAAGTCCACGAGTTTCCCAGTTGGTGCTAATAGTAAAGAATCTGCCTACTAATACGGGAGACTTAAGAGCCCTGGGTTCGATCCCTGAGCTCAGGAAGATCATGACAGCATGGCAACCCACTCCAGTATTCTTGCCTGGAGAATCCTGTGGACCAAGGAGCCCGGTGGGCTATGGTCCATGCGGTCCAGGGAGTCGGACACGGCTGAAGCAACTTAGCACGTGTGCATAACAAGTTCACAGCTAACATCATATTCAATGGTGAAAGGTGGATAGCTTTTTCTTTAATATCAGGAACAAGGATGCCCTCTCTAGCCACTCCTATTCAACATACTATCAGAAGCCTTAGCCAGAGCAATCAGGAAAGAGAAGGAAATAAAGAGCATACACATTGGAAAGGAAGAAGTAAAACTGTCTCAGATGATATGTTCCTGTATGATAGGATAGAACATGCTAAAGACACCACCAAGGAACTGATAAACAAACTCAGTAAAGTTGCAGGATATAATATTAACTACAGAAATCATGTAGAAGAGTTCTATACATTAATAGTGAAATATCTGAAAGAGAAACAAAGAAAACAATCCCACTTATGATAGCCTCAAAAACAATAAAACATTTAGGAATAAATTAAACCAAAGAGGTGAAAGATTTGTACACTGCAAGCTATAAGACTGATAAAAGAACTCAAAAACACAAGTAAACAGAAAGATATGTGTTTATGGGTCAGAAGATTTAGTACTGTAAAAAATGTCCATATTGCCCAAAGCCATCTATATATCTAATGCAATCCTTATCAAAATTCCAATGCCATTTTTTATAGAAGTAGAAAAAAACAATCCTAAAATTCATATGAAATTGTAAAGGACCCCAAATGTAATAGAGAACATTGTATTCTATTACAAAGGGATGTTGCCTATAAGATTAAGTTATAAGTGACGGCCTGTCTTTGAGAACATTGCCTCCCAGCTAATGAGCATTAAGCTAAAACAGCTTTGCTAGTTTCACAAGTAACATCCTGACAAGGCTCAGCTGTGACTGAGAGCAGGGAGGCTCATGGGAACCAGGAAGTGTTTGACTTTACGCCTCCCCTTCACTATAAAAGAAGCCTGAATTCTAAGTCAGGCAAGCTGGTTCTCTGGGGTACAGGCCTATCGTCTTCTTGGTCTGCTGGCTTTCTGAATAAAGTTGTCATTCCTGCCCCCGCCACTCCGCTACCCATCTCTCCGTTTATTGGCCCGCCCTGCGGCAAGTTGTATGTTCTTGGACTCAGTAGTGGGTTTTGGCCCAGCCAGCCAGGAGTCTTGCTGTCTTGCTTAGCAGACCCGCTTGACCCAAGCAACTCTCGAGGCCCATCCTGAGGATCCTCCCTTCACAGTTCTTCAAAGTGGCCCTGGCTGTCCCGGCGCTTGGCGGTTGGAGCAAGGACCTGACGAGCTTCATCCAGTAGGGTAAGTTGCTCTGGTGTGTATACAGCCAGGGGAATTTCCTTCCTGTTTTGAGCTTTTTGTTCCCCTCCTACAATAAGCCCAGTTTGTTTCCTATTTGAGTGGGGTACCCTGCTGGAGAGAGGAAAGAGTTGTTGGATTTTACCTGACTTGTGAACTGGTTTGTTTTTCCGGTACTAGCATTTGTATGTGCCATTTGTGTTTTATTTTGAACTTGTCTCTAAAAAGAGGGAAGATTTCAACTATCCCTAAGGAAAGTTCTTGGACACATATTGTGGATAAGTGATTACAGCTCTGAACTCATGGGTGAGAGGAGGGCATTTTGTTGGAAAAAATGTGTGGCCACAGTATCTGTGAGGCTCTCCATAAAGGGTCTAGGCCAGGTTATCTTGGGATCCTGGGGAACCATGAACTGCTATCTTCGCTGCATTAATTACATCAGTTATGGTCTCCTGTGTCACAGGTGTATGTAAACCACCAAGACCAAACTGGAGGGTTTAAGATTTTCTGTCTTTTGAGTTTTTTATTTCACTTTGTTTGGTACTGTTTCTCCATTTACAGCCAAATTAGTTTTGTGATATTTAAAACTTTTACTGGTATCAAATGGAGGAAAGGAACATGAAAAAGCCCCAAAATAAAACCTGTTCTTATCCAACAGTGGGACATTCCCAGGAAGAAGAGAAAGGTTCTGCTTGGTTTTTAAAATCACCAAAAGCCGCAAATAGAAATAGAAGTGTCTTTTCCATGAGTATTAGTAAAAAAGGTTTAGCAGTCTAGACAGGTGACCTTGATTTGTCCCATCTGCTGGAAACTTGATTTGAATCTGATCTCTTCTGTAACTGATGGGTTTTACCTTGTTGTACATGATTCAAAGGCCAAAGTCTTTGACTGTGTGGATCAAAACAAACTGTGGAAAATTCTTAAAGAGACGGGAATACCAGACCAGCTTACCTGCCTCCTGAGAAATCTGTGTATGCAGGTCAAGAAGCAACAGTTAGAAATGGATATGGAACAACAGACTGGTTCCAAATCAGGAAAGGAGTACGTCAAGGCTGTATACTTTCACCCTGCTTATTTAACTCATATGTAGAGTACATCATGAGAAATGCCAGGCTGGATGAAGCACAAGCTGGAATCAAGATTGCCAGGAGAAATATCAATAACCTCAGATATGCAGATGACACTGCCCTTATGGCAGAAAGTAAAGAAGAACTAAAGAGCCTCTTGATGAAAGTGAAAGAGGAGAGTGAAAAAGCTGGCCTAAAGCTCAACATTCAGAAAACTAAGATCATGGCATACAGTCCCATCACTTCAAGGCAAATAGATGGGGAAACAGTGAGAGAGTTTATTTTTTTGGGTTCCAAAATCACTGCAGATGGTGACTCTAGCCATTAAATTAAAAGGCGATTGCTCCTTGGAAGAAAAGCTATGACCAACCTAGACAGCATATTCAAAAGCAGAGACATTGCCAACAAAGGTCTATCTAGTCAAAGCTATGGTTTTTTCCAGTGGTCATGCATGGATGTGAGAGTTGGACTATAAAGAAAGCCAAGCACTGAAGAATTGATGTTGAACTGCAGTGTTGGAGAAGATTCTTGAGAGTCCCTTAGACTGCAAGGAGATCCAACCAGTCCATCCTAAAGGAGATCAGTCCTGGGTGTTCATTGGAAGGACTGATGTTGAAGCTGAAGCTTCAGTATTTTGGCCACCTGATGTGAAGAGCTGACTCATTGGAAAAGACCCTGATGCTGGAAAAGATTGAGGGCAGGAGGAGGGGACGACAGAGGATGAGATGGTTGGATGGCATCACCAACTCAATGGACTTGAGTTGGGGTAAGCTCTGGGAGTTGGTGATGGACAGGGAGGCCTGGTGTGCTGCAGTCCATGGGGTTGCAAGGAGTTAGACATGACTGAGAGAATGAACTGAACTGAACATGATTCATGGCTAAAATTTTTGAAATGGAAACTGAGGTCCTTGTGTTTGTGTGTGTTACAGATTTGTGGCACTGCCAAAATTAATTGGTAAAAAAGAGTTCTATCTAATTGTCTCAAAGGAAATTAAGTGCTTACGTAAAATACTCAAATATAAAAAAAACTGGCCGGAATGAATTTCAGGTTCATATGATCTAGGAAATGTCCATTCTAGGAAGTATTGAATTAATATCTGGTATTAGAGTTAACTTAAGCTTGTTGGTTTGATTAATACAGACATGCCTTTAGACTTTTCAACATTAAATATAATTTATTGTACCTAGGTTTCCTAGAAATTAAATAAGAACTTATTCCTGTTACAAAGCTTGTCAGCAAGAAAAATAACAATATGATAAAACTTTGAAGTAAATAAAATAGAGGTAAATGAGTTAAGCATTTTAGGTAAACTTTATCTGAATAATTATTTTGGGAATGTCTATCTAAAAATAGTCTCTCCAGATTTTCATAACTTGAAACTGATCCAAGTTAAATGGTAAGAATTCATTGACTATCTGGGTCATCTCAAATAAGATAAAACATTAGAACATTAATTGCTGGGCAGGACTAAGTTTGCCTACCTTTGCCTTCTCCAGAGAGGAAGAATGAAGCATAAGCTTGTCAATTGGGAAATGCTAGTATGACAGTTTTACATGTACTTGCTTCTTGGTTTTTACTAGGGAGTAAGGTTTTAAGGTTAAGAATTATAAGGGAAACATTTCAATATGCAAAGAGGGGATGTGTGCTAGAATGTTTCTGAATAGGAAAGAAAGGGAGGGGCATAGTAATATGGATATGGAAAGTTGTGGAAGGTTTGTGGAGGAGGAACACTGAAAGAGTTTGGTGAACGATCAGGATTCGCTAAGATTGAATGTAAGAAAATGAATTTTAAAGGTAAAATGGCACAAAACCTGCATTTGGTTCTCTGAAAGGACAAATTTTCTTCAAATATTGAACCACTTTTGGTAACTGTGAGTTTCTCTAAGTGATCTGTACTTGCTGTTGAGCTCTTATTGTTGTTGGTTAAAACCTTTTGATATTTTTGACAAACTTTCCAAAGATCAACTTCTAAATGGAGTTCATTTGATCTCTGGCTAATTTTGAAGTTTTCCGAAGGGTCCCTGGGACACCTCAAATTATACTCCATCTCAGAGAGGGGAAGATTAATTAGGCTAATTTGTTATGTTAAGTTACATGAAAAGCATCATCAAATAAATGATTGATAAAACTTCTTTAGTTGTGTATGTAAACATAATTAATGTACACATTCTGGAAATCATATGCAACCCCTAAAATTCAAGTATATTTGATAAATAACATCAGTGATAATTTTAGTAGTTGTCTTAAATTGTATGTCTTAGCAGTAACCAAGTTTCTTTTTAATTGCATTCTAATTCTGTTGTTTGATGCCAAAGCAAGAAGACATCCTTTTGATGGTTAGATGGTCAATTGCTATTTATGGTTTTACAGTGGCTTTTGAATGACTCTTGAGCTGTTTTGTGAAAAAGCAAGGATGGATGATGAAATTCTTTACATGCAAGTATTTGGGCTGTTACATCAGGGAAAATCAGAAAAGGAAGGGAATGAGACCAGGAGGGTATGTTGCTTCAAAACTTAACCCTCCCTCTGAGCCATGTGCCCCAGCCACTCTGGCAATCGTGCCATCGTGATCAGTGGTGGAAGAAGGTCTCAGAACTGCTTGTCTCAATTGGCCATTTAATAGTAAAAGACTGATTAATGATAACCGTGTGTCATAAAATCTTCAGAAGGAAAGAATGTTTTGTGGGCCATTGGTTCTGTGTTTGGCAGTTTTAAGTTATTTTTATTTATTAAAATTTTTTAATTGAAGTTGATTTATAACATGTTTCAGGTGTACACAAGAGACTCAGTTATATATATTTTAGATTATATATATATAGTTATATATATTATTTTCTCTTATAATTTTATTACAAAATATTAAGTGCTGTTACCTATGCTATATAATAGGTCCTTGTTTATCTATTTTATATATAGTAAGGTGTATATGTTAATCCTAAACTCCTAATTTATCCCTCCCTCTCTTTCCCTTTTGTTAACCATAAGTTTTTTCTATGTCTGTGGGTTTCTTTCTGTTTTGGAAATAAATTCATTTGTATCATTTTTTTAGATTCCACATATAAACGATATTATATTTGTCATTCTCTGCCTGGTTTACCTCACTTAGTATGATCTCTAGGCCCATCCATGATGCCGCAAATGGCACTATCTCATTATTTATGGCTGAATAATATTACATTGCATATATGTATCTCATCTTTATCCATTTCATCTGTCATAAGATATTTATGTTGCTTCCATATCTTATCTATTGTAAATAGTGCTGTGTTGACATTGGGGATACATGTATATTTTCATATATATGAAAATGTTTTCTCTAGATAAATGCCCAGGAGTGGGATTACTGAATCATATGGTAGCTCTATTTTCAGTGTTTTAAGCAACTTCCATACCGTTTTCCATAGTGGCAGTACCAGTTTATATTCTCACCAACAGTGTAGGAGGATTCCTCCTCCATACCCACTTCATCATTTATTGTTTGTAGACTTTTTGATGATGGCCATTCTGACCAGTGTGAGGTGATACTTTGTTGTAGTATTGATTTATATTTTTCTAATGATTAGCCTTGTTGATAATTTTTTCATGTGCCTTTAGCCATTGTATGTCTTCTAGTTATTTTTAAAAATTAGTACTTTTTAATTGGTTAAAGTCCTTCTTAAGGAAATTATTCCTTGATTTGGATTAAGACATTAGAACCACTTCATCCTAGAGAGCACAATCAACAGGAAAAACCAAGAAAATGAACACTAACAACTTGGGATAAAGCCTTGCTAGTTGCCTTGCTATGGATCGGTGGCCCCCAGAAGCAGGCTTAAATTAAGCCCCTTTGAAATATTGTATGGTAGCCCATTCCAGGTGTCTGCCCAGGTGAGAGAATCTACAAATGTTCTAAAAGACCTGAAAGTGAAAGCTGCTCAGTCCTATCTGACTCTTTGCAGCCCCATGGAATACAGTCCCTGGAATTCTCCAGGCCAGAATACTGGAGTGTGTAGCCTTTCCCTTCTCCAGGGGATCTTTCCAACCCAGTGATTGAACCCAGGGCTCCTGCATTGCTGGCAGATTCTTTACCAGCTGACCTAGCAGTTGCCAGTTATGTTAAAGTTTTGGGCACTATACCAACCTCTGTTCATGTGTTTACCTCCAACAGGTCTGCCTATCTAACTGAAGTAGATGGTAATTTCATTGTAGCGTCAATCAGTTTAATTTTGCCCAAATAAATAACACAGGAATTTAGTGTGTATATACATATACATATATATATACACACACATATATACATACATATACATACATACATACATGTATATATATATATATAGGGATTTGGAACTCAAACCCCAAGTTGAATTACCAATTAGGCAACAAAGTGCTTAGGGGGTTCATCGGGCTCAAACAGTTGTAGATAAAGGACTGACATAAATATTCCAAGGCATATTTGTTGCCTCTATAAGTAGCCAGAGTAGTCTTGATTCCTTTCCCCACAATTTTACAGAATGGATGTTGACACTGGGCAATTGTAGTTATAGGGAAGAACCTTTGTGTTCTGTTACAAGTTAATCACTAAAGGAATGTTGCCTATAAGCTTAAATTACACATAATGGCCTATCTCTGGGCTAATGCCTCCCATCTAATGACCATTTAGCTAAAATACCTTTGTTTTTCTCACAAGAAACATCCTGACTAGGCCCACTGCGATGATGCAGGAAGGATGAAATGAACACATCGCTCTGGAGGCTGATGGGGGCCAGGAGATGTTTGACTTTACTCCCTGCCTTTTTTGCTATAAAAGAAACCTGAATTCTAACTCAGGCGAGACGGTTCTTCGTGGCATGAGTTCATCGTTTTCTTGGTCTGCTGGCTCTCTGAGAAAAGCTGCTATTCATTACTCCAACAACTCTTCTCTCCATTTGTTGTCCTGTTCTGAGGCAAATTGTGCATGCTTGGCACAAATAGCATTTGAATTTCTTATATTTAATCTAATGAAAACAATCCTGAGAAGAGCAAAGCTGGAAATATCATACTACCTGATTTCAAACTATACTACAAAGCTCTAGTAATCAATTCAATATGGTACTTTCATCAAAACAGACATATAAGTCAACGGAACAGAGTAGACAGCCCAGAAATAAACCCTCACAGAGGGCCAAGAATACTCAGTGGGGAAAGGATATTCCCTTCAATAAGTGATATTGGGAAAACTGGATATTCACATGCAAAAGAATGAAACTGGACTTCTGTCTTTCACCACTCACAAAAATTAACTTGCATTGGGTGGATTAAAGACTTATCCATAAGACCTGAGACTGTAAAACTCCTAGTAGGAAACATAAGAAAAATGCTCATTGACATTGGTCTTGGCAGTGAATTTTTGGATATGCCACCAAAAGCACAACCAACAAATGCAAAAAGAAATGAGTGGGACAACGTCAAGTTAAAAAGATTCTGAACAGCAAAAGAAATCATTAACAAAATGAAAAGGCAACCTATAGAAAGGGGGGAAATATATGAAAACTTCATCTGGTAAGGGGTTAAGGAACTCATACAACCCAATAGCAAAAAGCTAATCAGATTTAAAAATGGGCAGGACCTGAATAGACATTTTCCCAAATGGGACATACAGACTGCCAGTAAGTATGAGACGAGATGCTCAGTATCACTCATTGCCACTGCCCGTGGACTCTGGTGGTGCGGCTGTGTCGTGGGGGCAGAGCTGTGATGCCAGGCCAGGTTGTGGCTGCCCTGAAGGTGTTCTGGGGAGGGCTGCTACTGCTACTGATGAGCTGAAGCGGTCCTGTATTCTCTAAAACTGGGTGCGAGTGGGTGGCAGTGTTACCAGTATTGCATAAAGATCTTACATGAGGATAATTATTTTGGTTTTTCCTTTGGATTTTACCATGTCCCAAGGACTTTGATGTGAGTCCATGAGAGCTTCAAGAGGAAAAATATCAGTAAGGATGTGCAGAACTGAATTCTACCTCACCTTCCAGAAACATAGTACTCCTTTTCAAAAGCCAATCATGGGGTCTTAACACTTACCCTTTAGGGTTCTCTTGGAGCAGGGCCTCAGTGACCGTTAATGACAATCTCCTGGTTGGCCAATTCCACTGTCCTCTAGACTTGCTTCGTTTTGTTCAGTCTTACAGGTGAGGATGCCTAGTAAACCTTGAGGCCCAACTCACATTTCAGGGCCCAAGGGTGTCCTTGTAGGACAGTAGTGCAGTGTAACTTCTGTTTACAGGTTCACCCAGAAATTATTTTCAATGCCACTGAATGCAACTGCGTGATTCTTTTCATCTGCCCATTCATTCACATATACATTCATTCAGCAAATAGTTTCAAACAGAAGAGTTTTCTTTCTTAAAATGGCAATGTTTATCACCTATAGTTCATTGCCAAATGGCAGTGAATGATTAGTTGTTTTGTGTTTCAGCATACTGGAGGTAGACTGTTAATTGATTTTCATTGACCTGTATTTATGTTTAGAATCATATAAAATACCAATGTATTATAACTCAATGTGTGAAGTGACAAATACTTTCTGAGATTTATGGAAACATCTAGTCTTCTTACTCATGGAATTCTTACCTGTATCTTATTACTAGCAGCCGCTAGCCCTTCTTTTTTGACAGAAAATGGAAGGAGATGGACTTTAAAATCTTTCAGAAAGAAGAAAAAGTCCATCTGTAGAAATACAGGTTATTGCTATCTTAAAAACAACAACTACAAAACTCAACCTAAAAATTCCGTTTTTCTCCTTCTGTTCAAATCCAATTGTCCATCTGCTCTTCATTCCTTTCTTCCCTGTGGCTTACTTTGTACCTTTTCCAGGGTTTATTATCACTTGTCATTCAGTCATCTGTCCGCTCAAATCAGCAGCAGCCGAAGTCTAATTTAACAGCTAAATGACAACCTGCTCCTCTGGCTTTAATGTAGACTAATTTGGACAATCTGTAGTCCTGTTTATTTTAATTTTCAGCCTTCTGTGGATATTACCTCCTATAAAGTAGCAGAGGATGTTTGTGAGCTAAGGGCAACAGATGCCCTGCTTGTTTTTTCATAGAAAAGGCGACCAGGAAAGCTAGAATCATGACAGTTTGGGGGTTGGATGAGTTTGGGGGGCTGAGTGAGCCTGCCTCAGAGGTGGTTCTGGGATGGGGAGCTTTCTCTGTCCACTTTCCTGTCTTGAATACTGAAAGCACAAAATGAAGAGAGGCATGCTTTTTCAAAACAGAATGTTTTAAGAGAAATTGAAAATATAAATGTATATAAATATTTTATAAAATGTAAATGTATATTTATATAAAATATTCTGGAATACATGGTATAATATAAATAAAATGTATATTTTATAAAATATAAAAATACTCTAGAACACATGGTAAGATACTAGATTATAGGGCTCTTGGGTTTCTTATTCATCTTTACAATGTTCCTAGCCTGCTGTTCATCTCTCTACTCCTCCTTGCTCCACATGCTTTAAAGTACTCAGTTAACATTTGTGGAATTGAATAGATTAGAATAACCAAAGTCGTGGTAAATAACACATTTCAAAGGATTGATTTTTAGAAAGAAACTTTAAAACAGTCTTGTTTGGATCATTATTAATAGCTGGTTAGGCCTGAATAATATTCAGGGTACATTTCTCACTCACTTATCAGATATGATTGCATCAATCTTCCTCGTCTCAGAATAGCAGTCCTTCTATTTGACATAAAATGGAAGGCAATGAGCAAACCCCATCACCCTGAATTCCAAATCTTTGTGAAATCTGAACTAAAAACTCTATAAACTCATAGTAAAAAGATAATGCCTCTAAGTATCCAGAATTTACTTTTTACATAGTTTTTACTACACGATGTTTAAAAATTATAGTACGAACTACTGGATGTAAGACAGGCTCAAAAATGTATTGTACAATATGGGGAAGATAGCCAATATTTTGTAAACTGTAAATGGAAAAGTAACCTTTAAAAGTTGTATAAAATTAAAAAATTATGTCACAGTTGGGTATTTGTGCAGACTTAACACAAACAGTTTCACAGGTGTCACAGGCCTCAGTTCTGTGACCTGAGGTCTAAAGCATCGGGACCTTTTGACAGGGTCTCAAAGAGGGCGTGGTGAGTTTTCTCTGAAACTGCTTTCTTTTTGGAACAACACTGGATATGGAGTCAGAGCTGACATGGATAGAGGAAAAGTGGGTGAAATATGAAGGTTTGAGAAAGGGAAAATGGCCGGACCGCAAGGCCAGTTTGAGACGATCCTATGCATTTACCATCCATCTCTTCATAAATACAGTCGAGCCCCTTCCTGTGACAGGCTCCCTTCTAGACAGTGGGGAAACAGCAGGTGACAAACTTTGGCTCTCTCTCAGTTTACAGGCAATCAATAAAACCATGAGAAAACATGTCTGGCAAAGATTGCAAATCAGCTTAAAGACAAGAGAGTGATTGTGTGGTTACACTATTCTGGAAGTCTGGCCACGTCTCTTGAAGGTGACGATTAAGTGGGAATATGAGTAATTTACAGCATCGAACATGGAATATACTGAGAAAGTCTTCAGGAATATTTTCTAAAGAGTTCTTAAAATGACCACTCAAGGGAAGTGTTGAAAACTGGAATCCTGCTCTTGTAAACTTCTCCACCATTGCCCTCTTAACATTCTGCTTGCACTTCTGTCATAGAGCCTAAAACACTTTGATGTACCAATTTCTTTCCATGTCTATCCTCTTGTTTTCTCCTGTGAGCACCTTGAAGACAATCTTTGTCTTTTTTTTTTTTTTTTTTTTTTTGGTCTGTGGCTGGCAATTCTTGGCATGGAGTAACTATTTAATAAATGCAAGTTCAGTGAACTTATTTGTCTCATTTCCACAACTAGACAGAAAGGCAGATACTATGTCACTATGTATCCTCCGACTGTCTGGCATCAAGAGGGACAGTAAGTGATGGGTGAAAGCTTCTTGAAGTATTTGCTTAAATTCCAAGTGGACTTTGAGCCTTTCCTCAAAGGGTAACATGGAAAGATGGAGAAACAGCCTAGGTTAGAGGCAGATTTAGGTAATAGTCAAGTTTTTTTAGGGTGTTTGGGTTTTTGAGTACATCAAAGTTGGGATTTAGGGCTGGATCAAAGGAAGGGTAATATGGAAATATGTGGGGAAATTGGGATTGGGAGTTGATGTATTGGACACAGGACATTTGTGAAAAGGTCAAATGATGTTCTCAAGGATAAAAAATGTTTTCAATAAAAGGCGAGCTCATTTTTATACAAGAAAATGATGACACAGTAATTGTGCTAGTTTGACTTTTTGTTTTCTTGCTAATATTACATCACTGAGTCACACGAGCGTGGTGAGGAGGGGACAATAAAAATAAGTTATCAATGCACTATTAACTCAGCGTGCTCTTACCTATTAATAAGACATTGATGTCTCCTCTTATGCGTGTCCCATCGAGAAGCATTTTCTCATTACCTCCAAGCGGCATACACAAAATGGCTTTTTTAATATACTCATGCCTGTGAATGCTTGGTGCTAAAGACTTCTCTAAATGGTCAAAGATATCCTATTTAAGAAACAGGAAACACTTACATTGCACATTATCAACATTAGAACAGAATCTCATTATCCATTAGCTGGTATTTGTGCGATTTATAGCTCACTTTAGATTGAGTTTTGCAGGATTTCATGATCTTTACCACATCATCAGCTGAAAACTTAGGTGCTGTGTCCTTGTTCATCAGTTGATATTATTGCGGGCATCATGGCCTTGTGTTTTGTAGGCTGCAGAAATCTTTTAAGAGATGCTGCTAATTAACTATTAAATAAATGCTTGGATGAAGTTATCTTCATAACAGATAAGCTCCTGGGAAATTGCTTTCAATAAAATGGAATGAGTTAAATTTCTTTCTGTTTTTGTTAACCTTTGCCTATCTTTTCTGAATCCCAGACAGAACACTATACAGTGTGTATGGTGTTTTGTTTTTGTTTTTTAAAACTTATGCTCTCTAAAAACTTTTGAAAGAAGGAACCCGTAAAGAAATCTCTGAAATAGCCTATGGGTGATGCTTCAAGTGACTACTGATGTGCTCTCTGCTTTGAGATGAACCTGAGAAGGCAAATCTAATAGAGGCAAATGGTTTTAAACCATAAAAGGAAAATCACATTATAGTTTAGTGAGAATTACATGTTAAGTTGCACGGTTTTTCAATGAGAAAAGAAAAACTAAAATGCTAGGGAAATGGATGCTCTGGTTTTTTAAGCCATGACAGATTATTTCATTGGACTGAAAACTAACTGTCAGCTTCAATTGTGAGACTAAATGTAGGCTTTAATTGTAAATCTAAGAAAAAAAGATTTAAATAGTTAGGTAAATATGGGCATCTCAAGACATTTACTGCTTTTGGCAAATATTTATCTTTTCTAAAAATTCACTACTTGAAGAGTTTGTTTTCAAAAGCAAAATGGGAATGGTTAATTCATTTATGTTCACCCATCTGACAACAGAAATGTTTACTGGACCTGACCATGGTGGGACAGGCCGAGGGGCAGGTAGGGCAGTCTTGGGGCCAAGACTAAGATAAGTAAGACACGAGAGCCTGATGTTTTATAATCTAGGGACAAAACAAGAAGTTTAGACCCTAGCTTACCTTCTGGAGAATGGCTCTATGGTCCTCATATGGGGACACACCTTGAAAATGAACAGAGATCATTCTGTCATTTTTGAGATTCCATCCAAGTACTGCATTTTGGACTCTTTTGCTGACTATGAGGTATGTGTGTTAAAAATGATAGTAAATATATACTCCATTGCTTCTAAGTGATTCTTGCCCACAGTTGTAGATATAATGGTCATCTGAATTAAATTCGCCCATTCCAGTCCATTTTAGTTTACAAATTCCTAAAATGTCTATGTTCAATCTTGCCATCTGTTTGACAAGTTCTAATTTACCTTGATTCATGGACCTAATATTCCAGGTTCCTATGCAATATTGCTCTTTTCAGCATCAGCCTTTATTTCCATCATCAGTCACATCCACAAGTGGGTGTTGTTTTCACTCTGGCTCCATCTCTTCATTCTTTCTGGAGTTTTTTCTTCACTCTTCTCCAGTAGCATGTTGGGCACCTACCGACCTGGGGACCTCACCTTTCAGTGTAATATCTTTTTGCCTTTTCATACTGTTCATGGGGTTCTCAAGGCAAGAATACTGAAGTGGTTTGCCATTCCCTTTTCCAGTGGATCACATTTTGTCAGAACTCTTCACCATGATCTATCCATCTTGGATGGCCCTACATGCCATGGCTCATAGTTTCACTGAGTTAGACAAGGCTGTGGTCCATGTGATCGGTTTGATTAGTTTTCTGTGACTGTGTTTTCATTCTGTCTGCCCTCTCATGGATAAGGATAAGAGGCTTATGGAAGCTTCCTAATGGGAGAGATTGTGGGGGAAACTGGGTCTTATTCTGATGGGCGGGGCCCTGCTAATAAATCTTTAATCCAACTTTCTGCTGATGGGCAAGGCTGTGTTCCCTCCCTGTTGTTTTGACCTGAGACCAAACTATGGTGGAGGTAATGAATATAATGGCGACCTCCTTCAAAAGTTCCCGTGCACACATTGTCACACTCGGTGTCCTTGATCCTGCAACAGACCACCGTTGGAGACTCCTGGACACACACAGGCAAGTCTGGGTCAGTCTCTTGTGGGTTACTGCTCCTTTCTCGTGGGTCCTGGTGCACAAAAGTTTTGTCTGTGACCTCCAAGAATCTGTTTTCCCAGTCCTGTGTAAGTTTATAATCAAATCCCACTGGCCTCCAAAGTCTAATTCTCCGGGGGAATCTCAGTCCCTTTGCTGGATCCCCAGGTTGGGAAATCTGTTGTGGGTCCTAGAATTTTCTTAACAGTGTGAGAATTTCTTTGGCATAACTGTTCTGAAGTTTGTGGATCATCTGCTCAGCAGCTCTATGGTGGGGTTGATGGCGACCTCCTCCAAGAGGGCTTATGCGACAGGATGTGTGACCCAGGTAGCTGCACCCAGAGCCCCTGTCCTTGCAGCATGCCCCTGCTGACCTCTGCCTCTGCAGGTGACTCAAATGGAGGTCTGGCTCAGTCTCTCTGGGGTCTCTGAGTCCTAGTGCATACAAGGTTTTGTTTGAGCCCTCCAGTCGTCTCTGGCAGGATATGAAGTTTGATTCTAAATGTGATTTTGCCCCTCCTACCATTTTGCTGGGGCTTCTCCTTTGGCCTTGGATGTGGGGAATCTTTTTTTGGTGGGATCTAGCATTCTCCTGTCAATGGTTGTTTAGAGAGTGTTGTAATTTTGGAGTTCTCGCAGGAGAAGATGAGCGCATGTCTTTCTACCACTCTGCCATCTTGATCTGCAGAAGCACTGATGCTTTTGAACTGTGGTGGTGGAAAAGACTCTTGAGAGTCCTTTGGACTGCAGGGAGATGAAACCAGTCCATCCTAAAGGAAATAAGTCCTGAATATTCATTGGAAGGACTGATGTTGAAGCTGAAACTCCAATACTTTGGCCACCTGATGCAAAGCACTGACTCATTTGAAAAGACCCTGATGCTGGGAAGGATTGAAAGTGGGAGGAGAAGGGGATGATAGAGGATGAGATGGTTGGATGGCATCACCAACTTGATGGACATGAGTTTGAGCAAGCTCTGGGAGTTGGTGATGGACAGGGAAGCCTGGCATGCTGCAGTCCATGGGGTCATAAAGAGTTGACATGACTGAGCAACTGAACTGAACTGACAGGGACACACATGCTGGTTCAAACAGTATTGAGATTCACTACCATATGTGAAACAGATAGCCAGTGGAAATGTGCTGTATAACTCCAGAAACTCAATCCAGGGTTCTGTGACAATCTAGAGAGGTGGGAAGGGCTCGGAGGTGGGAGGGGGGTTCAAGAAGCAGGGGACATATGTACACCTGTGGCTAATTCATGTTGATGTATGACAAATCAAGCCAATATTTAAAATAATCATCAATCAATTAAAAATGAATAAATGCAATTACTAAAAAAACAACAACAACAGTATTTCGAAGACAGCCAGCCCCAGGCACCACAGGACAGAGACCAGGAAAACTAACAAAAAGGCCACTGTAGCCTTAGAGAAAAAAATAAAGAGATTTCTGAATTTAAATCCACCAACCAGCCGTGCACTCACCCACCTACTCACCCATCAAATAACCAACAGATATTACTAAACACCCACTGCCAAGAAATGGTTGTGGTGGTTGCCATGTAGGAGACATAACGGAGGATTAGACCTAGTTCCTGACTCAGAAAAGGAATCTAAATACCAGCTCTTTCCTTCCAGTGGAAAGGTCAATCCCTGATGGTTCATTATCTTGCCATTTTCCATGACAAATAATAACAAAGACTCTCCTTTCCTCTTTTTGCTAATACAAAAGCTTTGTTAGGATATTTTTGCTCTTCTGTTGGGCTTACTTTTCCTCTTTCAAAGGAATGAAAATGTGGCTCCTGCTTCCTAAAAGCAATTTCATTCTGTCTATACTTCTCCCAAGACTGTTTAAGCTTTGCAAAGGTAAAGAAAGTTAAAACATGGGTTGTTCTAGACAGAGCAGTATACCCACTCATCAACCATCCTTTGTGGCAGACAGCACTTTGCTTTTCCTGTAATGTCTTGTTGCATTTGACTCATGGGGGTTGTGGTGATGGGGGCTGTTCATGTAAATACATTTTAGGCTTGAAGTGGTAGAACAGGGAAAAGTAAAAATTATAAACTATACTTATTTGCCTGGAGTGAAGGATAAAAAAATCGACTTCTAAAAATTTTTGTTTTTTAACTTGATTTGTGGGTAAGTCTGTTTCTATCATCACATCATTCTTGTCAACATTCAGGGATTTCAAAAGAAATTCCTGATTGCAAGGAGCTCCAACCTTCTTCTTAATTATGCCAGTTTTATTCCTGTTTTTAGGTATTTACTTCAGTGCGGAGGACCAGTTAGATTTATGGTTGTGGCTTTTACATTCTGGGGCTTTTATGGAGGGAGCTTTGTGGTCAGGAGACAGCTGCTGCTCTGGCATAAATTTAAGTTCCAGAGCCCCAGATAAACTACCTCAAAGATTGATATGGGGTAGAAAAATAGTCTGCCCTTCACCGGAGTCTGCAGGGGTGGGGGAGTGCCTAGATCTTGCCTCTGGCTTGTCTAGAGAGGTTCTCTAATGTTTGGATGGGCTTTGTCAAATCCTTTCACTCATCAACCACTGTTTCAATCTATCAGCCAGCTGGGCACCACTAGAGGCCGTGTGGGCTTCCCAGGTGACAATAGTGGTAAAGAACCCATCTGCCGATGCAGGAGACATAAGAGATGCAGGTTCGATCTTTGGGTCGGGAAGATCCCCTGGAGGAGGATATGCAACCCACTCCAGTATTCTTGCCTGGAGAATCCCAGGGAGAGAGGAGCCTGGCAGGATGCAGTCTGAGGCGTCGCACAGAGTCGGACACGACAGCAGTGACTGAGCGCACACCCACGCAGAGACCATGTACTCTCCTTCATGTTGAACATAATAAAATATGACTCCCTTCCCTAATGCAAAGACTAGAGCCTTTAATTTTTTTCCTATTCTTTATTTTTTTTTCTTTTTTTTTCATTTATTTTTATTAGTTGAAGGCTAATTACTTTACAATATTGTAGTGGTTTTTGTCATACATTGACATGAATCAGCCAAGGATTTACATGTATTCCCCATCCTGATCCCCCCTCCCACCTCCCTCTCTACCCGATCCCTCTGGGTCTTCCCAGTGCACCAGGCCCGAGCACTTGTCTCATGCATCCAACCTGGGCTGGTGATCTGTTTCACTATAGATAATATACATGTTTTGATGCTGTTCTCTCGAAACATCCCACCCTCACCTTCTCCCACAGAGTCCAAAATTCTGTTCTGTACATCTGTGTCTCTTTTTCTGTTTTGCATATAGGGTTATCGTTACCATCTTTCTAAATTCCATATATATGTGTTAGTATGCTGTAAGGTTCTTTATCTTTCAATTTTTTTTCCTACTCTTTAAAAAAAACATTTTCTTTAAATTCCCCTTCATATCCATTTATGATAAAGTGAGGCTAATTTCTCTTCACTACACATAATGCAAACTTGACACCCTCCATTTCCCCCCCCAAAAAAAACAGAGTAAGGGAAGAGGGTTAATTAACAGGGATGAGAGCCCACTTCTATGTCTTAAAATTTTCATATATGTTGATATATATCAGCAAGAAGGGTAAATGTACTTCAACTAGCAGGCAACTCCTTCTTAAATAGGAAAAAGCTAAAAATAGGAATCACTGTACATTTGTCCCTTATCCTGCTAGTTTGACACTGGCCACACAGTTTTCCTGGCTCAGTGCAAAATGAAAATTTGGTGTGTATGCTAAGTCACTTCAGTCATGTCTGACTCCTTGTGACCCCATGCACTGTAGCCCACCACGCTCCCCTGTTCATGCGATTCTCCAGGCAAGAATACTGGAGTGGGTTGCCATGCCTTCCTCTAGGGGATCTTACAGACCCAGGGATCAAACCTTCATCTCTTAGGTTTCCTGCCTAGGCAGGCAGGTTCTTTAACACTAGCGCCACCTGGAAAATTTGGAGCCACTAGTTAAAATTAATTTCAAGAGGGCAACAGGAGAGCATTAACCCATGTGTGGGGTTCCTTTCTTAAAAAAATTCTGGTAGTTTATTAAGTAGGCAGGACTGGTTGCAGTGGGGGTGGAGGTTGTGGGGAAGACCCACCCCCCACCTCCACCATAACCACCAGGTGATACTAAATTTAAAAAAATAGCTGCAGGTGGGTACGGAGGAGAGTGGAGCAGCAAACACTGATAGCACAGGAGGGACACAGTCCTTCCTCCAAGCCAAGTCCATCGTCAACCCTGGGCCGGTAGGTACTGTGATCAGGGAAGTGTGGGGCTCTTGGCTATGGCAGCCCCCCACAGCACTGAGTGTGGACCGCTGGATTGCAGTCTTTGTGGAGGAAGGGTCTTTGGTGTTTGGACCTTTATTTTTGACTGACTGGCCCAGTCACACCCAGATTATCAAGAGGCTATTGTCTTTCAGACTTCTGGATTGTTCTATTCATAATCTAAGAAACCAATGGGTCATTGTTACCTGGTGTCCTGATGATTGGTCTACTCAGGACAGAGGCCATGAAAAGGTTATTGTCACTTGGCTTTCTGATTGATTTACTAAGACTCCAGGACATCAAAGAGTCATTGTTTCTTAGGCTCCCAATTGGTCTACTCAGGACCCAACATCAATCAGTCACAATACTTAGCCTTCTGATTGACCCATTCAGGACTTAGGACAGTAGTGGTTCTGGCAACCTGGACCTCAGACTGGTCAATGGGAACCATGGTCAGGACCTAAGGGACAGATGGAGCCCCAGCCACACCTGGGAAGTGGAATGAGATTAAGTGCTTGGGGCTGTATGATGGCATATGCCTGTCCAGGAAACTGGCTTTGTACTTACTATTATATGGGGTGGAGATCTCATATTTCTTATATCCTTCCCACAGTTTAATTCTCAGCCACATCTTGAACTACTAGATGATCTCTAGGTACTAACCTCCAGCAGCTTTCCAAAGCACAGTCTGGGGAATGTTGGAGAAATAATGGTGGTTCAGTGGTAAAGAATCTGCCTGCCGAGGCAGGGGACATGGGTTCCATCCCTAGGTCAGGAAGATCCCCTGGAAAGGAAATTGCAATTCATTCCAATATTCTTGCCTGGGAGATCCTATGGACAGGGGAGCCTGGTGGGCTACAGTCCATGGGATTGCAAAGAGTTGGACATGACCGAGCAACTAACAGCCAGCATAGCCAGTAGTTTCTTATTGAGAATTTCTCAGAGCCTTTAATATACTAATATGCATTATGCATTTACAATGGATATAATGTACAGCATGTCTCAAATTTTTGATGGGTTTGAGACAACTGAAAATACAGGCGAGAATAAGTATGTGATCCCAGAGAGTTAATGACATAACTTGTTCTAGAGCTCAATTCTGTCCTCAACTGCTGACTCATGTATCAGAAATATCTCCAGCAGGAAGGCCTGCATTCCATTGGTCAACAATGGGGCAATGATTCTTGCATAAGAGCCTATGCAGACACTGCTGGTTGCTTATCCAGTATCTGATCTCATCTTCTTTGCTCTTAGAATCCTGATTTCTTCAGGGCTGAAAATACTCAACTATGTGGCATTTGCCACCGGGGTGGTCATGTGACCTAGCTTGGGCCAAGTGGAAATCTATGAGACTTAAGGACCAAGTCAATGGCATGTGTCTTTTGCTCTTCATACTTCCAAGCTTGCTTTCTGCCTGAAAGTCAGGGAAAAAATGTTTGTAGGTACAGGATCCAAGTTATAATCATGAGGACAAAGGCCGTGGACAAGGGTGGTGCTGCAGGAGACCTGAGCCATCCTGGTTTCTGGATGTGGCCTTGGCAGATGATGCACAAGCCCTAAATGCCATCTTTGGGCTTCTTGTTACGAGGAAAACACCCCCCTTCTCAGCTAAACAGCTGTAGTTGGTTTTGTTCTGTGTAGCCAGAAGGGTGGATGGCCTGAAACACGGCACACCCAAAGCTGAAACGGCATGCCCTGCCCACCCTGCTCCTGTTTCTCTTCTCTCCAGTTGCCCAAGCGGACACCTTGGAGGCGGTCCTCAGCCCCTCCTCGCCTTCACTCCCAGTGAGCCCTGTCCCCTGGTGCTGCTGCAGGCACTGGAGGGCAGCCTCCTGCCCCCGGCCCCGCCCAGCGGAAGTGCAGCCACTCGGGCCTCTGCAGAAGCAGCCGTGCAGCCTCTGACTCTGGGGACGTCCCAGGCTCCCCATGGGGCTTCCCAGGTGGTGTTAGTGGTAAAGAGGCCTCCTACTGATGCAGGAGACATAAGAAACCCTGGTTCGATCCCGGGTCGGGAAGACCCTCTGGAGGAGGGCATGGCAACCCACTCCAGTATTCTTGCCTGGAGAATCCCCATGGACAGAGGAGCCTGGCGGGCTACAGTTGATGGGGTCACAAAGAGTCGGACACGACTGAAGTGACTTAGCGCGCACACACACACACACACACAGGCTCCCCATGGTTTCAGAGGACAGGAGGATACCCCTGGTTAGGGATACTCCCTTGGCAGATTCCTTCCCAGCTCCACCGGGTGATGCCTTGTGACTGAACTCCTGTTTCATCCTTCCACCCAGGACAGGTCCAGTGGAGATTCTGGATTAGGCAGTGGCATTTGTCATTAAATTCATAGTGTGTTGTTTCTGCTCATATCTAGGAGCCTCTGAAACACTATCATAGTATCACACTTGTATTTTCTAGTCTCATGTTGTATTGGGAAGGGAAGTGGGGGGAGTTTGAGAGTCGTGGGCACCGGGGGCTGTAGGTGCTTAATTTTGAAGCAGTACCTGATGTGTTGGATCAACTACCAAGTCCTTTTATTTTACCTCCTAAACTCTGCTCTAGACCCCGTTGGTGCTACCCACCAAGGACAGCTCACCCCTTGCATAAATTATCTATGTGCTTCCTAACTTCTGCCTGTTTTTTTTTTTTTTTTTTTAACACATATCCCCTCTTCTTTAGATTTCCTTCCCATTTAGGTCACCACGGAGTACAGAGTAGAGCTTCCTGTGCTGTACAGTAGGTTCTCATTGGCTGTCTATTTCACACGTAGTGTATTTTCTACATCTGTGATCCTATTTCTGCTTTGCAAATAAGTTAATCTCTACCATTTTTTCTGGATTCCACATACAAGTGATACATTTGTTTTTTCTCTTTCTGACTTACTTCACTCTGTATGACGATCTCCAGGTCCATCCACATCTCTGCAAATGGCACTAATTCATCCCTTTTTACGGCAGAGTAATATTCCATTGTATATATGTGCCATGTCTTCTTTATCCATTCCTGTCTATGGACGTTTAGGTTGCTTCCATGTCCTAGCTATCGTAAATAGTGCTTCAGTGAACACTGGGGTGTGTATATCCTTTCAAACTATGGTTTTCTCTGGATATATGCCTAAGAGTGGGATTGTTGGGTCATATGGTAACTCTATTTTTAGTTTTTTATGGAACTGCCATACTATTCTCCATTGTGGCTGTACCAATTTGCAGTCACACCATCAGTGTAGGAGGGTTTCCTTTTCTTCACACCCCCTCCAGAATTTATTGTTTGTAGAATTTTGATGATGACCAGTGTGAGGTGATTGATACTTCAGTGTAGTTTCGATGTGCATTTCTCTAATAATGAGTGATTTGAGCCTCCTTTCATGTATTTGTTGCCAGCTTTATGCTTTCTTTGGAGAAATGTCTATTTAGGGCTTCCTCTAATTGCTTCTAATGGCTTTCCCCACAATCAAGTTTGCTTCCTTATAACCCACACCCCCTGCCACCCACATCCGCAGCCATCCTGTGGCTCCTTGCTTCCAGTGACAAAGCTTCCCCACTGCTTTGGGGGTGAAGGCCAGCCTCCCTGGCCTGGGTGCCGCGGCCTTCCCGGAAAGGCCTGCGCCTGCTGCTTGCTTCCTCGCTGACGCTATTTGCTGTGCCGCAGCCCCGCTGAGCAGTTCATGTCAGTGACTCTGTGCTCTCTTGTACCTCCAGGGCCTTGCCAATCCCGCCCTCTCCCCTCTCATGCCCTCACCTTCTCCCAGCTCCCCTTCATTTCATAACTCCTACCCATGCTCCAGATTCTTGTTTCGATGCCACTTCTGCAGGGAGATCATCTCTGATCTTCAAGTCACAGTGACCATCTGTCCGATGAGCTCCCAGAGCACGTGTCCCCACATCAGAGCCCGGATTCGAGTCAGAGAGCCCCGGGTTTGAATCCAGGGTGAACTGCTTGCTTGCTGTGCGATCTTGGATGACTTACCGTTTAGGCTCAGTTTCCTCATCTATAAAAACAGGAATAAGGAATTCCCTGTTGGTCCGGTGGTTTGGACTCTGTTTTCACCGCCAAGGGGCCCAATCTGATCTCTGGTCAGAGAATTGAGATCCTACAAGCTGTGTGGTAAGGTCAATCAATCAATAAATAAAAACAAAAACGGGAGTAACAGTAGTGAAAGTCGCTCAGTTGTGTCCAACTCTTTGCGACCCCCATGGACTATAGAGTCCATGGGATTCTCCAGGCCAGAATATTGGAGTGGGTAGCCTTTCCCTTCTCCAGGGGGTCTTCCCAACCTCGGGATCAAACCCAGGTCTCCCTCATTGCAGGCAGATTCTTTACCAGCTGAGCCACCAGGGAATTACCTCTTACTGCTTCCGTGTAAGTTAAATGAGATTGTGTATGTGATTTCCCAAGTTTCAGTGAATGGAACACAGTAATTACTCAATAAATGATCTTTACTATCGTGTAACTGTCTGTAAACCATTAGCTTGTGCCTCATGCACTCAGAACAGCTTTCGTACCTGGTCTGTCAGAAGACATAATACATCCTCAAGAAGCACTTGCTGAATGAATGGATGGCCAGAAGGAATATTCCCACACCATCTTTTCCCTCATTTTCAAAGGGAAAAGTTTAATCCTATTTCAAACCAGAATTGAGTCTTTGAACTAAGTGGCCGGTCAGAAGCTTCACATATATCAACTCATTTAATTTTCATCACCACTCTAAGAGGTAGCTGTCATTTTATAGGGGGTAAGAAAATGACGTCATAGCCACACCAGTAATAAAGAGCAGGACTCTGACTTGAATTCCGGACTGGCTGACTCCAGAGGTGTTAAATAGTTGTCACTAGAAAACTACACCCTCCCTCAGGTTCCATCCTGAAGAAAAGGATGGACACGCGTGTGGGAGACCCATCAAACCTGTATGGGTGGCGTTTCAGAGCTTCCCTGCTGGGTGTCTATGCAGCCGAGGGCGCAGTTGTGAAGAGGTGTCTGGTTCATTATTGGGCCCACTTCCGCACGGGTTTAGACAGTCTTTGAGAGGATGTTTGTTCACGGCGCGGGTGTGGCTGGCTGAGTACACACCTGCTGGATACCTGGGCTGTAAGCAAGCACACGTATAGCTCACAGTGAGCGAGCAGCGGCCCACAGAAGCTTCACAGGGCTGGGAAGGCCTAAATACACGTCTCAAGGGGAGCCTCTTGGCAGCACCGGCTGTCTAACCAGAGATCCAGGGAGCTCCGCCTCGGGATGAGAAGCAGGAAGTGACTCCGTGACCTTGACCAGCTGGGTTCGGTGCCAGGGCCGAGAATCAGAGGCCAGCTGGGTGTTGGTCAGCTTCCCTCTTCCATTCATAGGCTTTGTGTCCTGCTGACTCACCCAGGGTCGGGGTGTGATTTGGAAGGAAGTCTATAAAGAAAGCAGTAGTTGTTGCTAGAATTGAGGATTTGGTACTCCTCTTCCCTCAGCCGTCCCAACACTCAGCTGCAAAGGAGACGCACTTTCCTCTGAGGGAATGTGCCTTCGGGGTGTGCTAGAGGGCGAGGGGTGGCTGGTAAATATTTTATTGATACTGAAAGTAATTTCAATCCTGTCTTCAGCATTCCTACAGCCAGGATTGAAAAAGCAAATTGTTACTGTCTGGGAACGATGGGAGGCCGGGCGCCCAAATTACTTCAGTTGGTAAACCTAGACAACTGCACACCAGCCGCCCTGCCTCCTTCCACCCGTCTGAGTTCAGTCAGTCTCTCCCGTGCTGTTTGCCTGGTGGATCACTTTGGCTGTGAGGAAGGACACACGTTTGTGAAAATCAGGCTGGAGAATGGCCTTGTAGTGAACTAGCTGGCCATAGACCAAAAAGGAGGCTCAGGGACATGGGAAATTCAGACCAAGTCTGAGTTAAGATCTAAGAAGTGTCAGGGAAGGAGGTGCGAGAAGGAACCCAGATTGCGGGGCTGGAGAGGCAGGAGGCAAGGTCACTACTGCGAATACAGAGACCTACAGTGGTCGGTGAGGAGAGGAGCTGATTTAGGTCAGGGTCTGGAAGTGGGATAATCCACAACCCAGAACTTGAGTGTTGGGATGGCTGAAAATTCATGGGTATAAAATCCTCAATTCTAGCAACAACTATTGATTTCTCTAAGAAACTTCCTGCTCCCAAATGTCACCCTGACCCTGGATGACAGTCAGGAGGGTGCAAAGCCTATGAATGGAAGATGGATTCTCTAAATATGGCCAATGTTGGCAACATGGTAAGGCAAATAAACAAACAAGACCTCTCTCAAAGGGTTAACTAATAGCACACCTAACAGCTAACTGAATAAGGAAATATGTGCTTCATTTTCCCAGCCCATATTTCAAAATGTTCTTTTGCAATTAGTATCTGTGAAAGATAAGTTATCTCAGCCTTCCAAATAAACTGTCAATTATTAACTGATCTGTGGATCCCAGTACTTTGAGTTACTGCAGTAGTGGTGTCTGTGTGGGCTGCCTCTTCTGCTGACACAGATAACTCCCATTTCTATCATCCAGGCTGATTAATAAAGGGAAATCTGACTTCTTCAAAATGTGCCCCAGATAACTGGCATACACAGCGTGTACCATGCTGACCTGTGTTTTTAATCAGATTTCAGTGATTAGTGAGTTTTGTGGAAAAATGGGATTGTACCAAGAGTGGAACCTAGGTCACACAAGCATTGCTCCTCACCTTGTGAAATGGTTGGCTATCTTGGTTTCAGGTTTTGCTTCAGTGATAATTTTCATTGCTGACTTTTCAAACTATGGAGTGGGGGAGGGGAATAGGATACAAATGCAGAACCAGCAGATCTACAGCTTTTACACAGACCAGGAACCGAAAGCAAGGGTCTTTGTGTGTAGAACAGGGTAATCAAAACAGAAACATGGAACCAGGGTAGTCAATCATTTTAGAAAGTGAAGGAAAGTCCCATTTTCCCATGGGATCCAAAAACCATTGAAACGTGATAGAAACAGGTAAGCATGATTATAGGAAAACCTTAACTGGCAATTATACTTTTTTTCAAGGTGACAACTTAAATTACATCTGAAATTATTGGTAGCTTACTGGATTTGGAAAATCAGTCATCTCCTTAAAAGTTGAAAAAGAGATTTCCTTTACTTTATTAATAACTGTGCTAAATTGAGAGTAGGAAAAAGCAAAAAATGAAGCATAAACATGTTTATGCCCAAACTGAGGTCTGATATTCTCTTCGTTAGAATTCATCTTTCCTTTGTTCTTCAGGATCAGTTAGGTTGGTTCATGGTTTGGTTGTTAATGTGAAAGAGGACTGAAGGAGATGTACTTTGTCAATCATCACTTGAAAATCAACTTGATAGCTTCTGTTTTTGGTTAAGGGTTTTTTGTTGCTCAAAACCAATCAATGGTTCCCCCTTTATGTAAGAGCTTCTGATTTGCCCCATTCACTTTCAAAATTCCAAAGACTGCAAGAAGGAGCAGGAAAAAAAAAAAAGCTGTCAGGTCAGTTTTGCACTTTGAAAATTCCTCTGGGGAAATGTGGCTTACATTTGAAACTGCACAGCACCCCCATTTTCAAATCCCTCATCTTTTTTTTTTTTTTTTTAATTTTATTTATTTTTGGCTGCGTTGGTCTTCATTGCTGGGGTGGGTTCTGTCTAGCGGCAGTGAGCACAGGCTAGGCTCTTGTTGCTCTGTGCCGGCTTCTCATCGCGGTGGCTGCTCTTGTTGCAGAGCATGGGTTCTAGGGCAGGCAGGCTTCAGTAGTTGTGGCTTGTGGGCTTAAATGCCCCATAATATGTGGAATCTTCCTGGGCCAGGGATCGAACCTATGTCCCCTGCATTGGCAGGCGGATTCTTAACCACCAGACCCAGGGAAGTCCCCAAATCCCTCATCTTTTTTGAGCCACTTCTTTCTATTTATATAATTTCAGGATTCAAATGCCTTTGGCTAACTAAGGAAAGTAGAAAAGTGATGGGAATATAGAGACCACCACCAGTGAGGCGAGATTTAAAATTTTACTCTGTGCTAAAGCTGGACTGGAGTTATCCTTGGGCAGTTATTGGCTGGTTGGAAAAGCCTGACACCTTGTGGCCACAGTTAGTACTGCAGCAGCCTCTTTCACACGGTGCCCCAGTTTGTTCTCTTCCTAGGGGCTCCCTCGGGTACAGTGGCATAAAAGGTGTGGATGCTGTGTGTAGGATTTTTGGGGGGAGGACTTTTTAAAATTGAAGTATAGTGGAATTCAATGTTTCTGGTGTACAGGAAAGTGATTCAGTGTTTTGTATATACATTATGTATGTTCTTTCTCAGATTCTTTTCCATTAAACATTATTACGTGATATTGAATATAATTCTCTATGCTACACAGTAGATCCTTGTTATTTATTTTATATAGAGTAGTGTGTATCTGTTAATCCCAAATTCCTCATTTATTCCCCCACCCCCTTGCTCCTGTGGTAACCACTGATTTTGTTTTCTATGTCTGTGAGTCTGTGTTAGATTTCACATATAAGTGATATCATATGATAGTTGTCTTCCTCTGTCTGACTGACTTCACTTAGTATGATGATCTAGGTCCATCCAGGTGGCTGCCAATGGCATTATTTCATTCTTCATTAAGGCTGAGTGATATCCGATTGTACATATATTCCACATCTTCTTTATCCATTCATCTGTTGGTGGACATTTAGGTTTGTATTTTTTAAACAGTTTTTCAGCTTATACCTGTCTCAATATCTCCACCGAGTCACAGTTTTTGATCAGAAAGCAGGAGACATGCTCAGAGCCTCCATTTTACAAGCAGGAGAGGTTTCTTTTGTTAACAAACAAAACTGGAGGGAATATCAACTCAATATCATTTCCTATTTTTAGCTTTAGAAGAAAGGGAAGTCAGAGAATCAGGGTAGGGCATCGCATGTGCTTTTTAAAAAACCCATGAAATGTTATTTTTATAAGTTAAAAGTGAAGGAAATTGAGAGACAAGGTTGTAATGGAATGAGAGGGTGTGTGCTAAGTCACTGTCATGTCCGACTTTTTGCGACCCCATGGACAGTAGCCCACCAGGCACCTCTGTTCATGAAATTTTCCGGGCAAGAATAATGGAGTGGGTTGCCATGTCCTCCTCCAAGGGATCTTCCTGACCCAGGGATTGAACCTGCGTCTCTTAAGTCCCATGCATTGGCAGGTTTTCTTTTTGTTGTTGTTGTTGTTGTTGTTGTTTTTAACCACTAGCGCCACCTGGGAAGCTCCGGGGATGAGTACAAATGGATTTTATTTCCAGCTCTGTCACAAACCATATGTGATCTCAGGGAGGTCATTTACCCTCCATGGTTTTCATTCCAATAAAGCTAGGAGATTGGACCAGCTCATTTCCAAGGTTCTCTCTGGCTCTAAACCTCTGTGGTCTGTCCATGGCTGCTCCTCACCAGCTGTGCCTCTGAGCACACAAACTGTTTTTTATCTTTACCCATCATGCTTCTGGTCCTGAGATCACTGATGATGAGTCCTGATGATCACTGAGATCATCCAAGTCTTCAATGGCTTGTGTCTTTCAGAGCCAACATTCAAGTCAAGCCACGGAAACACGCTGATCTTTCCTAGTTCACTTGACATCCATTAAAGATCTGAATGCATTGCCTTCATCAAACTGTTGGAAGAAAAAAGTTTTTCTTTGACAAGTGATACAAACTCGACCTGGAATCTCTACATAGGTTCTTATCTTACTCTCTTTTAGTCTTGGAGGTCTTATGATGACCACAGATTTCATTAGTCATCCTTTGACTTTACTTCGTTGTTATTATGTAGCTCCAGGGTCTTGATCTTGATGGTATGAAGACTGGCCGCCATCAGGGATGCGATGGCATCATGCCGTCATTTGGTAGAACCTCAAGTAGCATTACTTTTGAAGATATGACAATGAAGACGTAAGCCTTCATACCAAAGACTTAGAGCTCAAAAGGGTAGGCAGAAGGCTATGTCAGCACAGAGGCCTGAGACCAAATGAGCCTGGGGGATGTAACTTGGTAAATCCTGAAGTGTGAGCAGCTGAGCTATGGAAGCGCTGAGGTAGGGGATGGGCCTGCTTCTGGGAAAACTCGTTCCAGTGAAGTAAGAATTTCCCAGCGCCTACTCACTGTTTTCAATGATTCGGCTTCTTCTAACCTCAGATAGATATTAAGAAGCAGAAGATATTAAGAAGAGGTGGCAAGAATACACAGAAGAACTGTACAAAAAAGATCTTCACGACCCAGATAATCACGATGGTGTGATCACTCACCTAGAGCCAGACATCCTGGAATGTTAAGTCAGGTGGGCCTTAGAAAGCATCACTATGAACAAAGCTAGTGGAGGTGATGGAATTCCAGTCGAGCTATTTCAAATCCTGAAAGATGATGCTGTGAAAGTGCCGCACTCAATATGCCAGCAAATTTGGAAAACTCAGCAGTGGCCACAGGACTGGAAAAGGTCAGTTTTCATTCCAATCCCAAAGAAAGGCAATGCCAAAGAATGCTCAAACTGTCATGCAATTGCACTCATCTCACACGCTAGTAAAGTAATGCTCAAAATTCTCCAAGCCAGGCTTGAGCAATACGTGAACTGTGGACTTTCAGATGTGCAAGCTGGTTTTAGAAAAGGCAGATGAACCAAATTGCCAAAATCCACTGGATCATTGAAAAAGCAAGAGAGTCCCAGAAAAACATATATTTCTGCTTTATTGACTATGACAAAGCCTTTGACTGTGTGGATCACAATAAACTGTGGAAAACTCTGAAAGAGATGGGCATACAAGACCACCTGACCTGCCTCTTGAGAAACCTATATGCAGGTCAGGAAGCAACAGTTAGAATGGGACATGGACCAACAGACTGGTTCCAAATAGGAAAAGGAGTACATCAAGGCTGTATATTGTCACCCTGCTTATTTAACTTATATGCAGAGTACATCATGAGAAATGCTGAGATGGAAGAAGCACAAGCTGTAATCAAGATTGCCAGGAGAAATATCAATAACCTCAGATATGCAGATGATGCCACCCTATGGCAGAAAGTGAAGAGGAACTAAAAAGCCTCTTGATGAAAGTGAAAGAGGAGAGTGAAAAAGTTGGCTTGAAACTCAACATTCAGAAAACTAAAATCATGGCATCTGGTCCCATCACTTCATGGGAAATAGATGGGGAAACAGTGGGAAGCAGTGTCAGACTTTATTTTTTTGGGCTCCAAAATCACTGCAGATGGTGATTGCAGCCATGAAATCAAAAGACGCTTACTCTTTGGAAGGAAAGTTCTGACCATCCTAGATAGCATATTAAAAAGCAGAGACATTACTTTGCCAACAAAGGTCCGTCTAGTCAAGGCTATGGTTTTTCCAGTGGTCATGTATGGATGTGAGAGTTGGACTTTGAAGAAAGTTGAGCACCAAAGAATTGATGCTTTTGAACTATGGTGTTGGAGAAGACTCTTGAGAGTCCCTTGGACTGCAAGGAGATCCAACCAGTCCATCCTAAAGATCAGTCCTGGGTGTTCACTGGAAGGACTGATGTTGAAGCTGAAACTCCAATACTTTGGCCACCTCATGTGAAGAGTTGACTCATTGGAAAAGACCCTGATGCTGGGAGGGATTAGGGGCAGGAGGAGAAGGGGACGACAGAGGATGAGATGGTTGGATGGCATCACCGACTCGATGGACATAGTTTGAGTAAACTCTGGGAGTTGGTGATGGACAGGGAGGCCTGGCGTGCTGTGATTCATGGGGTTGCAGAGTCAGACGCGACTGAGCGACTGAACTGAAGTGAACCTACCTCAGATAGGTAGGATTTGGAGGATATCTGATGCTAACCCAATATATTTCTTTAAAAAAATTTTTAAATTTATTTTATTCAAGTTGATTTCCAATGTTGTGTTAATTTCTACTACATACAGCAAAATGATTGAGTTATACATGTATAGTCTTTTTCATATTATTTTCCATTATGGTTTATCATAGGATATTGAATATGGCTCCCTGTGCTACCCCGTAGGAACTTGTTTATCCATTCTAGATGTACTAGTTTGCAGATTAATTCCAAACTCCTGGTCCTTCCCTCTTCTACTTGCCTCCCCCCTTGGCAATCACTGGTTTGTTCTCTGTCTGTGAGTCCTCTAACCAAATATATTTCTCAACTCAAATTTACTCAGCAATATTCAATTTGGGGGAGTCTCATGTCCTCGTGTATAGCTGATGTAAGTATGTCTAGAAACTCGGGGTAGGTCCTTGGAGATTTTAGCCCAGTGATGTCAGTGTTCACCCAACACGCATCCCTGAAATCTGGAAAGGGGACCCCGGCGGGTTTAGTTGCAGGTTTTAATCCCTGTGAAATAGGGCAGAAGGGTTGAAGGTTTAAGTATAAGGTGGAATGATTGGGGGATACTTTGTTCAGCAAAAGAAGGCAGGCAGATTCTCTGACTGTGAAGCTGGGGAGATCCTAGCCGGATGAGGACTTCAGATCATTCTCCCCCAGTCTTCAGCCTTCCCCTGAACTTCTCAGTAAGATGGTCTTGAGCTGCTTCATGCTATTTCAAGGACAATAAAACTTTCTTAACCTGCTTTCACTCGCCCACTTCTCTGTAAAACTGACTGGTGAATGCTGCAGGGTGCTGAATGCTCATGTCTTTCTCTAGATCCTTCAATCACTTCTGCTCCTTGTTAATTGTAATTATAGAAATTATACATAAGCCAATGAGACACACATTTCTATTGTTTTTCTTTTCTCTGTATGAATGTGTATTATTACTTTTATTAAAAATCTTATTTTTGCCTTTTTTTTTTTTTTGGCTGTATCACGTGGCATGTGGGATCTTAGTTCCCTGACCAGGGATTGAACCCATGTCCCCCCTGCATGGGGACCATGGAATCTTAACCACTGGACCACCAGGGAAGTCCCAATTTTAGTTGTTTAGCTGAAGTATGGTTGACTTACAAAGTTGCATTAGTTTCAGGTGTATAGCAAAGTGATTTAGTTATCTATCTCCCCATCTATATTCTTTTTCAGATTCTGTTATTATAAATTATTGAATATAATTTCCTGTGCTATACAGTTGGTCCTTGTTGTTTATCTATTTTATATGTAGTAGTGTGCATCTGTTAATTCCAAACTCCTAATTTATCCCTCCCCCACCAATTATTATTTTTATTTTTTGGGCTACTGTCATGTGGCATGTGGGATTCCTTAGTTCCCTGACCTAGGGATTGAAGTCATGCCCCCTGCAGTAGAAGCACTGAACTGTCAGGGAAGTTCCCTATTCTCTTTTAAGGCTCACCAGTTCATCTGTATTTGTCTTTTCTCATATCTCCTGATCACACAGGTACTAGATTCTCTTTGCACGCCATTGGGTTACCTGATTCCTGAGTTCTTCAATTAATGATATGATAGCCAGTCTTCAATCTCTTGTCAATATGGAGTGGACTTGCAATCTTCAGACGAGTTCCCTTCTGCTTCAAGATGGGGAAGAGAGTGTCTGGAAAGCCATGCACTAGGGTCCAACTCACTAAAGAACCAATGCCAGAAGAGCAACTTTTAAAATTTCTTTATTTATAGACATTTCAGAACCACTGAAATCAACGATGAACTTATTTTAGACACAACATAACCATGTTTATCTTGAGGTACACATCGGGCCCATAGATAATGCTCTGGAAACAGTACAACTGTTAACTGGTAGTTAACCCCAGGTTCCAAGCCAAGAAACTGTAAAGATGGTTACAAAATCCTTTGAAAAGAATAAACCATTTCCATTTAAGTCAAGGAAAACGCCCACATTTTTGATGGAGTTGAATTTTTAGGCTGAGCTGAAATGATATTTTAAAGGGAGCTTCATATGAGAATGGGAGATGTTTATAGTTAAGAAATGATCTGAGCCTTACAACATGAGATTGGAGACAAAAGGAATTCAAAATCCGATAAGCTCATTACAAAACTCACAGCCTAAAAATTAAGAGCAGCAAAATTACAGATGTTTGTACATAGTTTCAACACAAATCACGTTTACCCTTGGTTTCTGGCTTTCACAAGGAGACAAATGTTCAAACACCAAGTTCTGAAGATTAAACGACGTGACTGGCTAAGAAGTAGCCATCAGAATTTCTCACTATCACAGCCCCACCGTGTAAAGGTCCTACTCTCTATTATTTGCCCTCTGGCTATTTTATTTTTCTTGCCCCAGCAGTCTGGTGCCATTACGAGAAAAATAGTGGGAATTGGTATAGTGGTGGTAAATTTCTAAAAGTCTTGTGTGTCCAACAACAGATTTCACTTTTGTGGTAGACTGAAGTTGAAATGTCTTTGAACAGTTCATTAGGGTCTTTGGAGAACTGTCTGGTTTTCCAGTTTGTTATTCAAAATGTTAACCTCACACTCTTTAGGCATGAGGAGTAGTGACTTGTGTGTGATATGGAGTGTTGGTTAGGTGATGGGCCCTCTATTCATCCACACCCACTCCCTGAACTGCTTGAGGAGTCGTGTGGACTATGTACAGTTGGTTCTGGAATGTCGCCAGAGGGTGTTTACCCATGTGTCTGAAAACAGTTGGAATGGACAGTCATAATATTTCCCCGTAAGATTGTTTTATTTCTACATGAGACAAGAATAAACACTGCAATTTAGTTGAATGGGCAGCTCGCTGCAACTTCATAAACTTGAACGGCATATGTGGGTTGAAAGGGTCTCAATGTAAATTTCACAGTTCATAAAGTTGAGCGGCTCAACTTAAAAGAGAGAGAACATGCAGGCGTTTATGAGATCTTGAGAGGGAACTGATCTGTGAGTGCTTGAGTTTGCCCTCCCAATATGAGTCGGACCCACATTTTACATTTTCGCTGCTTGGTTTGATTTATTGCTGAGTTTCCTTTCTGATGGGGGTCGTGATGATTTTGGCCATGAATTTAAGGACCCCAAATAAGAGTCCTGTTTGGACACTTTCTCCCAGGTCTTGGGGTCAGTGCACAGACTGTGAGGCACTTTCTAGAGATGTCCTGTCCTGACTTGGTTGGTTAGAAACGATGCTGGGTGTGGGGGTCTCTCTATACCACTTTTGAATGCAAAATCACAGCTCAAGAAGGGAAAGGCTGTCTTCTTCCTAGCCCTGTTCTGCATTTCTTATCATGATTCTCTGTGGCTATGCAGGCCTTGTCTAGTCAGGGTGCCATGTAGCTTCAGACATGCCAGAAGATACTTATTACCAATTAAAACAAAATTCCAGTCAGTAGAAAAGAATACTAGCCAGTGGGACTCAGAGATGTTTTGTGTCTCCAACACTTTCCAAGCTTTGATGGTCTTGTCATGTTTCTTTGATGCTCTTTTCATAGAGGCTGCCATTTTTTCCATCTGTGGCTTTTTGAAAGACAGAGCACACTTAACTGTCGCTATATCCAACTGCTCGCAAGATTTCATGTTTCTCTTACACAGACTCAGTCTCAACAACTGTGGTTTTAAATATAAACATTATGAGTTCCAAGAGGGCAGGAACTGTTCTTGATATCAACCTGTCAAGTCATCCTAGCATGGTGCCCAGCACACAAATGATGCTCAGTGAATTTTGAGTGTGTGACTAAAAGGCCATATAGTCCCTGCCCTCACGGAGTCTCTATGTTGCCATCAATACAAACTCCACGTACATAAGTCAAGACGAAAAAAACAACTTTTTTTTTCCAAAGGAAAAAAAAAGATAAAAGAATCAGTTGTTCATGTGGGGCAACCTTCATAGTAAACTCAAACCCAACTACTCCTCCCTCCTGAATTGAGAACGGTGTCTGGGCGTAAGGATTCACCAATGGGTTAAGCAAGATTTTGTCAGAGAAAACTTGCAACTATTCAACAGCCTCCTGATTTTATTTTAAAGAAAGGTTCTGAGAGGTTAACTTTACTTGAGGGGTTGCCCCTGGCACTGAAGGATGGTTTCCCAACAGGAAAAGTCAGAGCGGCCATACGCCATCTCAGTGCAGTACTGGAAGCTTGTACACAGACTTGCCAGTTACTTATGAAGAGGTGAGCCAGTCTGACAAGTTTTACAGGGTATTCTTTTTATGGGGTACTTTTAACCTAGAATATTTGCATTTTGAGAGACATGTGAAGGGAAAGAGTCTTTATTAAAAAAAAAAAGATTTAAGATGGAAAATGAGACAATGTATCAATTCACCTCAGTTCTAATTCACCTCAATTCTAAACAATGAGATGGATTAAAAATATCTTTCATGTCAAGAAATGAAGCCATATTGAAAAGGTCTGCAAAATTAGAACTGGTGGGTTTTGTCTTTCCACTTGTGGACTCATTTTGATGAGCAGGAAGAGCAGATAATAACATACAAGCCAATCCTGCTTGTCATGCTGACACCTGGGTGGCTGTCTGTCCATCTGGAATGTGGGGACAGACTTCAGGAAGGCAGGGTTGAGGATGATAACCTGTTCAGAGCAGGAAAATGTTTCTAAGATTTATATTCCTTCAAAAAGTCAAGAACGATACTGATGCCATCGTATTTTGGAATAGTTAATCATGTTTGGCAAAAACTGTCAGACTGGGTTCTGGAACTGCTGGAATGAAAGTATGGTAAATCATGTGTTTTCTTTGGACGAGAGGAAAGAAGAGGTTTCAGAACTACACAAGAACTCTTACTGATGCTCTAAAAAAATGATGCAACAGATAGCACAGATCAAAGCAGAGGGTGGTATGTCCGACTTCTGAGCTCTCCTAAAGCACAAAGCATGCTGAACATGAGACATGGCTCTGAAAACTGCTCTCCAGACCCCTCATCACCAGATACCAGGAGAAGAAGACCCTCAAACCCGAGAATTATCACTCAACAGAAATGATCAGTTCCCCAGACATGAATGGGCACGGGAGTATTCTATGCAAAACCCAGCCTATAACAGGTTTAAAATTCAACTTAACTCTTCAATACAGACTCTACTGGTTTGTTCCAAGTTTTCCATGCTGGAGCCTGGTAAGACTGAGCTTTGAGGGACAGGGTTCTGAGAATCTTTGACATTATTCTGTCTACTCTACCCAAGAGCTGACATAATTAATGGCCCCAAACTTTCAGTGGATATCTTAAAGTGAACAGATGTTATCTAAAAGATCAGACTCATATGGATGTTGAAAACATACATTTGTATCATGTCTAGATAAATATACATACACATATATAGTCTGGGTATCTTTTCTCTGCTCAATAAAATTAGCAGCTACAGGTAAATTGTTGTGGTCATGATTTATTATTTCTAAGGACGTCTTAGACCCTCTACCAGCACAAGACTTGATAAAATGCCTTTTGATAAAAAGATCCCCATCAAGCACATAACATTGCAGTGTCATTTCACATCACTAACGTTTTCAGGCACAAGAGGAAAACGATTAGCACTGATCAGTCCAAACAACAGAGCACAGACTAGAGTTAACTGTCTGAAGTTGATTCTCCCAGAGGAGGGGATTGTTCAAAAGTGTGTGTGTGTGTGTGTGTTTTAAAAGACTTCTTATGTTTCTCAGCTTTGGCTATTTTGTAAATAAATATCAGACCTTCTTGCATAAACCTACTTGGGTAAGAAGTATTTCTCTGAACATGCCTTTTGTCTTTTAGCAGCTGTTGAGTGTTGAGTGACGTACAAGGCACACCTCTAAGTGTTCTGTACAGCATTTTTATTGATGTACAAAATAGCCTGTTCACCATTCAAAAATCGTAATCTGCATAGTAAGAGTTTTCTCTTATCCCTATTTACAGCGAAGGTTTTTAGTGCAAAAAAAAAAAAAAAGAAAGAAAGAAAGAAATCCATGAAACCGTGTCCCAGCCAGTTCCATCTAGCACAACACGATTATCAGTTTTGCTCCATGCCAGCTGGGCTTATCTGGCTATATTTTGGGTCTCCAGCCGTTAATGAACTGCAGGATTTTCTTCACCTGCAGTTTGCTCAGTTTGAAATCCTCTGAGAGGATTTCCTCCGTGAGCTGAACGAGCAGATTGCCGTCGATCTTCTCGGTCACGAAGAACACGATGACGTCCTCTGACAGCCCGATGAACCTCAGGGACTTGGACACCTCTTCGACCGAGAGTCCTGACAGGTCGGCGGGCGGCTGCCACGGGGACCCGTCGCCGCAGGAGCGGGGGGCCAGCTGCAGGTGGATTGGCGACGAGAAGGGGTAGGGCGCGGAGAGGAGGTCCTGCGCGCCTTTCTGCACGAAGTAGGCGTCCTCGGACAGGTCTGGCGACCCGGACTTGGGGGCTTCCTCAGCACCGTCGATTTGCAGGGGCAGAGGCGGGGTGTCAGGGGCCGCTTTCTCTTCCAGCGGCCTCGGGGCCCTGGGGGGCAAGGCTGGGCAGGAGCTGCTCTGCTTGGCCGGCCCGCCCACCAGGCTTCTGTCGCCCGAGCGCTCCAAGCAGTAGCTGGCCGACTTGGGACAGCCCGCGGGCTCCGCGGCGCCCGGCCCGGGTGGGCTGGCGGCCAGCTCGCGGCCGTCCAGCTCGAAGGCGGCCGGGCAGTTTCTCTTGGGCGTGCCCGGCGTCTTCTGCCGGGGGTAACTGTAGCTGCGGCTCGGATCCAGCAGGAAGTCGCTCCTGGTGTGGGTCTCCGACGCTCCCGAGTAATGGTTTGGCCACGAGAGCCTGGAGGACAGAGCTTCAGAAGTCGGGCTGCCGCACGGGGACTTGGGGTCCACGGACTCCGCCTTCACTCGGTTACACGGGTAGCAAGACACGGGAGCGCTCTCAGAGGGACTCGTCTCACTTTTAGTGACGCTGCTTAAAAGCCAAACACAGAGAGAGAGGGGTGAGTGAGAAAGTGACAGCGAAACATCCAGCCTAGCTTTAGCCCATCGATGTCACTTCTGAGTAGAAAAACGTTGTTAGGAAGCAAATATTTCTTATCATGAATTCAATAAAGTATCTACTTAACCTCACTTTTTTTTTTTTAATTTAAAGAATCTTTAAATTACTAAAATACATCAGTAGCTATGGATATGAAGATACTGATTGAATAAGCTACAGCAGAGATGGCAAATAGATTTTTAAGTACAAGAAAATCACTTGTTAGTGAGTGCCTGGATCTTTGTGATGAGAAAAATCTTTAGCCCTGTTTGGGCTTATCACCAATAGGGTCGGATTAATCAGTGATGTCTGCGGTGGGCAAGGGGGGGGCGTGAGGGAAGAGTTAGTGGGTGTCTCGTGCACAAGTGACAGGACTACATCACCACCACGGATGACCTATCCATCCAGGAGTGTGAGGCTGAAAGAAAGGTTTCAAATACAGTGCTTACGCTTGCCTTGGTTTCTGCGCAGTTAACACCAGCATAAAGAGTTAAATGTCCAGAGAACGAAAAACACCTGCCAAGGAGAGCCGCTGTAACCTGTCAGGAGCACATGTGATCCCTGCAGCTCTGGGGCGCTATCTTCAGAACAACCATAAAACCCGAGTGTGCTCAGAGGTGGGTGACCGGGGTGGGGTGGGCAGTGGGTGGAACTGAGTCCGCCTCTTTGGGAGAAGAGAAGAGGTACATTCACGGCTGACCTCACGGTTTCACAGCCTGACCAAGAGAAGCGGGTAGACCCAAATCTGTTTCTCTAGACACAAGAAACCGTTGAAAGTTACATAGAGATAGATATAATGTAATATAATGAAAGATTTCTTAAAAAAAAAAAAGTTCTCAGCCTGTGCGAACCATGGAATGAGCCACACTGCAGAAGCATTCGCTCAGGGCACCGGGAGGATGGAAATGGAAGACGGTCTGACGGTGATGGTCAGGAAGGGACCCCAGCTCTGGGTGGAAATTCAGTGGAGGCAGCACCCCTGTGATTCCGCGTCTCCCTGGCAGTTGCTGTCTGCTGGGCTGAAGTCATAGTGGGGAGCAGCATTGGCTAGGCTTATCTCTGAACCCCGCACAGACTCTGCAGTCTGCTTATGCCACTGGCTCCTCCATCCTAGCTCAGAACCAACAGGGTCTATGCTCGTCCAGTAAAAATAAAAAGAGGAAAACTGCCTTTCCTATCACTGCGGAGAGGGGCCGGCTCCCTGACACTGTCTGCAAGGACCGGGGGCCTTGGCTGCTGAGGGGCCCGTGGGGGAAGCGGGCGCTGGCATAGGACTTACATGTCGTGCAGCCCTGAAGAATAGTAGGACAAGGTGGGGCTGGGCGAGCGAGTCTGCGGCCGCGCCGGCTTGGCTGTGCGAGGAGGGACCGAGGGGCTGGTGGACTGAGGCTTTGCGCTGCGGGGCGGGACCGGCGGCGCGTTCAGGAGCCGGCACTCTTCCCGGACCTGGCGCAGAAGAGAACACGCGGGGTTAGCGACACGCGACCCGGAGGGGCCTGAGGCTGCTCTGACGCGACACCAGCTGCGATGGATGGAGCGGAGGGGAGACCTGAGCCGACGGGGCTGCCAGACGTGGAGCGATTTTGCAAGAAACCAGTTTGGCAAATGCTGCTGAAACGTAGCAAGGAGCGGGGAAGGACAGCCCAGGGAGGGCGCCGGTGATCCGTGGGGACGCAGAAAAGAGGAGCAGGAAGAAAGTAAGGGTGTAAAGAGATCACAAGCTTACTAGAGGATGCCATTCTCCCGGGGAGTGGTGTTTCTTCACTGTTCAAGCTGAATTCGACTTGATCCAAACCTTAGGGGCACAGCGGACCTTGTCTAATCGAAAAGCTCCTCCACGGCTTCTCGCGGGTAAATGTGCACCTCAATCCCCTGGGGATCCTGTTTCTTGCGGATTCTGACTCAGTAACCAAGGGTGGGGCCTGAGGCTCTGCATTTTTCTAACAAGCTCCCGGGTGATGCAAGCCGGGCTGGACCACAGACCATACATACTCTGAGAAACAAGGCGGCAGATGGTGGAATTAGGCAGCTCTCCAAATCCCCAAAATAGTACTGTGTGTAAGAGCTGACTCTGCCTCTCTCACCCTCCTTCATCTTCCCACCAGAGAGGAGGCAGGTGACCCGTGCCAGCAGCAGCCTGCCTTCACCCGGCTTGTTTGCGATTCACAGTCGGCATTCAGAACATGGTTCTTTATAATGAAGCAGATATTTTATGTACTTCTCTGTGTCAGGCAGCAGGGGGCAGTTTGTACCTGATTCAGCTACTCTAGCCTTAACTCCATAGAGAAAAACTGAGCCAATTCTGACTAAAAAAAAAAAAAAAAAAAAAAGAAGAAGAAAGAAAGAAAGAAAAAGGCTTTGCCTGCTTTTAGGCTGTTTCCACCTTTTCCCTCCCACCCTTGCCTCAATTCCTCCATCTCAGGGGCCCTGGGGTAGTGAAGACAATGAAATAACAGCTCCTATTACCTTTTGGTTTGGAGTTTGCTGAAGACTAAGTGAGATGTGCTCCCGTTACATCACACTGTCTACCACCTACGCCACACCCGGCCTCGAACTGGCTTCCAAGGCCTGATTCACTTGCAGTAGAAAACCAGCCATTAAGAACAGTTACGTGACCCCGGGTGACCCGGCAAATCTCAACTCTAAGCGAAATGGAAGCCATTAGGTCTCATCCTTTGGCATTTCTCCCTGGGTCTGCTCCCACACAGAGGACCCACCAGATAACAAGTTTTCATCTCAGCAGCTCTTTAGGCTGAAACAAAATATTCAGAGCAGCGGATTTTCTTCACCAGCTGCAGGCTTTCCCCTTTGGAGCTTTTCTTAAGAAGGTGGTGGTGGAGGAAATGAGGTTTGGATGGGGAAGAGAGAGGCCTGTAAGCTGGCCCGGGGGGGCTCTTGCCCCACCTTGGGGTCTTCTGCAGAAGCTGAGAAGCAACCAGGACACTGAAAAGCTCTGGCTGGCTGCTCCCCTCCCTGACTTTTGGAAGCATGGACTAATTACAAAATAAGTAAAACAGTGTTTCTCTTTTGCTAGCAAACTGTAAAGTAGCCAACTGTGTTTCTTTTCTTTCTTAAGGAATGTCTTTAGAGTCTAGGGTGGATGGGTGTAACTTCTATAGATGTGCCTGGTTCTGTTTATGCGAGAGTGACAAGAATCATGGAAAACGTGAGAGGATGAGTCTGTCATTTTTTTTATTTTAAAAATAGTCACTTTTCAATAGGGGATTAGAGAGAAGTATGAGGGTTAAGGCTGAATCTGATTTAGAAATTTCTAAATTTTGGAATTAGTCATTAAATACACTTAATTAGGGATCGCTGACCTAGATGTCAATGATGATATGCTAAGATGTCAATTACAATCCCATTTTAAAAATGTATTTATTTTTAATGGAAGGATATGACTTTACAATATTGTGTTGGTTTCTGCCATAGGATCACTGGCTGATCTAGGTCTTGGAACACAGAAAAGCAGCCAGGTGTAGTTGAATTTGACCTCTGGGAAGCCCTCTCTTCTCTCATAACCCCAGGCACTCAAGGTACCTGACAGCTGCTTCTGCCTCCTCCTTGCCTAACTGGGCAGTCAGTCCTAAGAGCTTCCCCACAGGTTGGGGGTGGAAAGAGTAACTATTAATAAAAAGAGGTGTTAGTAGGTGACAGGGCCTGGTGAGGTAAGCTTGGCTGACTGAGAGCCTTTCCAGCTAAACTCCAAACAGCACTTGAAACATGGAAAGCTCCTGAGATGGCCACATGACTCTTGAAAGGAATTCAAGAACAAAGGGGTGTGTGTGTGTGTGTGTGTGTGTGTGTGTGTGTGTGTGTGTGTCTATCAGTGAGGAGATACTAACGTGAGGCCAGAAAAAAGAGCTCTTCCCTTGTGATGAGAAGGCAGTGTTGTTAAGTCACTTCAGTCGTGTCTGACTCTTTGTGACCCTGTGGACTACAGCTTGCCAGGTCCCTCTGCCCATGGGATTCTCCGGGCAAGAATACTGGAATGGGCTGAGAAGGTAGTTTGGGTGTAATCACATGCCTTCAAGAACTAGGCTTATCTGAAACCCATTTTGGAGACAAAGGTAGTTAAAACTAAAACAAAACCTGACTTCAGAGGGACCCCGTCCTGGATGAGAACTGAGCCATACACGGTGGAGGCACAAATTCGTCCTCGCCCAGCAGGTGTGGGAGGGCAGCCGTGGTGGGTGAGCCCTGCTCACAGCTCTGCAGACAGATGTGTCTCCACGTGTTACTTTCAACTTGTGGCTGCAGATGTGGGTGCTCGAAGGAAGCTGGACAGCAGCGTATTTTATGGGAAAAATTATATATGCTTTGGGGTTCTGAGGTTACACATCACAGGGTTTATGGTGCCATCTTACTTTCTAACTCTTACATCCTTTCAAGAGAAATCATTCTATTTTCCTTTGGATTTAATTCATCATGGGACATTTGTATCCAAGAGAAAAGTAGCTGTGGCTTGAAATGTATTTCATCTGACAATCAAAGGTAATTTACAAGACCCAAGGGCCAGTCACCCTATTTCCAGTTTTCCCTCATATTCCGTTTCATGCTGAAGTGCTACATTTTCAGCACATTCCTTCTAAAAGTCTCAGCATGTGGCTTTCATCATGTTACTTCCCATCTCCAGTGGCCCCTCTGACTATGGACAAAGTCCCGCTTCTCCTGCCTCCCACCGAGGCCTGCAGCAGTCTTTCTGGTGATTTCCTCCCATTTGATGCCATCTTTCTAGTATTTCCCCTGCTCTCTGCTATATGACAGGTCCCTCCAGTGGGGCAGGTTCAGTATCACCTAAACTTATTCCTTGTACTTTTCCTGCCTGCCTCTGCTTTAGTTCCAACTGCCCCCTGACACCCCCACCCTCGTCACCACCTAAGGCCCAGCCCTAACCTTTACAGGTGCCGTTTGCGACCATCACACACAGCCATCAGCACTCGTCGCTGCTTCTGAACTCTGCACAGATGCCGTTTATATTTACTCACTCTCCATGTATATTCAAGGAGCCGGAAAGTGGACATGCTAGGGTCTGTGGTCATTGTTCTTACTGCTCTGTGGATGGCAGAGTTTGGGGACTTGTCACCCCTGGCCCAAATATGTCACCTAGAATGCCAGGCAGAGGTTACTGGATGTCACCTGACAAACACAGGGCATTTTATTTTTAAACGTGTACCATAAGAATGCCTTTTATATTTTTATGTGGAAACTGTTATTGATAAGTCATCTGGGCTACATGTTAATTTTTGTGTGTGTGTCTTCATATTGGTATCAATTTAGGGGAAAAAAGGTGTGTAGCAGACTTGGTCTCAGTGACCACCATCAACTCTGCCACCACTAACCTGGACATGCTATCGGTGAAAATGACAGTTATTTCTGAACTGGGAAATGTGGCTTCATTAGGGAAGCATGGAGGCGGAGAGGAGGGGAGAGGTACTTGGATGACCAAGAATAAACCCCCTAAGGCTGGAGCTAAGCAAGGAGATGGCATTGAGTCTGAGGCAGGTATCACCACCTATCACAGGTTACGGGTGACTTTTGCCTCCTGGTGAGTGATCTCTGGTGATGAGTAGCTTGCGTGTTTACAGCCCAGCTCCTGGCACCTGGTTATGACGAGGTCAATCCACAGCACGAATCTAGGGCTAGAAACTCCCACCCATACCCAGAGCCTGGCTTTACCAGCAGTTCTCTGGTCTAAAGCCTTTCCAGCATAACCCCCACGCCCACCCTGCACAATCTTCTCATCCTTGCCCCTTTACAAGTCTTGTCCCTTTTCTACAGCAATGTTCAATGACCCAATCTTATAGAGATAAGATACCGCTGCCTGGAGTAAGATACTTCTCCCCAGTGTTCAAGGTGCAGACTGCCAACCCAGGGCTAATCAGAGAGCTGATTTATTGAGAGGATGAATAGCGAGCTCCGCCCTTTCTAGAACCTCACTTCTCTCCAGTCTATGAGGCATCTGTTCAGCGCAGCATTGCCAAGTGACTGCCTCGAACGCACACAGTTCCCCAGTGGGGTTTGAAGGAAGCTGTGGGAGGGGTCCGTCCGTGGACTAACGGCCAGACCGCAGGGACCATCTACCCCACTGCCCCTGCGAGTCTGAAGAACATGTGCCACTTCCCCTTTCCCTACAAACAACGTGAATCCCACTTATGACTGACTTGTTCAGTTCCGTGCGGAGTGCCCACACGGGCTCGCTGAGAGGGTGCGGAGTAGGGCTGACAAGAACGGGGAGCCCCGGGAATTAGCTGGGAGGGGGGTGATGGAGGCCAGCACACGACACAGATAGAAACAGGTTCCGTAACAGAAGGTGGAACGCAGATCAGTGGGAGGATCATGGATGATTCAAGAGGCAGGGGAAGGACGAATTCATAGGAAATTAAGCTGAGGAAGTCTGGAGGCGGAAGGAGTCGTGAGTGTACGAGAGAGGCAGGAAAGCACCCCCAGGATGATGATTTGGTCTGGGGGCTCAGAAGGCGAGACAAATCCTGGTGCTATTGATTCAGACAGACACTTAGGAAGAAGAACGGGCGCTGGGAGAAACCGAGGAGTTCAGGGTTGAAGAGAGTTTGAGCTCAGTGTTCTATTGAGAGAAGCTGAAGAGGAGAAGAGGGCCGGACCGCCAAGAGGCGACAGAGGAGGAGACCGAGGCGGAGAAGCAGAGGGCCCGCATCCCACTGCTCACGGCCGGGAACAGGCCCTGCTGGCGTCACAGAAGCGGACGGTGGGGAGGACAGCTCAGGAGAGGGATGGGGTGAAGACAGGGACGGCCAGCCTGGCCGGGCAGGTAGGGAAGATGTGTGACAGTTAGCAGGTCACTGCGGATCTTAGCACATGAGGCTTCAGTCGAGGGAGCAGACCAGAAGCAGATTCCCGGGCAGGCAAAGCCGGAACAGGAGGCCAGGGAGGAGTTAGTGAGGACAGACCAGTCCTTCCGAGAAGGAAGGGGCAGGGGCCACTAGGCAGGGATACTGGACTGAAGGGGGCGCGGCTTTTTTCCTGGAAGACACTTGAAAACGTGCCTGAGTGGGTACATGCACGCCCGTGACCCGGAGGTCAAGTGTACACTGACTCCAGGGACAGACAGAACACGCTTCCCCACTGTGCTCTGCGTTCCCCGGGCCAGCACCGGCCACGTTAAACCAGAATAACGGCAGCTTATTATCTAAGAGCCCCAGGTGGCGCTGGTGGTAAAGAACCTGCCTGCCACTGCAGGTAAGAGATGCAGGTTTGATCGCTGCGTCAGGAAGATCGCCTGGAAGAGGGTACAGCAGTGCACTCCAATCTTCTTGCTGGAGAATCCCATCGACAGAGGAGCCTGGCGGGCTGTGGTACATAGGGTCACAAAGAGCTGGACACGACCGAAGCAACTTAGCACACAAGCAGAGCAAAGATGACCACACCCGGTAGAATAAGTGACTTCGGAAAGCTTTATGTAGCTATGTGAAGGTGGTTGACAAGATCAAAGCCCAGTTCCAACCTGTGGTCAGAATCTCATGCATCAGAGTGGGACTCTTTATTTTCAGAATACTCTCCAGAAAGTGTAACTTGGTTTCCTGACTCCTGGAATAGACATTTAAAGGATCCTTTCTCCTCCTCACTCCTCATAGCTGAAAGTCTGTTTAAGCTGGTGGGCGGAACTGAGCCCCATCTGAAGGACCAATAATTTATGAAAAATGGAAAACAAGGTCTTCTCCCTAAATAGTCACATGTTAAAGACAATGCATGAGAATGTGTTACAAATACAAAGCGTGTTATAGCATGGTTGGAAACAGGTAAATGTCAATGTTTAGCAGACAAAAATTCAAACACATACAACTGGAGTATCTTATACATACAAAATACTTTCTTCTGTGACATTCTCTTTCTGACACTTTCTAGGGATTAAAACAACACAACAAACAAAAGACACACAGCGTGCCTATGAAGCTACTCAGCAAAGGAATGGGGGCTTTTTTAGTCTGATGATGCTTCTTGGAAAGTCTTAGCTTCTTAGAACACTATACTTGTCTTATGAAAGAAATGACACTTCCACACCCCATTCATTCACCAACTGGACCAATGAGACAGCTTAGGAAAATGGAATACTTACAACGACATGTTCCTTGCTGAACTTTTTCTGGGCAAAAAAAATTTCATAGCAGCGACTGTTGTTTAGTTGCTAAGTCATGTCCAACTCTTGCAACCCATGGACTGTAGCCCGCCAGGCTCCTCTGTCCATGGAATTCTCTAGGCAAGAATACTGGAGTGGGTCGCCATCCCCTTCTCCAGGGGATCTTCCCAACCCAGGGATCGAATCCGGGTCTCCTGTATTGGCAGGTGGATTCTTTACAACTGAGCCACCTGGGAAGCCCATAGCAGTAATTACTCAACTTTCGAATACAAGCAGTGGATCTGAAAGCAACTATCAGTAAGACTCCGTGAGTCCTTGTCTACAGTCTAAAATCCGGCATCCCATGCCTGTGGATGAAAGACCTTGGCGCTCAGACCACAGCTTGGTCACCAGGGCTGCAGCCATCTTAGGCAGACCCAGGATCATCGCTTTTATGCTGACAATAATTCCGAAAACAGACACTAGGTGAGCTTGATCTAAAACTGGACTCACCTTCACTGTGAGTTCTCTTCTCTTAAAAAGCTGACTTGGAGATCATGTCAGTGTTCCGAAGAAAGGAGTTTTGTAACCAAGCTTCCCTGAACTTTGTAACTTTGCCTTGACTGCATGCCCTCTGCCCTGTATTTTACATTTCTTCCCACACTCTCTCTCCCAGATAACACAATCATTACAGCCTTAAGAAATCTGATTTATAAAGAGGCTTTTATACAAAGAGTTCACAACCCTGTCACATACCCATCAGGGGTATTCTAGGCCAAAAAGAAATTCAAGTTTTAGAATGACAATGTGGCCATCAATGAACGTCTCTTTGATGAATTACGCAAGGGTAGATATGATTTACAGTCGAAATCCTGATTCTCAGATGCATGCATTTCTTTTTTGCCATTGTGTATGTGGACGATAAGGACCAAAGGCAGGCATGGGTCTGCCATGGCCTCCAACCTCCAGGCCTGGGGCAAAGGAGTCAAGGCCGAGGGCACAGGAGGCCGCTGCTGGGAAACAAGAAGGGCCGGCAGCTCTGAAAAGAATACTTGTTTAAATTCCAGGGTGCTTCCCTGGACTCTGAAGAAAGATGATGCCATTGGGGCAGAGAATAAAGCCCTTCTCTGAGCAAGGAGTATAATGCATGATAGATACACTGAAATAGGATATAACCTTCCTATTAATGTGATTTTGTGCGAATGGTAAACCCAAGAGTGCAGATTTGAAACAAGGGCTAGCCCAGAGAATATTACAGTGACTTTATTAACATTCTAATCATTGAGACTTTCAGTAGACACCGGAGAAAACAATTTCTTGGCCAAGAAGGTTTTGTTTAAAAACAAATAACTTACATAAAACTGAAGGCAATTAGTTTCAAAATTACTAGAATACAGTAATAATTCAGTCGTTATTTCAACTAACAAATGGGAAACGCAGGTATGCCTTGCTTACCGAGTACTCCTCAAAGGTTGTAATTAAAATGAATTAAATGTCAGATGCCTTAGGAGACCTTGTTAATTAGTGGAATCCTGAGTGAATCCTTTTGTAGAGCAATTATTTTGAAAAGTAAATAGTCATTTCCAGATGAACCTGTTTAATATCTAAATTTGACTATGAATATGTCAGGTTTACTTAAGAAAACCTTTCCTTTAGTGCCTTCCTAAGTTATTTTTTAGCTTAATTTATATCACCTAACTTTTTTATTGGATTAGAGATATACTGTATCTTTTATATATAGTAGTGTATGTATGTTATTTCCAAGCTCCTACTTTATCCCTCCCCACTTGCCTTCTCTAATATTAATATTCAACAGAAGGAGAAAGCCCAAAGACAAAAATTCAGAGTAGGATCAATTTTTTAAAAAAATTAATTTTGTTGAAGTATAGTTGATTTCCAATGTTGTGTTAATTTCTGCTGTGCTGAAAAGTGATTCAGTTATACATATGTGTACATACTCTTTTCCATTATGGTTTATCACAGGATTGAATATAGTTCCCTGTGCTATACAGTAGACCTTGTTGTTTATTCTGTATATAATAGTTTGCATCTGCTAATCCCAAACTCCTAATCCATCCCTCCCCACCCCGCCCTCCCCCTTGGCAAACACAAGTCTGTTCCTGTGTCTGCTCCTATTTTGTAGATAAGTTCATTTGTGTCATAGGTTCCACATATAATGGTATATGTGTTATTTGTTTTTCTCTTTCTGACTTACTTAGTATGATCATATCTAGGTCCATCTATGTTGCTACAAATGGCATTATTTCTTTTTTTTATGACTGAGTAGAACTCCATTATACATATGTACCACATATTCTTTATCCATTCATCTGATGATTGACATTTAGGTTGTGTCTGTGAGTTGGTCATTGTAGATATCGCTGCTATGAACACTGGGGAGAATGTATCTTTTTAAATTATAGCTTGTCTGGATATATGTTCAGGAGTGGGATTGATCATACAATAACTATTTTTAATTTTTGAAAGAACCGACATACTGTTCTCTATAGGGGCTGCACCAATTTACATTTCCACCTACAGTGTAGGAGGGTCCCCTTTTACCACACCCTCTCCAGCATTTGTGATTGGCCGATTTTTAAATGACAGTCATTCTGACTGGTCATTCTGACACCTCACTGTAGTTTTGATTTGCATCTCTCTAATAATTAATGATATTGAGCACATTTTCATATGCCTTTGGCCATCTATCTGTCTGCTTAGTTTTTCAGCCCATTTTTAAATTGTGTTATTTGCTTTCTGTTCATAAGTTATATGAGCTGTTTGTATATTTAGAAAGTTAAGCCCCTCTCAGTTGCATTGTTTGCAGTATTTTCTCCAAGTCTGTAGGTTATCTTTTCATCTTATGGTTTCCCTTATTGTACAAAAGCTTGTAAGTTTGCTTAGGTTCCACCTGTTTATTTTTGTTTCTATTTCTATTGTCTTGGGAGACTGACCTAAGGAAACATTGGTATGATTTATGTCAGAGAATATTTTGCCTATGTTCTCTTCTTTTAGTTTTATGGTGTCATGTTTTATATTTAAGTCTTGAAGTCATCTTGAGTTTATTTTTGTGTAAGGTGTGAGGATGTGTTCTAACTTCATTGATTTACATGTGGCTGTTAACTTTCTCAGCACAATTTGTTGAAGAGATTGTCTTTTTTCCATTGTATGTTTTTGCCTCTTCTGTTGAAGACTGACTGTAGGTTTTGTGGATTTAATCTCTGGGCTCTCTATTCTGTTCCACTGATCCATATGTCAGTTTTTGTGCCAGTACCATACTGTTTTAATTACTGTAGCTTTGTACTGGGCTTCCCAGGTGGCTCAGTGGTAAAGAATTCACCTGCCAATGCAAGAAACGTGGGTTTGATCCCTGGGTTGGGAAGATTCCCTGGAGAAGAAAATGGCAACCCACATCAGTATTCTTTTCCTGGAAAATTCCATGGACAGGGGGAGCCTGATGGGCTACAGTCCATGGAGTTGCAAAAGAGTTGGATACAACTCCATAACTATATAACAACAAGCTTTTCTGTATTGCCTGAAGTCTGGGAGCATTATGCCTTCAGCTATGTTCTTTTTCCTCAGGTTTGCTTTGGCAATTCTGGGCCTTCTGTGATTCCAAAAGGATTATTTGTTCTAGTTCTGTGGAACATGTCTTGAGTATTTCATAGGGATACTCATTACATGGGTAGATCGCTTTGGGTAGTACGGCCATTTTAACAACATTAATTCTTCCAATCCAAGAGCATGGGAGTATCCTTCTGTTTCTTTGAATCATCTTCAGTGTCCTTTATTAATGTTTTACAGTTCTCAGCATATAGGTCTTTCACTCCCTTGGTCAGGTTTACTGCTAAGTATTTTATTTTTTTTGATGCAATTAAAAGGGATTTTTTTTTTTCACATTCCCTTTCTGATAGTTCATTGTTAAGTGTAAAGAAATGCAACAAATTTTTTAATATTCATCTTGTATCCTGCTACTTTGCTGAATTCATGTTATCAATCTAGTAGTTTTTGTGTGGAGTCTTTAGGGTTTTCTATATATAGTATCATATCATCTGCATATAACGACAGTTTTACCTCTTCTTTTCCAATTTGGGTATCTTTTATTTCTTTTTCCTGTTTGATTGCTGTAGCTAGGAATTCCAATACTATCTTGAATACAGTTTGCATCCTTGTCCTATTCCAGGATTTAGTGGGAAGGCTTTCAGCTTTTCATAGTTGAGTATTATATTGGGTGTGGGATTGTGATAAATAACTTTTATCATATTGAAAAGTATCTTCCCTCTATACTCACTTTGGTAAGAATTTTTATTGTGAATGGATGCTGAATTTTATTAAATGCTTTTTGTGCATCTGTTGAGTCATCATGTGGTTTTTGTCTTTTGTTATGTGGTACATAACACTGATTAATTTGCATACATTGAACGATCCTTGTGACCCCGGGATGAATCCAACTTGGTTGTGGTGTTTTGATATTTTTTGTTTTGTTTGGCTGTGCCAAGTCTTCATTGCAGTGCAGGGGGGTTTCCTGAGCTGTGCTGCCAGGGCTTGAGATGTATGATCTTTTCTTGTGTTGTTGGATTTGGGGTTTGCTAATAATTTGTTGAGATTTTTTGCATATATATTCACCAAAGATAATGGCATGTAACTGTCTTTTCTGGTACTGTTTTTGGCTTTGGTATCAGGGTGATGGTGGCTTCATAGAATGTCTTTAGGAGGGTGCTTTCCACTTCAATCTTCTGGGAGAGTTTGAGAAGGATCAGCATGAGTTCTCTGTATGTTTGGTAGAAGTCACATGTGAAATCATCTGGTCCTGGACTTTTCGTTTATAGGGAGTTTTTAAATTACAGATGTCATTTCAATTCTAGTGACTGGTCTGTTCCAATTATCTATTTCTTTTTGATTCAGTGTTGGTGGGCTGCCTGTTTCTAGAAACTTTCCCATTTCTTCTAGATTGTTGAATTTATTGGCATATAATTGATCACAGTATTCTCTTACGGTTTCTTAGAATTTCTTTGGTATTGGTTATTTCTCCTTTTTCATTTCTTATTTTGTATATTTGGGTCCTTGCTCCTTTCTTCTTGGTGAGCCTGGCCAGAGGTTTGTCAAGTTTGTTTATTCTTCAATGAAGCAGCTCTTTGTTTTGTTGATCTTTTTTCTATTTATAAAAAAAATCTTTTATTTATTTCCTCTGATCTTTATTATTCCCTCCCTTCTTTCTTCTCACTTTAGGTTTTGTTTGCTCTTTTTCTAATTCTTTTAGGTGGTAGATTAGGTTGTTTGAAATTTTTCTTATGTTTTGAGAAAGGCACGTACCACTATGAATTTTATTCTAAGAACTGCTTTTGCTGTATCCCATAGATTTTGTTTGGTTTTGCTTTTATTGTCATTTATCTCAAGGTATTTTTTGATTTCCTGTTTGACTTTGTTGTTGAGTCACTGGTTTTTAGTAGCATGTTGATTCCATGTAATCAATTTTCTTATTTTTCTGTAGTTGATTTCTAGTTTCATGCTGTTATGGTCTGAGAAAAGGCTTAGATATTATGATCAGAAATAATTTCAATACTCTTTTAGTTTATTGAGGCTTGTTTTGTGGCCTAGTATGTGGTCAATCCTAGAAAATGTTCCCTGTATACTATACTAAAAAAGAATGTGTAGTGTCTTTTACTGATTTTCTGTTTAGAAGATCTATTGATTGAGTGGGTGTTAAAGTCTCCTGTTATTGTATTCCCATCAATTTCTCCCTTTATGTCCTTTGGTATTTGTCTATGTATTTGGATGATCCTACATTGGGTGCAAATATTTTGATAAGTATAATATACTCTTCTTGTACTGATTGCTTTATCATTATATAGTGTTCTTCTTTAACATTCTTTAAGGCCTTTGTTTTAAAATCTATTTGGTCTGATATGAATAGTGTGATCCCCATTTTCATTTCCATTTGCATAAGATATCTTATTCCACCCCCTCATTTTCAGTATATGTGTGTCATTTGCCTTAAAGTGGGTCTCTTGTAAGGAACATATTGTAGGCTCTTGTTTCATATATTTCACTCCAGTCTATCACTCCCTTGCTGCCATCCATAGTCATCTCTTGTTTTTGGCTGTGATGCGTCTTGGTTGCTGCACACAGGCTTTCTCTAGTTGTGGTGTGCCGGCTGCTCATTGCAGTGGTTTCTCTTGTTGCAGAGCATAGGCTCCAGGTGCCTGGGTTTCAGCAGTTGCAGTGCATGGGCTCAGTAGTTGTGGGATCCTCCTAGACCAGGCATCAAACCAATGTCCTTTGCATTGAAAGGTGGATTCCCAACCACTGGACCACCAGAGAAGCCCTCCCTTGTCTTCTAATTGCAGCATTTAAACCAGTGACATTTAAAATAATTATTGATAGATATGTATCTATTGCCACTTAAAAACTTACTTTCCAGTTGATTTTTTTTTGTTTGTTTTTCTTCTTGTAGTTTATGATTTCCCTTTACATTATGCTTGTGTTCTCTCCTTTTCGATTTTTGTAAATCTACTGAATGTTTCCATTTGTTGTTATTTTGCTTTTCAAGTAGTTTAACCCCTTCCTACATCAACTTGCTTTAGACTGGTAGTCAAATACCTCAAACACATTCTAAAAATATTTACATTTTATTTCTCTCCTCCCCCCACATTTTATGATTTTGATGTCTTCTTTAACATCTTCATGTTTACCCTTTTGCTATTCATTGTGGCTGTCATTGCTTTCACAAAAACTTCCTGATCTTTAAAAAAATCTGTGTACTGGCTTATTTAAGTGATTTACTTTTCCAATTGTGATTTTCTCTTTCCTATATATTCTTGCCTCTTTTCTATTTAGAGAAGACCATTCATTATATCTTTTAGGATAGATTTAGTATTGCTATATTCTTTTAGTTTTTGTTCTGCTGAGAAATTCTTTGTCTTCTAAATGATAATTTTACAGGGTAGAGTATCCGAGGTTGCATATCTCCCCCATGTTGCTATTTCCTCTGGCCTGCAAATGTTTCTGTAGAGAAATCAGCTGATAAACTAATGGCGGTTCCCTTGTAATTAAATCTGTTTTTCTGTTACTGCCTATTTTGAATCCTCTTTTTAACTTTTGCCATTTCTATTATATCTTGGTGTAGGTCTGTTTGGGTTCATCTTATTTGGGACCCTTTATGCCTCCTATACCTGGATATCTGTTCCTTCTTTAGGTTTGAGAAGTTTTCAGCCATAATTTCTCCAAATAAAATTTCAATCCCCTTTTCTCTTTTTTCTCCTTTTGGGATCTCTATTATACATAGATTGGCATGCTTTATATTTTCCCATAGGTTTCTTACTTTGCTTTCATTTAAAATTTTTCATTTGGCTTCTTCTGAGTGGGTGATTTCCATTATTCTATATTCCAGAATATTTATTCATTCTTCATTATGCAATCTACTATTCATTGCCTTTAGCTCAGGTTTCACCTCAGCAAATGAGTTTTCTAATTTTTTTCACTCCTCTTTATAGCTTTTAGTTCCCCTTTACCGTAATCTGAATTCCAATTGATAACTCTTCTTAATTTCCTCAGTATTTTCACTATCTCCTTTTAACTTGGTGTCTGTGAGACTGAAGAGTTTGTTTCATTGTTGGTTCTTTCAGGGGGAATTCTACTGATCTTTTAATTGGGAGTGTTTCCTCTGTTTCTTCATTTTTACTTCTATTTCTCTTACTCTATGAATTTAGGAGAAATAATTATCTACCATGGGCATGGAGGGCTATTTGTATGTGGGAACATCCTTGTGTAACCTGTGTAAGGTTAATATTTTTGGTGCAAGGGCTGTTTTTACTATGCATGCCTGTTGCCTCTTTGCTCAGTGTTTATTGGCAGTAGAGTAGAATAGATTCTTCACTTCTCTCAGCTTTTAAACAATATATTTTATGATTTTCCCCTTAATTTAGGTAGCCGTGTGAGGGCCCTCATTCTGGAGGGTGGCCACATCCTACCGGCAGCACCATGACCTAGCCCTACCCATGCCTAATGGAATCAGCCAAGGCAACTTCTCAGCTTTAATATTTCTAGAGAGGTTTTCCCAGGAATTTGAGTTTCTTGATGTGCATCTGTAGCCTTGGAACCACGTGTGGTGTTTTTATAGATACTCTCTAGTTCTACAAAGTCCCCAGGTCTCCCATGAAAGGATTACATATTATTGGGGTCCATAGGTGGCCGAGCATTTCTGTAGTTCTTGGTTTATGACGATTACAATTTTGGCTTCACAGCTAGATAACTGTAACATACAGCTTATCAAGTAGACATTTTAAAACTCAGATGAAAAGAAGGTTTTGCTACTTTTAAACCCCGTAAGGTTCCTGGGATATCTTAAAAAACTAGGAAAATGAAACTCACAGGCACTTTGGGAAGGCAGGGATGACTGTCCCCTGCCCGGGAGTCAGGAGTCTTTGCTGGCCTGGCTGTGGAGGTAGATGTCCTTGTCCCCATTAGTTTCCATGACTCTCTGGGGAGTCTTTATACCTTAGGTAAGGAAGGACAGAGGAAATAACCTCCAAAAACTTATTTTCTATCTGACCCTAAAAAAAGAATCCATCTCCTATCGAGGTATTGCTACTACTTACTTAATGCTTGCCACGTGCCAGGGAATACTGCCAAGTACTTTGCACAATACAATAATGCAAGGAAGATGTTATTATTAAGTCTTGCAGGAACTGACTCAGGAAGTGAAATATTTTGCCCAAGCTATGAAAAGTACTGAGGGGCAGGGGGAGGATGAAAAACCACATGTGCTCTTAGATGCGATGCTCTGTGCCTCTATCTGTCACAGAGTGTGGCAGGTCACTCCTCTCTGCTTCTGGTGAAACTCCACTGAGAGGGGAAATGAAGACTCAGGGTCGTTGGGGTCTCCTTCCACTTTCTCATCAGGTGCTCAGCCTGTCTGAAACAGATTCAGATGCTCCAAATCACCTCTGTGTAGCCAGTCAGTCTTTTCAAGCACCTACTGAACTCAGTCCAGTGTGGAATCTGGATTAAATTCATCCTTTCTGTCTTATTTTCCTCAAGCATCAGTAACACAGTGTACTCCATTACAGGAACTTTATTTAAAATGAACGAAAATCTTATAACAGTGGATGTATGCTACCAATCCATCTTATGACTCAATCCCCACATCCTGCTTCTCAAATGTCAAGGGGGCCATTCCAAAGGTTAACAAATTCTCCATCCATACTGCAGTAAAACTTGCTTTAAACAAGTGGTTTATAACCTAGAGCTCCTTTTAGGATATTCCTTTCATGAATCTTAGGAATCACTGTAATGTTAACATCCAACCAAGAGTGCATTTTTTTTTTCCCTATTACTACAGACAGGAAGAGGATATTAATTAATCCCTGGATTCTGGGGTCCTCAGGTTTGATACTATTGCACAGGTAGCTATAGACAAGTTGTGATCCTGTAGTTCTGATACTGATTTGTGATTCATCACATAAACCAGAATAGTCTGAAAGTCAAACATTCTATTTCTAGAATTTCAAGCAGTGTCAAGCTTTCTCATCATTGCTCTCCAAAATGGCATCTTCCAAAGAGGTTTAAAAAAAGACAGCTCTTGAAGACTGCCACTTATAGAATGTATCTGGGTAAATATTTTAGACATTATCAGCCAACAGCCAGAAAATTAAAATTATGGAATGAGGGCCACAATGTCACGAAATAAGAGGATGTGTTTAGAACATAGGAACCAACTAAGGATAACCCACTTAAGTGGAACTGTCAGGTCGTTCTGATTTGAGGGCACTTGGCACAATTTTACGGAGAAGGCAATGGCACCCCACTCCAGTACTCTTGCCTGGAGAATCCCATGGATGGAGAAGCCTGGTAGGCTGCAATCCATGGGGTCGCTAAGAGTCGGACACGACTGAGCGACTTTCCTTTCACTTTTCACTTTCATGCACTGGAGAAGGAGATGGCAACCCACTCCAGTGTTTCCCAGGGACAGGGGAGATTGGTGGGCTGCCAACTATGGAGTCGCACAGAGTCAGACACGACTGAAGCGACTTAGCACCAGCAGCTAAGCAGGCACAGTTTTAAAAAATGAAAATGTCATCCCTCAGCTAGCTGGGCAAGTCCCCAGCTTGGGCTTGTCTGCAGCAATTTTAAAGCACAGAAGTGGCCGCATCTCTTTTGTGCCTGGAACCAGGAGCTCTTTACTCCTCCCTTGGATGTTCCAGTTAGGGAGGGGAAAAGATTTTTATTCCTGGGAAAGAGAAGCAGCAGGTTTTTGTGCTTAAAGAAGAAAACCTTTTTATTCAACAATCATTACAAAGATACAGGGGTCTCTAACCCACAGGCCATGGACCACTTAAAGAGAAAAACCTTTGTATTTGACGATCATTACAAAGATACAGGCCAGAGCAGGAATCGGGTTGTACAGGAGGGGAGCGGTGAGTGAAACAGAAACCACCCTGACTAACCCTGGTCTGTGGAAAAACTGTCCTCCATGAAATCCAGTCCCTGGTATCAAAAAGGTTGGGAACTGCTGGACTAGAGCATAATTCTAAGCAGCCACATCAAGTACAAAGTACATTAACAGGGTTAAACTGATTACCCCTCCACTGAGGATTTTCTGTTTGGCCCCACAGCCTAGTTTCCCATTCCAGAATATGGGCAGGAAAATGGTCAAAAAATTAACTTGGATGATGATGGAACTGCAGCTCACTGTTGGAAACACAACAAGTGTTACTGTTGAAGGAGAACATTTTTTTCAGAATTTTTTACAGAAACAAAGACCATCAAAATGTGGAGAAATAGTGCAGATATTTGATATAACTCAGGGGGCTTCCCTGGGGGCTCCATTGGTAAAAAGTTTACCTGCAATGCAAGAGACCTGGGTTGGGAAAATCTCCTGCAGAAGGAAATGGCAACCTACTTCAGTATTTTTGCCTGGGGAATTCCATGGACAGAGAAGCCTGGTGGGCTATAGTCCATGGGGTCAAAAGAGTTGGACGTGCTTAGTGACTAGACAACAACAAAGGACCCTGAAGCAGGTGGTGACAAAAAAGAAAAAGCACAGGCTGACACACCCTGCAGTGAGCCACTGTCCCTGTAGATCTTAGTAAGACCAGGCCATGGATTGTTGCCAAGAGTTCATTCACCAATTACCAGCTTTGTTTCTTTTTATAAGGAGGATATGCCTTCTTTGACTCTGTTCTGTTACTCCAGTATCTTCTGTTCCTGAAGACCTGATGGGATTTGTCACTTTCCCAGATAACGCCTTACTTGAAAATGGCCTCACGGGAAAGCTTATTACCATCTTTAATTATTAGAAGGATAGCTGTGAGACACATGGCCCATCTCTCTCTCTGGACACACCCCACTGTCACTATCCAAAGGAGTTTTATTTGATTCTGTGGGAGCACTTGAATTTATGCCCCATTAAAGTTCTCTTTTAAAAACTACAAGTTGAAGCCACATCTAACAGTCATGACATTCTCTGGATCCCACGCACATCCTAAAACTGGAAAACCTGTTTCATGGCCACAGAACCAATAAAATATATGACTTCATTCGAAATGCATGATTCTTAAAAGAGGAAAATAAAGTAATTTCTGGTGTTTATAAAACGCCTTTATGATTGGAGCTTTCTATATAAACACTGAATATGCTCTAAGAAGGTTCTCTCATGTCGTAAGAAATTACAGCTTAGACTGGAGTCCCAAACCTTTCATTCTGCTGTGAGATTTGCTTTCAGTTTCAAATTTAACTCTTAACATTTTTCTTTTAGGACCAAGGTCAAGATAGGGCCTCTTAATATTTATGCTCTTACTCATCTTCCATTAGCCACAGTGAAAACAAGCATCGCCAGTTTCCTACCTCAAGACTTGGTTACATAAATAACTGGGTGTGACCATACTGGATGAGTCAACCAGTCAGTCAACAAACAGGACTCCCCATTATGTGCCAGGTGGGAGCAGAGTTCTACAGGAAAAGTTCATGTGATCACGTTCCCGTTGAAGAGAAGGACTCTAAGCTTCAAGCAACATCAAATATACAGCTGGGCTGAAACAGTCCTCTAACTGCCTAAAGTACTTGCTCAGAGTACCTCTTACCTCCCCTTACCTCTGACCTGTTTTTTGAGGAATACCATCCGACATGAATAAAAGAACCAAGGACTCTGACTCCACCAAGAATTCCCCCAAATATTCCACACCCCCTTCCGGGCTTATGCCTCAGTATGTGCATGCTGGTCAAGTCCGACTCTTGAGACCCCGTGGACTGTAGCCCGCCAGGGTCCTCTGTCCATGGAATTTTCCAGGCAAGAGTGCTGGAGTGGGTTGCCATTTCCTTCTCCAGGGGATCTTCCCCTTGATCAGGAAGGGATTCCGATTCACGTGTACACCCTCAGCTCATCTGAAATCCCATGATCTCCATGAAGGCTTCTCCTGCCCAATCAGAAAGTTTTCTCCTCTGAACTCTCCTCTATATGACCTGTGTATACCTCTCACATTTTAACCTCCATAGTCGTCCTCTCTTTTCATTTGTTACCTTCCCTACAAAAGGGGAAGCTACTGGAGTCCAAAATCATTATTTCTGGGGTTACTGATGGTGATTCTTCCAGCATGTGTAGCATGTGGCCCAGTAACTCCATGGTTTGAAGCAAAGCTTTGCACAGCCCGGTCATTCCAGAGGGGTGCCCTGAGGCCACCTGGTGGGAGCAGAGTGGACAGGTCTATGGGAGAACCCCAGCCCTCCAATCTGATGGGTTTTGACTGTAATTCTTCTATTTATTGTGGTTCATATAAGTTTTCCTTTAAAAAAGAAGGATTCTGCTAGAGATAGAAAAAAAAGGAAACCACTGCCATAGATACTATCAAATAAATGAACAGAATTATATCTGATGCCTCGAGTGCTTTTTCCCTTCAGATATAATGAAATCCATGATAAAAAAAGTGAGGCAAGAAGGTTCAGAGTACCCGTCAATCAAAGAACATGGTCAAAACAGAGGCCCTTTCTCCTATTCTATATGATCTTTTTCCATTACAATTTGACAGATGCCTCCTCAAGCTCTGAGTGAGCTGTTTGAGGTGGTGAACAAAACCACATTGGCCCCTGGTTCTGCTCTGGGTCTGTGTATGTGTGTGTGTGAGCATACACACCTGTGATGCTCTGATCTCAATGCCCGTGGGTGAGCACACCCATGGCACTCTGATCTCAATGGGTGTGGGTAAGCACACCCATGATACTCTGATCTCAATGAGCGTGTGTGAGCACACCCATGATACTCTGATTTCAATGAGTGTGTGTGAGCACACCCATGATACTTTGATCTCAATGTGTGTAAGTGAGCACACCTATAGTACTCTGATCTCAATGCACTGTCGGTGAGCACACCCATGACACTCTGATCTCAATATGTATGTGTGAGCACACCCATGATGCTTTGCTCTCAATGTGTGTGCATGAGCACATCCATGACACTCTGATCTCAATGTAACTTTGAAGAGAGAGTTACAAATGATGCTGACAGACATCTCTTGATCCTCCTCCCCCACCAAATAAATCTATTCCTTCAGTCTAAGTGGTGTTAATATCCACTCTGCTGCTCAGGCTACACATCTCAGAGTGTCTCCTGATTTCTCTCCTTCACTACCCACGCCCAATTTATCAGTAATACTGCTAGTTGCATCTCTGAAATGTTCCCAAGCAGCTCATTCTTCCCTGCCATCTGCTGCTACCGATCGCTGGAGCTCAGGGCATCATCATTCCATTACCTGTTACCAAGTTCATACCTTTTCTCTGCTCAGCCTTCTGCTTTTTCCTCCCTATTTTCTGTTTTCTAGGCAGCATATTTACACCTCTCCTAATAAAACTCTCTTAAAAGAGCTTCTCAGGAAGATCCCCTGGAGGAGGAAATGGCAACCCACTCCAGTATTCTTGCCTGGGAAATACCATGGACAGAGAAGCCTGGTGGGCTATACAGTCCATGGGGTCGCAAAGAGTCAGACATGACTGAGCAACTAACACACACATACACACACGTTTCTCATCAAACATAAAGTTAAACTCTTAACTCCCAACTGGTTAAAAAAAAAAAATTTCTATTTCACTCCAAATTCAGCAAATTGCTCATTCTGATCACCTTGCATTGGGGAGTTTTCCTTTCTTTAAGAAAGAAAGTAAATTAGCAGAGGACTGAGCAGAGAGACAGAAGAACTGGCCCATCACCCCCAAAACAGAAAGGACTTACGGCTTCAGATTTGGGAGGCACTGGAGGCGGAGGTAGGGCGATCTCGGCAGATTTCACCGCTGCACCCAGCGCTCCGGGTACAGGAAGGGGAGAGGTTGCGCACTTGGCCCGGACAGAACCTCGGAACTGGTCACATCTGCTCTTCTCACTCAGGGAGCGAGTGAGAGGCTGATGGCTGGGCTTGCCTTCCTCCAGCCACAGCTCTTCATAAGGAAGTTCCGACTTCCCTGCCATGCCTGCAGATTCTTCACCAGCTTCTGGGAAAAGGTAGTCGCTCCCGCTGTCCCCCGAGTCCTGATAGGGTAGGATGTCGTGAGGAAAGGGGGCCCACTCTCCCCCCAGGTCCCTGCAGCCGTGGAGGTTCACCTCGCTGTTGCCATGGAGATTGTTGCCATACACACAGACGGAGAGCCGGTGGAAGGACTGGGTGAGCTCATCGCGAGCGTAGCTAAGGGAATTGGGCACGTGGTTGTGGCCGGCGCACCGGCCCTTCTTGGGGCTCTTACAGTCCTCGTTCCAGTCGGTTTTCACGTCGCGGACCGCCCGTGAATACTCATCGATGTCGAACTGTTCTTGGCAGATCCCCAGCCAGTGATGGACCAGGGTCTCGGGCCATCCCTCTCCCTTGACCAGGTGTTCCGGGAGGCTAAACTTTGGGACGCTCAGGTGCAGAGGGAAGTGCATCGGGAGAATCTTGTTGTTTCGCAGCACACAGCAGACCACCACGGTCTTGGTCTGGATGTTCACAAACTTGTAGCGGTGCCCCTCGCGGATGAAGTGCAGGTCGTACGGGTTCCTGGGCGGCGGGCTGGGCACGGTCACGTTCACGGGGAGCCTGGTTTTCTCCACGATGTTGCGGATGGTATGCTCACCCTCCTGCATCTGAAGCTCCAGGGGGCTTCGGGTGCTAAACCTGCCCTTGCACTGGAATGGGAGGCTGATGCTCTCGTTGGTCCGGTGATTCATGCAAATGAGGCAGGGCATTTTGCCTTTTCCCAGCTTGCTGATGGAATTGAGTTTCCCAATCTTTTTGAAGATGGTGTTGAGTCGTGACTTCTCCTTGAAAGTCTTTGCATAAAGGATTTCTGCCTGGCCCATTAGAGTGAGTTCATCCCCCGTACACAGGGTGATGTTGTAAACTTCGGTGTCTTCATTGCATTCACCCGAAGCAACCTACGATAGGATAAATCAAATCTCAGGGTTGTTTTCTTTAGTTTATTTGCATGGAGAAGTAGACAACTTGATATTAAGACATAGATGTGCATGCACAAAGGAAAATGCTGTTTTAATACTAAATTTAGACACTCCATTTCTCCTATAACATGTATGTGGTTAACAATAATAGGATGATGTTAGTTTAGACTTTTAAAAACACTTTTTTTTCCCCAGAAGAACAAGGTACCTTGTATTCCTTAGTAAAATCTTGGGAAATACAGAAGAAAAACATAAGAAGAAAATAACACCCACGAGTCTGATGACTATGGTTAATGGTTTGATAAACATCCTTTTGGTTTTTTTTCCCTATGTATTATACCATGCAGATAATTATTTTGGGACTTTAATTTTATCATTGTATCTTTTTCAATTATACAAATACATCCATAAATACTAATGTAGAAAATAGCTTTTGAACTACTAAAATTCTACTAATATTTTACCTTTAAAGTTTTGCTAATTTTATTAAATTTTCTAAAGTTGGGACAAAGGATTATACAAACTACTCACATTCATCAGAAGAATTATTAGAAAATACAGATACAAAAATGAGCAAAGTCTATACGCCCTAACCAGTCACTGAAGATAACCTGCTGACAATTTTAAAAATGGAAAGAAAAGACAAGATGGCAGAGTAGAAGGATGTGAGTGCAACTTCTTATGAAAACACCAAAATCACACCTAACTGCTGAATAACCATAGGCCAGAAAAACCGCCCAAACACTGGTTCATATATACACTGGAATACTACTCAGCCATTAAAAGGAATGAAATAATGCCATTTACAACAACATGGATAGACATGGAAATTATCATACTAAATGAATTAAGTCAGACAAAGACAAATTATCATATGATATCACTTATACATGGAATCTAAAAAAAAAACTCTAACACAAATGAACTTATTTACAACACAGAAACAGACTTAAAGAACAAACTTATGGTTACCAGTAGGGAAGGGCTGGGGGTGAGGGGTTGGTCAACTGGGGAGTTCAGACTGACATGTGTACACTGCTATATTGAAAATGGATAACCAACAAGGACCTACTATACAGCACAGGGAACTCAGCTCAATATTCTGCAATAATTTAAGTGGGAAAAGAACTTTAAAAAGAGTAGATAGCATGTATACATACAATTTAATCATTTTGCTGTACACTTAAAAGTAATACAAAATTGTTAATCAACTTTTAATATAAAAATGAAAAATTCTTGAGTGATGTTTTAAGCAAAACTAATTTTACTATGCTTATTGCACCACTGAAATTCAAAAATTTAAATTCCTGTTCTAAAAAAAGAAACAAGTGTATTAGTCTATCTCAGGGATATTTATCAATATATATGCAATTTTACTGCTCTGCTTCTCATTGTAATTTGTCCATTTTCCTGTGCATATACTCCATTAATATTAATACTGACCTAACATATTCCATTATACATGGATATGCCTTAATTTATTTGACCAATTCCCTACTGTTAGGCAGATGGGATTTCCCAATTTTTAACATTTATAAATAGTACTGCAATAAACATTTCACACTTTATTTCCTTAGGATAACGTCTCAGAAACAGAATGCATGAACAAAGCTGTGTATATATTTGAAAGGTCTAATATGTGTTGCCTATTGTATTGGGTTGGCCAAAAAGTTTGTCCAGGTTTTTCTGTAAGATGTAATGAAAAACCCAAATGAACTTTTTGGCCAGCCCAATACTTCACGCGTGTTATGCGTGTGTGTGCGCTAAATCGGGAGTGTTACACATCTTCATATTTCTACTTTATGAGCTTGTTTCCCCATACCCATGCTGACTAGGTTTAACGCCTACCAGTATTAAAGGTAAAGCATGTAACCTGCATTTATTTATGCTTGTGAAAATTTTTTGATATTTATCAGGCTATTTATAGAGTTTTTCTTTTATGAACTGTCTTCTTGTGTCCCTCACCCATTTTTCTACTGTGATGGTTGTCTTTTCAAGATTTATGTATCTATTCATGGTTGCACTGGGTCTTGGCTGCTGTGCATGGCCTTTCTCTAGTTGCAGTGAGCAGGGGCTACTCCTTGTTGGGGTGCTTGGGCTCCTCATTGTGGTGGCTCCTCTTGTTGCCGGAGCACGGGCTCCAGTAACCAAGGCATTTGGGCTCAGTAGTTGTGGTGGACCAGGCTTGGCTGCCCCAAGGCACATGGCTCTTCCTGGAGAGGGATGAACCTGTGTCCCCCTACACTGGCAGGTGGACTCTTAACCGCTAGACCACCAGGGAAGCCCTGTGACAGTCATCTTACTGACTGCTTTTTATGCAATGTGAATGTCATTTATGCTATATATTTCCTAATATGTTGCCTGAATTTCAATTCTATGGTTTAGGTACTAGTTTTTTTTTGTTTGTTTGTTTTATGTAGCAAGCATTTTAAAAGATTTCCTTTGTGAGTTCATTCTTGGGTGTTCTGCTCCTTGTTGAGTAGATACAGATCAGTGGTTTGATGGAGGTGTGCTTTTGTCCCCTCCGGTCCTGAGATATTCCAGACTGCCATGACTGTGAGGGTGCTATTTACATCTAGTGGAGAGAGACAAAGAATGGTGCTAAAAATGCTTACAAGGCACATGACAGCCCCCAGAGCAAAGATTCATCCAGTCCAATTTTCATGAGTGCTGAGCCTGAGAAATGCTGATATCATTAACCAATATTTTCTTCTGCTATTTTGATGGTTTCATTTATTAAATATTTATTTAACTTATTTACATAAAATTTACTTAGATTATTTAAGACAGGGCTCTAATTTCTTAAATAGCTAACCTAATGTCCAGTACATTTCCAAGCAACCATCCCTTTCATCTCAGATTTGAAGTGCCACATTTATCATATATTAAATTTATAAAACACATACATTCAAATGCATACATATATTTTTTCCTAAAGACCTTTCTGCCTATTTTCACATCATAACAATGTTGTTTTAATTTCTATATCCTTATCATACATTTTGAGATCTGATAACAACAGCCCTCACTTGCGGTTATTCTGACCCAAAGTTTCTGGATAGAAAGAGAAAAGAGAATCAAAGTCAAAAGTCAAGTAACAGGCTGAGAGAAAATATTTCCAGTGTATATCACAGAAAAGGAACTAATATTCCTAATACATAAACAGCTCTTTAAAAAATGACCCCAAACCCTCCAGAAAAACAGAAATGTCATGAAAAATCAACCCACTAAAAAGATGCATAATGGAAAAGATGCATCTATGGAAAGATGTTCAACTTCTCTCACAACCAGAGAAGTGTCAACTATAATTACACTGAGATATCACTTCTCACCTAGAATACTGATAAATATTCAGAAGCTTGACACTGCACTCAGTTGGTAAAGCTATGGGGAAATAGGCACTCTAGTTCATAGCTGGTGGAAATGCAACATAGTACAAGCCCGGGGCAGGGAATTTGGCGATATTTAACCAAACTATTCATGCGTTTATCCTTCCACTCAGCAATGCTACTTTTAGGAATTTACCCCAAAGATATTTCTCCAACAGTATGAAAACACACATGTACAAGGTTATTCACTATAGCATTATTTGTGTTTGTAAAAAATATTGGAATCTATTTAAAAAGTGCCCAAACATCGGCAATTGATTGAATAAACTAAAGTACACACACAAACTGATGTTATGTGAGAAAGAAAGAGGTTAATTAGTTCAATGAATCGGCATGGAATGACTTCCAGAATAGACTAAGTTTAAAAAAAAAAAGGAAAGAACATGAAAATGTATAAGGTATACCACCATCTTGTTTAAGAAAGAAGGAAAAGTAGTATACATATATTTCTGCCTTTTTTTTTTTTAAAGGAACATAAGAAAAATAAACCAGAAAACAATGCAATTGGTTACTTCCAGGAGGGAGGGGAGTGAGGAACCTGGGGGAAGGGACAGGGCAAGTGACACCTCTATGAGTAAACCATGCTATCTAGTTTCGACTGTTAGAAAGTGGGCCAATGGTCTACATATTAAAAAGAATAATAATAAAATTAACAAGAAATTAAACAAAAACTGAATGCAAATGGAAATAGATGAACCCAACTGTATTTCAAATGAATAAACTAATAGCCCTGGAGACAGAGAAGGAATCAAAGTGACTGTGGAACACTGACTATATAGTGCCAGTAGGGAAAACAAAAGACCGACCAAGATTGTGTTCTTTTTAGTAGATTTGTTTTGCATGGAGGTATAGGGACAGTGAATCTCAAACTACTTTACATGTGTTGGAGGATTGAAAAAATGAGTAAATGTGTCCATAGTTTGGGAGTTTTCACTGTGGCAGGGCAGTATGGAATTAAGAAAAGCAAGAAAGAACTCCATGGCGCTGGACTGGAATTGAAGGCATTTGTATGACCTCATAATTTTAAGAACACATAGACACAAACACACATGACTCAGCTTTGTCCTTTCAAAGAGATTACAAGCAAAGACTCCCACTATCACCATTCCTCATTAAAAGGAAGCAGGGCTCCTGGAATAAGTGACTGATTCCAAGGCTAGGGTAAGAAAGATACAAGATGAGCTGGGAATGTTCTGTTGTGCTGGGAAGTAAAGAAATGCTCTTAAGATGATGGAATCCTGTCAGAAGGATACAGGAACCAGCCTGAATTAGCCCCCATTGGTCCATATTGTTAACAAAAAGATGAATGAATGAAAAAAATGAATGGGGGACAATCTGACAAATGTAGAGAAGTGGTGGGACTGGAAAAATTATAATTTTGTACTTATTACAGTAAAGATTATATGCTAGAATCATTAGTAATTACTGAGTTTATAGAAGTTTGATTAAACTTCTCATTACTTCATTAGAAGTAATGAGCAAGATCTTAAAATGTCTTTGTGCATAAGTTTATTAATTGCCAGAGGAGGAAAAGTAATTGTAGAAGGTAGAAACAAGTGATAAAATCTAAACTCACCAAAAAGTCTATTTCCTGTGGGTGTGATTCCCTGAGAAGGTCAGAACCTCACTCATGTAACATTTCACCTACAAGGGCATTCATTAATAGAATGTACTCATGAGGAAATATCAGACAAACCCCAAATGAGAAATATTCTGTAAAATATCTAGTGTGTATTCTTAAAAACATCCATGTAATGAAAAACAAAGAAAAGTTGAAGAACTGTTCCAGATTAAAGTGAAAGACAGAAAAAAAAAAAATAATAAAGTGAAAGACAGAAATGAAAAGTAAATGTAATACATGATTCTGGAATGAATTCTGTACTAAAAGAAAAAAATGCTATAAACTACTATATTGGGACACTTGGCAAAGTTAGAATATAGACTGTAAATAAAAGTACTGTTATCAATGCACTGTGCTTACATAAGAAAATACCCTTATTCTTCATAAATATACACTGATTATTGTCAAAGGGCATAAGGTATATAATTCATTCTTGAATGGTTCAGAAAAGTGTAAGTTATACATTTATATGTATATGCATATACATACACATATATATATGTGTGGGCACACAAAATGATAAAACAAGTGTGCAAAATGCTAAGAGCTGGTGAATCGAAAGTGGTTAGGGAGATCTTATATTACTCCTGCAACAATTCTTTAAGACAGAAGTTATTTAAAAACTTCAAAGAAAACATGACAACAGGAAATTTTAGATATTTTTTAGAAATTAATCTATTTCTCCAGATGAACTTTATTTTTGGCTGTGCCGAGTCTTCACTGGTGTGTGGGCTTTTTCGCCCCTAGAATCAGCGAGCAGGGGCTACACTCTAGTTCTGGTGCACAGGCTTCTCATTGCGGCAGCATCTCTTCTTGCAGAGCATGGCCTCTAGGGCACGTGGGCTCTAGAGCACAGGTTCAGTAGTTGTGGCACTTGGGCTTAGCTGTTCTGCAGCAGGTAGGATCCTCCAGGACCTAAGACTGCATCTGTCTCCTGCATTACAGCCACCCTCCATGAACCTTAGAATCATCCTGTCCATGGTTTGCAGTGGTAATTCTATTGGAAGCACATCTACATGGGTGTTTTTTTTGATAAGAAGTAACATCATGATAGTCATATTTCCAAAGTCACATGAAAACTCTCATCATGTATTCAGATCTTTTATTTCCCTCATTGGTATTTAAGTCTGCCTTTGTTATCAATCCCTGAGTATTACTGTTCATTTGTGTTGTTAAATATGCTTTGTTGATATTCTGTGTCCAATAATCTTATTGTTAATAGTTTTCCCAGTTCATTTTCTTGGGATTCCTAGGTGGTTATTTTTTATGCAAACAAAAATATTTTTTTTCATTTTTAAAGTTTTCATCCTTTTTCCTCATAACAGAGTGGTGGTGGTGAGAGTGTCATTTCAGATTTTAATGTGAATATCACTTGTGTTTTAACATCAACTAAGAGAAATCTGTCAGTTTGAAATGGATATTTAAAAAAATCATTATTACTGATTTGTCTTTCCAATTCTAGTTTTCTAAAAGTTTCTACAAAGAAACTAAATTTTATTTTTTACCAAATGCTGTTTCTATATCCAATAAGATAGTCACATGTTTATTTTAAATTTTGATGTATGGATTTTATAACAGTATATTTCCAAATATTAAAACAACCCTGTGCTGTGCTTAGTCATTCAGTCGTGTCCGACTCTTTGTGACCCCATGGACTGTAGCCCTGCCAGGTTCCTCTGTCCATGGGGATTCTCCAGGCAAGAATAGTGGAGTGGGTTAGCATTCCCTCCTCCAGGGGATCTTCACAACCCAGGGATCGAACCCAGGCCTCCCACATTGTAGGTGGATTCTTTACCAGCTGAGCCACCAGGGAAGCTCCAAACAACCCTACATGCCTGAAATAATCTCTGTGTGATCATGGTGCTTAAAACTATACTGCATGATTCTCCTAAACAGCATTTCGTCTATATGTGATGTGCTGGGTTGGCCAAAAACGTTGCTCGGGATTTCCACTGCATCTTATGGAAAACTCCAATGAATTTTTGGGCAACCCAATATCAATCACAGGTGAGATTAGCCTACAGTTCTATTTTATCTTTATCATGTTTTAGTATCAGGCTTACATTAAGCCTGAGATGGATTTTTTTCTTGTATGTTAACAAAGCATCTTGGGTAAAGTGACATTATTCATATTGCTTAATGGGTAGTAATCATTATGTTCTTAGAGAACTAAGTAGTAAGAATCCTTGTAAATAATTTCTCACCCATGCTAGGTCATCTTTACATAATTTTAACCTTGGGCAAAAGCAGTTTGTCAGTTAACAGTAGTGCTATAAAAAAATAAACAGTTCTGTTGTCTCTGGCCGGGAATTATTCTGGAGGAGGCATTATCAGCACATAAATGGCAGAACAAAATTGCTTTTAACAGGAGTTCAGGCTCCAAAGGTTTAAGATCCATTTTAGGGGACTCAGATAAGTTTTATAATTATTTTTTGACAAGAACTTAACCTAACTGTGTGTATTTTTAGACTCAGCATTCACGTGGACTTCTGTATACTGGAGTAAGTTTAGGAATTTAAATCAATAACAAATAAATAAAATTTAACTTTTACTTGGAATACTTTCAGATTTGTAGGAAAGTTGCAAAGATGGTACAGAGAGTTCCTGTATACACTTCACCTAGCTGCTTCTATTAACATCTTATAAACCACGGCACACTATCAAACTAAGAAATGAACACTGGTATAGTCTACTAACTACATTTTAAGCTTTACTTGGATTTCACTGAATTTTTCAACAAAGGTCCTTTTTCTGTTTCCAGACCAAACCGGGACACCATTTTGCACCCAGTTCTCTGTTCTGTGAATTTCTTGAACTTGCCTTGTTTCTTTATGATCTTGACAGTTTCCTCCTGATTTTACAAATAAAGTTTTATTAGGACACTGCTACGCCCATTTGTTTCTGCCTTCACTCTCCACTGGCAATGCTGCAACAGAGACTCTATGGCCTGCAAACTCCGAGCTACTCACTGTTTGTCCCTTTAAGGAAAAAGTCTGCTGACCCCTGGTGATGAATAAATGAACCGCAGCCGTAGAAAGGAAATGGCCAGAGTACTCCAGTGCTCTTGCCTGGAAAATCCCACGGACGCAGGAGCCTGGTAGGCTACAGTCCATGGGGTCACAAAGAGTCGGACATGACTGAGCAACTTCACTCAGCCTTAGGAAATTAATTGGTACAATACTATCAGTGGTACAATACTAACAACTAAGCTACAACATGAGTTTGAATCCTGTTTACTGCTGAGTAACCTTAGAAAACGTTTTGCCATTTTGTCTTATTTATTTATCATTTTTGGCTGTGCTGGATCTTCATTGTGGTGCTTGGGCTCTCCAGCTGTGGCACCTGGGCTTAGCTGTCATGTGGGATCTTAGCTCTCCAATCAGCGATTGAACCCAGGTCCCTTGCACCGGAAGGCGAATTCTTAACATTGGACACACTGGACCACCAGGAAGTCCTGTGTTTTACCTTTCTGAGTCTCAGTTTCCTCATCTGGAAAATGAGAACACCATCAGCTACTTCTCAAGCTTAATTACTGTAGGTAAAAAAACTTCCCACAGTGGTAAGCTCTCAGTAGCTCAGTAACTGTTATTATTACTTTTATTAACCATTTTAATTCTCATAATTGTTTCACCTTGCCTTTCACATCTCTGTATTTTCAAGTTGTTTTCTGTTTTCATGAACTACCGCTTTCAAGCCCAAACCACTATCTCTAAGCATTATCTTTTCTTTTGTACTAAAGAACTGCTCAAATTTTTATTGTATATGTTATCCCGGAATAAAACTTAATGTCAGAATAGGGCCTGAAATATCATTATAGTTACATCCCAAAGGAAGTGAACATATTGAAATGATTCATAATACACTGTTTTAGGATAAACTGGTCTCCAACAAGCTCAGATGCAGTGCTGTACTTCCTTTTTATTGGAACTTAGTAAAATAAAAACTTGGCAGTCCATCCATTTGGATCAGGTTGGAGACAGGGATGTTGAGAGGAAGGATTCTCATGAGATTTCACACACACACACACACACACACGTTCACTCATACAACAAACTGTTTCCAGGGAACAGACAGGGAGCCAACAGTGCTTCTCAAATATGAGGGAAGAAGAAGAAACATCTCTTTCTAGCTTCTAGAGTCAGTAACTTTGGTACTAGCTATTTTTCCTTATTTACCTTTATAAACATACACCTTCCAGGATGAAAAAAATCATAGATCTGGTGAGTACTGCACACCAAATGAAACTGAAAGAGGATGTCCACATGGTATGTGAGACAGAATTCACACAGATTAAACAGATCAAAACCATCTTCAGTAAATGTCACGCTCCGGGCGCACGCAACAGTTTTGTCTACAGATTCCTGTATGTCTGTACTTCGAAAGGAAGTTACTCCTACTGCCGTACATAAAAATGCATAACATATGTGCACACAATCTGTGATTCCAAGCTTCCAACTCTGATGTCACCGTTCATGCTGGCAATTAGCTCTGCATGTATTAGGAGACTAGCACACTGACCGATCTTGTGGTCTCCGTCAGTGACAGACGAAGGAGCTCATAAGTAAGTGTTTTTCCTTTGGCAGCTGAGCCAAACTATCTCCTCTGCTTTCTACAGATGTGATTTATTTGCATAATTTCTTTAAATTTTTTTTTTTAATAGCAAAAGAAACAGTGCGTTCTGTCTTAAGTGCTTGGGTATGCGTGCCTGGTTAACATTTCCAGTTTCAATGTTTCCTGAGAGGAAGTCATTCAGAGTGTGTTATCTAAACAACTCTAATAGGTCTAATCCAGGAAACTATCAGGGTTTCACTGTTCATAACACCATTCAGAGTTAATACCCCAGGGTCAAGCAACATTTAAAAACACTGATGTAAAATTTTACACACACACACACACACTCTCTCTCTCCCCTCTCTTCTCTCTGGCTCTGTCAACAGGCAACCTTCCCCCTAAGAACAGTCCTTTTAGAGACTGACATGGAATAGAGGTTAAAATCGCAACTCTTGGGGAGAAAAAAAAATCAGGATTGATCTGATCGATATTTGGTTAAATAGACAATATTTGATCAAAATTAGATATTTTCCTCCCCAAACTTCAGTTTTTATAACTCTTTTCTATGGGAAAATGGCAGAAAATGGGAAGCAAAGGGCATCAAGGGTTAAGACAAATGTCAATCCTGAGTGTTTTATTTTTTTAAACAGGAAATAGGGCAAGGATGACAAGTACAATGGCCATGATTTAACTTGTGACGGCACAAAGGAGGGCCTGCCAACCAGTAGTTTTTCAGAGGAGGTCTCGAAACCGCAGATGACAAAAAAAGCACTGGGCTGTCTTCAAACACTGAAATAATTAGCCTCACCATTGTATCCAATTTTATCGTTCTGAATGACTCTTGAAAATAGATGACATCTGACTCATGGTAAGGAAAAGATGTGATTTTTAAAAACTGGAAATTACAAATAAAAATTGGCTACCTCTAAATTCATTCACTCTTCATTTTTAAAATTCATTCTTACTTCTGACAAAATTCAGGCTGCACAGTGATTGATAATTTCTGATCTCTCTGAAATGTAGCCAAGAAAAAGGCAGTGAAATAAAGGCCTCTGAGCAGCCAAAAAGATGTGATATGAGGGCTTACGGAAAAGCCTTTAAGGACCTTAATTTAGAGTACTTACTCCTATCTAACTAAACTCTACCCAACTTGGTTACCAGTTTCCAACCCACTGCAGAACAGAAGTGGTCATCGAAACTGGAAATACGGACTCTTAAAGCAGATATTCTAACAGACATTTTAAATGAGACCATAAAACACCTAATTCTTAGGGTATGGGGTCTTTCCATTTAAAGGTAAAACTATACCCGCCCGGAAATGGGAATGAGTTTAAATTTTGTTCAAGTACTTCTCTTTTGGATGACAGAAAGTTCAATCCATTTCAAGAAACTCAAAGAAAATTACAGTCATTTTGCACAGGATTTTTGTTATAATTCAGTTACCCCCTGAGCTAATTTTGCTACCCTAAAATTAATCATGCTCCAAAGGTTCCAGAAGAGGTAGAAAATGTCAGAGCAAATGAGCCTTATCCATTAAAAAAAAAAAAAAAAATCACAGGGGGAAAACACCTGTCTGACATCATTAGAAACTTACAACACGAGAAGGATTCCTTTTCTGAATGGTCAAGACAGAAACTAGGACTGGGATTGTAAACTAGGAATGATGTGACCACCATGACTGATCTATACTCTTAATACAATAAAACAAAACAACCAAAAACCTCAGAACTCAGTTCCACTATTTTGTATTACTTTACAGGATGACCAAAGGATGGTCCATGTACCCAGGGTAAAGTTTAGCCATAAGCTATTCTGCCTTTTAAAAGACAAACACAGGACTTCCTTGGTGGTCCAGTGGTTAAGAATCCGCCCGCCAAGGCAGGGGGCAGGGGCTTGATCCCTGGTCTGGGAAGATCTCACATGCCAAGGAGCAACCAAGCCCGTGTGCCACAACAAAAACCCAGTGCAGCCAAAATTAAATAAATAAATTTATTTTAAAAAGTAAAGATAAACATGATCGGAAAGATGGCAGGGAGTAAAATAATTATGACAAGGGTTAGAATCAAGAGCAGCCCAAACCCTCTCCATGAATGTATTTTCAAGGCCTTGTCTGTAGTGTGTTCTAAGATGAGTTGAGGAAGTAACATGACATATGTTGAATTTGTTAGTTATCTTACACATGGAAATAAAATACGGTCTAACCGGCTGGCAGAGGAGGAAGATCTTTATTTCTTCAGCACTTTTTCAGATGGAAACATTAAAAAGGGGAACGAATATATTAAGATAAAAGGCACATAGACTGCCTCAAGTCAATGGCTTGAGGGGAAAGCTGGCTGATTCTCAGTAAGTTAAAAGCCTTGGAAAACATCCAAGGTTCAGCATCAAGTTGCAGGAATCATATTAAACTTTAGAACTCTTGCTTATTGATTCAATGATGCATTCTGGCCACTTCCTTGTATCTTCACCACTGCTTCAAGCAACAGGGCAAGAACCCACCTTGTTTCTCTGTGAATAATGGTTGATACTTAAAAAAAGGCTGGGTTAATATGTTACACTAGCATTTTTGAAGGGGTTCATTTTGACACATGCTATCTAATTAGAAACTGCATCCGGTGCTGACAGAAAACATCAAGTGAACTAGTAGGATTTGATTTTTGAAATACTAGCAATATGCTCAGGAATGAAGTAAGGTCTTAAAAATTGGCAGATGTAACATTCACAAAAGTTGCCAAATGCTGTGTGTCAGACCATCAACATTTCAGATACAAAAGGCAGAAGGATCTGGCTAGGCAATAATTATTGAATACATTTATTTACAATTTTTTTTAAGAAAATGAATTTATCGTGCAAGCTATTGTGTCTATGTGAAAGGATCTTCTGATCATTGTCATGGGCCTTATCTCAGATCTACAGACAGAATGCGAGGGAGTAAAAAAGACGACTGGATTGAATTAGGGGACCAGGCTTTGCAGCTAAGTCACTTTGTGGTTTTGCATGAAGTCAGCTGACATCTGTTTCTTAGTTTTCCTATTTATTAAAAGAAGGAGTGGGACGGGGCGATGTATGAGGGCCTTTCCAGATCTAACATTTGATGATGATCAAAACTCGGAGTCTATAAATTTCCTAGTCCTGCTGGATTATTTATTATGGTGTATCACTCAATTCTTGGTCATGTTCCTTAGCACTGAGAAACCTAGCTGTCACTCAAGTTCTCCAAACCTTAAATGATTTTATTTTCCCCATCAAAAAAAAAAAAGACGATCCTGGGGCTTCCCTGGTGGCTCAGTGGTGGAGAATACAGCTGCCGCTGCAGGAGACAGCCACTGGATTCCTGGTCTAAGCAGATCCCGCACGCTGCAGAAACACCAGGCCTGCGTGCCACAACGACTGAGGCTGCTCTAAAGCCGGGAGCTGCGACTACTGAGCGCGCTGCCGCAGCTACCGGAGCCCACACCATGAGAAGCTCCAACTACAGAGCGGCTCTTGCTTGCTGCAACTAGAGAAAAGCCCACGTAGCAATGAGGACCTGGCACAGCCAAAAAGAACTGAGTGATAAAAAAGACAAGACACTGAAACCCATGCCGGAAACAGCTGCCAAACCCAGTTCTGAGGAGCTGTTACCCAGGTGACAGGACTGTCAGCGGAGCTCTGACCCAGCCCACAGGGAATGGTTCTTACGAGGTCTGTGCGGGCTCAAGTGGTGACTGTGCTCCATACTGGATCGAGATGTCACAGTTCCTGAGGTGGGGCACTTTGCCCAGCGGAGACAATGCAAACTTATTATTCTGCCTCCAGGGAAATCTATGCTGGAATGGCTGAGATCTCAGACTTCACTAACTGGAATGAAAAGAGCAACGTTACAGCATCCAGGTTAGCGTGTTCCGGCCCCCTCAGACTGGAGAGTCGTTTGAATGTGGGAAACTTCTGCGCGACAGTACTGAAGTCAAGATGCCTCTTCCCCAGTTAAGGAGAGCTGCAAGCTACCCACTGCTAAGTCCAAGGCTGCCCTTTCTTCTTGCTCTCTGCAAATGTCACAGAAAAGACGGAACTTACAAGACTTAGCTTTAGTCTTATTTTGATGGGAGAAATTACATGCGTGGGGCAATTTCTAATCATTACTGGGCTGGGTTTGCGAGGCTGGGAGACAGTTTAAATAATTCACTAGATACTGGGATGTGTGTTCTGGCATAAGAAGGCTCCAAAAAAGTATTTGAGGTGAAGGGTGTTCAGAAACAGCAACAACGTATATGCTGTGTTCTCAACATTCGGTCACAGGGTATAAAGTGCTAAATAAAGGGCGAGTGAAATCATCTGTGTTAAGAAATTTTTTTTTTTAGATGTGAAACTTCACTTAGTTGGAATTTATGTTTTGAATCAGGGGTTGGCAAACTTTTTCTTACAGGGCCAGTGAGTCATCATTTCAGGCTGGTGGGCCATACAGTTTCTGTTGCAACTACTGAACTCAACTGTTACATTGTGGAAGCAGCCACAGACAACAGGAAGTGCAGGGGGATGGCTGTGTTGTAATAAAACTTTATTTACAAAACAGGTGTCTTGCCCTAAGACTGTAGGTAGCCAGCCCCTACATGAGACACTTGCAAAGCATGTGTGCTTTACTGCATTGCTTCATTTAATCCTCATGAAAAATCTAAGAGGTGGGGAGTTGTTGCTGTTCTTCAGGCACTCGGTCATGTACAACTCTTTGCACTCGGTCATGTACAACTCTTTGCTACCTCATGGAATGCGGCACCCCAGGCTTCCCTGTCCTTCACTATCTGCTGGAGCTTGCTCAAATTCATGTCCATTGAGTTGGTGATGCCATTCAACCATCTGTCCTTTGTCGTCCCTTTTTCCTCCGGTCTTCTGTCTTTCACAGCATCAGGGTCTTCCAGTGAGTCGGGTCTTTGCAGCAGGTGGCCAAAGTATTAAAGCTTTAGCATCAGTCCTTCCAATGAACATTTAAGGGCTGATTTCCTTTAGGATGGACTGGTTGAATCTCCTTGCTGTCCAAGGGACTCTCAAGAGTCTTCTCCAACACCACAGTGAGGAAGCCTTCTTTATGGTCCAACTCTCACATCCATAGGTGACTACTGGAAAAACCATACCTCTGACTACATGGAACTTTGTCAGCAAAGTAATGTCTCTGCTTTATAAAGCAGAGAAAATACACTGTCTAGGTTTGTTGTAGCTTTTCTTCTGAGGAGCAAGCATCTTTTAATTTTATGGCTGCAGTCACCATCTGCCATGATTTTGGAGCCCAAGAAAATAAAGTCTGTCACTATTTCCATTGTTTCCCCACTATTTGAGATGAAGTGATGGGACCAGATGCCATGATCTTAGTTTTCTGAATGTTGAGCTTTAAACCAACTTTTTCAGTCTCCTCTTTCACTTTCACCAAGAGACTCTCTAGCTCTTCTTCGCTTTCTGCCATAAGGGTGGTATCATCTGCATATCTGAGGTTATTGATATTTCTCCCGGGAATCTTGATTCCAGCTTGTGCTTCATCCAGCCCAGTGTTTCTCATGATGTACTCTGCATATAAGTTAAATAAGCAGGGTGACAATATACAACCTTGATGCACTCCTTTCCCAATTTTGAATCAGTCCATTGTTCCATGTCTGGTTCTAACCGTTGCTTCTTGACCTGCATACAGGTTTCTCAGGTAAGGTGATCTGATATTCCCATTTAAGAGTTTGCCACAGTTTGTTGTGATCCACACAGTCAAAAGTTTTAATGTAGTCAATGAAGCAGAAGCAGGTATTTTTCTGCAATTCTCTTGCTTTTTCCATGATCCACTGGATGTTGGCAATTTGATCTCTGATCCCTCTGCCTTTTCTAAATTCAGCAGTTCTGAAGTTCTTGGTTCACATACTGTTGAAGCCTAGCTTGGAGGATTTTGAGCATGACCTTGCTAGCATGTGAAATGAGTGCAATTGTGCAGTAGTTTGAACATTTTTTGGCGTTGCCTTTCTCTGGGATTGGAATGAAAACTGACATTTTTCCAGTCCACGGTCACTGCTGAGTTTTCCAAATTGTCTGGTATATCGAGTGCAGCACTTAGACAGCATCATCTTTTAGGATTTGAAATAGCTCAACTGGAATTCCATCACCTCCACTAACTTTGTTTGCAGTGATGCTTCCTAAAGTCCACTTAACTTCACATTCCAGGATGTCTGGCTCTAGGTGAGTGATCCTCCCATCGTGGTTCTCTGCGTCGTGAAGTTCTTTTTTGTATAGTTCTGTGTATTCTCGCCACCTCTTCCTAATATCTTGTTTCTGCTAGGTCCATACTGTCTCTCCTTTACTGTGTCTGTCTTTGCATGAGATATTCCTGTGGTATCTCCCGTATTTTGCCCATTTTGCAGGTGACGGCACTGTGTCCTATGACCTGCCCGTGGTCACAGTCAGTGTCTGGACCTCAGCTCTGAATCCAGAGCCTGAGCTACACTACCCAGTCTGATGTGCCCTTTAGATCATGACACCTCGTTTAAAGAAAGAAGTAGGACTGAAAACTGTCGGTGCTGCTATGTTTCTTATTGAAGCACAGAGGAATGAGGCTTCGGTTGGGAATGACCAATTCAGAGATAAGACATCTTCTGACTTTGAAAGTAAACATTAGAACAGAGACAGTTGATGAAACAACTAAAAGAGGTAATTAAGAAAATGCCTATCACAGTTAGAAACAAGTGGGCAGGAAAATGGGTAAACAAGATTCTCACCATGGAAACCAAAAGCTGGATGTTATTAATAGAGAGAAAAAGTGGTGAATGAGGCAGGTGACTGCTGTTCTTAAAACACTGAATGCCATTAGCTTAGGAGGGGCTGGAGGAAACACACAAAATGATCAGCAAGCGGTTACCTGCCTACATATTCTTTCATTTTCTTGACCTACTCATCTCCCATTTTCTGTTCCCCCCACCTCGACTGCCGACTCAAAAAGGCATATTTAGATTTGAAGAGACAGCTACTCCTGTCATTTCCTATGTTACTGCCTCAAATTTAACCCCAAGCATTCTACATTCTATCGCTGCTCCTTGTCTCACCTCGCTTTCTTAACCCACATTGGAAGTCTCTTAACTTCATCAGGATCTCCAAGATCCCATTGATCGTATTCATACTTCCTTACCCAGTGAAAAGTCCACGGCTCATTGCTACCTGCCACTCCTGGGCACTTCATCTGTGCCTTCGCTGACCTCTGTTACTCTACTAGGTAAAGCCTGACTCAGACTAAACCCAACTTACCTGCTGAAGATGGCTGGAAGGAAAAGAAGCTGGTGCTATGTAATTTCACTTGAAATTTATTTTGACAGAACCCTGGGACCATCCTACTATGCTTCCCTGGTTAACTGCTTTCTGGGTCTCCGAGCTGATTATTATTTCCTTCCTCTCAAAGCCTCCAAAGACTCCCATTTTACTAAATGTAATGGTTAGTTCCCAGTCCTTATCCAATTCCATCACTAGCCATTGGACACAAGTGCCCATTCTTCTCTGAAACACTATCGCCCTCTGGCTGCCGGGGTCTCACGTGTTCTACTGTCTCTCTACCGATTACTTCTTTCTGTCTCCTCTAGACCCCAGGGCTGGAGAGCTCCAGGGCTTGTTTCTCAGATCTCCACTCTTCATCTAGTCTCTAGGTTAGGGGTTCTCAAGCTTGGTGGTCTGGATGCTTCTGCTCATTAATGCTTTGTTATAGGGCCTGTCCTGTGACATTTATCAGTATCCTTGTCCTCTTGTTACTAGATACCAGTAGCCCCCCATCCCTTTCCCAAGCTGTGACAGTCAAAATTGTATCCAAACACTGTCAACTGTCCCTGGGAGGGTGTGGGGTGGGTCACCCTCAGTTGAGATGTAGGTGAACACAGCCCCATGGCTTCAAATGCCATCGAGGAGCTGGTAAGCCCTCAATATATATTATACCCCAAGCTCCAGACCGTGTCCCAAGCTCCAGACCTGTTTATCTACTGTCTTTATGTCTTTATTTGGAGGTATTGGGTTGGCCCAAAACTTTGTTTGGGTTTTTCTGTATCTTACAGAAAAACCCAAACGAACTTTTGGGCCAACATAATAGTGTCTATATTTGCTTATTTACATTCTGCCTCCTGAGCAGAATGTAATCTCCACGCAGGCAGGGATTTATATATTTGATATTTACTCCCAGGGCCTATAATGAGGCTGGTCATGTAGTAAGGGCTCAAAATATATCTGCTGCTTAAAGAATTAAATATTTAATATATATTAACTCATTTCATGCAGTTCATCAACCATGGGGCAATCAGGTAGATAATTTTTAAATATCAAGTCATCTTTTAAAGACATATTTTCTTTAGCTCAAGATAAAAGGAATACTTTATTTTGAAATAAATGTGTAAACAGTACTAATATGTGTGCTTAGTCGCTCAGTCATGTCCAACTCTTTGCAACCCCATGGACTGTAGCCCGCCAGGCTCCCCTGTCCATGGGGATTCTCCAGGCAAGAATACTGGAGCGGGTGGCCATGCCCTCCTCAAATAGTACTAATGTGATCCATTGAATTTTAGGTAAATTTTTGCTATAGTCTTGAAAATAACAAAACTACATCTTGTTCTTTCAATACTTCTGTTTTACTCTGTATTCTTTTCATGCTTCAATTTGCACTTGTAAATATATACGAATAAATGTGCATATATATATTTATTTCAAAAAATAACTGTGCCTCTTGACTATGATGATGCCAGTTAGCTGCCAGTTCTTAACTGTAAGTCATTTCTCTTGGTCTAATTTACGCTGATCTGAAGCATAAAGAAGAGGATAAATTTTCCAAGGAAGTGTGAATCCTCCTATCCTTCAAAAAACTGCTTCCTAAATAATATTTGTATTTCATATTATGTAATATTTAACAATATTTGTGACAGTTATATTTATGAATAGGTTGTACTGTTTTTCATTTATTCTCTCCCTCTCCAGGGGAAGTAACAAAGCATAGCACTTCCTTGCTGCCAGTGAGCTCCTGACATTAAGCTCTGCATATCGATAAATGCACATTATAATCAAGTTTTAAAGAAGACCATGGCATCCAACATTTTCTTTTAAAATGCAGGCAGTTTCCAGAAATATTTCCCACAAATCTCCTTGGTTTATTTATTTATGTGCGTGTTTACTCACTAAGCACACAGACTTGTGTGTACTTTTTTACATAAATTTCTTGAAGTTCTCTCATTGGGTTTTCCTTGAATAGAATCGAAAGCTGTCTTAATGATTAGTGCAGGCTGGATGTGAAGGCATCTTAAAACTTTATCAGTGATGGACCAGAGGTATTAAAATATTCATGCATGCATAGCACAGAACTCAACCCCAATCCAACCAGCTCTATGGATGCTATAAGCTACTCCTCCATACACTTATTTGTAACACCAACAATTATCCTGACACATTTTAGAAAGTACTCAGATTGAAAGGATTTTCTGTTCAGTCTCATTTCAGCAGGAATTCCACGGACTTGCTTTTTAAAAACTGCTGTAAAACATACATAACATGAAATTTACCATCTGAACCATTTTTCAGTAAACGAGTTAGCAGTGTTAAGTACCTTCACACCACTGTGCTAAACTTTTAAATGATATCTCTGTTACATACATTTTAACCAATATAGCCAATCATGGTATTCTGTGGGGGAAAAAAACCCTATCAAAATGTACTGGTTTCAGTATTACTTTTTCATTCATTGCTGGTCCAATAGAAATTCACAAAGAAACAGCATTTAATGGCATTTTAAAAAAACCTTTCATGTAAACAATATGCCACCAAAGACTGAATGTTAGATTTTAATACTTGAAAATTGTAAAAAAAAATAAATAAATAATGAATTTATGTTTGATTTCTCATCATTTACCAGCAAAATGAAATGTTTCAGAAGAGAGTTTTACAGCATTAACTTTCCATCCTAAACAATTTTTTTTCTTTCAGTTAATTCTAAATAAATTTTAAGGAGAGATTTAAATCAAGATCCTGATGAAACAGGATTTGATTAACTTATGGCCAACAAATCTCGGAGAGTTTAAAAATGAACAGGTTCTCACAATCTTTAGCTGTAAATGAATACAAGCCTGAGCCACTGAAGGAGTTAAAAATTATAAATACTCTGAACATAAGCATACTTTGGTTAGTAAAAGACTTTACAAAATACAAAATCTCACCCATTTTAATAATAAAGGGAGTAGATTATGGTGCTGGGCTTTAGCTCTGGAACAAAGAATGATTTAGCCTAGCCAATTAAATGGGCTGACTTTTGCACTAAGGAAGCTGTTTTGGGCATCTGCAGCCTTTTCTGGGAGTGTAGGTGGAGTGACCCATCTGCAAAGACACTTGCATTTTTGGACCAACACACCACATGGGCTGTTTTTCAAATAGAGCGGATTTCTAAGAAACCAGAATCTGCTCCTTAAGACTGAAATTTTCAGAGAAAATCCTGACTCAGTTGGACTTCCCGCTGAAATGAAATGAGGTTAAAGAGAAAATGCTTTCCATGTGAACACTTTCGAAAATGTGTCAGTGTAATTGTGGATGTTGCTGAAGAAAATGCAGAGGGTTTGTGGGCAACGAAGTTGCACCTGGCTGGTGGCATTGCTTCTCTGGTTCGTCTTTCTTCAATAGCAGGTTTTGTCAAGGAGCTAGCTTGCTGTGTAGGAAAGGATGGAACCGTCCCTCTAAGAATGCAAAACTGGGGACTTCCCTGGCAGAATGGTGAAAACTCCATGCTTCTAATGCAGGGGTCATAGGTTCGATCCCTGGTAGGGAAACTAAGATCCCACATGCTACATGACCAAATAAATAAAACTAAAGAGTGTAAAACCAATGCAGTCTAGTGAACACTATTCAGCTTCTTTCTGATAAACAAGGACTAATAGTACCTTTTGGGGAACTTCCCTGGTGGTCCAGCTGGTTAGGAGTCCGCCTGCCCATGCAGGGGACATGGGTTCGATCCCGGGTCTGCGAAGATTCCATAGGCCCGAGAGCAAGGAAGCCCGTGCTCCACAACTACTGAGTCCACGTGCTGCAACTACTGAAGCCCTCGCGCCCCAGAGCTTGTGCTCCGCAGCAAGAGAAAGCACCGCAATGAGCAGCCCGCGCACCGCAACTAGAGAAAGCACCGCAATGAGCAGCCCACGCACCGCAACTAGAGAAAGCATCACAATGAGCAGCCGCGCACCGCAACTAGAGAAAGCACTGCAATGAGCAGCCCGCGCACTGCAACTAGAGAAAGCACCGCAATGAGCAGCCCGCGCACCGCAACTAGAGAAAGCCCATGTCAAGCAGCGAAGACCCAGTGTGGCCAAAAGAAAATAAATAAAAGAAAAGTAAGTACCTACTGGGCACATTCAAGACCTCAACTTTTCCTCTGTAGACTAACATGGACAGTCTACAAAGACTATATGCTCATGTCAAGGCATGCTCTGAAGTTTCTCTCCTAAGTGAGTCTGTGGTATTAGATTTACCGAATGCCTTTTACTTGCTCTCACAAGCAGGGCATCTAGCCTCACACAAGAATCTGGCCCAAAAAATGATTACATATTAGGGAATAAAGTCCAGAGTTTTCAAAAAGAGAGGAAAAAAAACAAAACAAAACCACTTTTGATCTGCCTTAACAGTTATTTTAGCCAAAGATAATGCTAACCAAGTGTAGGAACCTGGGGGTGGGGGGTTGGGTGGTCAGCTCAGCTACGGCACAGTTCTTGTAAGACCAGATTTAGCCATTGACACCAACCCACGAGGAAGATCGGACCTCCACAGGAAGAGGCGCAGATGAGCACTAAAGCTAAAGGAGGTTAGGAAGGGGAAATATGTGGTTCTCTCAGAGCTACCTTCACGTTGAATGTTATTTCCTCCATGACGTACACGCGTTCAGGAAATGCTTTGGCCACCTCCTCCACGCTGTTGAAATATTGCACTGGCTCCTTTATATCTCGGTCTTGTTCCAGCAACTTGAATTGGCCTAAAATACACGATAAAGGGAAGAGCTGTGAAACGCTTACGCTGGACAGCTGTCACCGTGGCGACAGCATCCCCTCCCCTTACTCCCACTCTTGTCCGTCAGAGGCTTCCGAGCATTACACTAAAAAAAAGAGAGCCACTGTGGCAGAAGCTTTTCTCTGAACTAGGATATATATTTAAAAATTAGCTTAAAAATGAAAGCAAATGTGTAGTTTCTTTTTATTTTTTTTTCTTACATTCAGGGTTTGTTCCCAGAGGATCAACATCAAATTGGATGAATGCTTACTTAGAGTGTAAACACGATGTGAAAACTCAGTGTGTTATAAACGGTTGCACATGTGGCTTGTGATAGTGGTCCTGCTGTTATTTAGTTGCAATGATGCCCCCACACATTAAATTCTAAAACCAAGGTTGAGTGGCCTGGGGGAACTTATTTTTTTAAATTAGTGTTTTTAAAATGTGCAGGTGGAATAAAATAATCTGTGGTCCCTTAGCTTTCACTGATGCCCTTGGTTTCAAGAATATGTGAGTGATATTGGGGGCTCAGAAGCTCCTATAATTTGTGATGTGGCTGTGGTACATGGCCTGAGCCTGAGGGGACTGGTGTTGGGGGGAGACCCTTCCAGTGAGTAAGGCACTTGGCATCTGGAGCAGCAGGTGGCTTCCTTCTGTTTACTGCCACCTGTGAAATTCATCAGTGCAGACATACTATCATGGTAGCCGTAGCTTGGGTGATTTTTGAAGAACTTTGAACACATTCCTAAAAATGTCAAGGATCTACTATACTGCTTGTACATTTTCAGCATTTGTGACACTCACTGCTACATTCTAGAGGAGCTGCTGTCAGCTGAGAATAAAAGACCACATACAATCAAGCCCACGACACCATGTTTCTCAGTGGTCATTTTCTGAATGCTGTTTATAACACTTGAGAAATTGGAAAAGGAATGAAAAACTCTTATGACACAGAGTGCTCTGCATGCATCCATGGGTCACTGGCAGAAACAGGGACACCTGCATACTGACCATTCATATCCTCAACATATTTTTTAACACAGCATCTCTTAGGTGGAGGCATTATTTTAGATGCTGTAGATAAATCAATTAAGAGACTAGATAAAAATGTCCTCTTGAAAATTTACATTGTAGTGGGAGACAGAAGATATCTACAATAAATCAATGGAGTATATAATATGTTAGAAGGTGAGTAATGAGTTTATGTGCTCAGTTGTCTCCAACTCTGCAACCCCATGGACCACAGCCCACCAGTGGAAAAGCAGTGGTGATTATAGAAGAATCACTCTGGTTGCTTGTTGAGGACACTGTGAAGGCGCCAGGTGTAGAGGCAGAGACACCAGTTAGAAGGCCTCCGCCATCGGGCAGGTATGAGATGGCAGGGGTTTGGAAGAGGTGAAAAAATGTCGGGAATCTGGCCTGAGTGGCTAAAGGAATGGAAATGCCATTGACTGAGATGGGCAGGTCTGGAGGAGTCGGATAAGGAAGTAAGGCCAGGGGTTAAGTTTGGACTCAGGCTCAGTCGTGTCTGACTCTTTGCAGCCCCATGGACTGCAGCCTGCCAGGCTCCTCCGTCCGTGGGATTTCCCAGGCAAGAATACTGGAGTCGGTTGCCATTTCCTTCTCCAGGGGATCTTCCCAACCCAGGGATCAAATCCGTGTCTTCTGCATTGGCAGGCAGATTCTTTACCACTGAGCCACCAGGGAAGCCCTTATTAGACATAGAAATGGAGATACTCTGAAAGCTCTAGACAGACACATAAGTGTGGCGGTCAAGAGAAAGGTCTGGTTGGAGATAACTCTGGGCGCCATCAGCACATGGATGATATTTTCAGTCATGACATTTAATGATGACGAACATGGGCTTAAGTGCAGACTGAGAAGACGTCCAAGGTTTGAGTTCTGGGAGACTGAGGAACGGTCAGGGGAATAAGAGGAAAATCCAGAAGTCGTACATCCTAGAAGCCAGGTGACTCAGGTGCTGTGGCCCAACAATTCCACTGCTCATATCAAAATCCCCAATTAAATTCAAGCTGTAAATCCAACAGTTCTCAGTCTCATTTCAGTTCTGTAGGCAACACTTGACATCACTCCCCTTCTTCTCCTGGAGGCACTTGAATCAAAAAAACAAACACAAAATAGAGCTACCACCTCAGAGGGCTTCATGAAAGGAGTGTCTTCAGGGTATATGCAGGTCTGGGTTTTAACAAGATGCAAGTAACAGAGGTAGGTTTAAGGAGGTATGGATTTTGCTGGTGATGAACCTTGACAGAAGGGTTTTCAAGAGTTAATGGGTAGGTGGCGATGACAAAATAGAGGATGCACCTAGACATAACAGCTCGAGTACCTTCTAGAAGGATGTAGAGTGATGAATAACACATTCGAAAATACAAAATGATCATATCTTTTTCATAAAAACAATCTTTAAAAATTCAGAAAGACTATGGCAATCTTAATTCTACTTACTTAAATTCTGCCACTATAACCAATTAAACTTTTTCTTTTGTCACTTCTCTAGTCTGTGTACAAACTTTTAATAACCATGGTTTATTTACAGTTTTATACTCTGTTCCTTTGTAATTTTTCTCCTTTTCCCCACATGATGACACAATGTTTGCACAGCATCTAATAACGGGTTTATCTGTTTTTCTGTTCTTCTACGGTCAGGCTGAGTTAGGCAGGTGCCTAATGTAAGTGGGCGCTCTGCCACGTACATGTTTTATGATACTGGCAAATCACTAAATCCGTCTGAGCCTTGCTTCCTCGCCTGTAAAGTGGGGACACTTCACAGGGCAGCTGTGGGGATTAACTGAGATGATGCAAAGTGTTCAGCATAAGTAGTCGTTTAGTGACTCTCGGCTCCCCTCTCTCTTCTCAAGACACACAGGGATTTTGTCTTTTGGTTCATGTTCTGGGGATAAATCTTCTGGAGTGAGATTATTAAATTAAAGAGTAACACAACTTCTTGTTTACCATTCATGAATAAATTTTTTTTTCCCCCAAAAAACTTAAACCAATTTAGATTTCTACCAACAGGCTATGTGCCTCCTAGTTGGAGCACAATACTGTTCTGAGTATTTTTTCAATTAGACAATTCCATGCATATTAGAAAGCACTCTTCCTTTTATTAATCTGCATCTCTTTGAAGATTAGTGAAGTTAAACATCTCAATTTTTCTTGAGCAAATGACTATGCAGATTTATAATAAATATATTTGACACAGTCTACATTTCCTTTCACTTCTAGAGGCATCTAAGGCCCCCTGGATGGTTATACTTTGAAGTCCCATTAGCACTGAATCCAACATGTCTAAATTCAGGGAAGCACAATGCCTTGCATGCAATAGGTACTTAATAAATGTTTGCTAAATAAAAGAAAATTACTGTAGTCCTGGAACTGGCAGACAATAGAGCAATGCAGAAGTAATTGCAGGTTTTCCAAGTTGTAAATAAAAGGTGAACTACATTACTGTATACGAGGTTTGCTTCTAAACCACAGATGAATGTTTTCACTCAACAAAGAAAGCAAGCAACGGTGTACTTAAAAATCATTCAAATCTGAATAATGTACAGAGCCTCAAAGGATATTTTTCAGGAATCAATCCTACCAAGAACAGATCAGACAAGCAGCTGAAATTATCTTTCAGGATGAAGCAATCTTTCAGCATCGGGCTGTGTTAAATAACGGGACAAAAGTAGTCATCAGTGAGTTAGAATTTTCAGGAATACAATTTTTTCACATTATCTTTTAAATCCTGTGTTTGTTTTACCCTCGTGGCATGCCTCTGTTCACACTAGCCTCATTACAAGTGCTCAAGAGCCTGTGTGACCAGTGGTTGCTGTGTCTATGGAAGGTCTAGAACATCTCTGTGTTCGCTTATAAAAGTGGCTGCAGACACTGTTCATGTCCTTAAAAAAAGATCCTGAGGTGGGGAGTACCTTCTAACAAAACAGGATGTTCCCTCTCGTGACATAAGAGCTTCAGAATTCTTATATTTTCTTTTTCTTGTCCTGTTTGTCATGATCACTGATATTTTGGTTCAGATAAGAGAGCCTGGGTTTCTTGATACAAACCATCTCTAACCCCTTAAACAGATCGCCCATCTCTATCATCATTTCTCTTCTCTTTCAATTTAGGCGCTTGTTCTTCAGGTATTCTTTAGTTATTTTTTCTTGTGTCTGAGATCTTTTACTATCAGCAGGCTCAAATACACTTTGGTATATGGACCAAATGAATAATTCTGTCTGGTATGGCTGTGGTGTCAAGAGCAAAGCTGCACACATTTCTCTTCTCTTTCAATTTGGGTGCTTGTTCTTCAGGCACTTTTATTTTTTTCTTGTGTCTGAGATCTTCTACTATCAGCAGGCTCAAATATGCTTTGGGATATGGATCGAATGAAGAATGCTGTCTGGTGTGGCTGTGGTGCCAAGAGTAAAGCTGCACACATTTCTCTTCTCTTTCAATTTGGTGTTCTTCAGGCATTCTTTAGTTATTTTTTTCTTGTGTCTGAGATCTTTTAGGTATGACCTAAGTCAAATCCCTTATGATTATACAGTGGAAGTGACAAACAGATTCAAGGGATTAGATCTGATAGACAGTGTGCCTGAAGAACCATGGATGGAGGTTTGTGACAATGTATCGGAGGTGGTGATCAAGACCATCCCCAAGAAAAAGAAATGCAAAAAGGCAAAATGGTTGTCTGAGGCAGCATTACGAATAGCTGTGAAAAGAAGAGATGCAAAAGGCAAAGGAGAAAAGGAAAAATATACCCATTTGAATGTAGAGTTCCAAAGAATAGCAAGGAGAGATAAGAAAGCCTTTCTCAGTGATCAATGCAAAGAAATAGAGGAAAACAATAGAATGGGAAAGACCAGACCGCCTGCAAGAAAATTAGAGATACCAAGGGAACATTTCATTCAAAGATGGGCACAATAAAGGACAGAAATGGTATGGACCTAACAGAAAGCAGAAGATACTAAGAAGAGGTGGCAAGAATACACAGAACTATACAGAAAAGATCTTCATGACCCAGAAAACCATGATGGTGTGATTACTCACCTAGAGCTAGACATCCTGGAATGTGAAGTCAAGTGGGCCTTAGGAAGCATCACTACGAACAAAGCTAGTGGAGGTGATGGAATTCCAGCTGAGCTATTTCAAGTCCAAGATGATGCTGTGAAAGTGCTGCACTCAATATGCCAGCAAATTTGGAAAACTCAGCAGTGGCCACAGGACTGGAAAAGGTCAGTCTTCATTCCAATTCCAAAGAAAGGCAATACCAAAAAATGCTCAAACTACAACACGATTGCACTCATCTCACATGCTAGCAAAGTAATGCTCAAAATTTTCCAAGGCATGCTTCAACAGTACGTCAACCTTGAACTTTCAGATGTACAAGCTGGATTTAGAAAACACAGAAGAACCAGAGATCAAATTGCCAACATTCGTTGGATCATCAAAAAAAGCAAGAGAGTTCCAGAAAAACATCTACTTCTGCTTTATTGACTATGCCAAAGCCTCTGACTATGTGGATCACAACAAATTGTGGAAAATTCTTCAAGAGATGGGAATACCAGACCACCTGACCTACCTCCTGAGAAATCTGTATGCAGGTCAAGAAGCAACAGTTAGAACTGGATGTGGAACAACAGACTGGTTCCAAATCAAGAAAGGAGTACATCAAGGCTATATATTGTCACCCTGCTTATTTAACTTATATGCAGAAAGTACATCATGAGAAATGCTGGACTGGAAGAAGCACAAGCTGGAATCAAGATTGCCAGGAGAAATATCAATAACCTCAGATATGCAGAAGACACCACCCTTATGGCAGAAAATGAAGAAGAACTAAAGAGCCTCTTGATGAAAATGAAAGGAGAGTGAAAAGTTGGCTTAAAACTCAACATTCAGAAAACTAAGGCCATGGCATCTGGTCCCATCACTTCATGGCAAATAGATTGGGAAACAATGGAAACAGTGACAGATTTTACTTTGGGGGGGCTCCAAAATCACTGCAGATGGTGACTGCAGCCATGAAATTAAAAGACGTTTGCTCCTTGGAAGAAAAGTTATGACCAACCTAGACAGCCTATTAAAAAGCAGAGACATTACTTGGCCAACAAAGGTCTGTCTAGTCAAAGCTATGGTTTTTCCAGTAGTCATGTATGGATGTGAGAGCTGGATTATAAAGAAAGCTGAGCGCTGAAGAATCGATGCTTTTAACCGTAGTATTGGAGAAGACTCTTGAGAGTCCCCTGGACTGCAAGGAGATCCAACCAGTCCATCCTGTAGGAGATCAGTCCTGAGTATTCATTGGAAGGAGTGATGCTGAAACTGAAACTCCAATACTCTGGCCACCTGATGTGAAGAAATGACTCATGGAAAAGACCCTGATGCTGGGAAAGACTGAAGGCAGAAGAAGAAGGGGATGACAGAGGATGAGATGGCTGGATGGCATCAGTGACTCTATGGACATGAGTTTGAGTAAACTCTGGGAGTTGGTGATGGACAGGGAAGCCTGGCATGCTGCAGTCCATGGGGTCGCAAAGAGTCGGACACAACTGAATGACTGAACTGAACTGAACTGAGATCTTTTACTATCAGCAGGCTCAGATAAGTTTTGGTGTATGGACCAAATGAATAATTCTGTCTGGCATGGCTGTGGGTCAACAGTAAAGCTGCATAGATTCTAACCTTCTAGTCTCACCTGTGTTTGTTGTCTGTTAGATGGACAGGAAGACCTCAACTGCATGGGAACAACGACAAGAAACTATGCTGAGAGTGATGAACGCACAGAGATGAAAGAATAAGAACAAAGTGCCAGCTAAATGTGACCAAATGTTTTCACATCTGAACATACTGCACATCAGAAAAATCAGTTCCTTTCATTCATTCCTTTTAACTGTTTACTGAATATCTAATACCATCCGTTAACTTCTGTCTCCTCTTTTCCATATAGTTTATTTATATTGTTCTACAAGATTTTAGTTTATATGTTTCTGTGTGTACATATAGTTTTATTTTAAACATTTTCCTGTCATATGTTTAATGGTCTAAAACCAAATAATTATTTTATACTTCTTACACCCCACAAATACCTTTAAGATCTAAATATATCAAATGTTTTGATGTAATGTTTTAAATACCGGGTCACGGTATATATGCAACTTCCTATTACAGGGGCTGCAAACTCGTTCTGTAAATAATTTAGTTTTTGTGGACTAAATGGCCTCTGCTTCAACTATTTCAACTCTGGCAAAGTATCTCAAAGGCAGCCTCAGACAATTTGTAAACGAATTGCAGCAGCTGTGTTCTAATCAAACGTTACAAAAACAGGCAGTAGGTCAGACCTGGCCCTGAGGCCACATGGTTTGCTGACCTCTGTCCTGCTGGGAGGACAGCAAAGACCCAGAAAGTGTGGCCAGAAAACAAGACATTTAGAAATGAAAATGACCAGCCTTTATATTCCAATACTCCTAAGTAGTTACACTGAGGTGTCTAGTAAGGTAGAGATCTTACGTGTTCTCTGACTCTTTGCGACCCCATAGACTGTAGCCCGCCAGGCTCCTCTGTCCATGGGATTTTTCAGGCAAGAATTCTGGAGTGGGTTGCCATTTCCTCTTCCAGGGGATCTTCCCGACCCAGGGGTGGAACCCGGGGTCTCCTGCACCTCCTGTGTTGCAGGAGGATTTTTTACCACTTGAGCCAGACCCATGTGCACCTTAAGAATAGAAGTTTTCCCTTTAAATGTGAGTCCAGAACCCAGAATTATAAGCTGCAGATTGTAGTCCACAGCTGCAGATTATATTAGGGAATAATGCAAATGAAAAACGAACATGCCCATATCCTCTCACTGCATTTTAAGAGACCAAATTTCTAAGCACTTTTACTGACTTAGCTCCTATTCTCCTATAAAAGAATCTGACACTCAGAGGAGTCAACTTGAAGTGCTCTGAGAAAGGTGCTGGGCCACTGCGCTGCCCTATCCCTGGAAGGCAGAACTCGTCAGAGTCAAATCTCAGAGCCAATCTAAAGAGTTAAGAACCCGTGCCCTGCCAAAATGTGAAATCAATTTATGTAACACATATTCCCACAACCCCCACACGGAGGAACTAATTTTTTAACAGACCATTTCATGAATAACAGAGTCTTTGTGCCACCAAATAAAAACATTTGGAGATCGCCGAAACATCTGTTCTGAGATGTTACTGTCAAAACCCTGTTCCCGGAGAGGCAGGAAACTGCATTGTCTTTCAGCAGTTTTGTTAATTTCATTAAAAAAAAAAAAAAAGTCTCCAGTGAGAGAACTCTTCTGTCTGCAGGACCCCAAAACTCCCAGGAATAAATCCAACAGCACGCTCATAGATTAGTTTACAGAAACTGAAGGCAATAATGTAGAAAGCAAAGGCTGGTAGTATTACTGATCGGCTTTCATGAGTTGCTTCTAAAACTACATTAATTAATATGCTGATAATAACTGTTATTCAGAAAATGCCTGTCTTTTGGTGTATATCCCTCAAGAAAATCACAGCGATTTACTTCAACAGAGATGACACATTAAACACACAGCTAAGGGGCTTCTCTGGCGGTCCACGGGCTAAGATTCCAAGTTCTCAATGCAGGCGGTCAGGGTCTGACCCCTGACTGGGGAACTAGATCCCACATGCCACAACTAAAAAGGTCGTGGGACTAAGTTAAGACCTGATACAGCTTAAAAAAAATTAAAAAGCACAGCCAAGAGGCCCGAAGTCCTACCTGAGGTGTCTACGTTTGGAGCTCCTATATGATGCTGAACAGACTATAGGATTTTGTTACTTAGAAGGAAAAGGTCACTAGTCAGAGATAAAAAATGGAAACAAATTTTGCTAAATTAATGAGAGAGCAACAACCCTGGGATGTGTAGAGAGAACAAGGAGAGGAAGAAGTGGTCAAATTCAGTTCTGTCCTGTTTGCTACTGGCTGGGAAGTTGGGGGCAATGAGAAGTGAGTTCTCTGCCCTTGAAGACGGAACTTGCCACGACTCGCGCCTCCCCGCTCCCATCACAGCTGGTGATGAGCACTGCCTGTAGGCAATCTCCTGTCATCACTCTGGTTTCCTGCTCACCTGCCCTTCAGCACAGCGGCCGACTTCATGTGTGTAAAGAAAAGCAAACCCAGTGAGATCCAGGGCCGTTATTATCCACCTGTGGGGCCATAACTCAACTGGGCGACAACCACCCAGTTTCCCCCCTTCCCCACCCTACCTCCCAGCTTGGAGCAGGGAAAGCTCACAGAAATCAGCACAAATGATAAAATAGCAAAGAAAGCAACAAAAATGGCACTAAAACACCAAAGCAACAATGAGCTAATGGCTCAGATGAACAAAAGTGGTTAAGGGTCCCAGAGACTTCCATGGTGGTCCAATGCTTAAGACTCTGAGCTCCCAGTGCAGGAGGCGCAGGTTTGATTCCTGCTCAGGGAACGAAGAACCCACATGCTGAATGGCATGGCCAAAAAAAGAGAAAGTCCCAGAATGCTGAAAACACAATTACCAGGAATGTGTGATTTGCCTTGGTACTTGGTATTATACCACATGGGGCATCAAGCAGGGCTTATGAAGGAAGGAAGGAAGGAAGGAAGGAAGGAATTCTTACTTTTCTTCTCTTACCTGTTTCAGAGACAGGCCACCAACATGAAGTTAGGTGGTTTCAAGTCAGTCATGTGAGTGAAGTGCACTCTAAATGGTTCAAATAACTGGGTCTTAAAACCACTGGCTCATTTCCAGATGTGAAGAAATGAGGATTCTCAAGTGACAGAAGCAACAAACCAGCTGCCATTTTTCAAGAAATAAACACATAGTCAAAACTATCCTTTTTTCAGTAGTTACATATGGATGTGAGAGTTGGACCATAAAGAAGGCTGAGCACCAAAGAATGATGCTTTTGAACTGTGGTGTTGGAGAAGACTCCTGACAGTCCCTTGGACAAAAAGGATATCAAACCAGTCCATCCTAAAGGAAATCAGTCCTGAATATTCACTGGAAGGACTGATGCTGAAGCTCCAATACTTTGGCCACCTGATGTGAAGAACTGACTCATTATGAAAAGACCCTGATGCTGGAATAGATTGAAGGCAGGAGGAGAAGGGGATGACAGAGGATGCGATGGTTGGATGGCATCACCAACTCAATGGACATGAGTTTGAACAAACTCTGGGAGATAGTGAAGGATGGGCATTGTAGTTCATGGGATCACAAAGAATCAGAGACAACTTAGCAACTGAAGAACAACAAATAAACACGGACAGGAGTCTACACTTACACTCAATATTTAACTTAAAAGTGCTTTTGTATTTTTAACTCCATGGATGCAAACAGGTTGGGTTTTCTATAGGACCGAAATGGAAAAGAACTGCCAGGTAAAAGAGATGCATCTAATCAGTTATTCTGAACTGCACCAACCAATAGACTGCCTTCTAAAAAGTGTATGTAAATGTTCACTTCTACCAACAACGTATGAAAACTCATTTACCTAAACCTTTCACCAGTACTGTTGGCGTTGGTGAACCACCTAGAGTCCCTTTTCCTGAGTAATGTGAAGAGTTTTTTTTTTTATGATTTACTTAATATATGTAATTGCCAAAAAATTCAAATAGTATGTAAGGGTAAAGGGTAAAAAGTCTCCTTCCCAATCTGATCCTCAGATCTCCTCACATCGTGTACATCCATCCAGAGATGGTATCTGACACAGTCCACTGGTACGCGTAAGACCACTCTTCCCCAAAAAGATGGTAGGATTCCATATAGTTCTTCTATCATTCCATAAAAATCTGCCTTGTTCTTTTTAAGAGGTACACAATATCCTACTCTGTGCAAATACCATAACTAATTAGACAAGTCCCCTGTTGACAGGCATTCAAACTTATTCCAACCTTGTACCAAAAGCTTTGTGTGCTGGATGCAAGTACATTGGTGGGAAAATGCCTACGTGTGGAAACTGCTGGGCCAGAGGGTAAGTGTGTTTTTATTTTTGATAGATATTGCCAAACTAACTTTCACAGAGCATGTGCCCACTTATACTCCCACCAGTGGCTTCCTCATTTCCTATTATCAGTGCCAATCTGATAGTTGCAAAATAGTACCTTGAGATTTGAATCGTATTTTCCTTATTATAGAGGTACATATAATTATTTGATAATAAGGTAGTTTATATTTCATATTCTGTTCAGCTTCTTACTACCAAGTTTTGAAATTTCTAATATGCTTAAGCATAATTAAAAAAATAAAAACCCAAGGACTTCCCTGGTGGCTCAATGGTAAAGAGTCTGCCTGCCAATGCAGGGGATGTGGGTTTAATCCCTGGTCCGGGACAGCTAAGTCCATGCGCCACAACTACTGAAGCCCAAGTGCCTAGAGTCCGGGCTCTAAAACAGGAGAAATTGTCGCAATAAGAAACCCACACACCACAACTAGAGTAGCCGTGCTTGCCACAACCAGAGAAAGCCCTCTCACAGCAACGAAGACCCAACACAGCCATAAATAAATCAATAAATCTTAAAAAAATAAAAAGGAAAACACAAATGTGAAATGCTACAATATACAGTGTAGGATTCCACACAAATTACATATCTTATTCTACACTCTGATTCCTAATATTACCTCTAGTTAGTTCTTAAATTACAATTTTTTTGGGGGGCGGGGGGGAGGGTTGGAAGTGGAATTGGGATAAAAAGAAAGGTAAAGAACAAATCTCAGCACAAAAGTTCCAAACTTGTAACCAACAGACAATAGGAATTAAAGTCAACGAACAGAAAGAAATCATCAATCAAAAAAAGTATGAATTTCATCATCAACCATCTATGGGTATTTCTATTTGTTTCTCAACCTCCATGAAACAAGTGGTCAGACCATTGCTTTCAATTCTGAAACTCCATCCTTGAACTTAACTGGATTCAAAACTCTGATTCACTCTGGGACACATGTTCTAGCCAGCCAACTATTTCACACTATGCAAATTATTTTCCTATTTGTTGAAAATGGGAAAAATTATATTTTTCATTGCATCCAGTTGGTCATTTGCTTCTTCAGAATGATCAGAAGTTTTCCAGGGCTCAGTTTATCATAAACATGACATGCTTCCTAACATGTACTGGTGAGACTCACCAGTTCATCTTCACCTTGCTGCTTCTACATTCATTCTTGCCTACATCTTGCCCTTTCTTTCCCTGAAATCTATTTGTCCTCAGCATGCACTGTGACTACTCTGGTTTTGATCCTTATTGCTTCATAATGGTATTACTGCTTCAGATTTTAAAGCTGTCTCCATCTCTGCCTTTTCACTTTACTCATCTTGAAACACAACTTTAATGGATTTCATTTTACTCAAGAACCTAAGTGTTCAATACATATTTGTAAAATAAATGAATAAATACACGAACCTGTAATAGCTCTTTGATTTCTAACCACCCAGCCCGGGCTGCTCTGTCTTAGCTTTCACGTCCCTCCCTGACCTGGCTCCATTCAGCTTCTGCAAATATTTCCTCCACCAGCTGGGCAACCAATATTCCTCCTCTCCCCTTGGTGTGTGCCCTTGCTCTCCTTTCAGTCTGCGCAGAACTCTGGGTCCTTCTAGTGTCCTCGTAAGTTCTGTGCGTGACTGCCTTCCTTCTCCCAGTCTCTCGGCTCTCCTGGGGGAACTTCACCTATCACCTTGGCTTCAAGGACCGTGTAAGCTGACAGTACCCCAACCTTCCCACCAGTCAGATCTCTCCTGAATTCCACACTGATCTACCCAAGACCTGGTTCCTATCTCCCAGTAGTTCTGCCATAAAGATCTCTCTCAAAAATCAATACATGCAACTCATCTTTTTATTTTTTGAATCAAGCAGCCACCCAAGTCAGAATCCTGGGTGGTCATCCTTGACTCCTCCATTTCCCTGAACTCTCACATTCAGCTGGTGTCAATTCAACTCCATCCCCTTTCCTGAAGGCATCACTTCCTCTCCATCTCCACTACCACTGCATATTCCAACCACATCATCTGGCTCTGGCCAGTTTTACCCGTTGATTGCTTTGCCCCTTGACTTCCATTCTAGGAAACTATTCTTTCCACGACTGCTTAAAATTAAAATTGAATCATATTTTAAATGAGGATAATTTGCAGAGGAATTATTTACGGCAGGACCACTAATGATGGTGTGGGTGGGCTGCAGTGGAAGCACAGAGATAAGCTAGGGATAGCATCAGAGAAGAGTCACCACCATAGACCTGTGGGGCTGAGGGAGGGACTAGTTAACAGAAGGAGAAGGTTATGTCAGTAGGTCGCCCTGAGACGGGGAGATGCAGCTGTTCCCAGACCATCCTTCGAAGGGAGGCATGAAGCTGGAGAACATAAAGATCTTGACCAGCTTCCTCCCTGACCCCACCCACACCCCATCTCCTGCTGTGGCTGTCTATCCAATGGCTGAACTTAGCTGGAAATCAAAGGTCATGAGAGTCTACAGATTTAGCCCTACAAGCCAGCTTCTGGGGTGCAGCAGGGCAGAGACAGAGAAGAATAGATTGCCAGGGTAGAGGGGGTAGGGAGTGCCCTTCCACCCTCTGATTTAAAGACTCTGGTAACCCTCCACCTCCTGTACAATTTAACTTCACAGAGAATATACAGGCCCTCCAAGATCTGACCTTCACTTTCCTCTCATCATGCTAAAAAACCATCTAGATCCATATACAGTGAATGATACCTCTTCTTATACTGAACTCCAGGTCGGGAATGCCTTTCCTCTATTTCCAGGTTTGGCCACGCTACTCATCCAAATATTGACGGCAGGAGGACAAGGGGGTGACAAAGGGTGAGATGATTGGATGGCATCACCAACTCAATGGACATGAGTTTGAGCAAGCTCCGACAGATAGTGAAGGACAGGGAAGCCTGGTGTGCTGCAGTCCATGGGATCACAAAGTCAGACACGACTGAGCGACTGAACAATAAGAACAACAATTTATCCAAAACCAATGCACTTGTCACCTCCTCTATAAAACATCTCAGGCAGATAGCTGACCACACTCTTGTGCTCTCATTGTCTATTTATAGATTTTCATCCAAGCACCTATTATATCCAAGCATCTATTTATAGATTTTTATCCAACACATCCAAACATGTACACTTTATCATTCTTATTTGTTTACATGTCTTTGTAAATGAAACAGTAAACTCTCTAAAGAAAGCATAGGATGTGTCAATTACCTTGTTATTCTTGGGGTCCAATATTGTACAATTCACACAGTAGGTACTTAATAACAGCTGAGTGAGGGAATGAATTTAAAAAGTCCAATGTCATCCATGAAGCTCTCCCTCACAACCTCAGCTCATGCTGATCTTTGTTCATAATTATCACCAGAAGTTAATATTTAACTATTCTCTACTTAGTTCACTTATTTTTTTTTTATTGTTCTTTTAATTAGACCACAAGCACCCTGACAGCAGGAATCATGTTGTCTTCTTTGACAGCTCAGTTTGAGTCCATACTAGAAATTTAATAAATTCTTGCTTTGAAGAGTAGATGTTTAGAACAGGAAAAAAAAAAAAAAAAAAAAAAGAAACACACACACACACACACATATATATATGGGCTTCCCAGGTGGCACTAGTGTAAAGAACCCATATGCCAATGTAGGAGACACAGGAAACGTGGGTTCGATTCCTGGGTCGGGAAGATTCCCTGGAGGAGGGAGTGGCAACCCACACCAGTATTCTTGCCTAGAGAATCCCATGGACACAGGAGACTGGCGGGCTACAGTCCATGGAGTCACAAAGAGTTGGACACAACCAAAGCGACTTAGCATGTATACACACACACACATACTTCAGACTCTCAAAATCAAGGATTTACATAGCCAGAGAAGTTGCAAATTGCTAAAATTAATAAAAAGGTGGAGATGGCAACCTCATAGCTTGAGCACCTGATGATTTCCAGAGGTAAGAAATCTGGATTTTTAAAAAATGTAAACACATCTAATTATTAAGTTTTTAACAGCTCTCTCAAGTAAAAAAATCTCCCCTAACCCCAAAACTACTCTGGGTTTCTGAGAGAGAGGAGGAAGTGGCCGTGGTTTGAACAAGGGCTTAACACAATACTGAGGGACGTGATGCTGTACATAAGTGGGCAGATATCAGTCAGGAAGTACTCGAGAAACTTAGGTGGGAAGTCTAGGCTCTTGAGGTTCTTCCTTCTCCCTCAAACTGAAAGGATGACTTTAAGTGGGAGGTCTGTGCAGCTTTTAGCCTAAGCGTTATGTGCACGCTCAGTTAAGACCTATACCACTGACAGCCTTCAGCCTGGACATACCAGGAGCTCCCACTACTCCTGGCCTCAGCCCCACATATTCAATCTAAACATGGTAATGAATGGATGATAAGACCTGACTGATTCCAAAGGCCTGAACTTGTTAAATGCCAGCACTGACAAAGCATGAGGAGAGAGAAGCATGTTCCAGTGCTCAATGAGCAGCTTCTTAAGAAAGAGACCCCACCGAATGTGGAAACACAAAATAGGAAAGAAAAAGGAGTTTGAACTGCTGGACGGGAGCCCTGTTGGGGTGACTCCACAGCCAGCCTACGTTCACTCGAAAGGTGTTCACACACACACATCACCTCACTCAACAGTCCACGGCAGTGGGCGGGGATTATTGGAGAATTACCTTTGGTCACAGCAAGTCAACAGCAAGTCCAGGATCATTACGCATGCATCCTCACCCCCAGCCCACCTTGATTATGCTGCTCCCCCAAACCACCAACACCTCCCTGAGGATGAGGTCAACAGGGAGAGGAGGTGACTGTGCCTTGTAAGTTACTGGAAAAAGTTCCCCCAAGCTGGTAGGAAGAAGGGTCACTTACTATTTACACAGGCAATGAATTCTGCTGTGCTAGTATGGAGGGCTACTCAGTTGGTTTCCTTTAATTCCCGTATGACCCTGGCAATTGGTTACAAGATAAAACCTATCTTCATATCAGGGTAACTTAGGGTGATTGGAGCATGGAAAGTATATGGTGTCCCCGATAATTCACCCATTCGGTTGGAACAGAACCTAGATACTCTTTTTAATCTCTGGCACTGGTATATGAATTATACCTACATAAAGCTGTTGCAGAAAAATTAAAAAAAATCAATGACATGTATGTTTATAATGATACTTCAATAAAGCCATTAAAAAATCTCTTACACTGGAAATAGTTGCTGGGATGAAGAAGCTACTGCTATTAAAGATCAAAAGCCCACATTAACAAAAACGAAAAAAGCAAAACACAAGGTTCTGATAAGTAAAAACACAGTTTGATTTGAGGTAGGATCTTTTTGGAGAAAGAGAAAATGATCTATTTATCTAGATTAAAAACTTATGAACAGCAAAAGTAAAACTCCGAGCTTTATTTATACAACTGAAAATCATATAGTACCAAAAATTGAACTGGAAAACAAAAGTTAAGAGAAAATGGAAACAGGGAAGAGAAAATTAGGTGTAAAGGAGATATGGAAACAAACCTGGAAAAGAAAATGAGACACAGAAATTGACACAAGAAAAAAAAAAGTCACCCACAGATAAACACAATTTCAAGCAGACAAACGAAAAGGAAGACCCCACTGATACAGATGGACAAAATACGGACCTACATGACATCCAGACAGACTTTAAAGCTATGTTGTCATTTTACAACTCCAGGCAAAAGTGAAGGCACTCTGTGCAGACTCAGAGTTGAGGTCTAGGAATTTTCAGTACTCTCGTTCATATGATACGTGCTTCTCTTCCACGCCTTATGGAAGTATTTAAAAAGGAAAAAGAGAGCCAAACTGCATGTCCAAAATGTGGGGAGGGTGAGGAGCACACTCAAGGATTTTAACATTCCACCATTCTTCCTCTATTGAAACATGACCCCTTTCTTGGATTCTCGTTTGCTCCCTTTTCCACAGCCTGACAGTCAACTCCCACACACCAGTGGGACCACAGAGGAGAGACAATAACACGAGCAGCTGCTCAAGCTGTGGTTTTCATTAGGAAAAAAAGTGCCTTGATTATAAGGGATTTAGTTTTGAACCTTCAGGCCAAAGCTGAAGTGATTAAAACTCCATGCAGAGAAACACGAATAGTTTCTTAAAAGTCTGATGTAGAGCGTACTCAGCATAATCAGAGGCGGCTGGAAGAACCATGCACATTTTTTAACACCCACCTTGGCTTAGGGCGTGGACTTAAGATGGAAAAGCCAGTAAATGAATGAAATGAAAACATAGTCCAGAGGTCCTAAGTTGCAGTTCTAAAGGTCAGGGGTACATTTTCATTAAATCCTTCAGCTACAAAATGTGAGACAATCAAGCCGTAAAAAGATGTAGAGGAAACCTGAATGCCTATTACTAAGTGCAAGAAGCCGGTCTGAAAAGGCTCTAGGCCTTTCTGTGATTCCGACTATACGGCACTCTGGAAAAGGCAAAACTATGGAGACAGTAAAAAGACCAGTGGTTTTCAGGAAGTAGTGAACAGAGATGAATGGACAGAGCCCGGACGATTTTTAGGGCAGTGGAAATACTGTGTATGATTCCATAATGGTGGATACATGCCATTATACTTTTGTGCAAACACACAGACTGGGCAACACCAAGAGTGAACTGTTAGGTAAACCATGGACTTTACGTGATGATGAGGATGTGTCAATGTAGGTTCATGAATTTTAACACAGGTTACTGTGGTGGGGGCTGTTGATGATGGGTGAGGCTATGTATATGTAGGGACAGGATGTAGATGTACCCTTCCCTTTAATTTTGGAACTAAAATTAATTAGTTTGGAACTTTAATTATGGAACTAAAACTGAAATTGAGTATGAAAGCGAAAGTGTTAGTCACTCAGTCATGTCTGACTCTTTGCGACCCCATGGGTTGGAGCCTGCCAGGGGATCCAGGGATTCTCCAGGCAAGAACACTGGAGCAGGTAGCCATTCCCTTCTCCAGGGGATCTTCCCAAACCAGGGATCAGACCCAAGTCTCCTGCACTGCAGGCAGATTCTCTACCATCTGAGGCACCAGGGAAGCCCAAAATAAAGTAAATGTGTGTGTAAATATAAACACATCACATATATATATGTATACACACACACATACGCACATGCCAGCAAGGCGACCCCTGAAAGGCTCTGCGGGTGATGTAAGAGCAGAGCTCCAAGGTACGAGCACACTCTGGGGGCCAGGCGTGTTCTGTTCTCACGGCTCAGCACACACTCGTGAGTTATCATTTTGCCTCCGCATCTTCACATGGCAATTAAGTGTATGGACTTATGGAGCTGGCTCTCCCTCCCACTGTGCAGCCCTGATTAGGTCATAGCCTTCCACTCCTCCCATCTGTCTCCTAGCTCCAGAATACAAGGGCAGCACCACCCACATCAGCTATTGGGATGATTAAACATACCTAAAGGGTTACACTTGATGAGCGGCACCCGGGAAGGGCTCAACAACCATCAGAGAACAGTCAAATGTGACCAAGAGGAACTTGTTCTGAACGAAAAGGAGTGCAATCATCAGACTCTTCAGAATGCGCGACTGGCTAGGAGAAAAGTGTTGGCTCCTTCTTATATTAGTCTGGGCAAAACTCCAGAAGAGGAGGAGCCATTGCCAAGCATTCTAAATTTAAGGAAGTGGCACAACTGGAGCAACTAAGCCTGTGCACAACTACGGAGGCTGTGAGCCACAGCTACTGAAGCCCACGCGCCTAGAGCCTGGGCTCTGCAACGAGAAGCCCGTGCTCCGCAACTAGAGAGTGGCCCCCATTCGCTCCAACTAGAGAAAGTCCGAGCAAAGCAACTAAGACCCAGCACAGCCAAAATGATAAAAACTTGAAGAAGTAACGACTATTCTAATAGATTTGTGACCACACTGTTGTGGATGAGAGTCCTACGCTTATTAGAAATCAGTCAAGACTACAGTAAAAGATGAAAACTCTAGTCAAAGGAAAAGGCCCTACATAACAAAGAGCCCCTTGTCCTTGTTAAACCTTTTTCTTTTAATTAAAAAATGGAGACGCAATAGCCATGCTATGGCTCTGAGACCTGGGTCTCCATTTCTAATGAAGTGTTTCATGAATGTGTGCCATGTCACGCTCAGTCGTGTCCGACTCTTTGTGACCCTATGGACTGTAGCCCACCAGGCTCCTCTGTCCATGGGATTCTCCAGGCAAGGATACTGGAGTGGGTAGCCATTCCCTTCTCCAGGGGATCTTCCTAATCCAGGGTTCGAACTCAGGTCTCTTATGTCTGCCTGCATTGGCAGTCGGGTTCTTTACCACCAGCGCCACCTGGGAAGCCTGTTTCTTGAATGGCATGCTTGCAAACAGTAGACACCGCTGTCCCACACTCCTGAACCAGGACGTTTTCCCTTCCAGCCCCTCCCAGCAAAAAACACACCCCTCTTTCCTTTTGTTTGCTTTGGTCTCTGCTGACGACAAGCCCCTGTTCTTGCTCCCTCTTGCATTGCTTCATTTTTATCCAAACGCCTCCACTTTTCTTTGCCACACATCAAGCTTCTTGAGCATTCTCTAGTATGCTTCAGATCTGTGCTTGTTCCATGTTAAACAGGCTGTGGTGTGAGTGCAGGGCTGTGCTCAGTAAAATACTCCGTCCAACGAGGGCAGTTATGTAAACAGGGCTGTTCCTGGCAGGAATGTCTGATGGGATAAACAAGGCTGGAAAGAAGGACTCTCACAGAGGAGATTGACTTTGTCAGGACACAGAAACACGTTCCAAATAAAAATACTCTTGCTTCTAATGTAAGACCAGGCTTTGAATAAACCCAAATCACTGGGGGAGATTTAAAAAGAACAATTAGGGCTGAGTCAGAGACTGTGATTTCTGAAACTATTCTAAGGGTCTTTGACTTTTTCCTTTTCTGATTTTAGAGTTTTATTTCCTTAAAAGTAAAAACCACCAGTACAACATTGTAAAGCAATTATCTTCCAAAAAAAAAAAATAAGTAAAATTACATTTTAAAAAATAAAGGAAAAGTAAAAATTTGAATGAGTGAGGATAGAAAGCAGTATTATTAAAACTATATAATAAAAAGCAAAAACATTTAACATGCCAGGGATGTCAGAAGGCTACTGTATGAATTTAGAACATTTAAGATCCTATATAGATGCTGAATGGAAATGGCTAATCAGAAAGGATCAATTTGATGGCTATCAAATAAGAATCATCAGAAAATTAGTAGATTATGTCCATGTTGATACAAAGGCTTATCACTATTTTAATTAATATTCAGCCCCTAGGAAGAGGGATGAAAGCCCAGTATTTAGCCATGTACAAGAGTATACATAGAAAATTTACTATACTTAGACAATACTAGTTTATAATGAAGAAAACAGGTATCAAAGAAAACAAACAAAAATTCCAATACCTAAGGTTGACACCTACTTAATGTGATGGTTGCAAAGATTAAATTAGACCATGCAAGTACAAGAATACTTAGCAAAGAGCACTATGCACTTTTTAATAGTAAGATGACACTGGGCTTCCCTGGTAGCTCAGGGGCAAAGAATCTGTCTGTCAAGCAGGAGATGCAAGTTCAATCCCTGGGTCAGGAAGATTTCCTGGAGGAGAAAATGGCAACCCACTCCAGTGTTCTTGCCTGGGAAATCCCATAAAGAGAGGATTCTGGTGGGCTACAGTACCTGGGGTCGAAAAAGAGTCAGACATGACTTAGTGACTAAACAGCAACAAAAGATGATACTGTTTCTTCACTCTTAGGATTTAATAAGAGAATTGAAAATAAGGTCTGAGTTTATTTTCCCTCCCTATATTAACTATTAGTTTAACTAATATAATAGTTCAAAGAACATGACTGATTGACTTAGTACTCTGTTCAAGGCAATGTTCAGAGTGCTGGGGGTATTTCAAACACTCACAGATTACTGGGAAGAAAAATACAAATTACACACATTTGAATTTTTCCAATGCCAATCCAATTTTTAAGACGTGAATAATTTAGGGGAGCATGCTTCTTTCGCATGCCCTGTAAATAATTCATAAATCTAAAATGATTAGATGATTGATAAACCTAATCACTATAGGATAAAGCAGAGTAGGACCTGAATTTATGCTAGCTGATATTATCCACTCCCTGTAAATAGAACAGACAACATCAACAAATAGTTTCTTTCAGCATTGACACTCTATTCCCACCTGGAGTCTAGTTGAAACTTTCCAAGGCCAGAATAAGGATGTGTTGACATTGTTTTCAAGAGTGTTATTACTAGTCAGTGAGAGGCGGCTTATTCTTCTAGCTTTCTGAGTCATATTGACTTATACAAACACTCCTATGGAATGAATGAATTTCGAGAGGGTTGGGGAAATGGAAGACAAAGGCATCATTATGTAATGTGACAAAGATAACTGGAAAAGATATTTAGCCTTTGATGTGGTAAAACTGGCTCCCTGTACAGAAGAAAACTAAAAATGAATTCCTACCTGACACCACCTACAGGCCAAGAAGGGCTTCAGAAGCGGAGATTATAGCGCCACATAATGATAACATTATAATTAAGGATTTTGGTTCAGTAAAGGATTTTATGAGAAAAGCTGACAGCTGATGGAACAGATAATGGCTTGCAAAGCCTGAAATTGAAAAGAGAATGATACCTGAATCAGTCAATGAAACGCTGCATATGACCAAAAAAGACACCGCCGTATACACAATTGTGGGCCAGAAAATGAACAGACAATTGACTAATAAGCAGGCTTTGCTAAAGACTAGCAAGCAGGTGACAAGAAACTGAATGGTCAAATAAATGGAAATGAAGAGCTATTACTTCACATCATACTTGTTACTGATGTGGGTAAGGAATCTTCTTAGACTGTGGCAGGAACGAGGTTGGAGCAGCCATTCTGGAAAGCAATCTGGCCCCAGGTATGTATGAATTCTACATATTTCTATGGCCAGCAATTTCATTCCAGGGTTCATATCCCAAAAAAATGTTCAAACAGGAGCATAAAGAGAATGCATGACTTTCGCTGCCCACCTTTGGGAAAGCATATGAACAGATAGTCAAATAAAAATGTTGCCGCTAAGTCGTGTCTGACTCTTTGTGACCCTGTGGACTGTAGCCCACCAGGCTCCTCTGTCCAAGGGATTTCCCAGGCAAGGATACTGAGTGGGTTGCCATTTCTTTCCTTAGGGGATCTTCCAGACCTAGGGATCGAACCCGTATCTCCTGCATAACAGGTGGGTTCTTCACTGCTGAGCCACTGGGAAGGCCCTAAAATAAAAATGAATTTTAAAAACACAAAGCATCCTTAGAACAGTGCCGAATGGGGGGAAAAAAAAGAAATATGAGACTTAAAAAGTATAATTTATGTAAACCTAAAATATTTGCACACAAATCATTGCACTTTTGTAAAAACGCATCCAAAGAAAAAAGACACAAGAGACACACTTAAATGGTTGCATATATAAAGGTAGGAAGGTAAACAACCATCATCCTGGAACAGGATAAAATTCACTCTTCCCCCACATTTTTATTTCTAGACAGAAAACTCGATCACTTCTTAATGCTTGTTTAATATATCAGGAAGAAAAGAATAAAAGAAGGGAAGGAAAAAAGAAGAAAAGAAGGGGAAACTCTGAATATCTGACAGGTCAAGCACTGACTTTGATCAACACATTAAAATATTTTTTCTGGAAACAACCGCTGCCATACAGTATTCTCTTCAAAATTCACACAGTCCCCCAATGAGATATATGCCAACATAACCAGACCCTAGCTTTTGAAGTGAATGGGAAATATCTTCCAACCTCACCAAGTATTTTGTTTCACAAAAAATCTGTTCCTCATTCTATTTCACCATTTCCATCAAACTAAGTACCTTCCTTCAATTCTATTACCATTCATTTTGTGAGTAGCAAAAATCTAATCATCTTTAAAACATTTCTCTCCCACACTTATTTAATAGACCCATAAAGAATAGTTTTGGGGTTACAGTATGTGTTACATACTCTATACCAATAAGAACTTCTCAACTGGTTTCAGAGACTGTGAAGAATTTACCATTGCTTTACTTATACCATGGATTCCTAAGCAGACCAAGATGAAATTACTAGTCACATGGAAATTGGTGAAAATCCCAGGGCTCTAAATGTATGTGCTGTGTTTAGTCTCTCAGCTGTGTACAACTCTTTGCAACCCCATGGACTGCAGCCCGCCAGGCTCCTCTGTCCATGGGATTCTCCAGGCAAAAATACTGGAGTGGGTTGTGATGCCCTTCTCCAGGGGATGTTCCCAACCCAGGGATCAAACCCAGGTCTTGCGCATGGCAGGCGGATTCTTTACTGTCTGAGCCACCAGGCAAGCCCATCCCAATGTATATTAACCTGTTAATAACACTGCGTAAAAAAGATGAATGTTGGCAAAATAATGGACTTAATAATTTCATTGTGGAAACAAACTATTAACACACTTCATAAGAAAATAAGATATATTTTATAAGAAAATAAGAAAATTTCATAAGAAATAAGATCACATCATTAAATTCTTTATTTTTTAATTAAAAAATGTTTTTTTTTGGCTGCAACCATGTGGCATGCAGGATATTCTCTAACCAGGGATGGAACTTACGCCCCCTGCATTGGGAGCAGGGAGTCTTAGCCACTGGACCGCCATCGAAGTCCAACACATCATTAAATTCTAAGGGAGACACACCACTAGTGGTAACCAAAGTAGTGTACATCGAAATCACCAGAGGGCTGTGCCAACACAGCCTGCCGGGCCCACCGTCAACTCTTACTGTCTAGGGGCAAGCGTGGGAGACTGAGACTCTGCTACTTCCAGGGCCCCTATGGAGTTCGAGAACTCGTAACACAATTCCTCACAGAACCGGCAGAACCTATCAGAGAAGAGAGGGCACGGTGCCAGTGTTGGGACGGAGGTGAAAGTGGGACACGATGGAGACCCTGAGGGTAGGCTGGGCTTCGGGTCATTCGGGGATGTGGATGGAGCTGGAAGGGTGCGGAGAACCAAAACAGGTGGTGAGAACACCCGGGCGCAGGAGGCGCTGCAGGCGGGAATGACAAGCGGCAGGGCCAGCCCGATGGGCTTGCCGACAGGTGGGAAGCCGGGGGGGGGCCTCCACCTGGCCACACTGCTGCCGGGGATGTCCCCTCTAGCCCACGGGCCGTGCGCCCTGCTTGGTGGCCACCCGGCACCGACCCCTCGCCGGCAGACAGCACGGCGAAGCAGCGCCGACCCGCGCGTGCGTGCCACACGCTCGAAGCACTTCTCACAGTTCAGCTAAGTAAGAACCAGAGAGTGAGCATGTCTCCCTGGCACGGGTGAGCACTGGGGCTGAGAGGCCCGCGTGTTGCTCCGCCTGCCTCCGGTGCGCGCTGCAGACCCGCTGAATGAACGGGCGCCGGCGGCCAGCGCGTCTGAGCCGAGGTGCGCGGGTCAGGCACACGGGGTCCTGGCTCCTCTTCTCCCTCTTTTGGACTCAGTGCCGAACCCGACGCCAGCCATGTGTACTCTCCTCCCCCAGGCAGGCCACAGGTGCCTGGCACAGAGAAAGCACCCCAGACCCAAGTCCCGCAACTCCAAAAACGGGGGCACAAAGGAGGAGGGAAGGCAGAAGACGCCGGTCCTGAAACCCCCAAGGGGGCTGCCCTCATAGGCAGCCCGGACGGACAGTCCGGCCCCTCTGCCTGTTCCGCAGGGCACAGTCAGTCCTGGGATGTCTGAGAGCACAGAAACGGCGATATGCCTGTTCCCACTTCCGGGGACGGCACAGGGTCCGCCCCACCGACCGCCTGCAGGAAGCGGGGACGACTCGGGGGATAAGCCCAGAAGAGCGGGCTGCCCCGGGCTTGGCATTTGGTGCTTCATCCATTCGTGTCCCTGGAAGCCTTCCTGAGCTCCCCCTGGGAACGCCGCACAGGCGGGAAGAGTGTGGGTGACCAACGTGGTGGCCTAGGCCACGGGCCGAAATGACAGTGACAAAACCAGACCCTGCAAGATTCAGGGGGTAAAAAAAAAAGTTCTTTTCCTTAGTTAAGCTGAAGCTGAGACAATAAGAAAGCGGAAGTGTATTCAGCGGCAGCAGAGCTTTGGAATGGGAGAGGTCAAGAGTAACGAGTCACCTACAGGAGGTGGCGTCGAAGCCCGGAGGGTTAGGTTTTCTGTGGAGAAAGGAAGACGTGCAGAGGGGAGTGAGAAAGAATGAGAGAGGGACGGAGGGAGAGTGAGAGACAGGCACTGAATCTCGAGACCCACACGGCAGGGATGAGCCAAAGACGACCGAAGGAATGGAGACAATGAAGTGAAGCCAGGCAAGTGGACTGTCATGGAGACAAGGCAGGGGCGTTTCAAGGATGGTTCCTGCTGGTGTCTGGCGTTACACAGTCAAGAAGCAGAATCGGAGAAGACCAGGGCTGGGACCAAGACAAGTCATCATGACTTCAAGAGTCAGGTTTCAGGAGGTGGGGGTGCAGGCTGAGAAAACCAAGACCCCTCCAGGCACTGTTGGGATCCGGTTCTCCAAGTCAGAACATCAAGAGTTCCTGAGTCACTTATATTACTTCTAGGGCTAGGCAGATAAACTTCAACAAGTTGGAAACCTAGCCTATGCGTGCACACTCAGTTGTGTCTGAATCTTCAAAACCCCATGGACTGTTAGCCTGCCACACTCCTTTGTCCATGGAATTTGCCAGGCAAGGATACTGGAGTGGGTGGCCATGGCCTCCTCCAGGGGATCTTCCCAACCCAGGGATCGAACCTTCCAATGCAGGGAGTCTCCAGGATTGGAAAGCAGATTCTTTACCACTGAGTCACCTGGGAAGCCCAAAACCTAGCCTACTCTTTTTCATTCGAAAGAACCCCAAATACTGCAAGTCTATGTGACTTCCTGTGAAGAGGTGGCTGCTTCATGCCAACAGATCTCATTCTTTTCATCAGCAGGTGCTCAAAGTACTCCTCCTTCACTGACATGATGCATCATCTGGTGATTTCATTTTTTTTTTTAAATTTTGGAAATTATATCTAGGTACTCACCAAGGGGGGTGGGGTGAGAGAGCAGCTGTGACAAGTTCAGAGAAAAGTTGCCCATCTGAGTGCAGGCTGGAGTGTGATCTGCAGGTAGAAGGCAAAAGTCTATTTCTGCTCCACCATCACCATGCAGGCCCGCCCCTGCAGTGCTCAGAAGGATGGTTCAGGGCAGGATTCATCAAGGATGCTAAGGACCATATTGTACACCCAGCAGTTAAGAACACTGTGAAATTACAGCCAGAAAGGAGCAGGTGTCTGGAGACAGAGAAAGAGTGACACCCCACACAAGCTGTAACCGAGCCAAATGCTTCAACTCCCAACCTCATTTAGCCACTATCCCACCAGAAAAAACCGTAAGAGAAGAGACAGCTTTGTTGAAGGCTTAGTCAGACCCTGAGGGGTGCAGATTTCCGAGGCAGTTCCGAGGAATGATGAGAAAGCACACTGGTATATTTAGACTCCAGTGGGAACAGCTTGGAGACAGATGACACCCTGAGATGTCACAATTGTAATTTTTGTGGAAATAAAACCTGCTGCCAAGTTTTATTTACCAAAACCTCTCACCTTAGAGGAAAAATAAATAGAAAAGTGCAAACACTCAGTTACATATTGGGGGCGGGGGGATGGAAAAGGAAAGCAAGGATGGTCTCCATACTTTATAAACCCAAGAGGAAAGCTCCAACTTTATGTGGTTTTCCAACAGTTTTCTGAGTGGAGTTCCACTTAGGAAGAGAGAGACCATAAAAGATGGGAGTTGTTTCGAAGGACACGAGCTGTCCTGACGTGGCATAACCTATTACTCATATTTTTGCTGTGGGTTTTGTTTTTTCTTTTTGTCTCTTATCGATGTAACTTTGAAAAGAACTAAAGACATGCCAATCTTGACTTCCTCCCTCAAACATCCCTCTTGAGCTAAAGAGGGAAATATGGTCCCCATTGGACTTCCCTGCTGGCTTCGACAGTAAAGAAACTGCCTGCAACATAGGAGACCCAGGTTCGATCCCGGGGGCGGGAAGATCCCCTGGAGAAGGGCATGGCTCCCCACTCCAGTATTCCTGTCTGGAGAATTCCACAGACAGAGGAGCCTGGCAGGCTCTGTGGGGCTGCAGAGCAGGACATGACTGAGCAACTAACACTTTACTTTTCACGTGACCCCCATTACATGATCGTTTCTCTGCCTTTCTTCAGTGAAAATCCTAGATTTATCTATCTTTCTCATCTCCTGGTAGAAACGGGAAACAGTTTGGGGTAGGTGACGTGTGGGAGACTCAGCAGAAACACTGGAGATACCTGTACCTGCCGGGGTGGTTGGTATCACCGTCTTTGCCAGCTAATGCACCCTCGGACAGGGGAGCTTTTAGGATCGCTCTTTCTGCCCACTCCTTCCTTCCTCTTCAAATATAGCCACCTCCTCCCACCACTGCCAGTTTTCAAATCAGCACAATGATTAATGACCCAGACAAGAACTTAATTTCCTGTCCAGTAGTACAAGGCTGATTTCCAATAAAAAGAACTCACTCAAGACAACTATTTCCTCTCCACAGCTTCTAATCTGGTATTCAATTGTGGGCACTCCTCCCTCACGGGTGTGAAATCAGAATCAATTTTGGAACTTCCATTTGGTGAGTATTCCAAAGAATCACTGAATGCTAACACTGGAAGGGACCTTCAATGCAGTGTAATTCGACCTCCTCTTTTCTTGTGATTCAAGCAGGACTTGAGGGGAAGGCTTTGCTTTCCATCTTCCCTGTGCACTTGGTCAAGCAGCAAGTGAGGAGGGAATTACTATCATTAAAGCACACAGCTTGGGTCCTCACTGGTCTCATTATGGAGTTACCTATAATGAAACAGTCCATTTTAAATTGGGAACTAATCACCATGGGAGAATATTTCTGCAATTATGGGCTCGGGCAAAACAAAACAAAACAAGTGTCAGTGAAACCCTTCTGATAGAGCGGCGCCGTTACCATGTTCAATTACCTCAGGCCTCCTTAAATACCCACAGCAGATGTAATGAGTTGTCCTGATTTGAACTACACTGTATCCATTGCTTGTCTTTATTTCTCAGAAATGCCTGAGAGCTAACTCCACTGCTTTCTGTGAAATGAATTCTGAAGAGCAGAGGTCCCTCCACAAGCCGCTAATGGCTGCATAATACAGTACTTTCTTTAGATGCATGATTTCCCATTGACAATTCTAGTTACAACTCAGGAAATGCTTCCTGGGTTAATGCCTAAATTATCTGAAATTCACGAGGGAGGGATGCAAATGACAAGGGATGGGTTGGGCTGATGCTGGGTCGGGAGATGGCAGGGTGACCACAGTAGCAACAGAGCACGTTGTAAACTGTTCATATTAACACTGGACCAGGAGTGATGGAAGTGAGGTTAGAAGACCCCAGTGCAGCCCTCAGCTCCACTTACTAGTCGTGTATGCTTCCCTGGTAGCTCAGCTGGTAAACAATCCTCCTATAATGCAGGAGACCCTGGTTCGATTCCTGGGTCGGGAAGATCTCCTGGAGAAGGGATTGGCTACCCACTCCACAGTATTCTTGGGCTTCCCTGGTGGCTCAGATGGTAAAGAATCCGCCTGCAATGCAGACTTAGGATTGACCCCTGGGTTGGGAAGATTCCCTGGAGGAGGGCATGGTGACCCACTCCAGTATTACTGACTGCAGAATCCCCATGGACAGAGGTGCCTGGCGGGCTATAGTCCATGGGGTCCCAAAGAGTTGGACACGACTGAGCGACTAAGCACAGCATCCTTCCTCAAGTATTATTCTTTTAGAAGCTAGGTTGGAAAAGACTCTTGAGAGTTTCCTTGGACTGCAAGGATATCAAACCAGTCAATCCTCAAGGAAATCAGTCCTGAATATTCATTCATTGGAAGGAAGGATGCTGAAGCTCTAATACTCTGGCCACCTGATGTGAAGAACTGATTCACTGGAAAAGACTTTGGGAAAGACTCTGATGCTGGGAAAGACTGAAGGCAGGACGACAGAGGATGAGATGGTTGGATGGCATCACTGACTCGATGGACATGAGTTTGAGCAAGCTTCAGGAGTTGGTGATGGACAGGGAAGCCTGGTGTGCTGCAGTCCATGGGGTCGCAAAGAGCGACTGAACTACTACTACTTCCTTATCTGTAAACAAGCAACAATTAAGAACTGCGGGAATGTTGTATAAATTGAATTAGATACAATGCGTGAAAAAAATCAATCACACCTCACCTACCAAATACTGGTGGCTCCACAAATGCTTCTTGAATTAAATATCTTAATCCCCTGACAATATACTTTTTCTTAATTGAAACATTGATTGCCATCAACAATGCAAACACAGGGATTTTTAGTATTTCATTATTAAAGTTAGCATATGGCAACCATAGGATTCAACAAGCCAAATTTCCATTGCTTCTGACTTACCCCCCAGTCAAATGCTCTGCTGAACTAAAAATCAAATATGGGTCGTAAACGGTCATAGAACTTAATGACATCAATCTGAACACTGTAATGAGGCAAGGCTGAAGGCTAGAAAAAGCCTGGGCTTCAGACCAGAAGAACTTTACTTGACCAGCAGCAAGGCCTTGGAGAGACTCTTTAACTTCCCTGAAACTTCATCTATAAAGAATCCTACCAGTGACTTTACAGGTTAAGAGGATTAAATAATATTAGCAGATGAAGGTAACAGAGAGGGCTAGAATCAGTCCCCTGCCTCAGAGCAAGTGACTGAAAATGGTAATTGCTAAAAATATGCAGTCCAGGGGTCTTTAGAGGAATGTTACCTTTTTCCCACCTATTTTATAAGACAAGTACTGCACTGCTTTGTCACGAAAATCCGCAATCTAAGCAGTTCAAAACTATAAACTATTAAATGTCATCTCTCTGCTCCATGCAAGGATACATTATGCTTTTGTATTGTCTCTGGGAAATCCATCCCTGGAAAACATATGTTTTATTTTTGATGGCTTGTTTTTAGCTCCAAAAGATGCCAGAATCGGGACCAACAAAGCCACACGCAATTTTGTTGTGCAAGACCAAATGAAACCAAGGCAGATGATGTTCACCGTGAGATTTTGTGAAAAGTTACAGTACATATGTAAGTACAGCCAATGAACACACGTTTTGCATTACAATTCGGTATCTGCTATATAAGCTTGAAAGTGGTAACACAAAAAGTCTGTAGCCCTGTGTGCTATGGCTCAGCTCATCCACTTACGCGTGCCTGAGGACAACTGCTTCCCACCTACATTAGTCATCGGAAAGAAGGACAAGCTTCACTTTCATGACCTTTGAGATCCAGATGATCTAATGTAGAAAGTTACCTTTTCAAAACTAAAGTCTTCACCACACTTAATCCGATAATGAGTAGGGATATGAACCTTCCGAATGGCCAAGAGCTGGAGAGCCAGAAGATACTTCCAAGGGTCACAGGACGTCTTAGCAGGACGTTATTTTCTATTGAAAACTCGGTTTGTGCCCCATCCTTTCCCAGCCTAAAATTAGTGGGTGGTTTGCTCAATCATCACTCAAAGAACTCACTCAAGTTGGACAGCACTTCTCCCTTAGCTGGCTCTCTTGGAGACAGTATTTTGAATTTCCTTGGTTGAATGCAAAACACATTAGCTAACTAACCAAACAAAGTGGAAGGAGGCATAACATGGGATCCAAACCTGGCAGACGCGATGACTGTGAAAACACTCTTAAATGCTATGAGGTGGGAGGGAGGGTGACCCAGAGAGTGAAGGAGGTGGTTTCTTTAGCGTTTCCATATTTATTTGTCCATAAATATAGTCAACCATGATGCCGAACTAGAAAGGAATGGACGGCAAACCTAAATTCCTCTGACGTGAAATAGCCGCAACCCCAGAGGGATCAAGGCAAGCCCATAATCTGGTAAAATTTTTTATTTTTCCTATCCTGAATTCAGGTAGGAGTTCTGTAAATATTCATTCTCATGTTCATTCATAATCTCTCTCACAACCCCTCCCTCTTCTTTTAGAAATAAAATGTTATGGAGCAAGGGGTTAGGGAGAGAGAAGAAAGGCTTGATTTAAAATGAGAAGACCTAGGTTCAACCCAGCCATTTAATGGCCAGAAATTGGTACGAAACCTAATATTGGGGCCTCAGTTTCCTCATCTGTAAAATGGGAACTAAACCAAGAAATGCTGATTTCTGAGTGTGAGGGCATGCACTTCCCTTTTGAAAGGCAATGCAAACTACAGAACCAAACGAGGAAGCCATGATGTTTAACTACCTCTAACGCAACAGCAAAGCTCCTGAACTTTATGTAAGTAGTAAAGGCTTCTGGTTCTTTAAAGCCCTCAAAACTGTGGATGTTTCGGCTACTTTACATACAAGCTGTAGATGATCAAACTGTCTTTTATAGATCTGCCGCCCTTCAGAGCTTCTCTGGAGCAGGCAAATGGCACAAATAAGGGCAGCCTATTGAGTGTGATGGTTAATTGTGTGAGTGTCAACTTGGCTCAGCCATGGCTCCCAGATGTTTGTTTGAACACTATTCTAGAAATTTCTGTGAAGGTGTTTTTGGGGGATTGGATTGACAAATTTAAGTGAAAAGACTGAGTAAAGGAGACTGCCCTCTATAATGTGGTTGGGGCTCATCCAATCAGTTGAAGGCCTTGAGAAATTAGACTCAGGTTCCCTGAGGAAGGGGGGCTTTTGCCAATAAACTGCCTTTAGAATTAAACTGCAACTCTTCCCTAGGTCTCTTGCCTGCAGATTGTTACTTGCCAACAACCAATCTCTTTCTATTTCATACATACACCCCCCGCCCCCCACCGCAATCCTATTGGTTCTGTTTCTCTGGAGAAGTCTGACTAACATACTGGGTTTCATCCTTAATTTTATTTAACACTAAATCATGAAAATTTATTATGTTCTTTGCTTTCATACCAGTTGCTGATGTGCCTGCTAGTGTGAGTGAGTGAAGTCGCTCAGTCGTGTCCAACTCTTTGCGACCCCATGGACTGTAGCCTACCAGGCTCCTCAGTCCATGGAATTTTCCATGCAAGAGTATTGGAGCCCATGATGAATGGCTGAAGAAGCACACCTACTATGAGTCCTGCATACCTACTATGTGAAAACATTGTCCCAGTGCTGCAAGGAGAGCTCACGGGGCAGGACTCACATTTCTGTTCCTAAGAGTTTCTCTGCAGGCTCCTAAGAAAAACTACTGAAATAAAAAAAATGCTTGAGTGGCTATCTTTAGGGGCACAGAAAACTTTTATCTATAGCCCAAGTTAGCATGTTTTAGGCAGTTGTATAATTTGGGCAAAACAGGCAGAAGGACTGGCATCCCTGTAGATTGAAATTTCTTTACAGAAGACAATGGGCTTGGGCTGAGCCTGTGGGAATGGCTGCTGCATGGACCACCCACCCACACCTTCAGCATCCACACCCACATCTCCTAAATCTCTCTGTGTCTCCTGAGCCCATTCTACTTTAAGTCTCCACTGGACAATTCCTCAAGGGTGCCTCACATGCATTTAACATACCTAAGTCTCATTTCATTGTGCTTCTCTCTAAATCTGATTTTTTACCTGCTGTTTCTTAACTTCTCAAATGAAAGTCATAATCCACAAAGAAATACAAGCCAGGAACCTGGAAGTTGTCTTCATCATCCCCAACACAGCTCCTCCATCCTCCCCATCACATATTACCAGTCCTTCCATCCAAATATTTCTCGAAGTTGCTTCCTCTGCTCCATCCCTGCTGTCTTAAGTTCTGAGCATCAACAACTTTCATCCCTGAATTGAATTACAGTCTGGCTCCGTATTCCACCCACCCATCCACCTCCCTGGTGTTGGAGTAACCGCTTGAAAATGCAATCCAATCCTATAATCATGGCCCTGGCTGACATCCTTCCCCAGCTTCCCCAAGATCTGGATACAACTCAAAACCTTGCCAGAAATGACAATATCATTCCAAACACAGCAGCCCCCCCACCTCCCCAGGGTTCCTGCTGCCAGGTCCTCACAGGGCCTAGGGGCTCCCCACACAGACCTGGTGGTTCTGTGGGCACACTTTTCCTTCTCAGTTTCTCAACTGCTGTGCTAGGCACTGGCAATGGAATGGGGAGTGAGGCGAACAGTCTTAGCCTCTGAGAGGTTCTCATCAAGGGATGGAGTGTCAGGTACTAAGCAATCACTCAAGGAAATATGTAATTACAACTTGGATAAATGCTGTTTTGAGCAAAAAAGTTCTATGAGGTCAAGAGTATCTGGCCTTGTCTAAGGGGCCAATCAAAGGGCTTCATGAGAAATCACTGTGACCTGAGACCTGAAGATGAGCAGAGGTCAGGCTGCAGGAAATGAGAAGACTGGGGTGCTGGGAGTCCAGAATAGCAAAGGAAAGTAGTGTAAGATGAAGTTTCTAATAATAATAGGCGAGGGCGTGTCACACAGTGCACTGCAAGCAGTAATAAGAACCGCCCTCCAATATCTTTGGATCTCTTTTCCCCCTTTTCTTTAAAACTATTTTCTAAATTTACGTGTTGTAAAAGTAAAGCATATTTATTATAGCAACTCGACAGTAGAGGGGAAAATTAACTGTTAATTAATGGGAAATTAACTATTAATGTATAGTACTTACTAGATGCTGGGCACCTTCCAAATGCTATCATGCTACTATTAACCTGATAATACAAAGAAGGGTAAGTTGGGCTTCCCTGGTGGCTCAGGTGGTAGAGAATCCACCTGCAATGCGGGAGACCCAGGTTCAATCTCTGGGTTGGGAAGATCCCCTGGAGAAGGAACTGCCACCCACTCCAGTATGCTTGCTGCCCAAGGCCATGGAGCTAGTCAGTACGTGCTGGACATGGATCCAAGTAGTCTAGTCCTAGAGTTAGGCTCTTAGTCACCATGCTAAGGCCACAAATGGGCCCTGCCTCCAACCTTACACCCTTAAGGACTGATGTAAAGTGTTTTACTCTGTGCTCAAATACGTAAAATCAAGTAGATTTCAAGAGAACTGACATATATTGAAATTATTTTCCTAGAGAAGGGAAATTTTAACATTCCCTTTAAGTGCAACCAGAAGCCACTTGAATTTGCTTATCATGGGAGATTTGCACAGGGGACCCTTGAACAACACAAGTCTGAACTACATGTGCCCAACATTACACAATTTTTCTCCCCCCAATAAATACTTATTGTAGCATCCACAGTTGCTTGAATCTGCAGAACATTAGATACAAAAGAGGTGACTGTAAAGTTATACAGTGGATTTTCCACTCTGGATGGTTGGGGCCCTTAACTTCAACAGTATTTTAAAGTTTCTTATGCTGTGGGTCCAGAATGGAGGAAAGGGGTGGGGTGGGGCAGGGATAGGCGGAGGGAAGCAGCAGCTTGTGAGGGCCTGCTGCCATCCTTGAGCACACAAGACCACGTTTTCTCTATCCGTTCATCTGTTAAAGGTCACTTAGGTTGTTTCCACATCTTGCCTACTGTGAATACTGCAGTGAACACAGTAGTAGCATGCTAGTACCTCTTCAAAATCTTGACTGCAGTTCTTTTGGAAAAATACCCAGAAGGCAGACTGTTAGATCAAAAGGTAGTTCTATTTTTAATTTTTTGAGGAATCTCCATACTGTTTCCCATAGCAGCTGTACCACTCTGCATTCCCCTCAATATTGTGCTGTTATTGTTCAGTTGCGTTGTGTCCAATTCTTTGCAATCAAAGTTGCGTCCAACTCTTAAGACCACACGGACCGTATGTAGCCCACGAGGTTACAGACAGTCCCACACTATCTTGTGGAGTTTGCTCAAATTCATGTCCTTTGAGTCGGTGATGCTCTCTAGCCACCTCATCCTCTGATGCACCCGTCTCCTTTTGCCTTCAATCTTTTCCAGCATCAGGGTACCAATATTGTACAAGGTTCCAATTTATCCACATCCTTACCAATACTTATTTTCTTAAGAACAGCAATTCTAGCAGGTATGAGGTGATTTCTTATTGTGTGTTTCTCTAAAGATGAAATGGACATCTGAAATATCTCCCAAGTGACA